>NC_046319.1:23031593-23693623 GCF_009819535.1 Lacerta agilis | reverse complement strand
ATGAGAGAGAAAAGATTTTGTCGTGCTGGAGAAGAAGGGAAGCAGACCGTCAGTCAATAGACATTTGTGCTTGCCTCTTAGTTATCCTGCCTTCCCAGAGCAACAGTCCCAAGGGAGCTGGGGGAGCAGACAGTTTTCTAGCGCACTTCCCAGGAAATGGGATACAAGAGCCGATGAACTTTTTTGCCTCTTCAAAATTGGACACAGCGTCTTCTCCAAAGTACCCATACTTACTGAGCTTCTGCAGAAGAATTTATGAAGTCTGTATTTGTACTGACGCCATGGGTGCACACCTGAAATTTGCCTGCTGTCTTTCAGAAGGAGGACTATTTTGCCATTGTCTCAGCAGCACGTTTTCCCTCACGTTGCTACAATTCTAAACAGGTGGTAATTTGTCTTATACGCTGGTCGGCTGAAAGCTACAGCAATTTTGAACTGAAACAAGTGGGGAGGTGGAGGCAGCAAATCAATCACTTTCAGAAGTGGGCGAAGTGGAGAAGACCGAAGGAAATCTGGAAAAGGTAAGACGTTTCCGCCCTCCACCCAAAATAACAGCATGTCAGAGGTGAGATAATTTATAATTGTAATTATGACACCTACTCGACTGATGCAGGCCTAAATTCATAGGGCCGTTGCCCATGTTAGTCCTCCTCAGACTAACTTGTGTCCATTAATTTTGGTGCATGGCTAAATTCCTGGATGGAATTCTCCAAAGTTACAAAAATTCTAGGTAGGAAGGACTCATACAGGCTCAATGGCTGATAGGGTTTCCTTTAGATCTATTTATTCCTCAGTGTGAAGTTGCCACTCTGCCACACAGCTGGGGAACAACTGACCTAGTAGGAAAGGAAGCGCTCTGGTATTTTCAATTTGCTTAATAGCATGCATCCAGAACATGATGAATCACTATTCACAAAGCCCTCAAGACTTTCCCCCAAAACAGCTGTTTCAGAATGAAACGAAGGGATTAGCATCCACTCTTGAAATATTACCCTTTCACTGTCCATTCATTCTTCACTGGTCTTTGCAGCCCATTAATCCGTATTAATTGTAAAGCTTAAGACTAATCAGATCATGGTTGTGTTTATCTTACATGGGGGGGGTGGCAGGGGGGATGAACACATATGTACTGTAATGTGTGAAAACTGCACACAAGTGTCAATATTGCCTCTATTTATACATGGAAGCCACAGCACATACTGGCTCCCTAAACATGTGTACTTGCAACTGGACAGAAACTAAATTTTCAAACATTGTTTGCACACTTTTGTTCTCTGTCCCTGTGGAGGCATGAATATGACATATTCAACCAGGCATGCTGATATCAATTCCATTGTATTTCTGGGTTCTGCCAGAAGAGGTCACTGTAGAGGCAATGAAACCGTTGCAACCTAAAGATGAACTTTCCAAAGTATACCAAAACCCCAAACACCTTTCATTATATTTTCTTAAGAAATTAAAATATGCTTTCTGGTTCCCCAACATTTTAAAGTTTTCAGCGATCCAGAATGGGAAAGCTGGAAGGACTTGGGATTCTGTTTGGTGTGGGATAGCAATGTGCGTAAATAGTTTTTTCTTTTAAATCACTCTTTGATTACTAGAGTGGAAATATGTCTCAGTTGCTACCTCATTTCCTCTAGCCAGAAGCAAGCAATAGAAAGTCACTGATTTTAGCCTTTACACACACTTGTAATCCTTATAAATGTGTGCGTAACTTGCTATAAATACACACAGTCGCTACTGGTCTTAGAGAATACAATATTTTAATAACAGTTACAGGTAGGTAGCCGTGTTGGTCTGCCATAGTCAAAACAAAATAAAAAATAAAAATAAAAAAATTCTTCCAGTAGCACCTTAGAGACCAACTAAGCTCGTACCAAGAACAAACTTATTTTTTATTTTTTATTTTGTTTTGAATATTTTAATAGTTCAGTGTTGATAAGACAGTAGTGTGCTGCAAGAGAACACATAATGTGATGCAAGAAAAAATGAAATTGTTAAAAGCACCTCTGAGCCCAAAGAACCCTAGCAGCACAAGATGCTGCCTGCCGCATCTCTGCATGAGCCACTGTTCTGTCATTGCTTCTTTTGAACCTGGGTGGGTACCCAAATCAATGACTCCTGCACAAACACTGAGGATGGGCTCCTCTGAGGGCATGCAGTTGTTAAACTCACGCACCCTAAAAGCAGAGGGGTTTATGAGTGGGCCTCCCATTCAGAAATAAAACTCACCTTGGCTATCAATTGCTCCAGGGGATAGGACCCGGACCAATGGATTCAACTTACAAGAAAGGAGATCCCAAGTAAACATTAGGAAGGATTTTCTGGTGGTGATAGCTGTTCAACTGTGGAACAGACTACTTCAGAAGGCGGTGGACTCCCTTCCACTGGAAAATTTTTCGCAGAGGTGTGTGTCCATCTGTCAGGGTTTCTTTAGCTGTGATTCCTGCATTGCAGGGGGTTAGACTAAATTCATTCAGATGTTTGGGAGATCCTCTAATAACCTTGACAAGCCAATGGCTAATTCGCAAAAGGGATGTGTAGGCTTTGAGCTCACACAGAGCTCTTCGCCTTTCTGCTTCCACAGGACTGTGCAATTCAAAAGGGCCGCTTCTTGTTCTGTGGCCAGTCACCCCTCTAGCCTCTCCAGTAACATTCTCCTCTCTCGCCACTACCCTTCCAGATGTCTGGTGGGATTTTCTCCCCCTTGGAGAACCTCTGCGACCTGGACAACGCCAACTGCCACCCACTGGTGTGCTTCCTCTGCCATGAGCAGTACGAACACCCCTGCCTCCTCGACTGCTACCACAACTTCTGCGCCAGCTGCTTGCGGGGCCGCGCCATCGAGAGCCGCCTGACGTGTCCTCTTTGTGGGTAAGGAAGGACCATCTTGCTCCCCTATGGTCCAGAGATGTTGGTGCGATGGGATAAGCAGCCCTTTTAACCGATGGGTTATTGTACAGTACTTCTGCACTAACCTTGTGCTAGTTTGGAGCCCTTTGTGTGCTGCAAGAAATGCATGTAGTAATTTGAGAAATGCATTCAATAAGTAAAGGTTGGCGTGCTGTGAGCCCAAAGGTTCTATCCACAGGGGAGGCTGCCCACTGCATCTCTGCATGATTCATTGCTCTGACCTTGCCTCCTTCCAACCAGTTTCCATCCGGATACTACAGAAATCCATCCAAGCAGCAGGATATGGGCATCTTTGGGAGAGACATGCAAGATGGGCACAGCCTGCAGGTTTTGTAAAGCCCCTGGGAAGACCTCTCTAGAGCACCCCCTCCATTTGTGTGTCTGCCTCCTCCTCACCCCTATCATCACCAGCTGCTCTCCTCCTCCTTGCTTGCCAAGGAGAGACCTAGTGAGCAAGCCGGCCGTTGCATCTACTGTTCTGTGTTGTCTGTATTTTAGAAACCTGCTGCTAATTCTCTCATTTTAAGCTGTTGTGATAATCTGCTTTATTGCACAGTGTGGTGTAGTGGTTAAGAGTGGTGGACTCGTAATCTGGGGAACCGGGTTCGTGTCTCCGCTCCTCCACATGCAGCTGCTGGGTGACCTTGGGCTAGTCACACTTCTCTGAAGTCTCTCAGCCCCACTCACCTCACAGAGTGTTTGTTGTGGGGGAAGAAGGGAAAGGAGAATGTTAGCTGCTTTGAGACTCCTTCGGGTAGTGAAAAGCGGGATATCAAATCCAAACTCTTCTCTTCTTCTTCTTCTTCTTATTAGTGCAATTGTATTTCTACAATTGCCTGGATGTCTATGTTGCATAGATATTATGTTATGTAGCGACATTGGTACTGTCATGCTGAATGCTCACTGGGACTGGTAGGACAGAAAGCAAGGAGTCCAACAGTAGGTGGCACAATAGCCAAAGACAGGAAGAAGTTGAGCCCAGTGACAGGTAGAGCCAGCTCATGGTACCTTTTGTCCCTATCCTCCTCTGATGAGTTCTAGAAGGGCAAAACATGTACAAACTGTCATTATTGTGCTAGAACTTTAGGGTTTTGTAACCCTGAGGCAACAAATCACACTTTTAAAAAGCATCAGACTTCATTGTGGTGTGGAAAGCAACAGGAGACGCACAGAAAATAATGGGATGAACAAATGATCAATGGGGTGTGTGTGTGTATGAATACACCACAAGCAAATGCACGCCGGACAAATGTCCCCTGTGTCATCTCCCGGCAAATAAATCAGAACGGGTGTTCAATAAACATCATCTAATCTCCATGCCAACTTTGTACAAGTAAACCAGAACATTGTCTCAATAAACATATACTGTGGAGGGGCCCTAGTAAATCTCTCGCTAGTGAGAGCCAGGAATAGAATTTGGGAATTAGCGGAAGAGGAATGAGGCATTGACTTCCTAAAAAGGGAAGCCGTGACCAGGCTAATGCCTGGCCTTTGTCTTCAGTTGTAAGACACCCATATCAGGTTTGACCATAGCTGCCAAAGGAATCCCAGGCTTTGTGATTAGCCGCCAGGGACAGAAAGTGGGAAATTGGAGGGGGTTCTTAGAGTCCTCTTCAACATTATGAAGAGCCTCATTTCCCCGCTTTTGGGATGAACAATGTCAGTTTGTCTGTTTCCCCCTGCCCCCCCCCACTGGAAACCAAGGTGCAAATCCACACCTCTCTCGCCTCTGTGCCTCTGAAACATGAAGCCTCCCATCACACAATGAGCTTCAGGTGCGAACAGCTGCTGAGCTGAATGTCTCCCCTTTTAGCTCCAGAGGAATGCAATTCGGCAGAAGGAGGGGGGGGGGGGAGAGAGAGAGAGAGAGAGAGAGGGAGGGAGAGGGCGAGGGAGAGGGAGAGGGAGAGGGAGAGGGAGAGGGAGAGGGAGAGGGAGAGGGAGAGATACTTGGCCAAATCAGGCAAAGGCGAGCAACAGGTGGGGGAGACAAATGCAACCCACCCACCATCTTTTTGTAAAACACTCTGAGGGGTTTTTAAACAATCAAGCCATGTATACATGTTATGAAATAAATAAATAAAATTTGCTACCTGAAATAATTTTTTTTTTAGATTATTCATTTACACACCTGGTTTTCCTATCCATAAGGAAATTGATCTTATACACATGTTTGCTGAGAAGCAAGTTTCATTGTGTTCCATGGGGATTATTTCCACCCACTTAGCTCTGAGGGCTCATCCGAAGGTCCCTTCTTCTTCTGCATTCGTGACGAGTTACTCTCAGGGTGTTTTTGGAACAGTCCTACGTGATCAATACCTGCGTATATTTTTTGGACAGTCACACTGCTTCATTTCCAATCAGTGCATAACCCACAACTTCCCGCTAATGTCCTATAATGTTGTTGTTGTTCAGTCGTTCAGTCGTGTCTGACTCTGTGACCCCATGGACCAGAGCACGCCAGGCACTCCTGTCTTCCACTGCCTCCCACAGTTTGGCCAAACTCATGCAAGTTGCTTCGAGAACACTGTCCAACCATCTCGTCCTCTGTCATCTCCTCCTTGTGCCCTCCATCTTTCCCAACATCAGGGTCTTTTCTAGGGAGTCTTCTCTTCTCATGAGGTGGCCAAAGTATTGGAGCCTCAACTTCAGGATCTGCCCTTCCAGTGAGCACTCAGGGCTGATTTCTTTAAGGATGGATAGGTTTGATCTTTTTGCTGTCCATGGGACTCTCAAGAGTCTCCTCCAGCACCATAATTCAAAAGCATCAATTCTTCGGCGATCAGTCTTCTTTATGGTCCAGCTCTCACTTCCATACATTACTACTGGGAAAACCATAGCTTTAAATACAACAAATATTCTGGGGTTTTGCTTATTTGCCTCCCTCTGGGTGGCAGTAATGTGGTAGCACTGGGAAGCATCACAGAGCAGAATAAATCCACCACAGACGCAGCATTATTCTGCCATTAACTTTTTAGCTGTGATTCCTGCATTGTGGTGGGTTGGAATAGAAGACCCTTGGAATCCCTTCCAACTTTACAGTTCTGTGATTCTGTGTTGCAGGAAGTGCCCAGTACAATAAAGCACCACATCTCAACATCCTTGCTTGAGTCTTTCTGTATTATTTTGACATCGTCTTTCCCAGGGCTTCCTCTTTCTCCCTGTGTCTTCCTTCTGCAGCCACCAGTCCATTGTCAAGGGGAATGGGCTCCCTCCAGAAGACCGGCTCCTGAAGTTCCTGGTGGACAGCTCTGGGGACTGTGAGGAAGAAGTCCAGTGTGCAAATTGTGACCTGCAGAGTACAAAGCAGGTAAGCAGAGAGGGCAGCAAAGAAGGCCTTTGACGGTCAAGGCCATTGTGTGGGATTCAGCCAGAACTAGGAGTGGGCAAATCTGCCCGTTTCATTTTATTTGCATTTCTAGTTTTGTCCAGTCTTTGTTTAGTCCTCCACATTTCCACACCAGTGTGCAATTTTTAAGAAAAAAAAATTATCTTGAAAATTCATCAGCTTTTTAGTGTGCATTTCTTCTAGTGCTACACCTGCCTGTAAGCAATTCTGCATACTATACACATTTTTTGCAAAGCCACTCTCCCAAATATAATGCATTTTTGTATGTTAATCTCACTTAATATATGCATTTTTAACATACCCCTCAACTGTCCTACTAAGCAGAACATCCCGTAATTACAGAAGCCATCCTGGCTTCCGATTGGATCCTGGGATGCCCCATTTTGGCTTCCATGAGAGCATGGCCCCAAAAGACACACATCCTCTGCGACATCTTGGAGGGTATGTTTTAATGTGCACTTTCCCCTAGTCCAAGTATTTCTGTACTCACTTCTTGGCTGGACACCTGCATTGCAAAATTCAGAGAAGTGGGAATTTCAAAGGTACAAGTTAGGTAAAGGTAAAGGTACCCCTGACTGTTAGGTCCAGTCGCGGATGACTCTGGGGTTGCAGTGCTCATCTCGCTCTATAGGCCGAGGGAGCCAGAGTTTGTTCGCAGACAGCTTCCGGGTCATGTGGCCAGCATGACTAAGCCACTTCTGGCGAACCAGAGCAGCACACGGAAATGCCATTTACCTTCTCGCCGGAGCGGTACCTATTTATCCACTTGCACTTCGACGTGCTTTCGAACTGGTAGGTGGGCAGGAGCTCGGACCGAGCAACGGGAGCTCACCCCGTCACAAGGATTCGAACCACCAACCTTCTGATCGGCAAACCCTAGGCTGTGTGGTTTAGACCACAGCGCCACCCGCGTTCCTTAAGTGCAGGTTAGTTAGGCTCAATCAAATTTCTCCAGCCCTTTCACGAAAAGCAGTCAAAATTTGTCAAACTGCTGTTTTAAAAATTGCCTCTGTGTTGCAATCTATGCTGTGGGGCTCATCCTAGGGCACCCACTTCTGCCACTGAATAAAATGTTCTGCCAACCAGAGCTTTGCCCTCTAACCCCCCCCCCACCTCCCCCAGGACTTGGACGCCATGTATTTTTGCAATACCTGCCATCAGCCTCTCTGCTCCAAGTGCCGTGAGGAAACCCACAAAGCCAGAATGTTCTCCCGCCATGAGATCGTCTCACTGACCAAGCGTATCAAAGACATCCACAAGAAATGTTGTAAGTGTCTTTCCCATATGGGCAGCTGTGCCTTCCTTAACTTTCTGGAAACCAAACCTTAGGAGAAACGATCGAGGGAGTTGGGTTTGCTTAGCCGAGAGAAGAGAAGCCTGAGAGGGGATAGGGTAGTTTTTTCTTCAAATATCTAAGGTCCATTACATGGAAGATGGAGCAAGCTTGTTTTCTGTTGCTTCTTCAGAGGGGAAAGACCTGAACAAATTGATTCAAATTACAGGGAAGGGGATTCTGAATAAACATGAAGAACTTTTCGATATAGCTGTTTGATAGTAGAATGGGTTCCCTCAGAAGGTGGTGGACTCTCCTTCTTTGGAAGTTTTTTTCTTTTTTGTCTATTTTACCCCCCAAGCTTAAAAGTGACACCTGTGTCGGGAGCCAGTGTGGTGTAGTGGTTAAGAGCTGTGGACTCGTAATCTGGTGAACCGGGTTTGCTTCTCCACTCCTCCACATGCAGCTGCTGGGTGACCTTGGGCTAGTCACACTTCTGTGAAGTCTCTCAGCCCCACTCACCTCACAGAGTGTTTGTTGTGGGGGAGGAAGGGAAAGGAGAATGTTAGCCACTTTGAGACATCTTCGGGTAGTGATAAAGTGGGATATCAAATCCAAACTCTTCTTTTTTTAAAAAAAAAGTGATACCTGTGTCTCTTCCAGCACTTCACGAGGAACTCTACATCATGTTCTCAACAGAGAAAAAGTCCATGCTCTGCATCAACTGCTTTCGGGACATGCCCGTGTGAGTTGCTGTTATTTCATATCTATATCACGAGCTATCAATGGGCATGGCTTTTTGCAAGAAACCGGAAGAGAGGTCCATGCTCTGAGGCTGAGCTTAGCATCTTGAGGGGTTCTCCAGATGTTTTGAACTGCAATTCACATCAGCCTAAGCCAGGCTGCCAAAGTTTGGTCTAAAGACTGATAGCAGGGAGAGAACAGAGAAAGGACAAAGCAGTAAATATGCTCTTATGTAGATTTAAATCTCAGTGCAGCTGGGGAGAAGTTGAAGACTTCATGGACCCAGAGGCGTAGGAAGGTCAGGTGGTACCCGGTGCGGAAAATTTCTTGATTTTTTTTTTTTTGCCTGCAAAAATAGTTTTATGTTATTTCATATTTTCTTACAAAGTAATGTGGATTCTTAGCCTCTGACAATGAGTAGGCGACTATAGACAGATACTTAAATCTACAGGACGGATTGTGTTTTGGCTTGTGTTATTTTATTTATATTTATTTATTGTTTATTTATTTATTTAATAAAAATTATTTTTAAAAAACCTGCAAAGTGGTTTACCAAAACAAAACAAAAAACACCACAGCAGTAAAATCAAGAAAAATTAACAATCCTACTTTAAAACATACAAAAGCTAAAATATTAAGATTAAAATTACTTCAACTTCCTAAGCATCTAGGTATGCTTGCCTAAAGAAGATTGCTTTTTAGCTGGTGCCCGAAAAGAGTCTAGCAAAGGCATGTGCTTTGTTGAAATTTCAGCCTTCACGAAATAGGAAAATGGCCAAGTAAACAGATCTTTTCTTGGAGGAGGGTCAAGATATTAACTGATATGCATGAAATTTCATATGTAGCTATATAATCTCTAGTGTAGTAAGAAAAGATTTTTGGAGCAGGCATTTTTTTAAAAAAGTTTTTTTTATATATATCAACCGCCCTAGTAGGGCAGTAATTGTTCCTTGAAAATTTGTCATCCCCCCTCCATGATGGCAATATACTCCACTGCTGACCCACAGCGCTTCCCCTCTGATACTTCCTTCTCTGGTCTTTCCTCCTCCAGGGAGAGTCGAGCGCATTGCATCGATATTGAGACTGCTTATATGCAGGGCTGTGAGAAGCTAGACCAGGCCGTGATGGTGGGTATAAAAATTCAAGAGGTTTCACTGGGGGGGGGGAGGGGGCTGTGGCTGGGAGACGCTTTATCTTGACACAACCTAGGAAGAAACATCTGGTCACAGTTATTCCTAGATCATCTCGGAGCAGGCCCAACCTCCCTTCTGAGTAATACCCCTCCCCACTCCCCCACTATATTTAAGGATCTGGTGACTTCTGTTTCAGTGTATCTGAAGAAGTGTGCATGCACACGAAAGCTCATACCAAGAACAAACTCAGTTGGTCTCTAAGGTGCTACTGGAAAGAATTTCCTATTTTGTTTCGACTATGGCAGACCAACACGGCTACCCACCTGTAACTGGAGCTGTGTGAATGGTTTTTCTGGGCAGGACACTTAAGGCATCTGTTTTGTGAATGGGCTCCAGGATGAGATTTGGGTGAAGCAGCTCAGAATAACAGAATGTACATCTAGGAACCTTTGATGTAAGTTGTTTTTAGGGGGGGGGTTAGAATCAGCCTTTGCCAACCTGGTGCCCCCAGATGTTTTGGACTGCAACTCCCACCCTCTGTGCTAGCTGGAGCCTACGGGGTCTGGTAGGACCCAAATTGATGGATTCAAATGACAAGACATTCTGACAGGAGGACCCATTTGACCGTCAGAAGGCAATGGACTCTCCTTCATTGGAGATACTTAAGCAGAGGTTGAGCGGCCAGTGTCAGGATTCTTGAGCTGTGATTCCTGCATTGCAGGACAGCTGGACTAGATGATCCTTGAAATCTTTTCCGATGCTGCAATTCTATGATTCTGACCCTTTCCATGGGGCCTGCTCTGCTCTCCTGTTGATAACGCCTGCAGTTTTCAACACTCGCCTTTTCTGCCCTGCAACTCAGGCTGTGAAAGAGCTCCAGACATCCACCAGGGAGGCGATAGTGCTCCTCAAAGCCATGATCGAGGAGGTCCGCAACAGTGCGGACGAGGAGGAGACATCTATAAACTCGCTCTTCAGCAGCATGCAGGTGAATTGGGGAAGGGAAGGGGTGCTTGCAGCCTTGGTGTTTGAGTCTGCCTGCAGGGGGTGCTCTCTGAGGCAGCAACCTACTCCCTGGAAGCCCAGTTGTGGCGGAGGGGGGAAGGCCGCCTAGCGCTTGACGTGAGGAACAGTCCATCTCTCTCTCTCTCTCTCTCTCTCTCTCTCTCTTTTCCGCAGGAGAAATTGGCAGAGCGGAAGAAGATGCTTTTGAAAGTCGTTCAGAGGTAAAAGTGTTCCCGTGCTCAAACTCCTTGCTACACTTCCTGTCTGATTTCCCCCCATTGGCATAAGAGATGCAGGAGTGTCTCGGGGCTTAGCCAAACAAAACTTTAGTGTAACGACAACAACCCACATAGACCTTGCTCATGTGTTGTGAAGGATTTATTCAGGACAGATAAAAAGCAAGGACCTTCTTCATGCAGCACGCAGTTAAAACTTTGGAACTCCCTCCCACAGGAGGTTGACCTCTGTGAGAAAAAGGATGCTAGGCTTGATGGGCCTTTGGCTTGATCCAGCATTGGCTCTTTTTAGGGAGGTCTATTGTCACAGTAGAACTTCCATGCCCAGGGACAGCCTACCTCTGAATACCAGATAATGAGGAGCAACAACTGAAGAGTGCTCAGGTCCTGCTTGCAGGCTTCCCATAGGCATCTCGTTGGCCACTGTGAGAAGAGGATGCTGGATTAAATGGGCCATTGGCCTGATCCAGCAAGCTCACCGTACTTTCTTATCTTCTTAAGAGATTTCCTGGAAAGTGCTGCCATCCTTCTAGTCTCTTACCTTAGTCCTGTTTTTATGGGCAAGTACGGTATTAACAGGAATGGAAGTTTCTCTGGCTGCCTCAGATGCATTTTAAATATCACCGGCTAGGACATCTCAGGTTCATTACCACCTCTCTAACTGTGGAGCTCTCTCATTTTGTGCATAAGCAGCCTTATAATAGGATTGTTGTTGTTGTTGTTGTTGTTGTTGTTGTTGTTATTTGGTCATTTCCAGCCAGTATGAAGAAAAGGAAAAAGCCTTCAAGGAACAGCTGGCACACCTGGCATCTTTGCTGCCCACCCTACAGGTAAAGTCGGGAGGGTGGCCATTCCTCCCCCTCCCCCCCAAAAAAGGAAGGCTCTCTGCAACTTAACAGTAATGTGGCAGGCAAGAATTCAACAGGCACCATCACCATATCTCAGCCCTGCTTACCTTACAGGGTGCTTGAGAGGATAAAACGACGGGTGCTTCCTTGAGCTTGAGGTAGGGAGGGAGAAAATTTAAGTACACAAACAAAAATACACCCAAGGAGGAGTATTTTTTGGCGGAGGAGAAGACAAGAATCCCACTTTCTATATTTGTATTGCATTGTTTAAATCTATAGTGCGTAACCTTCAAGGTCAGGTTAGGTACCATCGCCCTCGTTTCCTAAGATTATGTAAGTCAAGTTTTGCCAGAGTTTGAGGGCACTTGGAAGTCTCACGAGATAAAACGTAGAATGGCAAGTTGTGGTCTTTGTTGGACTGACACCGAAATTGAGTGAGGTTTAGGTCTTCATGGAGGATAAGCAGTCTGAGGGAGCCCTGTCTCCCAACCCCAGAGGGGAGGAGGCATATATAGCCCACTCAGTGGTGAGAGAAACGCCCTTGGCACATGCTCAGAGGCCCTCTCAGTGCCTCTGCTCCAAGCACTTATAGTTTTGGTATCTGCAGAGGTGTCACATTTCCTTTCCTCTCCTCTTCAGGTCCACCTGGTGACGTGCTCTGCTTTCCTCAGCTCTGCAAACAAGGCTGAATTCCTTGATTTGGGATATGTAAGTCATCACCCCAAATTCAAATACCACACCGTTATCACAGCTGCCTCTGTGGGTGCTCAGATGAGGCGCAAGGCCCTTCTTGTGAGTTTGCAGGGCAAGAAAAGCACTCTGCAGCTGCTCAGAAGCACCCGATGGTTATTAATCTTTGCACTTCCATCAAGAAAAAGAGGATAGGGCCCTGCCCCAAGGAGTTTACAAACTAAACTTTGACACAGGGAAGGAAATGGCAGCTTGGGGGATCAGGGGAGGAAAAGGTGCATTTATTTCAGCTATGCAGTCATAGCAACAGCAGCGTTTGAGGGCTCAGGGGTTATGCCAAGGACTCTGGTGATTTGAGAGGGGTTACAAAGAATGAAGTCATTAAGGAGATCATAGAATTGCAGAGTTGGAAGGGGCCCCAAGAGTCATCTAGTCCAACCTCCTGCAATGCAAGAATCACAGCTAAAGAATCCCTGACAGGTGGCCAGGTGGTTCTTGTTCTTGACCAGAAACAGCCATTGGGCAGGGGCTGCTTTCACAACGGAGGGCGGCATTTCATAGAACTGACCAAATCATCCACAATTCTGTTTTCAGCAACTGATGGAGAGGCTGCAAAAAATCGTCAAGCTGCCCCATCGACTGAGGCCCTCCCAGACGAGCAAGGTACAAGTTTCTGCTCTTCCCTGCTGAGCCAACCTAGCAACTCCAGGCACCCGGAGAGCATTTGAGCAAATGTTCACCCACCTTTCCCTCTGGGGTCATGCCTGTTTCATCTATCAGTTCTTCATGGGAAGGTCACCCGGCAAGCCAGACATAGTCTGCGCCATGAGGTCTAGCGGCACACCTGTAAAGCCAAATTTGGGCGTTTGCTTTAACTCCAGGTTCTGTACTTGAGGCGTCCCAGAGTTTTGTGGGAGACAAAGGTGAGGCTGCCTACACACCACAGATGTGTCTTTACAGACAAGACCCTCTCCTGGATTGCACCCCCTTTCCACAAGCCTCTGAGGGCGAAATAACTATCACAAGGTCCCCTCTGCCAAATGCAGACTATAGAAGGATTGCAAGGAAGGAGGCAGTCTTTGAGATATTTCTGAGTCATTTAGCTTCAAATACTAATGTGAGCACCTTGAATTGGCCCCGACAACAAATTGGCAAGCAGTGCAGTTGTTTTTAAACAGGGGTTATATTGAGATCCAAACAGAACCTCAGCCAGTAATCCAACCACTGCATTTTGGACCACTTGAAGTTTCAGAGTCGCCTTCAAGGGCAGCCCCAAGCAGAGTGTATTGCAGTAATCTAATCTGGACTATGGTGGCCTCATGTTTACCTTGACACATAGTCCTGTCCAGAGTGTCCTCTTATATCCGCGTGCAGCAGAAGGGCTTGCAACTCTGGGTGCTTTCAGAATGACAACTTGTCTTAATTGGTTTCCCTTCCAGATCAACACGGAATACAGAGCTGAGTTTGCCCACTGCCTGGAGCCCTTGCTGCTTCTAGCGCCCCGTCGCTCCGTGGTGGTGAATGGAGCAGGCATCGGACCTGGGATGAGCAACAGTAACATGTAAGCTGCTCCTGAGTCCTGCTTCATCTGTGGCAACCTTCCCCAGATGTTTTGGACTACGAGTCCCATCATCCACTGCCAGCAAACACAGGCAATGGCTGATGGGAGTTGTAGTCCAAAAGTCCTAGAGGACACCACATTTGGGAAAGGGGGATCTGTGAGGAGGGAAATGCAGTGAAGTATTTTTAAACAAAGGTGGATTGTGCAATGCTGAATACGGGTTGGAGACATTTTGAAGCCCAAATTTCTCTTGCCTGCCTTTGAGCTGGGCACCAGGCACCCTTGGAGACAAAAACAGCTGTCCTGATTAGCGAGCAGATCAGATGGGCTGGCACTGCCAGTTCCAAGAAGCCAAGCTGGCTGGTTGGGAGGCTGTTGCGTCACAGAGTCCCAGTGCAGCTGGCACCCGATCAAACACAGGAAAACGAAGAACACTGTTTCTGTTTCTTTGGGCTGTGGAGCAAGGAAACTAGCTTGAGCAATTGTAGCAAACAGGCTCATGGGATGGGGCAGAAATTTGATTCTGTTTGCATTTAGATGCGAATTTACCTACTGACTCCTCACTTTGTGAAACAATATGTGAAAGAGGCCATCCTCCAAAATTTGCCCTCCTTTGAATTTTGCCATTCCCCAGCAGGCATTAAAAGTATGCATTAAAATGCACATATTTGTAAAAATAACATGTGAAAATGCATTATATTATGGGGAACTGCTCTGCAAACAATGCAGAGAAGCATGTGCATATAAGGAGAAATTTGCACCAAAGTGCTGATGAATTTTTTTGAGGACTTTTTTTTTTTAAAGTAAACTGATGTGGAAAGATGTGGAAAGAAGAGAAACTGAAATGGACGTATTTGCCCATCTAGTGAAGACTTGCTTGAAAATAATCCTTTCTGTTCTGGCAATTTCCTTTGCTAGCCTTACACACACATTGCATCTCCAAATGTTGCTGAATGCATTTGGAGTTGGTGTAGCTCTTCTGCAACCAGCTGCACTGCAAAATCAAACATTTTGGTAAGAATATTCTTAGGCGGAGGGTGGGTGGGGATAAGCTACCGGTAATACATCTATTGTGGCTTTCACTGAAGGGAGTCCATAAGCATGTTAGCTTCACTGCAGCCTTGTGTCTGCTGCAAGAGACTTAAAACAGCTACACTTGTGTCAGCTTAAGAAAAGAAAGAAAACTTTTTGGTCAGTTAACATAACTGAAGGCAAATAAGTGACCTCCATCCTGGCGTGTTCATGCATTTGGGGTCCTGATCCCTGCTGTGCAAACAAGTATTTGAGGGCTGCTAGTTGGGAAGGGGGAAAACGGGAGACTGGTGTGACAGCCACGGCCAACTGTCTGTTTGCACCATACTGCAGCCTCCAGGCAGGAACAGTCTACCTGAGTGATAAGAACTTTGGAAACCCAGCCATTAAACTATGGAACTCTCTCCCACTGGAGGCAGTGATGCCCACCAACTTGTGTACCTTTATAAGAGGATTTGGCAAACTAATTCATGGAGGAGATGGGCTAGTGATGGCTACTGGCCAGGTTGGCTCTGCCCTGAACAAAAGTTGCTGGAAGCCCCAGGAGGGGAGAGTACTGCTCTTGTGTTCGGATCCTGCTTGCTGGTTTCCCATAGGCATATGATTGGCCACTGTGAGAACAGGATGCTGGACTAGATGGGCCATGGTCCTCATCCAGCAGGGCTCTTTTTAAAGTTCTTATTTGCAACAAACCCACCACTGATTCCTGGAATGGGGTAAGTGGTGTCGGCTGAGGAGCCTCCCCCAGGTATCAAAACATCCTATTACAACTATAGTACTTGGGTCTGGAATGGCCGAGAGCCCCAGAAAATAGCAACACCCCAATGCGTCTTGCTTTTGGCGCTCAGCTAGCGCGCCTGTTGCCGTTGTCTGCCTGACCACCTTCATGCCCCAACCTACTTGAGAAGCAGGTGGCAAACCCAGTGGATCCTTGCACACATCCCAGCCTGCCTGGCTAGCAGTTTGCCCGTCCCTATTTTTATCAGAATTTCAGAGAACTCTGCAAAGCACATTTCCCTGGCACTGGATATATTTAGGACCATTGACATCACAGGCCCCTCCGTTCTGGTGCAGCTGATTGCTGTGCAGGCAGGGACGGCCCTCTCCCAAAGCACTGGTGGCAAAGTGATGGGTTGGGCCGGGGGTCTTCAGCATCCCCTTTCCCTCCAAAGGGAAACTGAGGCTGAGAGCATTGGACTGGGAGTGCCAAGTGCCCGGCTGAGGGGAAAGGCCGAGTGGAATCTGCAGGGAGTCCCCATCTGCCGGTCTGGATGAACCTTCTGATCCGTAAGTGGCGATCTGAGCATCTGTCTTGGCTGCGGGATGAGTCAGTGGGAAGGACTGTCAGGCTGCAGCCAGGCTCTTTTTAATTTGGTCGTGTGTGGAGGGTCTGTTACATCACAATCAATTGGCAGATAGTCCTTTACTGGTGTAGATGGACCAGTCTTTGACTTGTGACGCTTCCTGGTGGGTTGGTGGCACAGCTGTCAACTTTTCCCTTTTCTTGCGAGGAATCCTATTCAGAATAAGGGAATTTCCCTTAAAAAGGGGGGAAAGTTGACAGCTATGGTTGGTGGGTGGGTGCCGAGTATGTGTGTGATAATGATTAATTTCATTTATAGATTGCTCTCTGTGCAGCGTATCAAAGCCAATAAAAACATACATGAAATACATTGCATATTTAAAAGCAGCTTTAAAATCACTGCATGTCTTTAAAAAAAAAAAAGTCAACACATTAACATATATAGAAACACTTTCAAATCCAATACTGCGATATTGCAAAGGGGCTGCTGAGATACCACAAAGGGTGTTGCTACTCAGTGGTGTTTATTATGGGATGCATGCACATTTCCCCAAGTGTCAAAACACCGTTGCCATCAAAAAGCCAGTTTGTATTGCTCACGGACTACCCATTTAACCCAGATTTACATTTTCTTGGAAAAATTACTGTTTGCCAGTGATCCGCTTGTGATATCTGCCTGGCTTGTTTGCTATATGAAACCCCTGTCTGGAACCAGCCTTGGTCATCAGCAATAGCTGCTTCCTTTTGTTTTCATCAGATTTCCCTTGGAAAAAATAACTCTGGATTAACTGGTGGTGGTGGTGGTGGGATTTGGGCTGGGATCTTGACGATGACGTTGTGTGGCTACTGCCCAAAACTGACATGTGCGCAGACCATCCTTCCCACAAGAGGCGACATAATCAAAGCTTATGAAATAATGCGTGGAGGAAGTGAATGAAGGAAAGTTTTCCTCCCTCTCTTATACTGTAACCCTAGGAACTTGTGGGCACCCCCCAATGAAGCTGAATATTAGAAGGTGCAGGACAGATAAAAGAAAGTCCTAATTCACAGCGCAGAGCTTAACTGTGGAACTCTCTCCCACAGGAGGCCGTGATGGCCACCAACCTGGATGGCTGTAAGAGAGGATTAGACAAATTCATGGAGGAGAGGGCTATTGAAGGCTACTAGCCATGATGCCTATGCTCTGACTTCATGGTTAGAGGCAGTGATGCTTCTGAATACCAGTTGCTGCAAGCCACAGGATGGGAAAGTGCTCTTGTGCTTGGGTCCTGCTTGCTGGTTTCTTACAAGCATCTGGTTGGCCGCTATGAGGACAGGATGCTGGACCAGATGGGCCATCGGCCTGGTCCAAAAGGGCTCTTCTTACGGCCTTACAACACACACCTTCTGCAGAAGCAGCCTTGGCACATCTTCAAACACACTTCCCCCCCCCCCTTAAGCAACACACCTGATGATTAATGTAGTTGTTGTTGTTTAGTCATTTAGTCGTGTCCAACTCTTCGTGACCCCATGGTCCAGAGCACGCTAGGCACTCCTGTCTTCTACTGCCTCCCAGTTTGGTCACTCATGTTGGTACCTTCGAGAACACTGTCCAACCATCTCGTCCTCTGTCGTCCCCTTCTCCTTGTACCCTCCATCTTTCCCAACATCAGGGTCTTTTCCAGGGAGTCTTCTCTTCTCATGAGGTGGCCAAAGTATTGGAGCCTCAGCTTCAGGATCTGTCCTTCCGGTGAGCACTCAGGGCAAATTTCCTTAAGAATGGATAGGTTTCATCTTCTTGCAGTCCATGGGACTCTCGAGAGTCTCCTCCAGCACCATAATTCAAAAGCATCAATTCTTCGGCGATCAGCCTTCTTTATGGTCCAGCTCTCACTTCCATACATCACTATGATGAATGCTGACATCCAAAGCCATTCCCTTCTGGAGCCTCTCGCTTAGGGACTCCTCTCTTCAGCTGGCTCCCTCTTCTTCCTCCAGGATGTCCGGAGGTCCCTGCTCCAAGACCCTCCTCGTGTCTGGCTGCCCCTCTACCTGTGAAAAGATGTCCCTGGCAGGCTCCCTGGTCCGGAAGCCCACCATGCACCGGTACATAAGCACCAAGGTGCTCCTGGCTGAAAGTGGAGAGACACCCTTCACTGAGCATTGCCGTAACTACGAGGACATGTATCGGGTAAGGATGGCTGGGCAAGGGAGAGGCTGCTCTCGCTCTGTCCCTGGTGGTGGCCCTGGGCATCCACGGGAGCAAGCAGTCACCGCTACTGGGGGTGCTGCTCAGCCTTTTCTGTTCCGCCAAGCCTATGCAGGAACTTAAGAATGCATTCTTCCACAATTATTATTAATTAAATTTGGGTACCGCTCTTCACTGGTATTAATGAAAACAAACATCAGTTTTAGCTTTCTGTGCTTTTAATGTTTGCTTTCAGGTTTAGTATTGTTGCAAACATCTCATATGTTTTTTCTAATATAGTGGTATAGAAATATGTTTTACAAATAAAAAAAATAGTTAAGTCATAAATTCCCCCACCCCACCCCTCCGGTTTGGCAAAAAGGGAAGTTTTCAGCATTCTATTGCTGATCCTTCCGCCTCGTCAACTGGAGCCTTTCGAACTCGCTTCCTCCCTCCCTCCCCCGTGTTGCTGCAGGCCCTTCAAACAGAGATTCAGAACTTGAAGGATCAAGTGCAGGAGCTGCACCGTGACCTCACCAAGCACCATTCCCTCATCAAGACGGAGATCATGAGCGAGATCCTGCAGAAGTCGCTGCAGATGGACGTGCAGATTGCTTCAGAGTATTCCTCTGTGGAGATGATGCGGAGCGTGTTTGAAGAGGTACGCTGACTTTCTCAGGCTGCAGAGTCCAGCAGCAACTATGCAATCACAGTACACACACGTGCACAAAATCCCCCCCCCCCACTTGAGGAGCATGTGCTGATAACTCCGACTTTGTGTTTTGCAGACCTGGGAAGAAACCTATCAGCGAGTGGCAAATGAGCAAGAGATTTATGAAGGTGAGCACAATATGAACTTCTCTGAAGCCATCCAGCCCCACTGATCAGTGGTTGCTGGTAACCTTTTTGACTCGGTAGGGCTGCAGTATTGTACCTTGCTGTTTTCAGCACAGCAGGACTTGTACAGCTGTTATGTAGGAAGGTGTGCCATTGCACATGTGCAGAGTGCCATTGTTTCCTCCTCTCTGAAATACAAACCATTGATTATTACTCTGTACATCTATGGACGGGAAAAGAACTTCCATGTAAGAAGGCCAAGTACACTTTTCAGAAAAGACTGACTCCATGCCTCTTATTTAGAAACGTAGTCATGTCACATAAGGTTTTGAATTCGTGTATTGAGAACCACAAGCTTAACTTGAGTCAACAGTGGGATGCAGCTGCAAAAAGAAAAAAAAGGGGAAAAAAGCTAATGCGATTCAAGGCTGCATCGACAGAAGTATAGTGTCTAGATAAAGGGAAGGAATAGTACTGCTCTATTCTGCCTTGGTCAGACCACACCTGGAGTCCTGCATCCAGTTCTGGGCCTCACGGTTTAAGAAGCATATTTACAAACTGCTAAGTGGGCAAAGGAGGGCAGCCAAGATGATCAAGGGTCTGGAAACCAAACCTTGTGAGGAACAGCTGACAAAGTTGGGTATGTTTAGCTGGGAGAGCGAGAGGAGATATGATAGCCATCTTCAAATAGCTGAAGGGTTGTCCCATGGAAGATGGAGCCAGCTTGTTTCCTGCTGCCCCAGAGGACAGGATCCAAACCAATGGATTCCAGTGACAAGAAAGGAGATGCCAAATAAACACCAGGAAGGACTTTCCGACAGTAAGAGCCATTTGACAGTGGAACGGACTCCCCCAGAAGGTGGTGGACTCTCCTTCATTGGAGGATGGATGGCCATCTGTCAGGGATTCTTTAGCTGTGATTCCTGTACTGCAGGGGGCTGGGCTACATGACCCTTGGGAGTCCCTTCCAACTCTACAATTCTATGATTCTGTGTACCTATGCTTATCGTGTGAAAGGGCCAATCCTTTGGGCTTGACTGACTTAACGCCAGACTTCCTTCTCATGCAGCACAGCTCCATGATCTGCTGCAGCTCAAGCAGGAGAACAGCTACCTGACAACCATCACCAAGCAGATCGCCCCCTATGTCCGCTCCATCGCCAAAGTAAAGGAGCGGCTAGAGCCCAGGTGAGGAAGCCGGGAGCCCGGTCCACTGCTGCTTTCCTGCTCCGCTCCCAGATCCTGCACAAGGTTGCCTTCAAAAACCTCCACTGCCTTATCTCCAGAGGGGAGGATCGGAACCAGTAGATTCAAGTGGCAAGGAAGGAGATTCTGACTAAACATTAGGAAGCCATTCATCAGTGAGAGAGACAACCTTGGAAGGTGGTGGAATCTCCTTCATTGGAAGTTTTAAAAGCAGAGGTTGGGTGGCCATCTGCCAGGGGTGCTTGAGCTGCGATACCTGCATTGCTGGTGGTTGGAATAGATCAGGCACGTCCAACAGGTAGATCGTGATCTACCAGTAGATCACTGGATGTCTGTGGTAGATTACTGGCTCCCCCCAAAGAAGCTCAACAACTTTGGCTCCCCTAAATAAAGCTCAATATTTTTGCCCTGTACCCCCAAAAACTGGGGCTTTCCTTCTCCCTAAAAGAAAAAGCTGAACAACTTTGATCTGAATGCTTAAAAAACGGGCCTTCCTCCTCCCCAAAAAAGGTGAACAACTTTGACCTGAACCCCAAAAAAGGGGGTAGATCACTGCCCGTTTATTACTCTGTAAGTAGATTGCAGAGCTTGGGAGTTGGCCACCCCTGGAATAGATGACTTGGCGCCTGAATTGTAAATCCCCATTGTGCTTCATAAAACTCCCGTAGCTGAAGGAATATGTAGTCTGGCAGAGGGATGATCAAGCCTTGTGACTCTGTGAGGGAGGAGGGACCCTCTTGTTCTCCAGAAATCTCTCTTGCTCCTACCCTGCCAGGGTGTATGGTTTTAATCAATAGGTATTTGTGATACATGTCTTGAGTCAGCTGCCCCCATGCCAAAACCCCCAACTCAGCCCAAATGTCCCTGCAGGTTACAGGACACAAAGGAGGAGAGGAATGGCCAGCCAGAGAGCTTGCTGAAAATATACGATGAGAGCCCAGAGGCTGCTGACGTCCAGCACAGGTATCTGATCCATTTCAAGTAGCAAAGGATTTTGGTTCTATGTTGATGCCACAATACCGTAGGAGCAAAAAAGGTTAATATTCAATCTGTTCCGTTTTCCAAGTGGTCGCTCCTCAGGGGATGCAGATTAACTAAGTGACCTGGTCAGTCAGCCATCAGTTTTCGCTTGGGAGGGAAAATACTTGATCTAAGAGGCTGGTTTCAAAGGTTAGCACTAGTGCCACTAGCAGTTTCATGCTTCAGTGTTAAAGAGACAAAATCATGGAGGAGAGGGCTAATCAAGGGCTACTAGTCATGATGGCCATACTCTGCCTCCACAGCTGGAGGCAGCAATGCTTCTGAATACCAGTTGCTAGAAGCCACAGGAGGGGAGAGGGCTCTTAAGATTCGGATCCTGCTTGCAGGATTCCCAATGGGGCACCTGGTTGGCAACTGTGAGAACAGGATGCTGGACTAGATGGGCCATTGGTCTAGACCAGGCTTCCTCAAACTCAACCCTCCAGATGTTTTTTGGCCTACAACTCCCATGATCTCTAGCTAGCAGGACCAGTGGTCAGGGATGATGGGAATTGTAGCCTCAAAACATCTGGAGGGCCAAGTTTGAGGAAGCCTGGTCTAGACTCTAGCAAACTCTTATAAAGTTCTTAAGAGCCTTGCTGGGCAGACTAAAGGCTGCCTTGTCCAGAATCCTATGCCCAGTAACATCCATCCAGATGCTTCTGCAAATTCTACAAGCTGGTTCCCCAGAAACTGGTAGACTGCGCAAGAACAGAGAGGTTCCATTAAGCTATCAGAGCTACTAGCCTTCGATAGGCCCATCATCCAGCAGTTTACTTAGTTAAAAAAAGCTTGCCATTTATTTAGTGATAGAAAAGCCAGGGCTTGTTAAGAGTTCCTAGACCATTCTTTCCACCCACTGTTATTTCTCTCTTCTGAGGCCTGATTTGTGCAGCAGCCTTGAGGAACAAGGAGCCTCGGAGCCCAAAGCAGAAAGCCAGATTCTCAGCCCAGCCGCAGAGGACCCCATGCTGAAAACGAAAGAATATTACAGGAGCAAGCAGAAAGGCCAACCTGAGAGTCCCCCGCAGCCACCGGGACCTCGCAAGACAGCCAAGGAGGCGGATCAGGAAACAGAGCTTCTCCTGTGCTGAACTGCACTCGCAGTCTTTCTGAACAAAAATGTTCATGTACGGCATAGCAGCCTCTTTTCAGTGTGGTGTGTGCTCAGAAAACCATATATATTCTGCGCTAAGATAATCCTGATTCTGCAATGCCTAAACCATGCAAAACTGCGGGATTGATTTTGTGTTATTCTGCAGGGCTTCTTTGTTGTTGGCACTTCCAGAGCCCAGCAAGGTGTGGGCTAGTTAAGAAACAATGGAGGGTGCAGCAGTGGGAATCTTAATTCCTCCAGCTTCTACCAAGTATCGCCTGCGTTCTTTCAGCCGTGCCTCCCACATCAAGGTCTAGACAGGCACTGGCTTCTCAAACAGCCAAACCGAGAGAAAGTCTGGGCTTCTCTGAGAAAAGCAAAATCCTCCTAGACTCCCAAGTGTGTGGATTTTCTGCACCTGCCTGGAACCATGCAACTGAGAGGCATAAAATGTTGTTGTGCAAAACCAGCATCTCCTATTATTCAGCTACACCCTTAAAAGCCAGTTCTCCAGATACAGCCGTATCCACTAGCACACTAGAGGTTGGGGCACCCTCGGATACTGAGAAAAACATTCATTCAGCAATTCTTCTGTATGGCTTAAAGTACCTGTGTGCAGAAGAGGCTTGCCCACTGTCTCTCTGTGCATGATCCCCCATTTTGGCCTTGCTTATTTCCAGTGAGCCTCTCCTGGGGCCTAGCAATCTTGCCATGTCTCCTGAGCAGATGTGGTGACTGCCTGCTGTTGCTGAACTATGGCTCCCATCATCCCAAGGAAACATGGCCCTTGGCCAGGGTGCATGGAGTAGTAGTTCAGAAACCTCTAGAGAGCCCCCAGCTGTTCTGGGACAATGTGGTTAAATGATCCAATCCCTCCAGAGAGAGCAGAATTACTTTCAGAGGAGCTCATCTATTGCACCTCTGCAGCAGTCACTGATGTGGGCTGGCCTCCTTCCAAGAAGGTAACTCGCTCTCTGAAACAGGGACCTCCAAATGCTGCTGGACTCTCCACTCACATAGTCATCCCCGATGTGTGTCCAAGTTTAATCCGGGGGTGGAGGACATTCCTCTCATTGCAAGGCCAGGAAACACTCGCTTCGATGCAAATATTTTCCTTGCCTTTAACGCTTATGGATTTTATTAAGCAATCTTCACAAAATGCATCCCATATGCTCAGTATGATAATTAAGGATGTGCATTTGTACTGTTGGAATTGGGGTGCGTGTGGAAAAAACTTACCTGTTTTCTGTTTAAAGACAGATGGTCCTGATGTAGTGCCTAATGGCATGATGGCTAGGGATGATGGGAATTGGGAGTCCAACATCTGGAGGGTTGCAGGTTCCCAATACCTGCCAAAATGGTTTTAAAATAAGAGGGCCCCTTCCTTGCCCACCAGGAATTACAATACAGGGTTATTCCCAGTCATGCATTATGAGGGGGAGACTAGAGTGCAAATCCCCGCTTGGCAACCTTGGGCCAGTCATCAGCTCTCACCTACCCTACCTCACAGGGTTGTTGTGAGGCTCATATTAAGGGCTACATACACTACCTTGAGCTTACTGGTGGAAAGGTGGGGTTGTCAATGCAATAAATAATTATGATCTAAGAAAGGGGCGCTGTCAACATCTGCCAAAGAATAGAGACTTAAAAATATTTTATTATTATTCTTTTAAAAATACAAGAGAATGGAACTGATCCTCTGTTTGGCTGGTTGCCAGCCGACTGCTCCAAAGGGACTGGAAAGTAAACAAATGCCTCTCAGCTTCCGAGGTAACAAAGCAAAGAACAGCATGATTAATTTTCAGAGGGAATCTCAGGATATTATCCTGGCAACACAAACTGGCTAGTTACCAGGGCAGCCGGGGGCGGAAGGGGGGGGGGAGACAGACCTGTGTGTATACCATGATTTCTATAAAAATGATGCTAGGATTATACATCCAAAAATTCATTCTAATAAAAGCTGTATTCCACAATCCATACAAATTACACTGATTTGATTAAATGTGCATACTTTTTTTAAAAAAAAAATTGCTTCTGCATATTACAGATATTGCCTGCATATTACAGATATGGACATGAATTTTGACCGGGGAGAGCTTACAGGTCTGAAGTAGGAACATAGGGTGCAACCTGATACTGCTTCAGATCTTTGGGTCAATCTACCTCGGTACTGTCTACACTGACTGGCAGCAACAATCCAAGGTTTCGGGCAGGGGACAGTCCCCAACTGGTGACTGAATATGGGGCCTCCTGCATGCAAAGCACAGAGCTATCCCTCAGCTGCAGCCCCTTCCGTACAAAGCAGGGTTTGCAAAACACACACGTGCAATGCAGGGAATTCAAACCTCATCCAACTAAGTGCAGACCCATTGAAATGAATGGACCTTACACATGCCCATTCATTTCAGTGGATCCACTCTGTGTAAGACAGATCAGAATCTGACCCTTGAAAACCTTAGCAACTTTCTAGATTTTGAAATTCAACCAGCCATACCCTTCCTCCACCATGCAAGCACATTTTGCAGCCATAAGGATTAGAAACTTTTATTTATTTATTAAAACTGATTTTCTTGGGGGAACTGATTTCTGCAACCGATACCCCATCTCATGGCATATATGAATCTTCTTCCCTATCAGAGCAAGCAAATATTGGGCAACATGGGTCAATGGACTTACTCAGCGTAAGGAAGAAGCTTCAGCTTTCTGTTGCAGGAGGTCAACTGTGCAACAGGTTCCCCCACCAAGCTGTACTATGACATTTGCACAAAGCCAACCAAGGGGCTCTCAATTGCCACCTGATTGTTCACAAGCAGCAGAACAGAATTTTTCAGATTCTGCTTGATTCTTAACGAGCCGCCAAGGAAACAAATCGCCCTGAAGCTCCAAGTCATGAGCTGTGTCTCTCCATCAAGCACCTAAAATTAACTCAGCCGTGCTCCCAGATTAAAGAATTAAGGTCAACAGACGTTCTTGGGCAATGCCGTCTAAAGAAGGGCAAGTTCTAATTCCCAATGCTAAAAGCAGACTCTACAGGTACAACAGGAAATCGGGGACACTATGTAGACTGCCTTAATTTATACAGATGTGTAGAATCCAGCTTTTCCTAAGCATAGAATTCTTTTCCTATTTTTGCAGTATGTTTCTCTTTCTCTCTTTTAAGTGCACCTGCCTCATTTTCTTCCTCTCCGCCCCCCCACAAAAAGTGCCCAAGTAAAGAAGCACAAAAGCCTGCTCACCCCTCTGTAAACAAGGATGTCACAGAGTGAAAGAGAAATTGAAGCTGCTTGCTTGAGATTTTGGCCGGTTTGCATTTACAAACCAAGGAAAGTGGAGACAGATGACAGCTTAAGGAATAATCCTTGCTGGGTACACACAGAATAACTGGATGGCAACTGGCCCCCCAAAATGACAGAAATGCCATTTATGCCAGTCTTGGCCACTGTTTGCAAGCATCTTATTTCCTATCTTCATTATAAATAGATCAGTAGAAACAGAAACACATTAAACCTCTCTTTGGTATATTAAAATGGAAAAGTGTGCAGTGAGAAACTTTTTTAAAAGGCAGCTGGGGAGGGCACGAGGGAAATCTCTCCCAGTCAGTCATGTGCCTCCTGCTTAATATATATTGCCAAAGTAATACTTGTTCAGTATGCAAAGTCAAAAGCAACCATCCCCTTGCACTTTTTAGAAACAGATTTTGAACTTTTGCTACACAAGCAGGATTCTGGTGGGAGGACAGGTGGTCATTATCAAAAATGTGGAATGAAGACAAAGGTTGTGAGGCTGAGCGGTAGGAGTGAGACAGGACCGCTCAACTAGGGCGGAGGGATGTCAAAATGGCCGTGAAAGAAACAGGAGACCATAACATTTAGGTGCAAAGACTTCTCTTTTTTTCATTCTTTTTCTGAGGTGTATTGCAAGCCTGGTTTGGAAAAAGGGCAAAGGGAAGGGAGATCTCTTTGCCTGTGTTGTTAATCTTGACAGTAGTCATGCATTTTAAGATAGAACCAGAGGGCCTGGCTGCTGCAAACAGACCCCACCCCCCGCCAGCCCAGCCTTGGGAGAGTACTTAGATCAGGCCCAGAGGTTAAAGCTGTGTTGCGTTTGCCCTTTGGCGGGGCAGTGTTTGTGAGGAGGGAGGAAGAACTGGAAGGGCTGGGCCCCTTTGCTTTAAAAAAGAAAAGAAAAACTTTTGACTAAAGAGGTGAGTTTCTATCCAAACCCCTTCCAGGGAGCAATAGTGGTTACTCAAAGGGCAAGCTTGTCGTTGAAATCTGCTTTGGTGCACTTTGGTCCATCAAAGCTGCAAGAGGCAGAGCGACGAAAATTGTTCTGCTTTCAAAGTCGGCCTTGAGGATTCAGTGCAGCTCTGATCATGCAGGCAGTCCCTTCTCCCGCTTACGTCAAGGGAGGGCACCTATTTTTTGCCTAACGTATGGAGCTTCCGCCCAGCCCTTTACAAACCTCCAGGAGACTCACTAGGTATTAAAACTGACTGCTACTGTACCGGCACGGCACCAATGTCGCCGTTGTTCTTCTGCACAGGCCAGGCCAGGCGGACCCTGGAGCCGGGAGCTTCCACGTTCTGCTCAGTGCTGGCCCCGGGGTCTTCATAGCTCCGCTTTCACACCTCTGATGAACGGCAAGCCTGTAGGGACCCTCCTCTTGTAGGCCAGGTACTCTTCCCCAAAGAAATGGATCAGCGTCATCTCCTCTTCTTCTATGCGCTCCCGGAAGAAGCGCCAGGATGCCAGCGTGTAGCCCACCATGCAAACTGGATTGCACAGCAATACCTGAAACAAGGAATGCAGGAGAATGGCTGCGAGGAGCATCAGCACTGGCAAGCTCAAGAGACTCATAGGTTGCATTCACACCATATGTTTAAAGCGTTCTGATACCACTTTAAATGACCCTGGCTTCTTTCCCCAAAGGATTTTGGCAGCTGAAGTTTGTTGAAGGTGCCAAGAGGAGTTAGGAGACCCCTATTCCCCTCCCAGAACTACAATTCCCAGAGTTTCCTGCAACAAGAGATTGACTGTTAAACCACTCTGAAAACTGGAAGGTTGGATGCATGAATTATACGCTATCACACATTCCTCTTAATATTTCATGGAGCCTAGAGTACACCCTCCACCCCCACCCCCCCAAAAGAGCCAAAATATTACAAGGTGCACTAAGCTGTGCTACAGTACCTGGGTCCCAATACTCCAGTAAAACCATCCCACATACGATGGGTGACGAAACCAGCCATAAACACCTCTGGTCACAAGAGTGTGAGTCTCCGATTTTTCATTCTGAACAATGTGGTTGAAGTTGGAGCCAGCTGTGAGCATGGCAGCCTTCCTCAGACAGTCCCCAAAAACCACCATGAGGAGCCCTGCTGAACTCAGCCAAGTGATCTGCTTCATCTCTGCAAATGAGCAAGCGCAGGTTAAAAAATGGTGCCACTCTGGTTGAGTTACAGCTGCACCGGTCAGAAGGGGAAAGAAGGTACTTGGCACTTGTAGCAAATGGATTAACATCACAAAAATATAACATTCTTCAGAAGGGACCACGGCAGACAGCTGCACTGGAGCTGGGTTTTGGTTTTCTTTTGGACCAAAAATGACTGACAAAAGTCTGTGCCAGCAGGTGAGCTACAACAAAGGTTCATGGGCTAGTTAACTTCTGTGGAGACCCATCTGCAAACTTCACAATTCGATGTACACAAGAAGCAGAATGCAGAGATCAAAGCCAAACTTCCATAAACACTAGTTGATAATAGTGATCTCCTCCCCTTCACGGTGTCATTTAAAACAAAAAAAAAAGGACCTTAGTTTTTCTGTTTCACTTGCATAAGAACTGCATAGTTACTGACCTGGGCAAATGAATTTTTCCACGGTGAACTCAACCCAGGATGAGATTGCAGCTAGGTTGTATTCAAAGCTGTGGTTGATCAAGAAGGAATCCAAGGAGAGACTTCTGGGGTTGTTAACGGCTGTCACCAAGTATTCAGAATAATGGAAGAAGGAGAGCGAACACATATACCTGAAAGAGCAACCAGGGACTTAGCAAAACCCTCATGTTGCACCCTCCTGGGTTTTAACTCTAGGTTTGCTCTTCTGAAGAGCTGCAAACTGGGCTGCTCAACACACCAGCTGCTTAATCTCCAATGCTGTTTTAAAAACGATATTACAGGGGTGGGCTCATTCTCTGGATGGTTCCTTTTCCAGCAAGCATGCAGACTCAAATATAGCATCATTCACGTCACTCAATGCAGGTGTCCTAAAACACTGAGAAGAACTTGCACACATCTATCTACCTATCATTTCAGACATTCCCCTCCAGTGTCTGCTTTTGTCCCCTGGCAAGCAGCTTGGATTTCCTGAGCATAGAAGGCAGGGGAGAAAAGGGGCTAAAAATTTAAAAAAAAAGGATTCAGAATCAATGCATTAAGTAATATTTGTCTCCTATGGTAGGCTCTCCTAGTGCCCCTAAGAGGATCAAGGCCAGCCAAACAGAGGTGAGTGCAGGTCCCAGGAGTCTTCAGGAACAAGAGAGCCGTCTCCCAGAGCCCACAGTTTTCTTTTCAGAAACCTAAAGTGCTGCCCTCTTACCATCCAAAATGCTTCCACGTTGATTGTCCGAAGCTGAGCAATAAACCACACCCGAATGCAAAGCCCAAGAAGCATGCACGGATGGCAATCTACAAGGCAAGAAAAGGCACAGTCAGAAACTCACCTGCCCATCAGCCAGAGGGGGGGGGCAACCCCACATACTCCTTCCCAACAAGTCACCAGTTCTGAAGCCAAATCCTAAGGCAGTCCTATCTCTCCAGCACACCATGGGAGGGATTGACAACAGGAAACCCCTGGGTGGAAATATGCCTATCCTGACCACCGCTCCAAACTCCCATCATCCTCCCCAACCACTGGTCGAGTCAAAAACCATATGGAAGGCTGCAGGTTCCCCTTCTTCTCTACAGCTTATTTGTCTACAATATCATTTATGAGAAAAAGATAGATGAGGAGATCTATCAGGGACGGCTTTGCACCCTACTCTTCTACCGCAACCTTATTTCAAATAGGGGTAAGGGCCTGAGGTTTCCTCTTCAAATTTTTCCTACTTATCCTACGGCAAGACATTAAGATCTAACACAACGCTGAAGACTTTTAAAAGACCAGCCGCAGCAAAAATGACTGTGGGCTTGACAAAAAGTAGGTGCCAGGCTAAGACAAGTCACACCACAACAGGTAAGTAAGAGCCTTGCAGGATGAGGCCAATGGCCCATCTAGTCCAGCATCCTGTTCTCACATTGGCCATCCAGAGGCCTGTGGGGAAACCGCAAGCAGAAGATGAGTGAAACAGCACTGTGCACAGCAACTGAGGAATAATGGAGGCTGATTCTGGCTAGCAGCCAGTGACAGCCTTGTCTTGCATGATTTTCCCAATCTGCTTTTAAAGCCATCCACGTTTGTGGCCATCATTGCCTCCCACCATGGGAGGGAGTTTCAGTTTACCTATGCGCTGTGTGAAGAGGTCCTCTCTTTCATCTGTCCTGAATACTCCAACATTCAGCTTCATGGATGTCCACAGGTTGTGAGAGAGTATAAGAAAAGCTTTTCTCTATCCACTTTTTAAATTCCGCGCATAATTCTATCGGCTTTTATCATATTATCTCTTACTTGCCTTTTTGCTGAACGAAAAAGTCTTAAGTTCTGAATGCTGCAACTTTTTCTGATAGGCGAGTCGCTTCTCCCCTTTGATCCTCTGGTTGCCCTTCTCTAAACCTTTTCCAGAAATTTCCTTTCTGAGGTGGGGCAACCAGAACTGTGCACAGTATCGCACATGGAACCACGTCATAGATTTGCATAACGACATTATGATTTCAGCAGCTTTGGCTTTATGTACTTGACAAAGCAAGTGCCAGCCTAGGACAAGTAAACCAGCCCAGTCGTGAGAGTGCTGCAAGGCTCCTCACAGGCATGGACTGCTTCAGTGGTTAAAGCACTCTGCGCTTGCGCAGGGATATACTTGCCCCATGATTCAGCCCTAAGCACCGGCATCAGAAGAAGACAGAAAGCCATTCAGCAGAGCTGACATATCTGGGTCAGGAGCAGAAAAGCAAACTCATTAAGGAGATGGCCACACCCCTCCTTAAGAAGAGAAGGGAGTGGCCTTTGATGTTAAAATTGGGGTTTGGCTTTTGCTGTCCAACTCCCCATGGGACTCTGAGTCCCCTAAGTCCATGATTGGTCAGAGAAGAATGGATAGAAGCAGAATCCAGTGGAAAGCAAGGCAGATATATATATATATTTCTGTTGCAAGAGTTCCCTTCCCTCCTTCCACAGTGGGAGAGACCCTAAACAAAAGAGTGCAGGAGCCTTTAAAGACGTTTGACGTTGCCCAACCCCCTTAGCCAAAGACCACCCACATATCATCATACATGCATCATAGGAGGCAGTCTACAGCAGAAATCCTGTCTCCCAGGATACCTGATAATGGTCACTGATTGCATTACCTGGGAAGCCTGGCCATTCTTTTATGATGGTTAATACTTTAGTTCCAGGTCACAGGCTCGCCCTATTCATACACAAATATGCCCCCTTTAAGAGAAGAAGGTGTTCCCCTTTTGCTTCCCTTACTCTCTCCTGCACTATTTCAGACACATGGATTATATATATCTAGATATTTGTGCATCTATGAATATTTATTCTATATTTGAGACCTTAGAATTCTTTTACCACCCTTGGTTAGACACGCCCAGGGGAGATAGCCACACTCCTGGACGTGTCTAACCATGTTATAGCAAAGAGGGGGTATGGCCACGCCCTTCCCAGGCCAGAAGTGGGCGGACCCTGCACTAACCACGCCCACGAGCTTCGCGAATCGCTCCGCCGAGGGGAGGGGCCTCACGTGGACACGCCCTCCTCCCAGCCCTTACCTGGTACATGCCCCCCGGGGAGCGACCCCAGGCCAGCAGGAGGGCAGCGTTGACTCCGGCCACATGAAGGGCCAGCGCGGCGCGGCCTTGGAAGCCCAGCCCGGAGAGCAGCGCCGGCGGAGGCGCCGAGAGCAGCAGCGGCACGGCCGCCACGGAGCTTCCGAGCACGAAGGCCGTCAGGCTGGTCCGTGCCTCGCGTCCCCTTCGCCCGCCGACACCCGCCTTCCCCTCAGCGCCGGCCATGATAGACCGGCGGCCGGAGCCAAGCCCCGCTCTCGCGAGGCCTCTCCCCCCCAATTCTCGCGAGACAACTCCGTGGAGGCGGAGCGTAGACTCCGGCATCTTAGCACGGGACGGGGGCGAGACCTCGCGAGATTTATTGAAACCGGCCCAGGGCGGGTGACGGTAGAGATAAGAAAGGTGAAAAGAAACGCACGCAGCGCGAGTTTCTGGTTTCGATAGCGCTTTGATGATGATGTACTTCCCGACCCCCTTTCACGGGCTATTCCAGCCGAAAGGGTTCCCAGAGCAGCTCAGATAGCAGCCGATTTTGACTGCTGGGCGGGTGGGCAGACAACCTAGCTAGCTTGACTTTAATCATTTTTTAACATGTTTTAAATAACTGCTTTTAATTCTTTTTATTTATAATTGCTATTGTTTTTCTACTTGTAAACTACTGTACTTTGCAGTGCTTTCTTACAGTTGAGGAGTATGCTTATGAAATGATAAATAAATAAATAAGAAGTGGCACGAAAGGAAAGAGGTTCAGGGAGGGAGGAGGGAGGGAGGAAAAGAAGAACTCTGGCACCAGTGGTAAACACGGAAATAGCCATACTCACAGTCAGCAGTGCAGTCAGCTGTTTTAGACTTGGGACATTATGGCCTTACTGTGTGCTTCTGATGTGGCATCACTTCAAAATGTCATCTGCTACCTTTTGAGGTGGGGGGGGATACATACATATATACACACACAAAGAGAGTTGGGGGGGGGGGAGGGAGACTGCAAGCAGTTCAAGAATGCAAGCAGTTCAAGGAACAGAAGCAGCCCAATGGAGCTGGCCCTTCAGCCATGCATGGTGGTATGGGCCCCGATTCCCATCTCACCCACTGAGGCAGCCCCTAGAAACCAAGGCATGCATCCAAGAGTTCTCTAAAGCCCTTACTAACAACTTCCAGCCTGCTGCATTGTTAAGAGCGGCCTACATGGCAGGGCGGGGCTGCGGCGAATGTTACAATCTCATTTAATTGTAGAGTTGGGAGGGATTCATTTAGTCCAACCCCCTGCAATGCAGGAATCTCAACTAGATAATACATGACAGATGACCATCCGCAACCTCTGCTTAAATTCCTCCAAGGAGGGAGAGTCCACCATCTCCCAAGGGAGACCATTCTACTGTTCAGAGCAGGAGAAAACAATCTTGCTCCATCTTCCGTTATCCACCTGCATCGGGGATAAAACCAAAGAATACTTCCTTTCAGGGTCGTTGTTGCGATTTTTAATTTTTAACAAATTTCTATACTGTCCTGCATCCAAGGATCACATGGCAGTTTACAATATAAAACCACCAAAATACGTGACATAGTAACAAACAAGGACAAAAAACGATTCCACCAGCCTGACCCTCAACGTACAACATAGGACAGGGTTGGGGAATTAGCAGACCTGGCCAGTACTGCTGGGGAGCTCGTATGCCGCCTTCCTATCCTCATCCTGGTCCATTCTCCTCCTGGTGCTGTGGTTTAGTGTGCCAGACAAAGATCTGGGAGAGACCAGGGTTCAAATCCCCAGCTGGCCATTAAGCTCACTGGGTGTGACCCTGGGCCAGGCACTGTCCCTCAGCCTAACCTACCTCACAGGGTTGTTGCTGAATTAAATGAGTGGGGGGGGGGAGAAGAGCCATGTGCACTACCTTGAGCTCCTTGGAATAAAAGTGGGATATAAAATTTATAATAAATAATATAGAAACCACTTGTTCTTTGGGGTTGAGGCATTGTAAAGCTTAAGTGTAGGCTGTGCATTAAAACTAAACATTGTTCGAAAAATATATTTGAAACTGTGTTTGTAAAAGGATCTTTTGTATTCTCTGGATATATTATGCTTCCTTTGCTAATGGTTTGTCGGCTGCTCTAAACAAATACAGTAAAAAATATATGGTTCAGACTGAAGTTACTTAAGTGGTTGCTTAAATTTTAGAAGATCTGAAAAGCTAGTGGCAGAAGAATACCATTGCATCACCTTCGATTTCAACTTTTAAACACTTGCGGAAAACTTTCCTATCGGGCTTAAGCAGGCAATTAAGAAGACATTATTCCATAATAGTTGGTTGATTTTTGATTTTAATATTTTTATATGGTTTTCATCGTACGGTGTTGCATACAATTGTTGTAAAGCGCTCTGATTTGTTTTTAAATGAATAATATGTATTTTTTTAGATGAATAAAAACAAAATACCAACCAAAGGTGGGTTCTTTAAGGTCTACCTTTTGCAGGCTGCCCCTGCAAATACAGAGCCACCACCTCTGGAAATGGTTACACATTCCCCTGCTGCCGCCCCCCCCCCCGCACACGCAACCCCCCCCCACCCCGCTTTTGCTTGTGCAAATGAGTTTTGAACAATAGAGCAGGGTAAATATTGAAAGATTACCTCCAGCTGGCTCAAGGCACAAAAGACACAGACAATTGGGCCTTTCTCTGAATGCACTCCTAACCCTCACTTTGCACACTCTGGTTGAGTGTTGATTCACTCCTCTGAGTCTATTGTGTCCAGGCATAGTGGGCCCCTCTCCCCCCCCCCCGGCAATTCAGATTGCTAAAAGCCAACTTTTATTAAGGACACTTGAAAACCTCCAGCCCCTCCAGGATGCATCTCTAGAGAAAGTGTGGTCATTGTCTACCAAGAGACAACAGAAGCTGAAATTCACTCAGCTTTCATGGGGGGAAAGAATGCGCAGCCTTTTCTCTTTCTTTCTTTTTTCTCTCCAAGCTCTCTATCACCCTCAAAGCTTTTTCCAAGAAATTGGAAAGCGTGACTCCTTTTCACAGGCCGACTGCCCTGAAGAGCTGTTCGCCTTTTCCTCCGAGCCACCTCCCCACTCCTTGTGCAATGATTAACTTCGTTTTGCAAATGTTACATTCTGTTGGCTTCTAAAATACGATCTCTAGTTGGGTATGGAAGAATTGGGTTTTGTTTTTTCACATCTAACGTGGCATTTGCAGCTTAGATGAGGTTCCAGATCGAAACTAAGATTGGTGCCTCGTTTTTGGAATGCATTTGGAATTGCAGGAATACTTGCCTAGGAATAAGTCCCATCACACACACACACACACACACACACAGTTGGACTTATACCTATGAGGATGCAAATCACCCACTTGGGAGTGCTCTCCTTGGGTTTCAGTGGAACATACTCCTGAGCAAACACACATTGGGCTGGACTGAATGGCTTTAGTTTATAAATTAAGAAGTAGGATCATTCGGGCACATTTTAAAATGACGGTCCTGCAAATCCAGAACACACGATTATTCCTTGGAAGTTTCTTTTGGTTCTGGTGAGACTGTAACAAGGAACAAAGAGGAATCAGGTGAGATGGCTTTTCAGTCTGACAGTGAATGGTCCTGCATTGCGGGGGGGGGGGGGTTGGACAAAATGTAGTCTCTTCCAACTCTACAATTCTGTGACTCTACATCACACATCCTTCAGCATCTCAATAAAGGAATTTCTCTTTGGGCTTTGGCATCAAGGTGCAAATGTATTTAGATTAAACCAATTAAACACTTGATGTTTTGGGTTCAAAAGCCCATGATGATTCACCAACTCACTTTTGTACCGACTGGCTCACCCAGGGCACAGCCATTGTGACTAGTAGCCATCAGTAGCCCAGATCTTTCCGTCTCTTATATCAGCAGCTTTAGCAGTAGCAAAAGCAGGCAAAGAAGTCTTTACAGTACTCTTCCTCACAATACAGATATTGGGGGACACCTCTCCATGGTGAGAACTGTCCATTTATTCCTACTTGGTCCCCACCCAGTTCCTTAACCCAGGGGTCAGCAACCTTTTTCAGCCATGGGCCGGTCCACCATCCTTCAGACCATGTGGTGGGCCAGAATATATTCGGGGGGGGGGGGATGAACGAATTCCTATGCCCCACAAATAACCCAGAGAGGCATTTTAAGTAAAAGCACACATTCTTCTATTCATGTAAAAACACCAGGCAGGCCCCACAAATAACCCAGAGATTCATTTTAAATAAAAGGACACATTCTACTCATGTAAAAACACGCTGATTTGTGGGCCGGACTGAGAAGGCGATTGGGCCGCATCCGGCCCATGGGCCTTAAGTTGCCTACCCCTGCTAACCAGTTAAAAAGGTAAAGGTAAAGGGACCCCTGATCATTAGGTCCAGTCGCGGACGGCTCTGGGGTTGCGGCGCTCATCTTGCTTTACTGACTGAGGGAGCCGGCGTACAGCTTCCGGGTCATGTGGCCAGCATGACTGAGCCGCTTCCGGAGAACCAGAGCAGTGCACTGAAACGCCGTTTACCTTCCCAACAGAGCGGTACCTATTTATCTACTTGCACTTTGACATGCTTTCAAACTGCTAGGTTGGCAGGAGCAGGGACCGAACAACGGGAGCTCAACCTGTCACGGGGATTCAAACCATGGCAAGCCCTAGGCTCTGTTTAACCCACAATTACCAATCCATAAAAGGACCTGTCTTCTTACCCCATGACTGCTTATTTTACTTAGGGACCATTGATGAAGGACTGTTAAAAAGTCCTTAGGGCAAAGACCCAGGACACTAATTAAAGGTAAAGGGACCCCTGACCATCAGGTCCAGTCGTGTCCGACTCTGGGGTTGCGGCGCTCATCTCGCTCTATAGGCCGAGGGAGCCGGCGTTTGTCCGCAGACAGCTTCCGGGTCATGTGGCCAGCATGACAAAGCCGCTTCTGGTGAACCAGAGCAGCGCACGGAAACGCCGTTTACCTTCCCGCCGGAGCGGTCCCTATTTATCTACTTGCACTTTGATGTGCTTTCGAACTGCTAGGTTGGCAGGAGCTGGGACCGAGCAACGGGAGCTCACACCGTGGCAGGGATTCGAACCGCCGACCTTCTGATCAGCTAGCCCTAGACTCTGTGGTTTAATTGGCAGGTGCTAATTGATATGCATAGGTGCCATAAAGATGCCCGAAGATTGGGCATTGTGTTTTAAAAGTGTTGCCAGTAACTGATATGGGGTCCTTGGAGAAAAAGGTGTGATGTCAACACAACAGATAAATAATAAAGTAGTAATAATATTTTTTTCCCTTAGTTTGTTTGTAAATCTGGGTTAAATGGGCAGGAGATATGAGGGTAAGAAAGACCCAGGGCTGTACCTTCCGGGCTCCTACATCAATGCCTAGGGTTTGGTGTTGTCAATGCTGAGTTAGTTTGTTGCACAGCCGCTACTTTTGGGCATTCACAGTCTGTCTACCTGCATTTCAGCATTTTAGCAGTTCGGGAGATCATATCAAACGCTTCTGTAACACTTGGTACGATCTCAGCTTTTCAGGAGCTCCATAAGAACTTAACAGGGAACTCATTTATAACCATTAGGACAAGGCATGGCAATTTCTGGACAAAAACTGGACTGGAAGCCATCTCTGTGTGAGGTTGCTGTTGGGGGGGGGGCAACAGCAGCGGCACAGGGCCCATTTAGTACGGTGCAGCCTCACACCACCGAGCGTGACCGTGCGTGAATGGCAACGGCGGGCTTAAAGCAGGGGATCACTCCAAAAGCAGAAAATTGCAAATTAGCACCATTTTTCGGTCAATTTTCCACCGCTGAGAGGGCCCTCGCCACCACACAAGGCGTTCAAAACCAGCTAGATGCGGCATGCAGAAGAGGCTGGCCTGGTGACTGGTTTGGGATCCCTTTGAGCAAGGCACTCATTAAACACGGCCTGCTGTGTGGGAAATATCCATGTAATTAAAATAATGGTGGAGCAAATTGGGGGACTGTTGGGGATTGGCTGGCATGAGGGAGGAGGTGGGAGGCAAGCAAGGAGGTCTGGTCTTCAGAAAGGCAGGCATAGTCCTTCCTGAGCTCATGAGACTCTCCCCCCCCCCCTTAAAAATATATATATATTTGCTCTGGCTATTTGAAGACTTTCCAACAAGGCGGGGAGGACGACGACTGGGGGACCACAACTCATTACGCTTCAAAAGCAAGAATTTGAGAGTTGGTTACAATTTGCACAGTGGTTCGAAATGTGGGTTTAAAACGGCAGTGTTCAGATCATGGCCCCCAGCCACAGGCCAGCCCTGCGCATGTTTACTCAGGTGTAAGTTGCATTGGGCTTGAGGGAGCAGAGCACAGCAGCCATTCAGCCTGATGGGATGCATATTTACTCAGGAACAAGCCCCTTTCATTTCAATGGGCTTAATACTTCCGAGTACAACTTAGCTGGCATCAACCCACTCTACTCGATGAGACACAAATAGCCAAACAATTGTGTCCCTTCCTGGCTTTACACATGCCCCTCTGCCTGGCCATTGGCTTTTCCTGACTCCTTAAGGTCTGCTCCTGCATCTCTGTATTTATTTATTTATTGCTTTATTTGCACTTCAGTCTGGATTTTAATGTGTACAATTTTTACGGGTGGGGAGAGCACACAACTTTGTGTCTAATTCTGTTATGTTATGTTTGTATCTAAAATGGTATGCAAGCTTGGGTCTTCTCTAATTTTGTGCTTAATTGTGTTATGTTTTCATCTAAAATCGTATGCAAGCTTAGGTCTTCTCTAATGTTAATTGGTTTAGAGATTTGGTTTTTTTTTTTACAAATGAATGGATAAATCGAACGATGCGCATGATACATTTCGAACTTTAAATGTGCTGTAGAAATGCTTGATGTTGTTATATACCTCAAAGTGTTGGCTTGCTTTTTTGTTTTTGTTTTTAATTAAAATTAAATACTGTCCAAGGTGCTGGGCTGTAACACAAAACTCTATTTATGCTCTCTAACTTGGAGGGAGTTTGGGGGCCGAGGGAGGGGAATAGAGAGATTATTATTTCTCTGTAACAGAAATGTACTCCCTACGACCTCAGAAGCACTCTCTCCACTATTACTGTTATGCTTATGCATGTTATAAAGATGTTCTTTGGTGGGTAGTGGTGGTGTTTGGAGGGGGGGTTCAGTGTTCTGGAATTAGAGATGCTTTGTTTGTTTGTTTGTTTGTTTGTTTGTTATTTAATGTGTTTATACCCTGCCTTTCTCCCAGGCTGGGATTTGAGGTGGCTTCCAACATCTAAAAACATAATTATAATTTCTTTCTTTTTCTTTTTCTTTTTCCTCCTTTTTTCTTTCCCCAATATAAAAGGATGTGGTAAAAGGTAATAGGTCCAGAAGGATGAAAATATGACACAAACAACCATTAAGTATTGTATTTAATTTTATTAAAACTTTGTATTGGTTTGAGCTGGTTTGATAAATCACTGGATAAGATACTCATTTACATTTGATATGCATTTGCTATTTTGTTAATTTGAAATTTATGCGGGAACAAAGTTATGCTTTTGTTGTTCGTTAACTTGAATTTTCTTGTAAAATAAAACTATGCAATAAAAATTAAAAAAATAAAATAAAAACAAAAACATAATTATAAAACAATAAAAGTAATAAAAGCAAACTGGTTAAGAGCAATAGTTGAAACACTTGTAAAACCAACAATTAAAGTACAGTTCCCCCTGAAGGCAGCCCAGTTGTCAGCATCAATGCACCTTAGTTCTCAAAGGTTCCAGGTGCCGTACTAACCATCCTTTCTCTTTCCACCACCCCCACCCCAGGTTAACTGGGACTAAGCTTGCAATTGGCAATAGGTTGTGCTAGATTCAGAGGACCGGTTTTCGTTCTGTGCAATGAATGCTAACAACCTGAAGGCTTCTGGTTAGGACGAAGCCCCCCCCCACCTGTCTGCAGGACAGAAATTCAACAGGTGCAGATTGCCTCTCATCTCATATAGAGATGGGGAGGGACAGTTTCACCGGTTGGATTTCTGCCTGAGAATCAGAGAGAAGAGGAACGCAGCTTGAAGTGGTGGATGTAGAAGCCACCTGGGGCATCAACATCACTCCAATATCTGGTTTGATGAACACATGCCTTCAGAGCTAGGAATTAGATAGATACAACTGCAGCCGCTGGTTGCCATGCTTCCGTGTCCTCTGGGAAAGGATGTCACCTTAAGCCTGCCAGCTTCCTTACAGCCTCCTGCTTCTCTGTGCACCAGCGAAGATAATTAGCAACAGATTGTGCTGCAGGCCAGGTCAGGATGCCCAGCCCTCTTCCATCATCTGGCCCACCTTGCTGAATTTTAAGGGCATCCAAAGCTACATGAAGCAGGTTTTACTTGTACTAGTGGATTCAAATTACAAGGGAAGAGATTCCAACTAAATATTAGGAAGAACTATCTGAGCTGTTCCGCAGTGGAAGGGACTCCCTCAGAAGATGATGCGCTCTCCTTCATCAAAATCGTGTACCAAATCGTAAGGGAGACAGCCTTGCTAGAAAAGCTAACCAATAAACTGAAACTGACACGAGGGACAAATAGAAGAGGGCGCCTTCACCCCAGTACGGCTCCCCTTTATCACATACACAGCCCAACAAAGCAACAACAAGAACCCACCAACAGCATACAAGTCAATCTGGCTTACTTGACCCAACAAGACTCGCCTCCCCCCCCCCACTCACAAATGCAAACAAACCCCATTGTTGCAGCCAAACACAGACAACCAACCATACCCTGGGCCCCCAACCTCTCTCACTACCAAGGAAAGGTAACAAGCGAATAGAAAGGGAACCTGTCTAGTGGATGCCGACATGAAACCCCCACAAGTACACTGCAAAGAAATATAAATTTCGCCGCCACCACTCCTCTTTCCCCCCGACCTTATAGTGTACACAGCACTAAAGTCTCATAGCAAATGTAACGGATCTGTAGAAAAGACTGTAAAACTTGAAAAAAAGAGACAAGACATGTACTTTTGTAAATCAAGGGGGGTGTGTGTGTGATTTTTTTTTTAAGTCAAAGGTTGGGTGGCCATCTGTCAGGAATGCTTTAGCTGTGATTCCTGCATTATAAGGGATTGGGTGAGATGACCCTTGGGAGTCTACAATCCTATGATTCTAAGAGAGTTCTGCCTGATGTTGCCTTTGGAACCATCCCTCCTCCTGTGGCCCCGGTTAGATCCCATTCTGTTTAGAAAAAGGGAGTGCTTGGCTCTCTTCTTTTCACCCCACCGAATGCCAAAAGTGAGGCAGGAGAGCCTGGGGCTGGTTAATACAAGACCAGCTTTGCAGCCTCCTGTTTAATTACCTTCCACGGCTCCACCAAGTGGGCTTTTGGTCCTTTGGCTGGGCCTGCCGAAAGGGGCATCAACATAACAAGGCTTATTGGGTTGCTAATAGAGGATCCCTTTTGAGAAAGCCTTTTTTTTCAGGGGGAGGGAGAACCATGGGGGCTTTATGGCAAGGAAACAGATCATTAGCCAACAAATTGCTCCCGGAGAGGCAGGAGGTGTCCCTAACAAAGGCAGGCGCTGGCTAAGCCTCACCCTGCTGTCCTTTTCAGCCGGGCACCTCCGCCCACCATCCCAGCACATGCGGTCTCTCATAGAATCGTAGAGTCGGGAGGCACCCCCAGAGCTCATCTAGGCCAACCCCCTGCAATGCAAAGGTTCCTTCGCCATGTTCATACATGTGTATCTCCAGGACAGCAGAGGGTGGAGAAAACCAGTACAAAATCCCTGGGCCCCCGTCTATTTGGCATCCGTTTTATGCCGTTCTTAACAATATTTCAAGCTCAAACTCACGCACAATTATGACCACGAAGTGAGTATTTCCAACTGCCTACGGACATCCGCACCTGCCCTTTGCCTGTATGTGCCAACACAGCCTCATCTGTGTTTGTATGTTTTCAGCAGCAAACCCGGGACGCATAACAACAAAGCTGTCTCGTGAACCACATCACGTTGTGTTGCATGTACGAGTTTAATGTTTAATGTGTGTGTTGAGTTTAGCAACAGTCGTGTGGGTGCTTCTTTTATTGCTGTTCATCATTAGGATGGTAAGAGTCTGCACAGCTGCGAATATTACAATACAATACAACACCTTTATTCGCATAAATAAAACAACAAACATAAACCCTCTGTATATGCTAAAATTCTAAGACATGCGATGTAAAATAAGGGGAGGGGGAGAGGGGAAGGGGGAGAGGGAGGGGGAGAGGGAAAGGGGGAGAGATCTTCGACAACCGCTATTATTCAGGCCAGAGCACCCCAGATTTTACTTCAAAAATCCTGGTCAGAAAATGTGCCATAACTCTAGTGACTTCAGGAGAATCATCCCTCAACAAGAACTGGACTACGAGTTGTTTATTAGAGGGGGGCCCTGAGCCATAGAGGGTGTGAAGATTGCAAGCAAGGCAGGAGTAGGAAGGGCCTCGGCTCAGTGGCAGAACACCTGCTTGGAATGCAGAAGGTCCCAGGTTTCATCCCCAACAGCATCTCTCTGTAGGCCTTGGAGAGACCCTTGCCTGAAAGTCTGAAGAGCCCTTGCTGCCAGTCAGTGTGGGCAACACTGAGCTATATCAGCCAAGAATCTGACTCAGTGTAAGGCAGCTTACTCTGCTCCCAGAAAAAGGAGTTGAAATGATTTCTCCTTTTACTCTGTACCTAGATCATCCTGGGGTTTTCCACTATATGTTAACCCTCCCCCTTTTATATTTTGTGTCTCCCTTCTTATTTTAGGCAAACCTGTCTCGGATCAAAGAAATCAGACTTAACAGATTTGCTAACAAAGCAGTTTGGGGGTACAGACGCACCCACCAGGGTATGCCTCAGATTTGGGGAAGGGGTGCTGCAAGGGGTATTCTATGGGATCCTACCCTAAGCTGCTTCAGACTCCCCCCCTCCCCAGACTCTTCGCAGCAATTGAGCGGGGGGGGGGGGGCTGAATAACCATCCTCTCCACCCCACTTCACCCCACATTTGCTTTCTAGTTCACAGGCCCTTTATACAATACACCAACTGCCTCCCTCCTACTTTTTACCCAAGACCCTCCAAGAGGACGTCTGTGCAAGGAGGGTTGAAACCAAGCCCACTCACCCCCCAGTAGAGTGCCCGGTTTTTGGAGGGGGGGGTCTCTCAACTCACAACACTGAAAGACTGTGGGGCGGGCCACGATTTTCCACGGTGTAAAATGCTGTCCTTCCTGAGAACACATCAATATTCCCCAATGAAAGGGGCAGACAGGCTACCGGGGCGGGTGGGAGAGAAGCCCCCCCAATCTGTTTGGAGGAACACAGACAAGCCTCATCTAACCCCCCCCCCCCAAATCTCCCCAGGCACAGGCTGACTCTGGACTACACAGAGCAATCAGGGAGACTCCGGGTGGAGAGATTTTTTGGGGGGAGTGGGGACATGCCTTCTTCCTGATCCTCATCCTGCTCCAATACAGAGAAAAACAGGGTTCCTCCTGAAACTTCAAGGTCCATTTGGACAAGTAGGATGCAGAGTTTTCTGTCCAGTCCCCCCCCCCAAATAAAACCCCCAAAGAGGGTATGAGGTAGAGAGGTCTTGGAGAAACAGCCCTAGGCTGCGAGGGGAGCTTATAAATTGGAGAAATCTATCAATGGCTACTAGCCAAGATGACTATGCTATCCCTCCAGGGATGGAGGCAGTAAATGCTTCTGAATGCCAGTTTTGGAAGCCACAGGAAGGGACGGTGCTGTTGTACTCAGTCAGATCCTGCTCCCAAGTTTTCCCCGCAAGAGTCAGGTTGGCCGCTGTGAGACAAGGATGCTGAGCAAGATGGGCCATTGGCCTGACACAGAATGGCTCTTCTTATAGAATCATAGAGTTGGAAGGGACCCGGCCTGAGGATCATCTAATGAGGTTTCTAGCTAGCTACTTGTCTGTTCTCATCCACCCCACCATGCCCTGATCTGGTACAGATTCTATGTGTTACCGGGTAGTTGGTGTTTTAACCGCATTGTGCCAGTTTCTGTTGATGGAGGAATCTGCAGGCTTCTGAGAAACGCGGAACACCTTAGCAGGCAGAGGTGTCAACACCTTACAGGGCTGTTCTGAGGATTACAGAGGTGGATATATTTGCATGTCTGTATTCTTCCTCTGTTGCAGATGGAAGCTGACAGTGGTCCTGCCAACCTAGCAGTTTGAAAGCATGTCAAAGTGCAAGTAGATAAATAGGTACCGCTCCAGCGGGAAGGTAAACGGCGTTTCCATGCACTGCTCTGGTTTGCCAGAAGCGGCTTAGTCATGCTGGCCACATGACCCAGAAGCTGTATGCCGGCTCCCTCAGCCAGTAATGCAAGATGAGCGCTGCAACCCCAGAGTCGGACATGACTGGACCTAATGGACACGGGTCCCTTTACCTTTACCTTATTCTTCCTCTGTTGCAGATGGAAGCTGACAGTGGTGTGCTTAAGGCTGCTAGGCGAATAATATTGTGCCTTTCTACTCAGAATTAACCTTGAGATATTTTCAGTTGTGCCCCCTCCAGTTCAGGCTATCATGTACTTTGAGTGCTGATTGTGGAACTGGGAGCCAGGAAGAAGGAGCTGGGACACCAGCAGACCTCAGCTCATGCCATAATAAAATGGGTTAAGTCTTTTTAAAGACCACCAGACTTTTTAAAGACCGCCAGACTTTGTGTTTGTTTCGACACAGCTCAGGGCTGAATAAGGAACTGGGAGGCCCTTCAGCCTGGCTTGGAGGGTCCCACTTGCTGACATTGTTCAGCCGGATTGCAGGGAAAGCAATAAAAGTTCCCTTATTCCTTGTGACACACCCCCCATCCCACTTCCAACTGTAGTGTGTGTGGTTAGCAGACAGTATCCTTAAAAAACTGGAAGGGAGGGAGGACAAATTACAGGCAGGGGGAGACTTCCTTTGGCCACCTCTGGGCCATCCAATGGCCAGGAGGCCCCCACCTCCAGCCATGCCGGCTTCCATTTACAATTTCAGAGCAGGCGTGCCTGCCTTAGCTGGGGTGGGGGCATGCATGTGTGGGTTGCATAGTCATTGGCATTCCCCTCATCTGTTTCCCCCACCAAACCACCAGCAGCAGCAGCCCGGCTCCCACCGCCAGGCCATGCCTGGCAACATCTGGGGTTTTTGTCTGAGGCACCAAAGCGAATCGCCTATTATGGAGGCAGTGGCAGTGAATGGGTTCCTCAACGGGAGACTCAGGCTTCATGGGGCAGGCCTGGGGCGAGGAGAATTAGGGCCACGCCTCCCCCCTCCCCAGCCAAGCTCATTTCCCATGTGCACTTTGAGGCAGGGAAACATCCCAGCCTCCCACCCCCCCCCAAAAAAAATGCAGTCAAAAGGTCCAGGGGCAAGGAACCCCGAGATCATCGTGGCCTGCCTAGGAAAGTGTTATCTTCTTTCGATCTGCAGGGTTTTTCTTCTTCTTCTTGGGATTAAGAACATCGGCGATTATACAGATAAGAGAAAGCATCAAGCAATGTCCAAAATATAGCACTACTATAAAAAAGAGGGGGGATTATTCCAAACGTACACAGTTTCCCAGCTTTGCAAGAAATTAATTTTGTGAACTGCATCACTAGAAGAATGAGAGGTGCTCTGCAATATTGTCCTCCTTCCCTCGCTGTTAGTCACCCATTCTAAACTTCTTGCCTCAGTTATGCTCTCTTGCAAAAGCAAAGAATCAAAACCCTCCCACTATTTAATGTACAGAAAACTTCAGTACAACTATTAGTGCCTAAATAAAAGCATGAAATGCAAGGAAAGAGTGCTGGATCAGGGCCCAAAGGTCACGCTTCCTCACTGTGTAAGACAAGATGTCTCTGGAAAGCCCACAAGCAGGACATTAAGAGATCAGCTTTCCCCTCTAGTTCATCCCACTCCCAAGTATTTGTTGCTTCAAGGTAGACTGCCAGTCAGCATGGAAAATCCATCTTTAGTTAGCATCCTCTACTAAGGCCTGAGTGAAAGCACTCTGCACATGCTCAGAGGCACACATCATGTCTCCTGTGGCTCAGCCCTGGCACAAAGAAGCAGCTCTGATGCCATTCCCTGACCCCAGGGAAGAAAGTGTGGGGTGTGATGGGAAGAAAGAGGGCTCTGCTGTGAGTCTGGAAGCCCCCCCCCCCCCCGTTTCATCTTGCCTCTGCCACAAAGCTCTGAGGTGGTTTTGGGCAAATGACCACATCTCAGGTAACCACTTGCAGCATGGGGTGCTGTCACCCTTACTGGCCTACCTTGCAGGGGTGTCTTAAGCACCAGCAAAAGCAAAGAAGTGTAGAAAACGCTGTAGGAACATAGGAAGCTGCCATACATGGAGTCAGACTGCTGTGTTCCATCTGGCCCAGTAGTGTCACTCTAGACGGACTTGGCTCTTCAATATTTCAAACAGGGAGTCTTTTCCCAGCTCCACTTGGAGACCCTATGGGGAATTGAACCTGGGGCCTTCTAAGTGCAAGACAAGTGCCCTGCCACTGAGCTATGTCTTCCTTGCAGCCATAGAGTGAGTTGAGCAGAGTCCTATCCCCTGGGGGTTCCCTGGGATGAGAAAGGAGGACAGGGGAAAGTGAAGCATTCCTGAACACTTAACAGCAAGCGGTGTGCCTGCCCCCCCTTCCCCTCCTTGCGTCCTCGCTGCCATGCTTTAATGGGACACATGTCCAGGCGGAGCTCAGCGAGAGCGGCTACGCTCTTTTACAGTCACAAAAAGGCAGAAAATTGCTACATTGTCCAGCTCTCCTCCTTCGTCCCCAGCATGAAATGTGCGGATGGATGGCCGCTCAGGGAGACTCCCCTGAGAGGAAGGCTTTGGACCCACCCTGGCTCTTCAACTGCAAGGGAGCCTAAACATTTCTTTTATCGAGGCACTGCGCGCGTGGTTCATCCTTACAACAACCCTGTAAGGAAGGTTAGAGACCCAGAGGCTGTGACCGACCCAAGGTCACCCATTGAGCTTCGGGGCCGAGAGACAGGTTCTTGTCTGACACTCCTCGAACCACAGCACCAGGAGGAGGAAGGGCTGGGGTGAGAACTGGAAGGGAGCATACAACCCCCAAGCCAACATTTTGTGACAACGCAATTCTATATTTCAGGTCATGAGTTAAACGGGCTGCGCTTAGGGCTGAAGCCTGATTCAGCTTTGGGTAGGCTGCTTTGCATAGGATTTGTCCCCCAACCTCAGTCCACTGTATTTGGATTAAGCAAGCGCCAGGATCCAAGTGCCACAATCAACTCACAATTATTTGGCCTGGGCGTTTTTACAGGAGACAAAACAATCCCTACTTTTTAACCTGGAAGGACCCATTAAAGCAGTCGTCCCTGGGGGCAAGCAAGTGCTTAACTGATCAACAAAGAGGTTCTGGGGTCCGTTTGGGCTTCCTTCTTGATCCTAGCTTGTTTGTGGGCTGTGTAGTTATTCCACTAAAATGGGAAAGCGCTTTGTACGTGCTCGAGGGACATTACAACGAGGAACAATTCACCAGGGTCGTGGGGTGGGTGTTGCTGCCTTCCACCAGCAAGCCCCTCTTCCTCGCCCCAAAGGCCTGGATGTTTCTAAGTAGGCAAGGCGCATTATGACAAATCTGTCCTTAAAGCAGGACCTGAAAGCCGTTTGATGCAGCAGGCAGATCCAAATGCCTGTATCCCGCCCTCCATCTCTCTGCAAGCCCCTACCCTCTCCTCCACACCCTCCACCTCTTCCCTCCCCTTTGGGGAGTGGGGAGGTTCCCCAGCCTGAATAGACCCATTGAAATGGAAAACGACTCCGGAGATAAAATGCCACCTCCTTGGTGCAGGGAGGGCAAAGGATGCAGGATGGGTACGGACCACAGACTGCAAGAGAGGAGGGCGCTCAATTCCTTCCGCAAGGTTGGTGGGTCTGATGCTACAGATGGGAGCAAAAGGACAGGGGGCAGCCTACCTGTCCCCCCTCCCCAGGGTGGAGGGAGAAAGGGGTCCCTTTGCCATATGTTTTTGCCCAGGGGTTAATGTGTTCCCAGGATCAGCATGGCACCTGTTTCCAATGCCAGGAATAGCTGGATATTCCCCTGAGCTTATACAGAGTGCAGGGAGAAACTTCAAAAAGCCAGCATATATCACCCAATAGTCAATATCTAGACAAAAAAAAAAAGATTGCTCTGACCTCAAAGCTCTTCACCACCCACCCACAATCTGCAGGTGTCTGGCAACTCTCTGTAGGCAGTAGGGGTCCCAGCAAAAAAATATGGGGGGCACAGAAAGGGGAAAGTTTAATTCTAGGTGGGCAAGTTGTGCCCCACATGTTAAGATCTCTGAAAGATAATTAATAGTCTGTGTTAATGGCAGACGTCCAGCCACAGGAGGCAGACAAGTGGGGAGAGTGAGATCCTTTATGGGGGGTGCTTGCCCCTCTGCCCCCCCCCCCGCACCACCTATGTCTTTATTCTGTGGTGGAAAGAATGCACTCTGTGTACACTCAGGAAGCCCTTCATCTCTTCTTGCTTCAGAAATTGGATACCTTTTTTAAAAATTGCATTTGAGACCAAAAAAAATTGTAGTAAGCAACTAATAATAATATGTAATAATATGGTATTTTGTGATATAATGTGGTTTAAGTTCCAGAGTTAAGCCCAGGTGTTGGATAAGGGATGCCTGGCTGATCCTTGAGAGGCAGTATGGTGTAGTGGTCAGAGTGTTGGACCTCTAAGCATTCTAATTCCCTTCCCTGCCATCAAGCTTGGGGACCAGTCCCTGCCTCTCAGCCTAACCTACCTCACAGAGTTGTTGTTTGTTGTTGTCGTTGTTGTTATCGTTGTTGTTGGGATTAAATTAGGAGGGGGGGAAGTGGGATTGAAATGTAATAAATAAATAAATCTCCCCCCCGGTGCATTTTCTCAGGTCTCCAAACCCCTCATGGAGAAGAGGAGACGAGCTCGTATCAACCTCTCCCTAGAGCAACTCAAAGCTCTGCTGGAAAAGAACTACTCCCACCAGGTGAGGCTCCCCTTTCCCTTGCATTTCCAGGAGAGAGAGGGGGGAGGAGCCAGTTTATCCCCACAGAAGGGGGTTACATTTTACTTTGAAAATGACAGAGGCAGGAGCGCAAAGGACCCCCTGCTCCTCTTCACCCTTCTCCGTCTTTTTACCTTTCTCATCACACCAATTTTGGAAGAACAGAGCAGCTCAGTGGCGGACCACTTGCTCGGCATGCAGAAGGGCCCCGATTTTAATCCCAAAAGGCATCTCCTGGTAGGACTGGGGATGTCTCCTGCCTGAAACCCTGGAGAGCCGCTGCTAGTCAGTGGGGACAATAACACACTAGATGCATCAATGGTCTAGCTTAGTATAGGGCTGACTCTGATGTTCGTAAATGCAGGATGGGGTGGGGGGGGGGTCGGGAGAAGGGAGAAGGGAGGCGCTTGGTACATCAGGGGACAGGTGGTGAGACTCCAGTACCCTTGCTTTGGAACCAGCAACGTTGAAATAGGGGTCCATCTCATCCCCCTGAAGTGTAGAGGTTAGAGTTCCAGACTAAAACCTCGATTCAAATCCCCACTCAGCCATGGAAAATCTACTTGGGTGACCTTGGGGGCTAGCCACTGGCTCTCAGCTTAACCCACCTCGCAGGGCTGCTGTGGGGATTAAATGAGTAGACATGGGATAGAAATGCAATAAATAAGTTACTTCCGTCCTTCGACCCAGCTAAGAGAGAAGACAACAGGGTTATGGGGGGATGTCATTCACTAAGGGCAGGGCAGGCAGAAACGACCCCAGTAACCCCTTGGCTTTCTTTGGTTTGGTGGGGAAATTGCAGATCCGGAAACGCAAGTTGGAGAAGGCAGATATCCTGGAGCTGAGCGTAAAGTACATGAAGAGCCTACAGCCCTCGGCCCAAGGTAAACCACCCAAATGAAACCATGGAACCCAATTAAGGAAGCATTGGTAGATTAACATTTTAGCTGACTGACACAGGGAAAAGCAACACCTCAAAAAAGATGGATTGCTTCAGCTATAATGCTACACACACTTGGGTCTAAGCCCCCTTGAGCTCAATGGAGCCTACTCCTAAGTAGGCATGCACAGGGTTGCCCTGTCCCTTGGGTTTCTAGAATGATGTATCAAAGAAGCCATAGTCTCAGAAGAGGCATTCTCTTTCTGCACACACAGAGGCAGAGGTGCTGCTTGCTGTCCACAGTTAGTAGCCATATTTTTTAAAATAAAAAATAGTTTTTTTTTTCATTTTTAAAAGTCTGCTGACTGATCATTCAAGGACACATTTTCATTAAAAAGACGTAGTTGATTAACTGACTAATTGACCAAACACTACAAGTGCTAGCAAATTGTAACTGATCATCAGACCACCACAGTTCTGAGCAAAAATAAAAAAGGAAGATGAGCTGGAGTCCTGGCAGAGCTGTTTTTACACAATCGGCTCTTGCAGGACACAAATTAATAGCGATCCTGTGGCTCCCCAGGTGTTATTGGGCTACAACTCCCGTCATTCTTGGCTATTAGCCATGTTGTCTTAGGCTACTGGGAGTTGCCTAAGACAGAGACGCCTGAAGGGCCACAGAGACGCCTGAAGGGCCACAGGTGAACCTTCACTGCCTCTAACAAGAACAGCTTCTGATCATTAACCTCTAGTGGTTCCCTAAGTGGGCAAGAACACACTCTATGGGACAGTGGGATTAACTGGGGGAAGGGGCAAGGGAGGGGGGCAGCACTGGAAATGTAAAATACTACCAGATTTTGGAAAGTTGGTATCACTGGATTAAGCTAATTAATTTTGTTGAATTAATGAAACCAATTAGTTTTAATTTGATTTTGAATCGATGCACAATTAATTGCTCCTGTTCTGAATTTTATTCTTCCTCAGTGGGTCGTGCAAACAGATATTCTGAATAATGCTTTGTATAGAGTAGGGGACACTGTGGGTGAGTTTATGGAACCAAGAGGGCGGTAGCCTGAAAAAGTTTGCGAGCCACTGGCTTAAGCCTTAAAGAGTGGCCATCTCCCCTATCTTGACTCCTGGAGCGCGAGTGGGACTGGGAGCGTGAGTGGCTCAGTCTCTATCCAACTTCCTGACTTCTTTCCTCCTCCAGGGGTGCCGCTGACCAAGAGCGCCGACTACCAGGCCGGTTTTCGGAGCTGCCTGCAAGGAGTGCGCCAGTTCCTGCTTCGCTCCGAAGCGGCCAGCGAAGCTTCCTGCTCCTCTTCCTTCCAGCTCCTGCACCAGCTTGCCCGAGTTCTGCCCATGGCCGCCGCCGGAGGCGTCTTCAGCACCACGGACAGCGACCCACAGGCGGCGCTCCCCAAAGCCCGGCTGGCCGCGCCGGGCAGCCCCAGGGGGCCGACGACGACTCCTCTCAGGAAAGCGAGGCCGCTGAAGGGCCGAGGGTGCGAGGCCGCCTTCCCCGCGGCGGGAGGCCGCAGCCAAGCGAGGAGCGACCGGGGCCAGAGCGGGCAGGCGCTCCCTGAGCGGAGCCAAGAGCTGTGGCGGCCTTGGTAAGAAACAGGTGCGCCCTGGCCGTGCGCTCTGGTGCTGCGTCCGCGTGCCAGCCTCCGCCTGCGCGCTAGGTTGGGACTTGCCATCCTATGTATATTTACATGAGAGTAAACCCCACTGATCTCCATGCCGCTTGCTCCCGAGGAAACACGCATGGGCTCCGTGTGTGGCACTCGCCCTAGAACGCTGTTGGCACCACGGTTTGCTTGAGGGACTGGGAGGGGGGCTTTGAAGACTGGCGGAGAGACTATTTCTCGAGTTCTATCAACGCTGTGGACTCACAAGGGATACTTAGCTCTTCCTTAAAATGCATAAACTGGGTGGTTCCGATCCAGACCCCAAAGGCCCAGAGTCCAGGTTCCAACTGAACCAAGCGTTTAGTTCCAACAACGACCTGGTCCTGTCTGAACTGAGCCCCCATTCTATGTTGGGCACCAGATTCTGGCGCTTTAAAAATCCTTCCTAGCCCCGTGCCCCTATTTTGTATTAAAATCGGGCGGGGAGACAACGCAAGAAAAACAAAACCTGTCAGAGAGAAAAAAAACGTTTTCACCATGGACAGAGAGGCAGTGGAAGAGAGGAGGCTTCACCTGTTGGATTCCTGCCCATTGCAAAGCTGTTAGAGGCGCATAGCCCCCTATATTGGGAGCAGGAGTTGATATGACAACCCCGTTTTCAATTTTTTGGAGGGGGAGTCAGGAAAATTGGGAGGGATGAACAGGGCAGTATGAAATTGCCAACTGAGGAGGGGAGTCGGTGGGGGGGACAACAGAAGAACTGGGGCTGGATTAAATTACCCTTGGGGTCCCTTCCAACTCTAGAATTCTATTATTCTATTATTCTTATGCCCTAAGGAGCCACAGGATTCAGCAAGGGACACTTTTACATGAAAGCAGCATTGCCGCCAGATAAGGGCCCGTTGGAGCTAGTTTTTTTTTTTAAAGGTTGGCAACCTCTGCAAAGGATCAGGCCCACCTCCTTTTTTTGTAGCTCTGTGCATTTCCCCTCAGAGGAAGGAAAATGTAGCTTTTACGACCTTGACTTTTATATCAATAGCTTCTGTTTCTTTTTTTAAACTGTTTCTTAATAAAACTAGTGTACAGCTACTTTAAAACAATGTAATAACTTTAATAACAATAATAAAAATAAAACTGCCTTACCCCAAACTTGGTGTGAGTGAGTCTCCTCTTTTCCACAGTTCAGAAGGCTAGAATCAGCTACTGGTGCATCCATCAACTTCCGGCCTAGGTCACTGCTTGGACCCTGCCACCTGTGAGATGTAGTGACAGCCCCCAACTTGGGTGGTTTTCAATGGAGGACCAGGCTATCATTTGCCACTAGCTTCCATGATGTCAGAGGCAGCATCCCAGATGCCAGTTGCTAGGGGGCTCAAGTGGGGAGACAGTTCCTGTTATGCTCAAGTCCTGCTTATGGACCTCCTTGGCCACTGTGAAAACAGGATGCTGGACTAGATGGGCATGATCCATCAGGGCTCTTCTTAAGACTGCGAACCCAGCCCCCAGAGAGGAGGGTGCTTGTTGCAACTCTGCATGAGTCACCATTGTAGGGTTTTCTTGTTTGCGCTTTCTAAAACTAATGTGTGATTTCCCCTGTGCTATCTACTTCTCAGCCTGTGGCCAGTGCCTACAAAATGGAAAGGAGCTCACAGTTTCCCCTGTGAACAGACACCATCGAGTTTAAAGCCTTTTGCAAACTAAGCATACTTGGGATCAGTTGCATTACCCAGAGAGCAATCCTCTCATTTTCTTCCCCCATCCTTCCTTCACCTTACATTGATGAGAAAGAGAGCAATCCCCAGCCTGCACAATTGTCCCCAGTCCTTATTCCAGGCGGAGAAGGAAGAAACCCACCAAAAATTGCTGTGGAACGTGTTGAAATGGCCACATTGAAAGGGTCAGGAGTTAGAGTTGATTCCTTGTCTGTCACAGCAGCCTGAATCATGGGAGGTGAAGCTTATTCCTGAGTGCCAAAAATAAAGGAAGAGAGGAAACCTTCCCTTGCCCATTTGAGGCTCCCTGTGGGGCTTTTTTATATGAGGTGCTAATTACGGTTAAGATTGAGGGGGATTTACAAAGGGCACTTGGAGATGGTTGCTGATTAACTAGGTCATTCAGTCAGCACCTGAAGCCATTAAGGATCATTTGACTCAGAGGGTCTGTTGCATTTCCCATCCTGCTTTCAGAGGCTTCTCTTTGGAGAATATGGCTGGCTGCTGTGAACAAATGCTGTTGAACTAATTGGGCCCTTGGCTTGGTCTAGTTAGGACTCACACGAGGTCCTTAAGAGCTCATATACCAGGGGAGGGGCTGTATCTTCATGCATACGAAAGAACCTCAAGAGTGTTAGACTGCTCAGCCAGGAAGTGGGTTCCTTTACCTTTTGGAAGATTCGTGGGCTTCTGTTAGGCGGGTATTAACACCCCCAACTTTCTATGACTGCCTCAAACTCAAGGAATTTGGTTGGGTGCCTGTGATGCCCTTGCCAACCACTAGGTGGGAGTGACTCCATGCAAAGTTCCAGCTGTTTGCCAAACGAGAAGCACATTAAAAATCAAGGAACCTTTTCCTTCGTTTCCCCAGTCTTAATGCTACTACTAAGCCAGGGGTCAGAAAACTTTTCCAGCAGGGGGCCGGTCCACTGTCGCTCAGACCTTGTGGGGCGGGGGCGGACGATATTTTGGGGGAAAAAGAACGAATTCCTATGCCCCACAAATAACCCAGAGATGCATTTTAAATAAAAACACACATTCTACTCATGAAAAAGCACACTGATTCCCGGACTGTCCGTGGGTTGGATTTAGAAGGTGATTGGGCCGGATCCGGCCCCCAGGCCTTAGTTTTCCTACCCATGTACTAAGCTATGCTTAGCAGCAGCGGCTAAAGCCCCCACTCTTCGCAGCAGCGGCTAAAGCCCCCACTCTTCTCTCCTTCCGTTCTGCTGCTGGGAACCAGATTTCACAACCCTGCAGCTGCAGAAAGGAAAGAGGATCAGAGACTGGGCAATGTGTTTCTTTTACACCAGATGGGGTTGGGCTCCCCGAAGCCCCAGCGTAGCCCTTGGTAAGAGATTATGTGAGTTGCAGTCCAGCAACATCCAGTCCAGCAGTCCAGCAGTCCACAGGCTCTCCACCTTCGATGAAGACGTTTAAACAGCATGGGGGAGCCTCGAGGGACATCCATAGGTTAATGGGCCAATGCATTGGACAGCAGTCCACTGGGCCCCTTCAGGAAAGACCAGAACTAACACCAAGCTTCAGGTAGGTAGCCGTGTTGGTCTGAAGCAGTCTATATATATATGTGTGTGTGTGTGTGTGTGATGTCCAGTAGCACCTTAGAGACTTTAGCACCAAGCTGTGCTCCTCATCCAAATCCTGGTCACATTTGGATAAGGTGAGCCTGAAAAATCTCAAGAGGAAGACAGAAAATCACAGGAGGGGAGAGTGCTCTCGTGCTTAAATCCTGCCTGCTGCTTTCCCTCAGGCATCTGGTCTGCCACTGTGAGAACAGGATGCTGGAATAGATGGGCAATTGGCCTGATCCTGCAGGCTGCTTTTGTGCTCATGAAGCTTTTGTCTTACTGCCAGAATGACTCAATGAAAATCAGGTCCAAGAAAAAGAAAACGTCCAATTCTCAAAAAAAGGAGAAAAAAAGAGGGGCTACTTTGCATTGGTAAATTCAGACAAGCAGGCATTTTTACATATTCGCCAGAATATCCAACTGGAAGGAAAATCTGATAAGGTGGGACCTTTTAATGCTGGATACCATCACAGGAGAGCAAATGGGCCGGTTTAATTTTTGATAATAATTTTGTGCATCATTCCGATGTTCTGCCCCCTGCAACCAACATTTGGGTGGCCTGCAAGTAGGCTGGTTCCCTGGACATAAACCAAAGACTGTCCTTGTGGCAGTTTCACAAATGGTTTCTTAGGTTTTGGAACTCATTGCCACCAGAGATGGTGACTGCCACTAGCTTTGATGGATGTTAAAGAGGATTGGACCATTAGATGAAGGAGATTGGCATGCTGGCATACCCTCCAACGTTATGCTGATGAAAATAGGAATGTCAATAATAATAATTTTATTATTTATACCCCTCCCATCTGACTGGGCTGCCCCAGCCACTCTGGGCAGCTTCAGATGTCTTCTAAAGTTTGTATAGTTACTTATCTCCTTGGCGGGGGAGGGGGGGTGTTCCCTAACTCCACACCCTCCAACATTTCTCTGATGAAAATAGGGACGTCCTAAGGAAAAGTGGGACATTCCGGGATCAAATCAGAAACCAGGATGGCTTCTGTAAACCCGGGACTGTCGCTGGAATATAGGGACACTTGGAGGGTCTGTGCTGATTATGGCTTTTGTTGTCTAGTCCCCCTTCAGTAATTTGAAGAGATGTAGCTTACACACACACACACACACACACACACACACACACACACACACCGGTCTTTTTTCCAAGCTAAAAATCCTCAGGATGTTAGATTAGACCAATATTCACTAACCTACTGTCCTCCCGAGGTTTTGGACCACAAATCCCATCAGCCCCTGCCAGAATGGGGAGGGGCCATAGCTCAATGTTAGAGCATCTGCCAGTGCCTTGCTTTCATAAGGTCTCAAGTTCAATTCCCAAAAGCTCCAGGCAGGGTTGGGCGAGCCTCCCTGCCTGAAATCCTGGAGAGCCACTGCCAATCAGTTTACAGTACTAAGCAAGATGGACCAATTGTCTGACTTGGTAAAATGCACTTCCTATGTATTTCTGTGTGTTCCTTTTTTGGACTACAACTCCCATGAGCCCCAGCCATTTTTGACTACAACTTCATGCTTGCTGAAGGTGATGGGAGATGTAGTCCAAAACATCTGGAGGGCACCAGGTTGGATTAGATACGCTTGCCCTTCGGGTGGTGGTGGTGGGTTTTTTTTTTGTAACCAAAAAGAAGACCAATGAGGTTTAGAGACAAAGAAAATAACAGGCGGGTTTTTGTTTTCATTTTTAATTTGGTCTTTAAGAGAAAGGAACCCTCAAAGTGGTTGGAAAAAAAGAGCAAACTACAAACAGTTTGGAAAAACCCGATGAATAAAACTTTTCTTTTTTTCAAATCTGGTTTCAAGACAAATCCAGACACAAATCAGAAAGTTTGTCTTTGCACAGCGTGGAACGTCACCAAGAGAAAGGGACAGAACACAAAACAGAAATGGGAGTTTTTTTTCAGAGCAGGCCGAGAGAAGCCTCAACGCTGGAATAAACACTCCCCACCCCCACCCAGTGGTCCTCTAGCAGTAGAAAGGTATTGCCTGGTTGGGCCTATGAATTTTAGCAGCCATTATAGTATTCTTTATTAAGGGTGCCAAGGTGGTGGGTTTTTTCTTCTTCTTTAAAAAAAGTATTATTTCCCAAAAGGTCAGTAAAAACATGGGATCTTTTTTTCTGAGATACGGTGACCCTCCCAACAGGTTTGGAAAAGTATTGCCTCGTGACACTACAAAGAGTTAAAAAGATACAGTACGACAAAAGGGTTAAGCATCTCATCTTGCCCACCCTACCTCTTACCTGACTGCTTTTTGCAAAAAAGAAATCCAATAGGCTCATCAACTGGGCTATCGATATTCATCAGATATTACCAGCATCGTTATTGTCAAACCCTTAAAAGGCACAACATCCATAATATATTTGTGGGGAGGTGGAATATCAAGTGGTTGGAATAATAATAATATTAATAAAAACAGCGCCCCAGAAGTCTGTTGGTCACGCCACAGCGACCAAGAAGTCTGTTGGTCACACCACAGAGAGCCACAGCTGGTTTCCTGGCCAACATCTTTTTCCCTGTGGGGGGAGGCAGTTTTGTTCCAAAGGTGCAACCTCTACAAGTAGCCTTCAAATGATTAGTGCTCCTTAGGCCTTTTTTTTCTTCCCTTTTGCCCCAGAGATGGAACAGTCCCTCCTTTGGACATTCAATGGCAGACGCAGCGAAAGAGCCCCTTTCTGGAAACCACAACCCAAACTGACTGATCTCCTCTCAGCAACTGGCATCCTTCTCCCCCTTGCGAACCCACAATGGCGGGGGGGGGGACACCCCACCCTGTGGCCTGTGCGAGAACAAACTGCACTTGAGATGAAGTGAGGGACCATCACAACTCCTACCCTTTTTCGACAACGGGAGCTGCTGCACCGGTTCAGACGCGAGTTAGCAACTGTAAGCATGAGGACTAGAAGCATGCTTTTTCGGCGCTGCTGTTGTTTTTCAATAAAAGGAAGAAAAGCCGGGGGGAAAGATGTGCACTGAGCAGTTCTGGGCCCTGGTACCTGCCTTTTGAGATGTCCTGCCCTGATCCCGACCCCCTCTTTGTGGGTTTCATAGTGATGGGGTGAGGGGAATAAATCTGCTACAATGATTAAAACAGTACACGTTTCAAAGTGCAACCACCCCCACCCCACCCCACCAGATGTTTTCGAACCCTCCACACACCCCCACACCACAAATACAGGCATGCATATGAGGAAAATACTCATCCTGCTAAAGGCCCCATATTTATTCTTAAAAGCGCTGGGGAATAAATTGTGAATGATGCTAACCTACATTTTGGAAAGCTGTCTCCAGATTTGGCACCCAAGACAGGAGACCATCCTAAAACAGACTGGGGTAGGGGGTGGTGGGGTGGGGGCACTTGAACCAATGCATCAACTCTCCACTCCACATTGTTTTCTTTTTCAAGTTGTGGACCATACAATGGCAAGCAGGCAAGCCGTTGTTCATTCCTGTATCTCTCAAACATTTGTATTGTTATATGTAATAGCAACTGCATTGCTGTGTTATGTTTAATTTCAACTTCGTCGCATTGTCTTTCTTTATTTCTTCACTCCTTGTATGTTACTGAAATGTATGTCCTTTCTTAAATAATCAAAAAATCGAAAAGGAAAAAATAAGGAACACCCAACATGTTTCAGTGAGATGAGAATGTTCCTCCACAGCACAGGATTACAGCTCTGATATCAAGGCAGCATCTGCCTCGGATGTGTGGGGATGCTCAAATTTCCGGCATCCTAAAGTGGTACAGCCTGCTCTCCGCCTCTAGACTCTATCATCTCATTCTGCTCTGCTTGCAAAAGGTCCCAGGTCCAATCCTGGCAGCATCTCCAAGTGGGGTGCAGAGAATGTCCCCTATGCCTGAAACCCTGGAAGAACCATTGCTGCCACTCAGTGTGGACAATATACTGAGTGAGATGAACCAGTTTGGTCTCAGCACAAAGCAGCGTCCTAGGTGTAGATCTGCCCAGCGAAGGGATGACAACAGCCATGGACAATGTGGGTTGATTTTCAAAAGCGGTGTGCAAATTTTGAAGAGGGAGGAAAAGGGGAACCTCATATTTCTGCCTGCTCTTCGGCAGCTAAAAGGCACAGATCCCCCCCATTTCTGCTGCTCCAGGGAGTAGGGCCTGCACCATGGGATGATGATGATGATAATAATAATAATAATAATAATAATAATAATAATAATATACCCTGCCCATCTGGCTGGGTTTCCCCAGCCACTCTGGGCGGCTCCCAACAGATTCTTATTAACAATAATAATAAACCTCAAACATTAAAAACTTCCCTAAACAGGGCTGCCTTCAGATGTCTTCTAAAAGTCAGAAAGTTGTTTATTTCCTTGACATCTGATGGGAGGGCATTCCACAGGGCAGGCGCCACTACTGAGAAGGCTCTCTGCCTAGTTCCCTGTAGCTTCACTTTTCGTCATGAGGGAACCGGCAGAAGGCCCTCGGAGCTGGACCTCAGTGTCCAGGCTGAACGATGGGGTTGGAGACGCTCCTTCAAATGACGAGAAAGGAGATTCTGATGAAGAACGTTCTGACGGCAAGAGATGTTTGACAGTGGAATGGACAACCTCAGAAGGTGGTGGACTCTCCTTCCTTGGAGGTTTCTAAGCAGAGGTTGGATGGCTACCTGTCATGGATTCTCTAGCTGTGGTTCCTGCACCGCAGGGGGTTGCACTAGATTGGACTTGAAACGGTGGCAAATCCAGCCATTAGCTGAACGTAAACAAAGCACCGAATCTGGTTTTATCTTAGGTCAGGGAAGCCTCTCTCGTGACTCCATTGGGAGAACCTCCTGCCCCAGAGGGAGACTGTGCAACTGAAGACTGTGCAACTGAAAGCCAAAATGTTGAAGACTCTACAAATACTAACTCCCTCCCTCCCCTCCGTTCTCCACTTGCCCTCATTCCTTTCCCGGGCATCTATTTCCCTAAAGCAAACCTTTTCATCTCCCCTGCTACCAAGACAACATCACACACACAGTCGTGCACACGAGACAGAACTCAAGCAGGAAACTTTGTGCTGACCCTAATGGTCATAACATTCACTTGCCCCATGCTTAACTGGAAAAGTGACAGTGGCCAGGGGTTCAAAGCAGCCTGAAAGAGAGGCCCAGTCTCCCCACCCTGTCATCATATAATGTGCTTTCAAATAAATAACTGGGAGTGAACTCTTGGCGGTTTATTTTTGCTGCTGGGGCCAGCTGAACTTCCACTACCCACCAGTTGATTTTCAGGTTCAAAGAGCAGCATGGGGCTGTTTACAAAGGGGCTTTCAAACAGCCCTGTGCTGCGCTTTGAAGTCCCGACAACCAACTGGGCCTTCAAAGCACAGTGGCATAGTGATGGCAGGTGGGCAGCTGCTCCTGCCAGTCAAATTTGGCCCACCAGGAGGATGGGTTGCAGCTTTGGCCTCCAACCCTGTGCCTGCTGTGCTTTTTCGCCCCTGGAGAAACGCCTATTGCAGGGAGTTGGACTAGATGACCCTAGAATCATAAAGCAGAGTTTCTACCTGCAATCTGCTGCTTCAGATCAGACCAGAGGCAGCAAATCAACCCATGGTGTGGGTGGCAGAGCTTTGGCACTGGAAGGGGGGGAAGCTCCAAATGCCAACATATGCCTAGCAGCCAGTTTAACCAACAGTTTCTTCTCTCTCCTTGCCTATCAGCTGCCAGGCTAGATTCCACAGGGGCCTCATCCTGCAACACCCTACAGCTCAGGGGATGGGGCATATCAGCATGGAGCTTTGCACCTGCCTCAAACCCTTTGCTTGTGCAGTGGTATCATGGACAAATGGAACACAAACACACAGCTCTTGTCCCGCAAACCAGGACTGATGGAGGAAAGGGGAACACAGACTGCTTTGCCACCCTGCCAACAGCCCCCTCCGAGAAATTCGGCGACACCCCACCCCACCCCCACCCCCTCTTGCAAGCCTGTAGCTTTCGTCAGCAGCCTCACCCAGGGGACGCATCGCGGGGTCATTTGATACAGAAAACTCATGCATAACTTTACATTGTCTTAGAAAGTACCAGGTGCGGGGCATGGGATTATTAAAAAAATGGAAAATTCCTGATCGGGCCCAGCTAGCGGCTGCAGCTGGAAGTAAGGAAGGAAGAGGGAAAGGGGAAAGTGCACCCCACCGCCCTTCTACTGCCGAGGTCTGAGGGACATGGGTCTCCAAGCTGCTCCGCTGCAGCTCCCGAGTCCTCAAATTGTCCTGGCCGCCCTCCTCCTCCTCCATCCTCCTGCTTTTTTTGCAAAAGAGGCTGGAGTTTTGGTTTCTTTGGTGCTGTGCCCAGTCCTCTTTAAATAAACAACAAAAACCTGGACCACAAAGAGGAGGAGACTTTTCCCGAGAGAAAGAGAAAACAACGGGAGCCGCCAGTGGCTTCTGGTGCTTTATGCTTCTAGGAGCTTGAACCCATGGAATCCGAGTGGTACGTGGCGTAACCGGAGGAGGCTGAGGGCGTGCTCAGGAAGCTGCTGGTGCTGCCCTTGCTCCCGCCCTTCCGGAGCTCCTCCTGGCCCCCCCAGGAAGGGCTGAGGCCTGTCCGGAAGCCCTCCGGCTCGGAGCAGCAGCTGCTGGCCGGGCGTTCCTCGGGAGCCTCGTACAGCTGGATGCGGATCTGCTCCAGGCATGGCGTGCCGGCGCTGCCTTTAGGGAAGAAGTTCTTGGCATCCTCCTGAGCCAGGAAAGGCCCCGGGACAGTCAGGGAGCACCCCCGGCCTTGGGCCGAGAGGCGCCGAAAGCCCTGAGGTTCCCGCTCGAAAGTGGTCAAGGGGAAGTTGGCGTGGGTGGCTGAGCAGTGCCGGAACGTGTCTGGGATGAGGGAGACGGACGCAGAGCGCAGAGGGCCCTTCCTGTGGCTGGGCAGGGGGCTGGTGTCGATGAAGTTCACCCCTTCCTCCTTGCTGAAGCACCTGTAGCCTCCAGGCCCCCCACCGCCGCCGCCGCCACCGCCCTTGTAGTAGTCTTCCGGAGGGAAAGGCCTGAGGGACAAGGTGCTCTCGGCGGACTTCCGGCGCCTGCGGTGTGGGTGCTGCCCTTCCTCTTGGTAGGACAGGAGGCTGCTGCTGCTCCTCCGGCGCTCGTAGCTGTGGCCCCGCGGGAGGAGGAGCTGGGCCAGGCTGGCGGCCATGTCCCCGCTGGCCCCCCAGTGCTGGAGGTAGGCTGAGATCTGGCTCGTCGTCCAAATGTCCGTTTCGTCGTGGGAGAAGCGCCGGGTGGGGGGGACCTGGGGGAGGAGGAACGGAGAAGCTTCAGAGTGACTGCCGCCTCTGCGCTGGGGTCAAGGGCCCTCAAAGGCCACATTCACACCGTACCATTGAAGCACTGTGATACCACTTAGAACAGTCATGGCTTCTCCCAAGGAATTCTGGGAAAGGGGCAGAGAGTTGTTTGTAGGCCCCTATTCTCCTCACTTTGCTACAACTCCCTGTGGAGAGGGATTGGCCGTTTCACAACTCTGGGAATTGTAGTTCTGTGAGAGGAATGGAAGGGACCTCCTAACAAGCTCTCATCACCTTTTACAAACTACCCTTCACAGAATTCTTCAGGGGAAGTCATGACTGTTTAAAGTGGTATCATAGTGCTTTATATGGAAGGTGTGAATGTGACCCTGGAGCACCCACAGGTTAGCCACCCCTGTTTCACAATTTCTCTGGCAGGTGCCTTAGAAAGAGTTATTGGAGCTGTGCAAGGCAACACATTTGAACCATTATTCCACTTTATAAACAGTCATGTCCTCCCACCAGAGAATTCTGGGAACTGTACATCTCTCAGTCGTTAGAGCATGAGACTCTTAATCTCAGAGTTGTGTGTTCGAGCCCCACATTGGGCAAAAGATTCCTGCATTGCTGGGGTTGGACTAGATGACCCCCGTGGTCCCTTCCTATGTTTCTAGGAAACCCTATCCTATGCATGTTTGCTCTGAAGTAGGTGAATGGAACTTAACTCCGGGACTGAGCAGTCTCAATCCACGAAAAGTAAGCTGTGACGTGACACCTCTAATGTTTCTGGGCTCCTTTTCACACCATCCATAGTTGACAGCAGCTCAGCAGATGGGAACTGGGACTTGGAGATGGATGCATGTTTTTTTTTTAAAGACAGCTGAAAGTGAAAAGCAGCCGGAGGGGAGAAATGGGCCTTGTGTGGGGTGGAAGGAGGGGCAGAGCAGCACCATCCCTTCCAACTTGACAATTATATGATAACCTTCCCCCCATTCTTCTCCCTGGTAGGTGGTAGAAAGCAGTTACACTTTTTACTTCTCCTGTTTGCTGGGCTGCTACTCAAACCCTCTGCAGCTCACTGGTTAGAGCACCTGCTTCCCATCCAGAAGAGCCCAGTAAAGCTGGAAAAGATTCCCTGTCCAAAAGCTCGGAGACCTGCTGCCAGTCAGTGGAGGTGTTACTGATCTAGGTGGGCGTGTGATTTGACTCGGTATTTTAAGGCAGCTCCCTGTATTCCCCTCCCTTACCTGCAGATACTGCATCTTGTCCTCTGGGGGAGGCTTTGTAGGGTAGGCTTGGGGGAGGCCCCTCTCCAGGGCCGAGAGGTCGTATTTGGAAATGTGGTCCAAGGTCAGGGCGTCCCCAGCAAAGTTGTAATCGTAGGGCCGCTCGTACACCAGGTCTGTATGGATCACGCCGTCCAGGCTGTTTTCTGCAGTCCCAGAGGAAGCAAAGCTGCATTAAAAAGGGTGGGGTGGGGTCCACTGCTAAGAACTTTGGATGAAGGGGTCGGGGCCACAGCCATGCAGGACCCACTCCTCCAAGATGTCAAAGCCCACCTCTCCAATTTCTTTTTTTTGGGGGGGGGGGAGTAAACAGCAAGTTTCTCCTCTTTCACATTGTGTGGCAGGACTTTGGAACTCCCTGCCTATTGATACCAGGCAGTCTCCTTCGCCAGACTCTTTCCAGCACCTGTTTTGTTGAGGCAAGCCTGTCCAGTTATGTAGGATGTTGGCATGCGCTCCGATCCATTTTTTAATTGCCGATTTGAATTCTTTTCTGAACGTTTTAAGTAGTGGCTACCTTTATTAAACTGTTTTCACTGGTAATTCTTATTGCTTTCTTCCTTTTCGTAAACCGCTTTGAGGTCTTGGGTTTTTTTTTACACCCAAGTGAAATATATAAATTCCACAAACACCGTAAATAAAACACGTTATGGGGAATACATGGAAGGGTAGGTAGAGTCAGCATTCCACCTGAATGCTCACTAGGACATTAACAGATAGACTATGCTGGAGGGCAGGGATGAATGCGGACAGATATAACTGCACTGCAGGGAGCTGGATTAACTCACCCTTTGAGTCCCTTCCGATTCTACAATTCACTTGGGCCAGGAGGGGCACATGGAATGCATTTGCTGGCTGCCATGGTTTCTTCCTGGTCTCGTCCATCATTTCCTACTGCTCCCAAACATCAGCCTTGCAACTGAGGAGGACTGAGGTTCAACCAAGATACTGTCCTCTGTTCATGTAGGAAGGACACGGTGCCCAGGAGTGGCCTGGCCTGGCCAAATGCCCCCTATCTCCAGAATTCATGGGACTCCCCCCCCCCAAAAAAAACCAATCACCACTCACCTTCCCCGACATCGTCATTGGACATGACAGCCACACACTTCTCCCAGACGGACTTGATGTCTGCTCGGTAGCGGTCACAAGCCCAGAGGAAAAGCGGGAGCAGGAGGGACTGGATCACCGAGCACCAGAGGACGCAGAGGATCATCCAGTTGTAGGCCACGTCTGACTTCAAGCTGGCAAAGCTCACCACCTGCAGGACAAGGCACCAGGTTCATCGGTGGGGGGCTCCTAACAGGCCCTCAAGACTCTCACGGTGGGCAGTGGGCACATTGGCTGGTGGCATATCTAGTGCAGACGCATTGTGGAACCTTAGCTGGTCTCAGGCTGGTCAGGGCTTGGATGGGCGCCTGCCTGCCTGGGACCCCCATAGACCCTGACTTGAGTTTCACAGAAAATAGGAAGGGTATAAGTATAGGTTTGTGGGTTGTTGTTTTTTAAAGTCCTTCACGCAGCACATAGTGGAAATGCAGCACTCCCTCCTGCAGGAGGCAGTGGTGGTTTTACGAGAGAATAAGACCAATTCATGGAGGAGTGGGCTATTGATGGCTACTATGCTCTGCCTAAGTTAGATGCAACAATGCTTCTGAAAAAACCAGTTGCTGGAAACCACTGGAGGGGTTGCTGGTTTCCCTTTGGAGCACCTGCGAGAACAGGAGGATGGACTGGATCAGGCGCCTGATCCAGCAGGCTCTTCTTATGATCTTAAGTGGAGTGCAAGCTGATGGTGGAGCTCCAGAACAGCCTGCATCTGGTGACAGTTTCAAGAGGAAATGTGAAAGAAGGCAGATGACTGAGCAGATTGGCGTAGCAACATAAGGTTTCGGCTGGACCAGGCCAACTTGGGAGGCCCATCTAGTTCAGTATCCTGGTCTAAGTGTGGCCAACCAGATGCCTGTGTGAAACCAACAAGCGGGACCCAAGCACAAGGGCAGCACTTTCTCCTCCTGTGGTTTTCAGCAGCCGGTATTCAGTAACATGACTGCCTCTCACTGTGGTGGCAGAGCATAGCCATTATGGCTAGTAATCATGGATAGCCTCCTCTTCCTCCTCCACGAATCTGTCCAATCCTCTTTGAAAGCCATCCAAGTGGGTGGTCAACCCTGCCTCCTGTGGGAGTGAGCTGCATAGCCTAACAAAGAAGGACTTTCTTTCACCTGTCCTGGATCTTGCAGCTTCATCGGATGTTCACAAGTCCCAGTGCCACGAGAGACGCGACACTTCCCTTTGTACAGAAGGCACATCCTGTGCAAAGGTACGTACCTTCCTGCTGTACAAAAGGAAACAGGTTTCTACACAGGAGCAAACCTCTCTCTTCTCCATCCAAACAAGCAAGAGGCGTCACCAATGACACATGGATGGAGTCTGTCGAGTCGGTCTTGTTCAGCATAGCCTACATGGACTGGCAGGCTCCCTCTAAGACATTCTCTCCCAACTTTTTCTGTGGAGCTGGGAATTGAAGTTGGGAACTTCTGCGTGCAATGCAGATGGCTCTGCTACTGAGCTGTGGCCCTTTCCCAGCTAGGCAGAAGCAGTCAAAGAGGGCGTGGTCAGTAAGGGGGCGTGGCCTGGGCAGAATTCTGAAATCCAGGGAAAGGTTCCTGCCCCAAAGAGCTTACAGTCTCAACTGAGACAGAGGTATGTGGTGGCGACACAATACATAAGGAAGGCATTTAAATTCATTTTTTATTTTATTTTTTATTTATTCCAAAAGGGAAGGGACTCATTCCACCATTTAGCATCGAAGTCTCGCTGCAAAAAGCCTTTTCTTTCCCCAGTGGAGCACATTTCCTTTTTGTCAGCCTCAGCCCTGTCTGGAGACTCATAATCGCTGCACGGACATTCAGCCTGTCCAATGCAAAGCCATCCAATTAATAATATATTTGAATTTAAATTGGGGGCCAGAAGGGTGAGGGTGGTGAGGGTAGATGGGAAGGGAGCCAAAACTGGAACACGTGAACATTTATATCAATCAAGGCTAGAAAACAGAGGTTTCCCCCACTGTTAATCAATGTTTCATTAACACCCCCAGTGCAAGCCAAATTCAAATTAACTTAATTTGATCTTTATAAATTGAGTGCGTAATGTCTCTCAGCAGAACAGAGCCGTGGCAGTGAATCAGGCTTGAAGTACATGAGGGAGGATGTCGGTTTGCGGGTGGGTGAGTGGGAAGGAGGAGAACCTCATTTCCATTTTTATAAACAAAAAGGAACGGAGGAAGGAAGAGCTGCAGAATGATGCTTCCAAGAAGAGCAGCCCCCACTCCCCAATCAGACACATCCTACCCCCCCTCCTGCTGCAGCTGCCATACGTTTGCAAATTTTGCAGCCATGTGGGCGGAGGGAGTATGGCATAGTGGTTAGATTGCTGGAGAGGTGTGGGTGGATGAGGTGTGGAATCCCAGTTTAAATCCCCATCCCACCAGACATTTCACTGGGTGACCATAGCTTAATCTCTGTCTCTCTTATACTGTGGACTACTCTAACATGCTCAATGTGGGGGTGCCTTTGCAAAGGGAGCTTCAGCTGTTCCAGAATGCTGCAGCCAGACTGCTGATGGGAGCCAGTTACAAGGGAACAGAGGCAGCAGTCCCTAGTAGTCTAATAACAACAGCAAGCTCACAGAGATTCCACAGTCCAAAGAGGACTCTTTAAAAAGGCAGGGTTTGTTCTCCATTGACTAAGATGAACCCCTGATGGCTCAGATATCACATCTACACACAGGAAGAGTCCTCTATCCATTTCCATTGCTAGGCCCCGTTCCACTCAACTGATTCGCAAAGTCTCTTCTGAAAGCCCAAAATCAGGATACGGAGAGAAAACCTGCAAACATTCCACTTAGTAATGTTTGCTCAGAGACCCCCTTAAGGTTAACATCTCAGCAACACTCCCTTCACTGTGATGCCCAAGCCAAGAGAGCTCTTCCATGACATCGGAGCAGCTAAGCCAATGGCAGCCCAAGGTGGCTGTGACCTCAGAGCAGGCTGACTGCTTGAGGGTGGACAGCACGGCCATCCGCAGTTGTATGAGTTTTAGAGATGAAAGAGGAGTGATCTGCTGAATTCCACTCTGTCTTTTAGGGTGTAAACTGCAGCAGAGATTCTCCCACCCCAGTTCTTCCCTTGAGGCCCAGCACCTTTTCCAAGCACACACATCAAAGGAACACAGAGTTCTTTCCAGCCGCTCAAACTGTACATCCTTTCCCCCTCCCTCCTGGCCTCCAGGGAATGAGCAATCTGAAAAGAAATTCTGTTGCTGTCCAGCCCCCACCACCTTGGCAGCTAAAATCCGGTCAATCCTGTTAGGTTTAACCCTCTTTTAAAAAAGCACCAGAGATCAGCTAGGGAGGAAGGCAGCTAGTTACTTAGTTTGGGGAAAGTTTGGGCGCCAAAGAAATAAAGTAGACACACATTGGGTTCTCTCTGTTTTATGTCAATGACTTTCCCTTTGCTTTCCAAACAAGGAGAGGAAGTGTGGCTTCTTGGCTAAGAAGCCAAGATGCTGTGGATCCCCAAATCCCCACTTCAAATCTGGGCATACCGGTAGTCCAATGGGGGGGGGGAGCTTAGCAAGCCACTGTTTAGCCAGCCTCCAACTCACTATGTTACGGATTAGTCTTCAGAGGTCTGCCACCTAGCGGGTTATTCAAAGGAATCCTGGCAGACACAAAAGGAAAAAAGAATCCCAGTGGCTGATAGGAACTCATCTGCCTATATTGGGTTTACATTACAACATGAGAAACAGCCTGCTGGATCAGGCCAATGGCCCACCTAGTCCAGTATCCTGTTCCCACCTTGGCTGAGTGGGGAACCAGCAAGCAGGACCCAAGCACAAGAACACCCCCCCCCCGCCCTCCTTTAGCTGCCGGCAACTGGTATTCGGAAGCATTGTTGCACCCAAATGTGGCAGCAGAGCAGAGCCGTCACGGCTAGTAGCCAGTGATAGCCCACCCTTACATGAATCTGTCTGATTCTCTTTTAAAGCCATCCAAGTTGGTGGCCCTCATTGCCTCCTGCAGGAGGGAGTTCCATAGTTTAAAACTGCACACTGAGTGAGTAAGTCCTTTATTTGATCTGTCTTGAATTTTTCAACACTGAGCTTCACTGGACGGCAACGAGTTCTAGTGTTATGGGGGGGGTGCTTTTCCCTGTCCTTGGGGGCCCCTTCCAACTCTGCAGTGATGATTGGCTGGCCCCACATGAGGAAAAACCAGCTCTGCCCTGATCAGCCTATCTCAGTATTGATTCATTGGACTTTGATCTGCCACTGACCTTCCATGGAAAGGACTTGCGTGCTTGGCTACATGCTGCTTCCTGCCATTGTTTGTTCTGTTTCCCCTTGCATGCTCCTGATTTCCAAAGGAATCATATACAAACAGCTTCGCTGCCTGCACCTTGACTGGCAACCATCCTCTAATAAAACGATTCATCTGGATTAATTGGGAGAGCTGGAAGATGCTGCTTATTGTTCTGGAAACTGATTAGAAACTCTTGGCAGGCATCGGGCGTGATGCCAGAGAGATAAGAACAAGCCAGGACATGGGGCACCGGAACATAAGGCTTCTCCTCGTTGGGGTCCAGCCTCCGCGATGCCTTTTCTTGGTTTCCAGCCGATGGCGAGGCAACAGCGGCTATGTTTAGCCAGAGCTGTCTCAGTGGGCTGCAGGGAGGTCCTGGGAAGGGGGACTGTGGGAGGCTTGGAATTCAGTCTTGGCAGGCGGGCTGTTTTCCAAGGGAGTGGAGGAGGAACCACGTGCTCCTCAGGGCTTGCTTTATCAAATAAGGGAGGAAATGAAAGCCCCAGCAATCCAGGGGCCTCGCAATGCTTGCTAACTAGGGTAGATGTGCCTGAAACGTACCTCGGTTTCCAGAGAGGGACACACACAGGTCCCTTGTTGGCACTGGTAAGAGCCATCAGGGGACCCATTTTGTTTGAAAACTCGGGTTCTCTAGCAGAGGGGAAGGTATGGTAACCATTTTGGCATTTCTTGCTTGCAAGTTAGCCTGGTTCTGGGCATCAGCCTATTGATCTGTCACACCAGGTTGCTCTGCCCGGTGCCCTTCAGGTCTCAGGAGGCTCCTCCTGCCTTGGGAGGGTCAGACAATATCATCTGGGGGGACTGCTCAACATTCCCCAACCTAGCGCCCTCCTGATGTTATTGGGGACCAACTCCCATCTTCCCTGATAGTTAAGGATGACGGCCAAAGTTGATGAGAGTTGGGAGACCAAGAACACCTGGAAGTCTCTCTCTCTCTCTCTCTCTCTCTCTCTCTCTCTCTCTCTCTCTCTGTGTGTGTGTGTGTGTGTAGTCCCATCTGCACTGTACATTAAACCTGCATCATACCACTGTAAACAGTCAGGGCTTTCCCCAAAGCATCCTGCATAGTGTAGTTTTCTGAGACTGGTGAGAGTTGTGAGGAGAGCCCCACTCCCTTTACTGAACTGCAATTCCCAAAGTCCCCTGTGATGAGAGTTTGATCATTAAAGCACCCTGAGAATTGTAGGTAGGTGAGGGGGATATGGGGCTCTCCTAACAACTCTCAGCACCATTAAAAACTACATTTCCTTTCTCCTTGATAGTTCTGGTTGCCCTTTCCTGAACCTTTTCCTCTTTGAGGCAAGGCAACCAGAACTGTGCAGGGCATTCCAAACACAGTGCTGCCCTAGGATTGTATACCGTATTCATGGTATACATTATTAATACTGGCTGTTTTCTTTTCAATTCCTTTCCTAATGCTATGTGGAAGGGAATTTGCCTTTTTCACAGCCACTGCACACTGGGTCGACATTTTCATTCAGCTATTTACTACACTCGTGTCTCATGCCTGGTCCATCACCGCCAGTTCAGAACGTATAGATAAAGGTAAGATTTTTTTTCTCCAACGTGCATCAGTTTACACTTGTTTACATGGGATTGCATTTGCCATTTCCCTGCCCTTTCAATTGGTTTGGAAAGAGCTCTTTGCAAGCCCTTTCTGTTGCAGAGACCCTGGAAAACTTAGTACCACTAGCAATTGCAACCACACTCACCAGTATAGGAAAGCCCATGAGGAAGTCGTAGATGAAAACGATCCCCGCGATCAGATAGGTGATCTGCAAAGAAGTCTTAATGGGTTCCGAGCCATCAATGGACGAGCGCCTCTTGCCTTGAGCGTCCTCCACCACAATGGTGGGGACGTTGAATTTGTTCTTGTCGATATTGTTGCCCGCCTGGATGGAGAAAGTTTGGAAGAGGGCGATGGCCACGCATACCACGCCCATGATCACACTCCCGCTGATCAGGAGCAGGAAGCAGACACCAAAGCCCAAGCCAATCTCGGTGACGATGAAGCGGCAGTCCATGTCGTAGAAGCGCTCCGTGGTGTCATGCCAGCCCACGGCCGGCAGCGTGGAGAGGATGAAGGACACCATCCAGATACCCATGATGGTGTGGACCGCTTGCTTCTTGGTGTTGCTTAACCTAGAGAGGGGAGGAAAAAAGACACCTCCCCTTAGGACAAAGCCACATTCTCCGTATCCTTTCGGCTGAAAGTGAAACAGATTATCCCAGGCCTGTTTGGCGATGGCGACCATACAGTGGTGCCCCGCTAGACGAAAATAATTCGTTCTGCGAAAATTTTCGTCTAGCGGGTTTTTCGTCTTGCGGAGCGGCAATGACAGCCGCGCTCCGCAAAACGGAAAAAAAAAGACGAAAATTTTTCGTCTTGCGAGGCAGCCCCATAGACTTTTTCGTCTTGCGGGGCAGCCTTCCGCTAGACGAATGCCTTCGTCTAGCGAGTTTTTCGTCTTGCGAGGCATTCGTCTAGCGGGGTACCACTGTACAATCCTAGAATTGTAGAGTTGGGAGGTACACCAAGGGTCATCTTGTCCAACCCCCCCTGGAGTGCAGGAATCGCAGCAAAAGAACCTCTGGCACAAGGTTTCTCAAGCTTGGGTCTCCAGTTGTTGATGGACTCCCATCATCCCTAGCTAGCAGGATTAGTGGATGATGGGAGTTGTAGTCCAAAAGCAGCTGGAGACCCAAGTTTGGGAAACCTTTTTTTGCGGCAGATGCCCATCCAACCTGTTCAAAAACCTCCAGTGAAGGTGAGTCCACCACCTTCTAAGGTCATCCATTTCACTGCTGAACAGCTCCTGCCGTCAGAAAGCTCTTCCAAATGTTTATAGTCAGAACTTCCTTCCTTGTCATTTGGATCCATTGGTTTGGGTCCTCCTCTCTGGAGCAACAGAAGACAAGCTTGCTGAAGCTTCCATGGTGAAAGCCCTTCCCTAGCTGTAATTCCTACACTGCAGGGGTTGGACCAGATGACCCTTGGGGTGTTCCTCTCCACTCTACAATTCTATGATTCTGCAACCACTGTGGGACTCATCCAGAGACGGGACTTGCCTGTAGTTCACCGGCCAGCGGACCATCCACATCCGGTGGTAGGAGAGGGAGGTGACTGAGAAGCAGGTGACCAGCGTCAAGGTGTAGAAGGTGGAAACGAAGACTTTGCAGAGGCCCTCGCTCCACTGGTAGTCGGAGTTTTGCCGGCGGAGCTGGACGACTGAGTATATGGTGATGGGAATGGCAATGTTAAGGATGTGCGTCCCGGCCAGTGTGCAGATGAGGAACTCCAGGGGCTTCCATTTCTTCTGCTTGGCGCTCACACTGAGGATCCCCCAGGCGTTGGCCAGGACAGAGAGCCCTGAGCAAACCAGCCAAGCCACGGCATTCCTGTTCAAGGTCTGCTCGTCATCCATGGCGGAGGGAGGAGTGGCCATCTGGCGAGGCCAGGTGAGGATGACGTACCAGGAAGAAGGAGGGGAGGAGATGCATCCTACAAGCGGGCCGGGGCCATCAAGGGTGCATCAGGGAAGTGGGGGGATCCCACCCAAGGACCGATGGGGAAGCAGCACCCGCGGTGGTCCTATGGCTCATGGTTCTGGAAGGGAAACAAGAGACAGCTTAGGAAACAAAGAGAGCATTGCCGCATGCAAAAGGTTTGCGTGAAATTCACATTCTGCTGGATTGCAAGGCTCAAACAGAGAAGGAACAAAACACAGGAAGAACCGGCTGGATTAAACCCATCTAGTCCACCATCTTCTTCTTGCAGTGGACCCAGGCATGACAACCATCTCCCCTCCTGTGGTTCCCAGTATTTGAAGGCATAGTTAAACTGTGGAACTCACTTCCACAGCTCTCGGCACCCATGTTTTTGAGGCACGATGCAAAGCCCACTACCCCCATGTTAGACAGCTAGCAGCCGGCAGCCCAATGCTTGGAGTCATGATGGCTGGAAATGGAGTGTGCTGCCCTTATATCGAGCCAAGCTATTAGTCCCCCCCATGCCAGTAGCCTCTACTCTCCTTTTTTATTGGGAGATGCTGGGGACCGAACCAGGGATCTTGGCCTTGCCAAGCAAGATGCTCTGCCCCAGAGCCAGTGCCCACTTCCTGCGGCCTAGGTGAGCGTAAGATAATGGTGGAGTGCTAAATTCTGAAGTGCACCAGCTCAGCCAGGCAGCCTCCTCCACCATGGCCACGGCCCCCAAGGAGCATCCAAATACGCAGGCCACTGAGTCAACCCACTTGAACATTGCTGCCCACTCCCCCAGTACACAGCGCAAGGCCCAATTCATCAGCTGACAGTCCTTGAATACATGCTCCTGAAGTCAAACGCATTGCTAGCAAAAAGACCTTTGAAGCAGCCGAAATGAGGAAAGCTTGTTTACTAAGGGGTGCTGTCTGCGGGGGGGGGGGGCGCTACCTTTAAAGCTTGCTCTTAGCATTCCAGCATTTTGCATTTCAGCATTTTGCTGAAATCTCCACCCTTGATGCTGCCTCCATTGAGCTTTGGCAACCTGGTCCTGATCCGCTTCCAAATCCCCAATCTTGGCTTGGCCCTTCAAAGGGTCTACTTATTATTCTGTCTGGCTGAAAGAAAACAAAAAAAAAAACTTCTGCTCCAGGGGATCTTCAACAAAGGTGGTCAAGGAGGAATGATCAGAGCACCAAATCAGCTGCCAAGCACCTTACCAAACAGACAAAATGCCCATCATTTTGGATTCCTGTTGGGGTCCATGACCACTGCAGGGAGGCATCTGAATAACGTGGCAGAACAGTTCAGACTACAGGTGAGAGAACAGTCGGGAACATTCCCATACAACAGCGTTGCAGGGGGTTGGACTAGATGACTCTTGGGGTCCCATCCAGCTCTACACTTCCTTGACTCTATGACTCTAACTCTTCCAGAACGTACTGAGTAAGCAAAGCTTGGACAGCAGTTACTGGGAATCGCAGGTAGGCAGAGTGCTGTTGCACTCCTGTCCCTCTGGCTGGTTTCCCATTGGGGGCATCTGGGTTGCCATTGTGGACTAGATGGGCCACTAGCCTGATCCTGCAGGGCTCTCTTACTACCAATGGCTACTAGCCACGATGGCTATGCTCTGCCTCCCTGTTTGGAGGAAGTCATGCTTCTGAATGCCAGTTGCTGGAAGCCATGGGAGGGGAGAATGTTGCTCTTGTACTTGGGCCTTGCTTGCAGCTTTCCTATATAAGCCTGCTATATAGGATGGGGCACATAGTTCTCCCCCCCCCCCCATTTAATCCTCACAACAGCCCTTTGAGGTGCTCTCAGTGACTGGCCCAAGGCCACCCAGTGAGCTGACTTGAGTTTTGAACCCGGATCTCTCTCAGGTCCTAACCTGATGCTCTAACCACTACACCACACCAACTTTCATGACCCCTGCCCCAGGCCTGAGTTCCCACCCATGGAGAACTCAGCCAGCCCAACTCTACACAGCAACCACCCCCTTTCATCTGCCTAGCTCCACCCTTTTCTTGGTCACACTAGAGTGTGACAGAATGCTGAGAGCAGAGCAGTAGACAGTGGGAAAGGTTGTCAAGAACTGGCTCTAAGGCAGATTATCACCACCTCCTCACAGTATATGCACACCAGATTAAGAGGCTGGTTTTTTTTGTTTTGTTAACATTTACATTTTTCCACTTCTTTCCCATCTTTTGCTTTAAAAAACCAGAAATGCTCCTTCGACCTTCAGGATGTGACATTATCTGTCAGGGTGCGATTTAATATTTAATCTGCAAAGCCTCCTGCAGCTCTAAGCAAGACTTAATGAAATATGTCTTTTGCTATTTATTTTACATTTTTTCTCTGTGCACGATTCCCAAGGAGCAAGGCTGGGGGCGAAAAAGGAATGGTGCCGTTTCCTCCTGGGAGCGCTTGGCTGTTTGCTGCAGACAGACAGCTGCTCACCCTGCTGGGTCAAAAGGCATATGCTGTTCCTGGAAGAATCCACCATGCTGGCCCTCAGGACAAACTCCATTATCAGTTCTCCTGCCTCACAGCTGACCCTGAACACGGTGAGCCCAACCCTTGACTGCATTCCTTTTCTTGCAAAACTCCCATTGTTTGAGCAACTGTCTCAAGGCTCAAGCACTCTCATTTCTGCACCAGCAGAACTCAAAAGGGTTCCTAGCAACTGGCCTTAAGCAGGGGCGTTCCTAGCCCCTTGGCTGCCCGGGGCGGGAAGCCAAGGGGCACCCCTGGGGGGCGGGGCATCGCGGGGCGCGCACGCGTCATGACGTCATGACGCACACGCGCGCGGCAACGGCCCGGCATCCACGGGGGCGGGGCATCGCTGCATGTGCGTCATGACGCACGCGCGCGCAGCGACGCCCCCGCCCCTGGGGTATGCCGGGCGGGGGCTTGGGGGCATCGGCGGGCTACAAAGAGCCCCGAAGCCGCTGCCATAGCGCAAAGGGCTGCCAGGCTGCGGCTTCGGAGCTCTTTGCAGCCCACCGAAGCTCCGGAAGCGGCGGCCCGGCATCCCAGGGGGCGGGGCATCGCTGCGTGTGCGTCATGACGCACACGCGCGCAGCGACACCCCCGCCCCTGGGGTATGCCGGGCCGCCACTTCGGGAGCCTCGTCCGTGCAGCGCTGCTGCTCCCGGGGTGATGGAGGGAGCGGCGGCGCATGGGAGTGGTGGGACGCGCCGCCGCACCCTCCGTCACCCCGGGAGCAGCAGCACCGCACACACCCGCCTAGGGGCGGCACGAGGGGCGGCCCGCCCCCACCGCCCCCACCCTACGACGCCCCTGGCCTTAAGACTGCATTAGACCACTGCTCCATCTCGCTCAGCACTGTCAACACAGACTGGGGTTCAAAGCCGGAGGTCTCTCCCAACCCTACATGAAGATGATGCCAGATGCCAGGGATTGACCCTTCAGTATGCAAAGCAGATGCTCTACTGCTGAGCTATGGCCACGCCCCTAAAAATAAAGTAGGATGCTAGTCCTCATGGTTCTGAACGCTCTCCTGCAGGAGGCGGCGATAGCCTCTGACTTGGATGGCTTTAAAAGCAGCCCCTAAACATGATGGCTATGCTATGCCTCCACAGTTGGATACCTGTTGCTGGAAGGCAGAGTGCTCTTGTGCTCAGGTCCTGGCTCCTGGGTTTCCCCAGAATAGGTACCTGGTGATGCTGGACTAGATGGGCCAGTGGCCTGATCCAGCGCGCTCTTCTTATTTCCTTATGACATCCATTTCCCTTCCTTGGAGCAACACTTGGGACAGCATCACCATCTAGTCTAGCAGTGGAACATCCGCTTTTGAGGGCATCCCATCTCAGAGATGAGCAGGATGAGGGAGAGGAAGGATTCGGCTACCTGCTGGATGTGAGAGAAGCTGGCTAAAAATAACTCAGACTTGCAGTGTAAAGGGGGGGGAAGTGTATGGGTAGCTCTGTGGAGGAATTCGGCAGGCTTCCTTTGCTAACCCCCCCCCATTGACACCTCTCTCTTCGTTGACTGCCATGGCAACCCATCCAACACCAAGGAGATAAATATAGCCCGGTAGTTTTCTTGGGCTACATACAGTTCAGGTGCAAAGTGCACCCGCCAACACCCCCCCCACAACACTTCCGTTAAGTAGCAGCGAGACTTACGATGGCAGGCACCCCACGTATTTATTTATGCTGTCCCTGCAGAGTGGGTGGTGCTGGTGGTGCAAAGACCCGGCGGGGTTTAAAAAGAGAGACTATGAACCACAGGCTTTAAATAGACGCCTTGCGAGCAAACTGTCTGTATAGCTCAGTCAGTAGAGCACGAGACACTTAACCTCAAGAGTCACGGGTTTGAGCCCCACGTCGGGCAAAAGATTCCTTCCTTGCAGGGGGTTGGACTAGACGACCAATTCTATGACTCTATCAATTCTACCTGGAAAAGAAGACTCTCCCTTGCCCCAATCCGCCATCACCATCATCATTATTAATTGCATTTAGATCCCACTATTTTTCTCCACATGGCCATGAAGCCCAGCGGGTTGACCTTGGGGCAGTCGCAGCCTCTCAGCCTAGCCTACCTCGCAGAGTTGTGGTGGGAATGAACTGAAGAGGGGGAGTGCCGCGTATGACACTGCAAGCTCCTTGGAGGAAAAGGTGGGCTTTCAATGCAATAAATAAATCGGCCCCAGCCAGAAAAGCTACCCTGGGTGGCAATGGTTAGCTGACAAACTGATCGGCTAAAATCCTTTTGGACCTTGAAGCAGCTGAATGTCGGAAGATTCAGGAGAGGTAAAGGTAAAGAACCTCTTCATGCAGCACATGAACTGTGGAACTCACTCCCACAGGGGGCTGTGATGGCCACAAACCCAAATGGCTTTAAAAGAGGATTGAGCAAATTCATGGAGGGGAGGGCGATCGATGGCTGCTAGTCACGATGGCCTCAAGCAGTGGTAACCAGTATGGCGCCCCTCCCATACGATGCTGGACTCCCAACTCCCACCACCCCAGACCGCTGGTCATGCTGGGACTGCTGAGAGTCAACAACATCCCACTGGCTACCTCTGCCCGTAACAGCTTGTTCCTTCCCTGCTCTTTCTGCTGGGACTCTGGGACTCCTGGAGCAGGACACCTTGCCCTGCAATTCAATATGTTGGAGAGGACTGCTTAGTACCACTGTGCTGTGAGCAATAGGCACTCTGCACATCCTCTGGGGCTCATTAAGAGTTCACATGTTCTGAAGATAAGGTCTAGCACTGGAAATGGAATTTATTGATTTTTATATTTTTTTTATCCTAAGCTCTGGCAGAATTTCAATTGTGTGGAGTTTCTGCCCCCCCCCCTTCATTTTAACAGCTTGTTCAGGAACTGTCCCTTACAGGTTGCACAGCTGTAGGTTTGTGGTTCTCTCCCCTTCCCCTCCAACAGCGCAACCCTGAAGCAGAGAACCCAGCTGTTGCTCAAGAGGAAGCTAAAAAAAAAAAAGCAGGCAGCCAACCTCGGGCATCTCTCAGGCACCTTGGCCTCGCCTCTGTGTTCAAAACACGTCTGCACGCCTAGTGTAATTGAAATGGAATCGCAGGCACCATGTGGGGGCAAAGCGTCATCGAGCCCCCAAATAGCTTGCCTGGGTGATTAAGTGCATGGCATTCAAGCAAGCACCCGGGGAATTATTATTATGCCTCTTTGGTGAATAATGGATCTTTCGCGCTCTCCAGAAATATAATTCATACCCTGGCTGGCACTGTACGGGGCTGCCTTTTGTGACTGGGGAATTGGCAATTACAAAAAATAATAATTAGAGCAAGAGGGGCCAGGCGAGAGGTTTGCAGAGCGTTTTGGCTGGGGCAGGAAAGGGGAGGTGGGCTCTTTCGGTTCAGAGCAGCGATTCCCGTTAATGGCAATGGGCCTCTCCAGGGGCGGGGCGGGGGGAGGGAACGGTTCGGTCCCTGCTGCTGGCAAAGTGCCAACATTTGAACACTTCTAGGAGGCTCTGTGTTCACAAGGTAATAAGTTGTTGCATCGCTGCAGCTCTGCACTACTAGGAAAAGCATACAGAGCAGAGGCAGCTCCCCTGCACAAAGTGAGGCTGTTAGCCCATTAAAAGAGCCTGCAGGATCAGGCCCCTGGTCCATCTAGTGCAGCAACCAGATGCCCCAAAGGGAAACCAGGAAGCAGGATCTGAGCACAAGAGCACTCTCCCCTCCTGCGGTTTCCGGCAACTGGTATTTGAAAGCATTGCTGCTTCCAACTGTGGAGGCAGAGCCGAGCCACAATGGCTAGGAGCAATGAATTTGGCTAATCCTGTGGTAGAGAGTTCCATAGTTTAACTATGCACTGTGTGAAGAAGTCATTTCTTCCATCTGTCCAGAATGTTCCAACATCCAGCTTCATTGGATGCACACAAATTATTGTGTTATCAGAGTGGAAGGAAAGCGTTTCTTTATCTACTTTCTCCAAGCCATGCATAGTTATCTGAACACCTATCATGTCTCCTCTTATTCACCTTTTCTCTAAACTAAAAAGTCCCAAACACAGCAATCTTTTTTCATGAATGGAAGTTGCTCCAGCCCCTTGGTCATTTTGATGGCCCTTTTCTGAACCTTTTTCCAATTCTACAATTTCCTTTTTGAGATGAAGCAACCAGAATTAAAAAGTGCAATACTGCCCTCTCAAGCTAATACCAGCTCCCCAGGGTCTTTCCCAGGTCTGCTCTGATCCTGTTCACTGGGGATTCCATCACCCCAGCTAGACAATGGCTCAGGTGAGAGGGATCAAGACCACGCTGGTGCTAATCTGGACTAGGGCAGATTCAGCACCATGGACAGCACTGCAGGTATCGGCCCAGAGATTTTCACCATGCTTTCAGGACCACAGCCAGCAACCATACAGGAGACAAGTTGCCTCAGCACTAGCCTGGAGCACCTGCTAAGCTTTTACAGACCAGCCTGGAGAGTTCTTCACCCTCTCTGAGAGCCGCATCTGGCATCTAAAGGGTTAACATCTGGAGTAGCTGGCTCCTTCTAGAGCAGCCTTCTCCAATCTTGTGCTTTCCAGACATTTTGGACTACCACTCCCATCATCCCTGACCATCGGGCTAAGCTGGCTCTGGCTGATGGGAGTTATAGTTCACAAATATCTGAAGGGCCACAGGCTTGCGAAAGGCGACGGTCAGCAAAGAAGCAACCTGGCTGTAAATCCTTAAACGGCTCAGGACCACAATACCTTAAGGACCACCTCTTCCCCTAGGACAGGCATAGGCAAACTCGGCCCTCCAGCTGTTTGGGGACTACAATTCCCATCATCCCTAGCTAACGGGACCAGTGGTCAGGGGTGAGGGGAATTGTAGTCTCAAAACATCTGGAGGGCTGAGTTTGCCTATGCCTGCCCTAGGAACCAACCCGGACCCTGTGATCATCATGAGAACCTTGTTCATGTGCCTCCTCCACGAGAGGCCTGGATTGTGGCAACATGAGAGCGGGCCTTTTCTGCAGTGGCCCCCCACTTGTGGAATGTTCTCCCAAGGGGAGACTTGCTTGTCACCTTCGTTTCGTATCATTAGGCACCAAGTGAAAACATTCCTCTTCTCCCAAGCCTTTGACTAATTAGACAACCAATTGCCTTTTAAACTGTTACAGGTGGGTAGCCGTGTTGGTCTGCCATAGTCTAAACAAAATAGAAAATTCTTTCCAGTAGTACCTTAGAGACCAACTGAGTTTGTTCTTGGTATGAGCTTTCGTGTGCATGGTATCTGAAGAAGTGTGCATGCACACGAAAGCTCATACCAAGAACAAACTCAGTTGGTCTCTAAGGTGCTACTGGAAAGAATTTTCTATTTTGTTTCGACTTTTAAACTGTGTGAGGCTATTGTTTTTATTTGTTACTATGTTATGTGTTTTCGTGGTTTTTATATTGTAAACCGCCCTGTGGTGCTCAGATGAAGGATGGCACAGAAACAAACAAACAAACAAACAAACAAACAAACAAACAAACAAACAAACGGGAATACTCTCCCAGCCCCTCGCTGCTCACTGGAGAGAGTCTTGATTGAGGTCCACTTCTGAGGGTAGCAGTTCTTCTGTGGGTTTTAGTAGACAGGGTGTAGGGTCCAAAATGGAGGGACTTACTTAGGAAGAGCTGAGGAGCAGGTTGGAAATTTCTTGGCCCAGTACCACAGCGGCTTCTTGGCAGCCTTTCAACTTGCAGAAGCTGTCCTTGATTCCCCACTGCAAGTAACCCAAGCACCTGCAATCAAAATAATGCACCCTCTTCGCTTGTGCCTCTGCTTCCCTCTTCTTCCTCTTTTGCTGACTGTGTGTTGAATTCTAGACTGTAAAGTCCTTGGGGGCAGGGACCTGGAGAAAGCACCACAACCACTGGCATTCATTCATTCACATGCCGGAACATTTATTTCCCTCCTACCTGATCTAAAAAGAAATCCACAAGGGGGCTAGACATATAGAAATTCAAATTCAAAATATAAAAAAGTAAGTGAAGTGAATGGACTGCATTTTGAAGTGTTTGAAGAAACCATTGTTTCTGGGCACAATTCAACAGAGCTGGTTATAAAGCCCTTTTTGACTTAGGTCAAGGCTATCGGTAGGGCCATATTCTTCCATACAAACCCACCTGGGCTTTGAGATCTAGGTGGCTTCAAAAGGGATTTAGACATATTATTGGAGGATAAGGCTCTACTAGCCATGATGGCTCAGCCCTGCCTCAAGAAGGCTCTTCTTTTCTCCTTATGTTCTCCTTCCCTGTGGAAACAGAGTCTTGGGCAGAATTCTGCTCTGGCAACTATTTCAAATGCTGTCACTCTTTATAACTTGGAGCCAGATGAGTGCAGTGCCAAAAGAGCAACCAGCAGTGCGCGCACACACACACACACACACACACCCATTTCTGCACCGGATCAGTTGTGCCAGTTGCACACCCGCTCGAATCAAGAGAGCCATTGCTACCCTCGCAAACAACTCTTTAGCAGAAATCAAATAAAGCATTTACTCCTCGTCAATAAGTGATCCATTCAGGGTCCGTCCTGACTTAACAAGCCCTGGGAATTGCAGACAGGCAGTTTTCGAGAGCCCAGGCTGCCGGCTGCTTTGGGCTGGGGTGTCTTTTAGAATCATACAATTGTAGAGTTTGGAGGGGACCCCAAGGCTCATCTAGTCCACCCACTGCAATGCATGGGGGAGGGGGGTGGATGGGTATTGGTGCTGACTCCCCTCTCCCCCACCAAGCCAAAGGGTGGAAATGGGCTCCTGCAGAAGATACTCAGGGTGCAGATCGGAGTCACACACACACACACACACACACACACATGTATATGTATATATGTATATGTATATAGATGCAAGCAGAGGCTGACTTTCAGAGGTTGTGGGGGAGTGAAGCAGTGCTGTCAGGGCCGACTGAATTATAGGGTGCCAACATGCATTTCTAGGGGGTGGGCAAAGGGTCCAATCCACACACACAATCTATTGGCAAGAACAGTCAATTATGTACATATTATTTAAACTTTTTTTTTTTTTTTTTTAGGTCTCCGGAGCACATAGAGGCAGTGGTTTGTAAGGCACCCAGCTGCTCTGCAAGCACAGCAAAATAATACTAATGCTGCTGCTGCTGCTGCTACTACTACTACTACTACTAATAATAATAATAGAGGGAAGGGAAGATATATAAACCTGAAGGATATGCTGCCCTTTAGAGCAAACATTCAGCTCCTGCCTCATCTGTGGTCCTATGGGAAGAAGGGGAGGGGGTAGTAGCATAGATATAATGTTTGATCTACCTACAGATCTGAAAAGAAATGAGCCCTGAAAGTCAACTCTGCACATGCTCAGAGACACTGTGCACCATGTATGAGTGTATAGTGACACTTACTGCTCCGCCTCAGGCAGCAAAATATTTTAGTCTGGCCATGATCTCACTGTCCAATTTACATTAGGAAGAACTTTCTGACTGTCGGACAGTGGGACAGAAGGCGGTGACCTCTCCTTCCTTGGAGGCTTGTAAACAGAGGTTGGGTGGCCATTTGTCAGGGATTCTTCAGCTGTGATTCCTGCATTGCAGGGGGCTGGACTAGATGGTCCTTTGGGGTCCCTTCCAACCCTACAATTCTATAATCCCACCAGGGAAAAACCCAGGTGGAGACAGCTTCAAATTCCCTCTGTCAGCAGCCGCAAGTAAAGCAGACAAATCAATCACAAAACGAAGGGCGAGTTTTTGAGACCCACAGAGCATTTTCTCAGCTCCGAGGTTAAAGAAGAAGGGTTAGGGCAGAAAATGACAAACACACCCCACCAAATCCAGCAGAGCTCTTCCAAGTTGTAAAAGGCCTTTTTCTTACATCTGGGCCCTCGGGGAAGATTGTTGGGGGGGGGCGGTGTGGTGGTGGGGAGAGATGGCACAGTGGCCTGCTGCAACCAATTTGCAAGACACAGCGCTGATAAATCACTCCCTCTTGGATGCTCACAGGGCAGCCGGAGGCAGGGCTGGCTGAGTGGGCAGCGAGGGTGATAAATGCCTCCTTAAGAGAGGGAGGAACACCAGCGAAGCTTGAAAGAAACAGCAGTGGGATCTCCACACACACAAAAAGCCCTCACTTGCACTGCTTGATCTTAACTAATTAATTTTCTGCAAGTCCCCAGTACTGCATTTTCGGACAATATGCTTCAGTGGCAAAACCTGCATCAAAACAGATTATCTAGATTAGTTTCTACCTGGCTTGAGGCCTCTTTTTTCAGAATAAGACTGTAATAATAATAATAATAATAATAATAATATAGGTAGGCAAATCAATGCTCAAAACTGGACAGGGGGAGTGCTTTTGGGGAAGGGCCATAGCTCATTAGTAGAGCATCTGTCTTGAATGCAGAAGGTCCTTGGTTCAGTCCTCAATGGCACCTCAAGGCAGGGCTGGGAGAGACTCTCTGCCTGAAACACTGGAGAGTCTGAACTGAGCTGGATAGACCAGCGATCCTATTTAATTCGGCACTTTATTCAAAACCATGAGGATGAGGACCTTACTTTATTTTTTAGCAGGGAGACTTTATCTCTGTGGCAGAACATCTGCTTTGCATGCAGAAGGTTCAGTCCCTGGCGTCTCCAGGTTGGGCAGAGAAATATCCCCTACCTGATACTCTGGAGAGTCACTGCTGCCAGTCAGGGTAGACAATACTGAGCTCGATGGAGCAATGCTCTGACTCAGCATAAGGCAGCTTCCTGTGGTCCTACGACCACACAGTGGCTTTAAGATTATCAACAAGCGCAGAACCATAGAATTGTAGAGTTGGAAGGGACCCTAGGGCCATCTAGTGCAACCCCTTGCCTGGCACGATTTAACAGTAGCTCTGACCCTTCCTGGGAAGGGAAGTCAGATTCCAGGAGATTTGGGGAGGGAAGGAAGGAGGGAGACCTGTTCACCCCTCCTGGTTGATGATGCCAGGTTAGATGCACTGCCCCAGGCACTCTGAGATGAACCGCTGGCAGGAAGTGAGAAGCAAGGAGGCCATATTCATAGGACTGTAGTGTTGGAAGAGACTCCAAGGTTCATCTAGTGCAAGCCCTTCACAGCAATATGTGGCGGGAAGTTTATCCGCAGTTCTTTAAAAAGGTGTGGGGGGATTCCTCTGCTGCGGGAGAATCGCAAACCAAGCCCAAACAGCGAATGCCAAAGCAAACCAGGGTCCCCGGGTGTGTGGGTGGGTGTCAGCAAGTCAGCTTCAACTGCCTTCTTTTTGAGGGTTTAAATGGCTGTTGGGGTTGGAAAGAGCAATCGCTGTAGCTATTTTCTCCTTTTCATTCAGAACCAAAGTGCCTGCCGGGGTGGGTGAGGGAGGGTTTACACATTGCTAGAACCCCATGGGGTGGAACTGCCTGAGGGGTCTTTATTGGTAGCTGGAAAAGTCACTGTGCTGTCCCTGAGCACAGCACCTTACTGTCCTCCCAAGGTGCCACGGGAAGGAAATTAAGGGGCGCATCCCTGGGGGAGGAGCTGAATACACTCATTGGGGACACCCACTTCTTACAGCCACACATGTCACCTCTGGAGCGAGTTCATGCTCACCAGGCAGCCTGGAATCTTAAAAGGGGCTCATCTCTGAACAGCACCATCCCGGAGGCCGTTTACTTGGTCACACTAGAGCGTGACCAAGAAAGACGAGGGCTGCTTTTTATTGTAGGGTATCAAGACATGGGAGAGTGTTGTCCTTTTTCCTGAAGCAATTGGATGTGTGCTTTTGGATCCAGGCCCGTTTAATTTGATATGGCAGTCGTGACTCAGTGGTTATCAGTATGAAACCTGGAAGGGGCGTGGAGACCCTTCTTCTTCGCTGCCCCCTCCCTCAAGAACACACCCGGTGCAAATGCACTTCCATCACACAGTGTTGAAATTTAAAGAGATTTCAGCCGTCCGTCTCACACAACCATACCCAGAGTGACTGAAGCAGCCCAGTCAGATGGGCAGGGTACCAAATTAAATTTATTATTATTATTATTATTATTATTATTATTATTATTATTAAATATTATACATATGTGAAATTCCTTCCCCTGAAGAGTGGCTGTCCCCCACACTTTTATTGACCTTGGATTCAACATTTCTTGCACTATGTAGCCTTGTTGTATTGCTTTTTTAAAGGAAAAATGCAGTTTTTAGGTGTTCTACTTATCAATTTATATGCCTGTTGTCTTTGTCCATGGAGATTTCTTGGCAGGGATACTGGAGTGGCTTGCCAGTTCCTTCTCCAGATGGAGGGCACAAGGAGAAGGGGACGACAGAGGATGAGATGGTTGGACAGTGTTCTCGAAGCTACTAACATGAGTTTGGCCAAACTGCGAGAGGCAGTGAAGGATAGGCGTGCCACCGTGCTCTGGTCCATGGGGTCACGAAGAGTCGGACACGACTGAACGACTGAACAACAACACTTATCGATTGCATTTTTAGTATTGTGCACTGGACTTTAGGGTCAGGATGGTATATGAAGGAAAAGAAACCAATTAATGCATCACATGCACTACAGAAAACACCTGAAATTCCATGGACTTCAACATCCAGTTGAAAGCCTAGCCAGTGAATTGCATGTGCTTTAACCCACGGATCATTCTGTTTATGAGTAAGAGCATTTCCTTCCCTCCAGGAGAGAAGGCGAGGAAGAAACCAGTTCTACTCTTCCATGAGAGGGGTCTGTTGGTGGCTGTTAGACAAAAGCACCAAGGTCAGTGGCAGAGCATCTGCTCTGCATGCAGAACGTCCCTGGTTCAATCTCCAGGGAGGCCTGGTGGAACCTACACTGCTCCTGCCAGTCAGTGCGGACAACACTGAACTAGACGGGCCATTGGCCTGACTATGGGGCTTCTTCTTCTGTCCCCATCATCCATGGTGGCCATATGGAACCTTCATGTTCAGAGGCAGTCCATCTCTGAGCACCAGTTGCCCAGAAGCACGAGTGAGGAGAGTGCTGCTGAGCTCAGGTCCTGACTGCGAGGCTTCTGGTTGGCCACTGCATAAGACCACGCTGGATAAGACCATCTGGTCTGAGCCATCATCAAGGTTTGTCTTATGCTCTTAAGAAATCCACTCTGACAAGGTGTAGAGATGACCACCAACTTGGATGGCTTTAGATGAGGATTCGACAAATAAATAGAGGAGGAGGCTATTGGCCGCAATGGCTATGCTTGCCTCTGCTGTCACAGGATGGTAGAGTGGAAAGGGACCCTAAGGATCATCAAATCCAACCCCCTGCAATGCAGGAAGATGCAGCTGTCCCATATGGGGATCAAACCTGCAATCTTGGTGTTATCAACACCACACTCTAACCAACTGAGTTATCCAGGAGGCAGTACATCTCTGAATAGCAGAGGCTGGGTATTGTAAGCACGGAGAGCAACCATTGCACTCATGTCCAGTTTGTGGACTTCCCAGCAGGGCATTTGGTTGGCCACTATGAGAAGAGGATGCTAGACTAGATGGGCTTCTGGCCTGACCAAGCTGGGGGGGGGGGTTCCTCTTGCATTGCTAAGGTGGCCTCTATCATCAAGTCTCTAAGTACTTGAATTACACAGTTACGCATGAGCATCTGGTGCTATTGTTTTTTTTAAGTTAATCAGAACCTTGCAATCTATTAGACAAGTGGCTCCCAAACTCCCCCCACTCACAGTCCACTTGAAAATTGCTGAGGGCCTTAATGGTTTTTATGCCTGTTGTAGCAATTGTAATGAGCTGCACTAGATGCTGTATGATTATTAATTGAATCAAGATTAAACGTCTTAATTCTAGCCTCCCATTGACTTTGCTGCTAATCTTCTCCACTCCTCTCAAGTGCCGAACCTTCCCCCTGTCAATACTGGCCCTTCCCACTCATCTTCTGAATGGACCACCAGGTCCTAAGAACAACTGCTGGTTCTTCTCAGATATGGGATCACAGTTTGGGAACCCTCTTAATTAAACTAACTGATTCATCAATCAAGTAACACAGCCCTCATTCGCTGGGTGAACACAAAACATCCTCTTGGAGGAGCAACTACAAGAGTTTATGGCTGCTTCAGCGACTTTTCAGACATTGATAGCAGGTGCCCTCAGCAAATTCCAGAAATTCTTCGCAATGCTAACAGAGACATCTTTGCAAAATGTCTTAACAAAGGATCAGGGCAACTAAGTGACCCTCCCTCCCCCACAGTTGTCCCCTCCCTGGATTTACTTTGGCCCCCACACCCTTCCTTTCCTAAGCCAGTGTCAGCTGAGGAACTGGCTGGTTGGGAGAAAGAGCTGGAGGGAAATGGGGTAGAAGATGCCAATTTTGCAGCCTCAAAGGCGGAAGAGTTACAACAAAATGCAATAGGATTACAGAATCAGGACCAATGCCAGAAATCAGCCCAAATCGGCCGTTTGCAAACAAACAAAAGCAATCATCATCATCATTATCTTACATTGAGTACTGCAGGTGAGAGGAGCATGGACTCTGTGGCAGGCCTGGTTCACAGAGAGCGGGGAGGGATGAATGGAAGACCCTGAAGACCAGCCCTGAAGCAGCTGGATCGTGCCAAAGGCCCATATAGTCGAGCCTCCCAGCGGTGAACCAAAAGAGAAAGGCTTCGCCTTGAGAACTAGCAGTAAAGACTACCGGTAGGAGTCCTTTGCGCGCCTGCTCATCCTCGCCACCCCACCCCTAGTAAAATCTAGACGGAGAAGAAAGAAACTTGCGGTGGTTTGGGAGAGGAGGGGGAAAGGGAGGGGGGAGTCGCATTCCTTGCAGCTTAGGTGGCTGGGCTGAAAAGGAGGTCGCTCCCCCCACCGTCTTCAGCTGCAAAGGGGAGAGACCCCACCCTCCGCGGCCCCCAAAGAGCGCGCTGCCGGGGAAGGGGACGGGGAAGGAAGGGAGTGTCCCCGCAGGGTGGAAGGGGGTGTCGTCCCTACACCACGAGGTGGGGGGTTTGAAGGAACTCCCCCCCTCCACCGGAATCCATACCCCCCTAGCATCTTGGCGCGCCAGCGTGACGCGCCCTCGGGGCTTGGCTCCACGCGGGGCGGCTTACCTGCGAGAGCTCTGGGCTGCAAGCGGGCGCTTCGCTGCTGCCGCTCCTTCTGCCGCTGCCTGCCGCTCGCGCTCTTCGCCGCCGCCGCCGCCGCCGCCTGCCCGGGCTGGGCGGGGGTGGGGCGTGCAAGCGCATGCTTAGACTCCTCTCGCCGCCCCTCCGCCCCGCGCTCGTCCAGGATCGGGCCTGGGGGGGGGGTTGTTGCTGGGGGTGGAGAGGGGGCCTCCTGGCCGAGGCGCTTTGGACACGCGGGGAGGGGAGCTGCGTTTGTGTCTCCACCCCAGGGATGGCTCCTTTCCCCTCCCCTCTCCGTTCTCTCTTTTAGCCTGGGAGGGGGCGCACTTCCGAGACGGTCTGTCTTCCCCGCCCCGCTCCCCTCGGCTCCCACCGGTAGTCCCGGCCGAAGATGGCGATGGCGCACCGGGAGGCGCAGGAGGCTGACTCTGCAGCCCCCATGAATCATCCCACGGGCGAGGAGGAGGCGCACAGCCCCACTTTGCATTGCTGATGAACTCGGGTCTCAGGAGCAGGCGAGGTACGTGAGCGCCTCTGAGCATACGCAGAGTGCATCGCTTTGCACTGCTCGGGCCTCCTTGTTTGCGTGCGAGGTGCGTGGACGAGCTAGTGTGCCTCTGAGCATATGCAGAGTGCTTTCCCCGGCCACAGCAGCGAGGCGTCATCGAGACCCTTGCCCAGCAGAACTGGATATAAAATGAGGAAAGCCCCCTTTGTGACGCCCCCCTAGCTGGTGTCTTGAGAAGGCAGTGTGGTTGGGAAGAGGGTTTTCTTTGGGGGGGGGGGAGTGAGATTCCAGGCCCACTGCAGCCCTCACCCCTGGAGGAAGCCTGCTCTGAAGACATCTGAGCTGCTAAGAAAAGAATTCTTATTGGGTGTGTATTGCCCACCCCTGCTGGCTCACTGCCTCCATAAGCGCAAAACTCAATGTTGGCGACATAAACTTTGTACAAATCCAAGCCAGTCAAAACAGCTGAAACGGAACAGCACTATCAGAACCCCCAAACTCGCCCTTTTCAAAAGCTGCTCCCAAAGCCATTAAGTATTATTAGACACTGCCCGAAAGGGGAGCACTATGTTCACATCACACTACAAAGTGAGGCAGGGTACACCTCAATGTGGAGAGAGGGCAACAAGATGGGGGAAGCCACCAAAAAAGGCTCCATCTCAGATGCGAACAGGAGCCTCAGGGAAAATCTCAAAGGCTGGCCAGGCGGTTGGGCTTGCAAAACATTCTCTCCCTAACTTCCTAATTGTGCCAAAGAACCACTCCAAGACTGAACAAACTTACTGCAGTCCATCAGCCTCTCCCACCAGCATCAAACTCAAGAGATGGCCAAGTTGACCTTCGAGGAAGTCACTCTTCCCACCTGAACACTTAACCAAGCCTAGTCAGAACCTGTGGGCTCTCTGAGCAGAATTCCCAGAAAGGCACTCTGCAGTGCACATCAGCTGCCAACACATAGGAAGCTAGGTGCCTTTTACCAAGTCAGACCCATTGGTCCATCTAGCTTAGTATTGCCTACACTCACTGGCAGCTGCTCTCCAGGGTTTCAGGCAGCGAGTCTCTCCTAGAGAAGCCATTGGGTAGATGCACTAGTGCTGAGCTGTGGTTCTTCACACAAAACGGGGGTTGAGGAAGCAAACCGGAGAGATGCAGGAGCCCTGCCCCTTCCAAAGGAGTGCTGTAAGATTTGGCCTTCCACTTGCTTCCCATGTAGTCCCTTGCAGTTTGCTGACCACATATAGCTAGGAGGTCAGATTCTGGTCAGAATCAAGGCTGCAATATGGATTTTGGGAATGAGTAGCCATCCTTGGACCTACCTGCTTAGTTCGGATGAGGTGTTCTGGTCCAGAGAATGTTACTCCTCACCATCTCAAAAGTTACACAAGGGAGGCATCCTCTTTTTTTTGGCAGGGGAAGGGGGAATATTTTGCCCTGGCAGCCCTGCTTTTGCCCATAAGCCTGAGACGCATTGCTTTCATGTTACAGAAACTTCCCCTTTTCCTGAAGGGCAGCCCTGACTCATCCTTCAAAATGCATCTTGATGTTTAATTAGAAGTGAAAAGCCAGTGCTGAGCCTCGCTGAGCTGCTGGAGAATGTGGCCGTGTTGCTAGGCTGGCTTTCGGCCGAGGGAAGCGCAGGGCAGAGGCTGCGCTCTTGAAGAAGCTGGCCGTGAGGCCATCTGCCTGGGACAGGCACTCTCAAGGAAAAAGACAGAAAAGGGGGGAAAGGGGCCCAGCCCAGATGAGCTTCCTGCCAAAAAATATTTGGCTGACACAGCAGACATGTGGCTTCCAAATCCCATGTGGGACCCCTGCTCAAGTCACCGCAACACCATATTCCAGGTACCAAAGACACACTTCTTTTTAAAATAATAATAATAATAATAATAATAATACGGTAATACCAAAATGATCAAGGTAACAGAGCAACTCCCGTATGAGGAAAGGTTGCAGAATTTGGTGGTACTTCTTTTTTAGGACAAAAAGCGAGTAAGAGGCAACATGATGTAAGTTTATAGAATGATGCATGGCATGGAAAAAGTAGATAAGGAGAAGCTTTTCTCCTTTTCTCAACTCTAGAACTCATGAGCATCCAATGAAGATGAGGGTTGGGAGATTCAGGACAGATAAAAGGAAGCCCTTCACATAGTTTAAGGGTTGAAGTATGGAACTCACTCCCACGAGATGCAGGGATGGCCACAAAACTGGATAGCTTTAAAAGAGGATTAGACAGATTCACAGCAGAGAGAGAGCTATTGATGGCTGCTAGCCATGATGGTCATGCACTTCTGAATCCCAGCTGCTGTAATGCTTCTGAATCCCAGCTGCTAGAAACCACAGGCGAGGAGAGTACTTCTGTGCTTGGATCCTGCTTGTGGGTTTCCCATAGGCATCTGGTTGGCTCTGCGAGAACAGGATGCTGGACTAGATGGGCCATTGGCCCGATCTAGCAAGACTCTTATGTCATTGAAGTGGAGGCAGGCAGCATTATCCAACCCCAAACTTTAAACATAAAAAAGAAGAAGGCCGTGAGCAGCATTGGAACTCCATTTACCAAGGAAAGGTGGCATCCCAAGAAATGATTATATATTGCATTTATTTTCCACCTTTTCCTCCAAGCAGCTGAAGATGGCTTACATAGATCTCCCCCTCATTTAATCCCTACAACAATCCTATGAGGTGGGTTAGGCTGAGAGGCAGTGACTGGCCCAAGGTTATCCAACGAGCTTCATGGCTCAGTGGGGATTCGAGCCCTGGTCTCTCCCAGGTCCTAGTCTGACATTCTCACCACTATATACCACACTGGCTCTCATGACGACGACGACGAATTAACTTAGAAAAGCTGGTCCCGGGGGTGGCTAATCTTGAACTTCCAATTGTTGCTCAACTACAGCCCCCACTATCCCTGGTCACCTGCTCTAAAAGAGACTGTGGATTCCTGTAGACCTCAGTTTTGTGAAATTCACCTGTTCATCCCTCCTCCCATCCACTGGTATTTTATAGAAATTATTTAAAAATTTATACACTGCTTGATGGTTAACAAAGAAACCTCAATGCAGTTTGCAAAGAGAATAAAACAACAGAGTTATCAGTAAAAAAAACCACCCCGTTAAAATGACTCTTTAAATCATTCAAAGCATAAAATCAACAATAAACTAAAAACAGATTGGAACAGACATCCAGATTCTACAGGGAGAAGAGGTGATTGGGAAGAGGACCTCCCTATCACTGCAAAACACTTGCCAATGACTTTGTGTCTCTGTCCGTCTGTTTGTCACACACACTCTCCTCTGCCTCTGAAGGACTCACTCCATCCTCAGGGGAGGTTGCCTGCTGTGTCTCTGCAAGAGTTACTGTTCTGCCTTTGCTTCCACTTTCAAAACCCACATCTTAGCCATTGGGCATTCACACAGAGGCTTGATCTGGCCATACAAAGCTGAGGAACAGAGGTTGCATTTTATGGAAGAAGTCCAAATCTTAGCTTCTTTTAGGACGGATGTAGGGCTGGGTGGGTGCTGCCCTTAGGAAAGAATCCTGTAACAGTTAAAGCACCGCACGACAGAGACACAGCAGAGGCTCAACATTGAGATGTGGGGGCTCCCTTCTCCCACCTGTTATCTGCCTGAATTTTGTCATGACTCATGCGACTGGGAATTGGGGGGTGGGGGGAGGAGAAGGGGAAAGGGAGCGCTAAACAGCTATTTCACTTAGAAATGTCACTCCTCTCCATGACTAAAGCCACACCGCTGCCCACTCGAGTTGGGGCTATTTATACTCTGCTTAATTGCAAGCTCCCTGATGACAATTCCAGCTCTGAGCAGTGGGGCTGGGACCATCTTCTCCCACGCTGCTTTGTGGGTGGGGGAGAGAGAGAACTCCTAAAAAAAACGGTAAACGGCTTACATTATAGATGCAAACAAATATGCTGCTAGGACCTAGGAACCAGAGCAGGCTTGCCTGCGCAGCCTAGAGAAATAAAAGGCCTTCTGAACATGTGCAGAGCACCTCTCCATTAGCACAGGGGGAACATAAGCAGCACAGAGCCACCTGGAATGAGAAGAGGGGGAGGAGGATTGCCTAGGAACTTCAGAACCTGGCTGCTGGTTTTGAGGCAGTGCAAACATCCAAGGGCCAAGGTGTGTGGTGTTTATTTTCAAATTCAAAGTGGAAGTAAGGACAGAATGGCACCTCTTGCAGACACTCGGCAAACAGCCTTCCCTGAGGATGGAGCCCTTCTTAATGACAGTCTTGGCTGGTGTTCTTTCCTAGGCACCCACCAACTTAAACAGATTTCAGTTGTGTTATAGGAATTCTAAGGTCCTAGAATAAATGTTCATAAATGTACAAGGCAAACACACATGCCTAAGTATAGTGTCTGAAACAGTACAGGGGAGCAATCCTGAAGCCATTTTGACTCTCCCAAATTGACCTCAAATATTTCTCTGCAAGGAGGAAGGAAATGGGAAAAGCTTTCTAGCTGTCTTTGGGCTGAAGGGGCTTACACCTCCCTTTGCAAATACAGGCTGGCAAGTATCTGTTAAGCTGAGCAAACTATCAATATATGTAAGAGATTCAGGAACTAAAGTATTTAGCACCACAAAAGAATGGCCAGACTGCCCAGGTTGAGCAATGATTGACTATTATCAGGCATCCTGGCAGACAGGTTTTCTGCTGTAGGCTGCCCCCCCCCTGATGTATGTATGATGTTTTAGGGGGTGGTCTTGAGCTACAGGGGAGGCAATTTCAAAAGTCTATATAAGAGCTTGCACACCATTGTTCAGGGTTCCTCTCCTCCCTCCCTGCGTGGGGGGAGTGGGGGACCCTGTTGCAACAGTTTAATGAAGATCATTCTTAGCAGCTTCTTTGCTTCTCAATATTCACTGGTTGGCCTCTGTCATTTTCTTCTACTGATATAAGGACTCTATACAGTACAGGCTCCCATAAGGGATAAAGGAGCAGTTTTTTTTTCTTATAACAGTTGGTAAAACTCACATTTTCTGTAGCTCCAAGGAAACAGCAGCCTGTTTAACCACAGAAAGCATAGCTAACCATAGTTTTCCTTTCTTTCTCTAGGTACTTCATTCCTAGCTTGGTCGAGGGACACTTCCACTGACTGCATTGCTCTTATACGATGTGAAACTGCTACGAAGGCCTGTAACTTCCTTTCCTTTTCTCCCACTTGCAAGAGCCCAAGCTTCCCTGGAACCAGTTGTTACTGGCCAAGTTGGGCTCATTCCACACTCAAAATGGTGGCAGCTCTTCCCTTTCCGCTTCCTGGCTTACTTACCTGGTATTTGTTTGTTTGTTTGAATATTTATATACTGCTATGGGGAAAGACTCCTGCCTGCAGGAGCTGCTGGCAGTCAGTGCAGACAACACTGAGTAAGATGGGACCGATGGTCTGATTCAGCATAAGGCAGCTTCCTGTGTTTCTACAGAGTCCAAGCCTGCTGGATGTTCCATCAGCTGTGCAAACGTCTACAGGTAACTCGCGATTTGCACACATTTAACTTGTATGCGCCTGGCAAATTTAAGAAGAAAAAAATTAAAAGGGGGCGGGCGCCCAGGGGGAAAAAAACCTTTGGCAATCCCATTCACCATTGCGCTCCGTGTGTTTTGACTATACGGAATTTTGTTTTTGCATGCTATCCCTGGAATGTAGCCCCCTGCGTAAGTTGAGAGTCGCTTGCATATTCTACCTGCCCAAAGCAATTTAACAGAAACCCATCACTGAAATAAAGGCATAGAGTCTTTATTCACAATAGTCATTAAATAAATTAGGCATACATATACATATATATATGTATAGTCAAGAGGAATGGAACAGGACGAAGAGAGACTTCCAGATAACAATACAGAGAACAGCGTTGTTTTTTAGGCTTGTGACTGTCATGAAGCAGCTTTTGGTGTTTGCTGAGAGGAAGGGAAAGGTGTGAAACAAGAGCATAACGAAGACACAAGGCCCTGGAAAAAAATCTGTGCTAACGGTCCCATCATTCTTCCAAGAGAATGCTAGTGCCTTTTTGGGGGGTCGGGAGAGCAGCCCCCGTAAGTGCAATGAGTAGTCCTTGTGTTCAGTTTGTCTGCATGTAACAAGGGTAGCCTGCCTCACAATCCTGGTGTCCTCCAGAGGTTTGGACTACAAGTCCCATCAGTATTGGAAGCCCAAAACATCTGGAGGGCATTAGGCTAGGGGAGGCTGGCCAGGATTTTTCAAGGCAAATCCCCCCCATCCCCGCAAAAAACCTTGTTAACATACAGCAGCCCTCCTAGGCGGAGCAGCCTTCAAAATAATGAAGCCCCATAACCCCCCAAGCAGGATTACCACCCCCACTCCCTTGTCCCGAAGCCCCCCAACCCACCTTTCCAAGGGCATCCCTGGTCGCCTAGCATGGCTCCTAATGTGTCGGTTGGACTAGCTACGACAAGTACAGATATGACAGAATGGTGACTTTCTCTGGGGTGCCATGAGGGCTCTATGTGCTACCCGGTCCGGTTCTGCTATTGAAATGCCCAAAGTGAAGATTTCTGAGTGGATGTGCTGATGGTGGCTCTCTCCTCCCGGAAGGGGCTCCGGCTGAGATCGGTCATTGCTGAGTGAGCGGCTGGGTCTGTGCCTGGCGCTTGGCTTTGGTCTGGAGGTAGCGGCCTTTCCCCTCCTCAAAACGCCTCTTCTCGTCTTCTGTTTCTACCTGCCGAGCAAAGACAGAAGAGGTGTGGCAACGGTCAAGGCTGGATTAAGTTGGCCCTGGAACCCAACACACTGTATACCTGAAGGAGCGTCTCCACTCCCATCGTCCAGCCTGGACACTGAGGTTTGGCGCCAAGGGCCTTCTGGCGGTTCCCTCACTGCGAGAAGTGAGGTTACAGGGAACCAAGCAGAGGGCCTTCTCGGTAGTGGCGCCCGCCCTGTGGAACGCCCTCCCAGCAGATGTCAAGGCAATAAGCAACTATTTTACTTTTAAAAGACAACTGAAGGCGGCCCTGTTTAGGGAAGTTTTTAATGTTTGATGCTGTATTGTTTTCAATATTTGGTTGGAAGCCACCCAGAGTGGCTGGGGAAACCCAGCCAGATGGGTGGGGTATAAATAATAAATTGTTGTTGTTGTTGTTATTATTAGAGGGACAGACAGGGTTTTCCCAGCCACTTATTTCACTGTGTTTTAAATCTTCGACAAAAGTGGTTCTCATATTCTTACAACCACTCATCCTAACATTGGCTGGCTAGGTTAAGGGGAGGATCTTCCTTAGAGACATCAGCACAGACAAGAAACATCTATCAGTCCTCGTCCACAGCTACAGGAAATCAAGGGGTACCCTGGAATCCACATTTCAAAATGATCTTGTTAAGGGCACATTTCCAGGTAGGTGTTTTGCAAGGGATGCCCTCCAGATCCTTAGAGCTCTCCCATTCCCTTCAGCTCCCTTGTAGGTCTCCTGTGCCTCTTTGGTTCTCCTTGCAGTTTCAGCAGCAAAGAAAGATGCTAGAAGTAAGGGATGGTGGCTCAGTGGTAAAGCACCTGCTTTGCACAGGAAGTCCCAGATTCAATCCCCAGCAGCAATCTCTACCTGAAACTCCAAAGAGCCATTGCTGCCAGTCAGTCTAGAGTGACTATACTGAGATAGGTAGACAGACCAGTGTAAGGGCTCTGATCATTTCATCTCCCAACCCTTGTTTCTGGGTCCCAACAGAGCTGCTCACTTGGGGTTGCTCCCTAGGGCCTCCAGGTTCTGCTCCTTTCCGTCTCAAACCCCTGTTCACCATGGCTGGGGGGGGGGTGGTCACTCACACCCACAGTGAGGGATGCAAAGGAATGTCATTTCTGTTTTGCTACCACCAGAGGTAAGCTATTGCCCCAGCCTTGCCCCAACCCTCTGCTGGGGTGGCGGCAGCATTGTTTTTGCTGCTACATGGATGTATTGTATTGTATTTTGTTTCAGTGTTTATTAACATGAAATGTTTGCTTGCCATATTGATATTAGCATGACTTTTTATCTTGAAGTGTTCGAATTTATTCTGCATGTTGTTGTGAACTGCTTTGAGCATGGTCCCACCATGGAAAAGCAGCATACATATAAATTCATGATGATGATGATGCAGCTTGAATTCCACAAAACACTTTTTTTTCCTTGTTTGCTGTGGCCAAATTTACATGCAATTAAATTGTGATACTGCTACGTCGTTTGTGTCATTTTGGGGAGGGGCGAGTGGCAAAAAAGTGACAACAGTGAGTACACAATCACATTTGCCTGCCTGAACTCTGTTCCTGTTTGAATCCACATAATTTCCGGTACCGTTTCCCATTCTGATGAGATTCCACAACATCCCTACCTCCCACAAACCCCACTTCATTTCACATACCTAAACATCACACACTAGTCACTGAATCACACTGCCTCTTGGACCAGCAACAAGTCCACCACTGTAGATGCAAGACAGAAGGAAAATGCTCATCTGCAATCGTATTTGCTGTGGTTCCTGCATTGCAGGGGTTTGGACTAGATTACAGGCACGTCCAACAGGTAGATTCTGATCTACCAGTAGATCACAGGACATCTGTGATAGATCACTGGCTCCCTCCAAAGAAGTTCAACAACTTTGGCTCCCCTAAAAAAAAGCTCAAATTTTTGCCCTGCACCCCCCAAAAACGGGGCTTTCCCACTCCCTAAAAAAGCTCACCAACTTTCACCTGACCCCCCAAAAAGGGGGTAGATCACTGCCGGTTTTTAACTCTGTAAGTAGATCGCAGTCTTTTGGGAGTTGGCCACCCCTGGGCTAGAAGATCCTTTCGTTCCCTTCCAACTCCACAAGTCTATGATCTGCTTTGTGCCAGCTGGTCATTATACAAAGAACTGAATTTGTCCCCGAGTGTGATCCTCCTGCTTCCCTCCCTGTCCATTTTCCTTTGTGTTTGTTGAAAACTGTAAGCCTGAGTGGGCAGGGCCTGTCTTGTTTTAATTGACTGTATGTAAGCCAATCCAGGAGCCTTTTTGACTGAAGAGTGGGGGTCCAAGCACTCCAAATCAATAAAACAAGAACCTGCTTGATTTACACACACTCTCCCCCAATATAATATTTGAGCCTGCACAGAATCTGTGGCGACTGAAGGGGTGCAGGCAAAGAGGGTCAAAGGATCAAGCTCCGGTCTTGGCTTCTGCAAGCACTTGGTTTTCCGATCCTCTGTTGCACATCAGAGACAAGGACATTCCTGGCACACCTGCCAGTTGATGCGACAATCCCATATGCAGGGACGTGTTTTACACGCAGAGGACTTGTGGCTGAACCCAGGTACTTAATCATTCGTAAAAAGGCACAGGCTAGGTGGCTGGCAGGCTCCTTGGTGGTTTAGTCGGAGGCAGCCGGGGGATGTTTCTGGATCACAGTGGTTATTATGCACCAGCCTGGCAGGATGATTCCCCCAGGAAGAGTGGTGGCGTTAATGATTCGCTCCCTTCCAACTGAGTCCTCTGTGTTTATTTGCTGCCAAGTAGTGTTACATATCTTCCAGCTGGAAGGGAAGATCTTTGGCCCTGCATTGCTAGATAAGTCCCTTGCCCCCCACCCCCCAAAACACACACATTTCACTCAGGAGCTTCCAAGAGGCACCTGGTTGGCCACCACAGCAAAGCCAGAGCTGGAACAGATGGGCATTTATTTTATTGATTGCATTTATATCCCACCTCTTCCTCCATGGCGCTCAAGATGGTGCCACGTGGTTTTCACCCGGTTCATTTAATCCCCACGACAACCCTGCGAGGTAGGCTGAGAGGTGGTAACAGGCCCAATGTCACCCAGTGAGCTTCATGGCCTAGCAGCAGATTTGAACCCTGGTCTCTCCTGGGTCCTAGCCCGACACACTAACCACTACACCACGCTGGCTCTCGGTAAGATCCAACTGCGGGGCTTTCCCAAGCCTCCTTCCCAAACTTGCCCACCTTTCACCTCGATTGCTCTTCCTTCTCTGCCCCTTTCACCCCGAGGGGCCTCTCATCCTGGTGGTGAGGAACATTGTGACTCTCCAAGGATTTCCTTCCCCCATTGTGGAAACCATGCAAACCTGCAGGAATCACTCACTTTGGGGAACTTGACCACACTGCTTTAGAATGCTAACGTTTAACAGTTAATTCAGCCAGCGCTGCAGAACCTGCAGCTGAACTCTGTGCTGTTATCTTAGCTGCCTTCCCCCAACCCAGTTGATGCCCCTCTCCGGTGTTTTGGACCACAACAGCCACCCACCCCAGCCAGCATGGCTCGTGCTGATGCGATCTTTTGTCATGGAAGCCTGCAATACAGAGCAGAGCCCTGGTGGTGTTGGTGCTGCTTAACCCCTTTCCCCTAAGAGCAATTCCCCACTTGATGTAAGAACATCAGAAGAGCCTGCTGGGACATCCCAATGGCCCATCCAGCCCAGCCTCCTGTTCAAGCACCTCCACAGATGACAGTCTCCTGCTACTACTGTATTTAAAGAACTTCCTGTTGCTGGTCTTAATCATAATGCTTTTAGCAACATGCCCCCCCCCATTCCCTTTTTAGCATCCCTTGCTGTCTGCCTGCACTCCTTTTGCCAAAGTTCTCTCCATTTGGACAAGACTTCTGCTTTTTAAAGGAAGCCTCCTTGCCCCAATAGATCCTTTGACTCCATCCATTAATCGCACTGGCATCCTCTTGCCCTTTCCTGATCTGCATTACACACTCCTTTCTACCAGTCTCCTTGTTCTGAGGAATTCTTTGAAATCAAACGTGACAGTGCTGGGTTGTCTTGGTAATTGGCCATTTACATGGATATTTAATTTAATAGTCCTATGGTCACTGTGCTCACAATTGGCTCAACAAACAACACTGCTATAGGCACCTGCAAGGCTGGGGGGCGCACGTGACAAGAGCTTGGAGGGGCAGGAAAAGGTCCAGCAGCCCCCTCCTGGAATTTTCAGCTTCTTGGGACTGCTTTCCATCAACAAAGGTTGGAGTAAGTTCCATGCAACTGTGTCTAATATGAACCTTGGCCTGCATTAACTCTTCCCAGCATCATAAGGTAAGCCCAGTTTCAGAATATTACAGGTGGGTGGGTGGCAACCCAGCAAGTTACCGGTACATTTGAACCTGGGATTTCCTGGTAACCCAGCCTCATGCGGCACAGTTCAGCAGCAGCACTCCTCCCTCTGCCCCCTGCTGAAATGACCCAGTTAAAATGCAGAACAGCCACACAGCTTGAAGAATTCCTGCCAGCTTTGCCCCATGCCTGCCAAGCCTCCCCACCCCCGCTCCGCAGGAGACCAAACTAAAAAAGTCACCACAGCCCCTTGCATTGCAACTGCCTGGAGGCTTTCCCCACCCCCAGAAGACCCAGAGTTGACCTAGAGAGAGAATATTTTAAGATGGAAAATGGCAGGAACTACCCCCCATAAAGTAACTGCAGCTAAAATTCCAACACACCCAACCATCCCCTGCAGAAGTAAACTCAAGCCAGCATTCCTCCAACACAATTGGTGGTTAATCAGAGCCAGGCCTCAAAGCTCAGCCCTGGAATTTGGAAGAGGACCCTTCCTTTATTTATCACTACTGCCTCCTGCTGAGATTATACCTATTGAAGCCAAACAACCCTGGGGGACAGGAGTGGGGCTGACCCAAAGTCAACTAGCAAACCTGGGCCCGTCCTCTCCCTATTTCAAGCTGTCATTGAATCCTCTGCAGCTGAGCTGGTTGGGTGCATGAGGTCCCAGGTCCAACCTTGCCTCCCCCCTCCCAAGTTTAGAGATGCGCTTGTTCAGTTTAGATTTCAAACCATGCCTGCAGAATAGCTGGCCGGAAAATTCTTTTAACAGGCCAACCAACTTTGTAAGTGTGGATCAGGCCAGACCCACATTCTGGCAGCTCCAACACCTGAAGGGTGCAACTGCCTACCCCTGGGCTAGAGAGAATGGAATGGCCTGGGTGGTTGGGGTGATGTTGGATCAAGGGAGGGAGCCTGCACTGTGTCAGTCTCGAGGTGGAATGTGGGTGGAGACAGCAGACAGGCACTCATATTAATACTGAAACTGATGATGTGCTAAATTTCATAACCTCACAGTTTGCCTAACAATTTTCTAGCAAGATAGGCCAGTATTATTCACGAGACGGGGTGACAGCTGCTAATTTAGACATCAAAACCGTCTAAAATATTAAAGGGAATCAGACAAATCTAGAGAGGGAGATCGATAAACTGCTGTTGGGTTCAGAGGCCACAGAATATCCGATGCTGCGGAGGGCAGGAGAGACAGCTTTGCCTTCATATCCTGCTTGCTAGTTTCCCCAGAGGCATCTGAGCTGCCAATAGCTGGGAGCAGAAATCCACACCAGAGAGGCTTTTGCATGGCGTTCTAGGGAGCTCATGGGCAAGGCAAGAGTTGAACTAAGGAGCTCAGTCTCTTAGCCAAAGGTAGCTTTGGAACCCTGCCCCAAGGGACAAGGAATTGGCTACATGGGCCGTGAAGTCATCCTTTGGACACCTACATTCTAGTACTCAACATTTAATTTGCCTCTCACTACTCGCTGCCCTCAGACAGGCCCAACAGCAGTATGTGGGCACAGCAGATCAATGGAAGATATGGATTCTCATTAACTAGGTGTTAATGCAGCTGAATCTCTGGTTAGAAGTGGTGGTGATGGGAAATAGTCTTAGGAAACTCCCCGTGCTTAGGGGAGTTTGGGCTAGATGACCCTTGGGGTCCCTTCCAGCTCTAAAATTCTATGATTCTCTGCAGCCTGAGGCAGTTCTGCTTTGCAGACGCACTGAGCGGCAAGCAGGAGGAGCCCAGTTTGGTTTGGCAATGCGAAGCAGCCCTTGATGTGCCCCCTGGATGCCACAGCAGCAGGGAGCCTGGGATGAGAGACCTTCGCCTGGAAACTGCACAGCAGACCAGCCTCAAAGACAAACACATCAGTTCAAGGAAATCGGAACACTGCAATCCAAGAAGATTAGCATCTCCGCGTTGCTCAGCATGGGGTGGGGAGCCCGTTTGCCAGAAATTTAATTCTGGCTCGAGGGAATACAGCGGCTTAGAGCAGAGGCAGGAACACAAACCCTGGAAAACATTAACATGCCAAGCCAGGTTCCATTGCATCTATCCAGCCCCCACTTTGTCCACTCTGACTGGCAGCAGCTCTCCAAGGCCAGAGAGAGAGAGAGAGAGAGAGAGAGAGAGACCTACCCAGCTGTTCTATTGCAGGTGTCAGGGATATAACCTGAAGTCTTAGCCATGTCAGTCAGGCCCCCTTTGCTTCTAAACTTCCGGGACTTACTGAAGACTTTATTCCAGCAGGCATTTTAACTGAGGTCTGATTTTATAGTTTTAACCCGATTTTTAACCTTTTCTGTGTTATAATTTTTGAACGCCACCCAGAGATGTTTGTACTTAAGCAGCATGTTAAATAAATAAATAAATAAATAGTTAGTGGCTTTAGGAAAACACAACACAATGCTAGCCAGGGAGTTGTGTGTTTCAGTTTGGCTGATGCTGGAAGCTGGAGAGACAAGAGAAGGCCTGCTCTGTGCTGGAGGGACCTAAATATGTGACTTGGGGCTCCCCTAAAACCCTAATGGGGAAGAAGCAAGATACGTTGGGGTGTTAAGGCTCCCACTGGGGTTCCTACAGAGAATAAATGCTTTCCCAGCTGGCTGATAACATACTTTCAGCTGCCTTGCTATGCAATTGTTGTGGCCGTTTTAAGATGTTGTTTTACTGGTTGTTATTCCTCTTGTTGATGTAAGCTGTGGTTTGGAATATGGTGTGTAAGAGTGGCAAATAAATAAATAAATAAATTTTAGGCTACATCAACAAAAGCCTTGTGCTCTACTCTGCCCTGATCATACCCCACCTAGAGCCCTGTGTCCATTTCTGAGCACCACAGTTGCAGAGGGATATTGACAAGCTGGAAGATGTGCAGAGAAGCCAACCAAGATGATCAGGGGTCTAGAAAGCAAGCCTGATGAGGAACAGTTGAGGGAGCTGGGTATGTTTAGCCTGGAGAAGAGGAGACTGAGAGGTGATATGATAGCCATCTTCAAAAATTTAAAGGGCTGCCACATGGAAGATGGAGCAGGCCTGTTTTCTGCTGCTCTAAAGGGTAGGACTCAAATCAATGGATCCAAATTACATACAAGAGAGTCTGACTAAACATTAGGAAGAACTCTCTGATGGTAAGAGCTGTTTGACAGTGGAAAGGACTCCCTCAGAAGGTGGTGGTCTCTCCTTCATTGGAGGATTTTAAACTGAGGTTGGATGGCCATCTGTCAGGGATACTTTAGCTGTGATTTCTGCATTGCAGGGGGTTGGGCTAGATGACCCTTGTGGTTCCTTCCAGCGCTGTGATTCTACGATTCTATGAAATACACAAGAAATAAATCAAAGCCTTGGCCCCGCCAACAGCCTTACAAGAATGGAAAGTTACATGAAGTGGAGCTGAGCTGACTTTAAATTCCATGAAGGCAATAACAAGCTCCAGAAATAAAGAAGTGAAGCACATTCGGGGGGGTGCCCCCCATTTACTAGCGCAAAGAAATTTAAGTGGGGTGTATCTGTGTGTTTCGTTTAATGTTAAGAACAAATTATATAAACTCTACTCCGATAGCAAAACCAAGCCGAGTCGACTAAATGCTTTGAAACACTGTGGGGGAAAGAGTTGAGTGCCGTAGGAAATCAACAAGGCATAACATATTAATCGAGGAACAACTCTCTCACTCAGCTGTTTCTCTCTCAGCAAAAGAGCGGCTGAGTGAAGACAGCTAAAAATAGGCAATAAAAGGGAAGCGGGACTGACAATAGTCGGTAGGAAAAGTAAGCCAGGAAGACTTTTTTGGGGAGGAGGAAGAGGTGATGTTCAAACATTGATAGAAGCTGGAGGCCGGTTGGCTCCAAATTCTGCACCAATCCTACTTAATGCTTATAATTAAAAAATATTTCAAGAGACAGTAATGAAACAAACATTGTAGAAACGGTTAGGTGTTTTCTTATCATAGATTTTAAGGGTACTCTTTGGAGACACTAAGGGTGGACAGAGAAAAATATACAGGGTTGCCAGCCCTGTATGTTCAGCAAAGAGGCATGTGTATGAGTGGGATAAATGATGGTGGTCCAGCAGAGAAGTGGGTAGGATGTTTAACCCTTTCTCAGCTGGTTCTCGCACACAAATGCTCTACCAGCCCACTTTTTAAAAAATGCCCCCCTCCCTGTCTAAGCCAGGCTCTGACTGGAAAGAGATGTAAACTCAGTGGAGGGGAAAGCAGTCAAGAGGTGGAGATGCGGCAACTGTTGGGAAGAACTGATGGGCCCAGGAGAGATTATGCACGCCTCCTTCCCTAGAAATGCCCCTTCTGCCCTCATATTTGTGTTAGGTTGGCAGAAGTAGGTCTGGGAAGCTACACTTGCTTAGGCAGCAACATGCAGTTATGGTAAAGGACTGGAGAAATAATTTTAGAGACGTGAAAATCGTTTGAGGGGGGCATCTCTCTCTCTCACACACACACACATCTTTTTTATTCAACTGCTTTCTCTAGCCAAATAGGTTTGGCAGGTTGCTTTAAAACAAAAAAACCTGTCAAGCCCATTTGGTCAAGGGCAAAACCAAGATGACACCCCCCCCCCCATACACACACCATGAGCAGTAGATCTCTCTTTCAAACCACTTTCAGCTCTCTGAAAAAACAAAACAAAATGTGTCTTCAGCCTAATTTAAGCAGCTTCTTCTCTCTCTTTTTTTCTATGCTGAATTAAGAGAACAAGATTTTGCTGGACGGAACACAAAAAAGCCCCAGGGACATTGCATAAAGAGCTCAACTGCGTAAGACACATCATCTCTGACAAACGAGAAACTTGAATCCATGTGACCTCTCCACCCTGGAAGCAGAGAGGGAAAACACAACCCTGGAGGGCTTTCACAATGCTGCGTGTTTTGTTTAAACAATACATTGAAATGCAGCTGGAAACGGCTAAGCAGGAGGGTTCTGTGTTTGCTTTCAAATGCTTCTCACCAACAGCATGAGTGCAGAGTCTCCCAGGATGCTTAACATCTCTGAAGTCATCTAGGAACACGTGCCAAAATGGGGGGGGGGGTGGAGAGAGAGAAGAGAAGGACTCGTAGCCAAGTTCTGCAGGACCAAAAGATGGGAGGGGGGACTCATAAGGCTTACCACCAGCTGTGGGACAGGGAGCGGCCTCCCCTCCTTGCTTAGGGACACATAGGTGAAGAATGCACTGACAGCCCGATACCGCTCCTGAGACTCGTCCACAAAGGGGTCAGCATCCACAAAGACCTCGATCTCCATGGACTTATTGCTCGTGAAGGTCATGCGCCCAGAAATTGTGATCACGCAGCCTGCAAGACACAGAGGAGTTCATCAAGCTTGGCCCACAGTAGTTCATGCCTGGGTTACTGCAGTGGACTCTATGTGGGGCTTCCCTTGCATCAGATCCAGAAGCTGCAGTTCGTGCAGAATGCTGTGGCACAATTGCTGACAGAAGACTTGTCCGCACCTCTGCTCAGAGATCTGCACTGTTTGCAGATTTGCTCCCGGGCCAAGTTCAAGGTGTTACTATTGGGATACTAAGACCTGAGTAACGTGGGACCAGTCTACATCTGCAAGATTGTCTTACCCTATATATGCTCACTCGACCGCTTCGATCTGCAGAACTGGAATTGTTAGGAGCATCACCTGTTCCGCTTTTGCAAGAAATCAATCTTTTGGCATGGCAGCACCTGCACTTTGGAACTCCTAGCGTATTGACACCAGACAGGCGGTTTCACTGTACTCTTTTTGGTGCCTGCTAAAAGCTTTTTGATTTAGACAAGCCTACCCAGATATTTAGAATGCAGATGTCTTTTTAGTTTGTTACTGGTTTTTTTAAAAAATGTTATTGCCTTTACTAATAATCTAGCTGTTTTATTCTTTTTGTAAACCTCTCTTGATATTCGCTACAATCATGCAGTATATAAATTTTATGAAATCAATAAATCAACCAGGTTCTCCAACAGAAGGCAGAAAGGGTAGGTGAGGGGCCAGAATGCCAAGTAGCACTTTTGATGCAGGGAATCACACAAAATGAGCTCAGGGAGTCTCTCTTACAGCACCTCATGTGGGTACATGGAGGTCAAGCAGCTCCCCTTTACATAGCAGGGTCCCAAGGAGGAATTCCATGCTTCTTGAGTGTTTAGGTCCTATAAGAACATCAGAAGAGCCTGCTGGATCAGGCCAAAGGGGGTCCATCTAGTCCAGCATCCTGTTTTCACAGTGGCCGACCCGATGACTGATTAGGAAACTCACAAGCAGCATCTGAATGAAAGAGTCCTCTTGCCTTCTTTGACTTCAAGCAACCAGCATTCAGGTGCATTGCCGCCTCTGACTGTGGGGGAAGAGAATAGCCATTGTGGCTAGCAGCCATTGAGAGCCTTCTCCTCCACACCAGGCTTTGTCTGTTCAAAGCAAGTTTTTTTTTACCAAGGGTAAAATCAGTAACGGTGGGATTCATGTCAGTGCCATGCACAGCAGCACTTTGGGTACGTGCAAGAGGTCCAGCAATGAAAAGCCAGCTGGGGGAGCAGGGAAGGGTGCTGGGTGCCAAGTGGAGTTTGGTAGCTCAAAGCTGTTAAGTGTTTGGATCCTAATGACAAGATGAACTTTTACCAATTAAAGCAGGTTTGTTTTTCAATTTCCAGTTTTATGTCATCATTTGTACTAGATAAAAACCAGTAGAACAGAGCTTGACTTAGAAGCTACAGGCACTATAAACACTATAAAATAAAATAAAACAAGCTGTAAGAGGGCAATTCCAGCTTGGGTAGCTTTTTATTTATTTATAACTTCTTCTTTTTTCCAAAGACAAAGATCTTGTCCAGTGCTGGGGCAAGGAAGGCGCTGGCAGCGAGTCAGCAAATTCCTGAGAAGCAGCTCTGGGCATCTTTTCATGGGCATCGCTGGGAAATGGCAGGGCCTGTCACACTGCAGGAGCCGCACAACCAGGCAAGATTGCAAAACTGACCCTCGTCAGAGATGCCAAAGGTGTTTCATGCCATTGTGCTGTAAAATCCATGGGCCATTCCCATTAACATGAGGGTGATGGAGCAACACATCAGAAGTAGCATTATAATCTGCAATCTGCATGCGGGCCCTGAAAAGTTAGCTAAAGTTCAGTGGATACAAAGCTCATTTCGAGAGGTGATACGATAGCCTGCTTCAAATATCTGTAGGACTTTCACATGGAAGCCCATTTAAAGTTTTTTAAGGAGAGGTTGGATAGCTGTGTGCTAGGCATTCTCTACAGGACGCGGGTGGCACTGTGGGTTAAACCAGAGCCTAGGGCATGCCAATCAGAAGGTTGGTGGTTCGAATCCCCGCAATGGGGTGAGCTCCAGTTGCTCAGTCCCAGCTCCTGCCAACCTAGCAGTTCGAAAGCACATCAAAGTGCAAGTAGATAAAGAGGTACTGCTCCAGCGGGAAGGTAAACGGTGTTTCCATGCACTGCTCTGGTTCATCAGAAGCGGCTTAGTCATGCTGGCCACATGACCCGGAAGCTGTACGTCGGCTCCCTCAGCCTATACAGCGAGATTAGCGCCGCAACCCCAGAGTCGTCCGCGACTGGACTTAATGGTCAGGGGTCCCTTTACCTTTAGGTGTTCTTTAGCTGTGATTCCTGCATTGCAGGGATAGGGGATAGATGACCCTAGGGTCCCAATTCTACAGTTCTATGATATGGGGGAATCTGTGTTCAATTCACAGCTCAGCTGTGGCAGCAGCCCAACGATGATCATGGGTTAGTGTCCTACCCTGCTTAACACATCACAAACATGCTGACAAGACCTACCTGTCATCTTCTAAGCAGAGAGGTCACAGAACTGCCTTGACTGTGGTTTGCTTGTTGCAGATGTACCAGTAAACCATGGTCCCTTACACACACACACACACACACACACGGAAACATTCATTGCTTTTGTATCCCCACAGTACTGGGGATACAGTACAGGGGAGCAGCGGGGAGAATGATTCAGCCTGCAGTCTCCCCCTGGGAACCCAGGCCTCCACAAGCTGACCTGATGGCTACAACATTCAGCCTATTTCATACCCACCCATCCATCTACCCCTCCCTGCTTTGCCTGATTAAAAGTTCTGGAGAACTTTAGAGTATATATATATATATATATATATATATATATATAGAGAGAGAGAGAGAGAGAGAGAGAGTGTCTGCCTTTCCCCAGACCAGGTTTCAAGGTGGCTCACATGGACTGAAACAACACAGGTAAAATGCAAAAAGCTAAAAACACACATAAAAGACAATTATTAAAAAGTAATTAAATTCTAACAGTTGTTGTTTTGTTGTTGTTGTGTTGTTGTTGTTACAAAAACCTGTATCTACTGAAAGTGTGCCATAATTTTCACTCATTTGGCTGTGTCCCATTTGGCTGTAGATTTTTGGAGCATCTTAGGGACCAACACACAACCCTCCTGATTTTATATTTACTGTATCTGCCATGACAAATCTTTTGTTCTGTAATTTTTGCTTCTATTATTTTGTTCAGATGCACGTATTAAGTGTGTCATAAGTCACCTTGATCTTTAAAAACAAAACCTAAACAAGCAAAACGGAAATGTGGGATAAACACATTTTCACTAATCAAATGAAGCCAAAAATGCATTAACGGTGAACTTGTAGTTTGCAGCGCCATCATTTATTCCATGGCAGCAGCTGGGGGGGGGAATTAACAGAAAGGTACCATTTTCCAGCACAGCTATACATTCTGTGCTCTAATTTGTTCATCTAAGTGCCCTACAGATTATCCAAAATTGGCTTAGACTTCGCAAATAGATCTCAAGCAATCACTCAAGTGAGGTTTACAAACACAGGGATAACTCATGGCCCACTAGGGCAGACCCATCTAGTCCGCCGTCCTGCTTCCCACAGCAAAGATCGCCAAGGGGGCTTGAAAACAACATCCTGCTCTCGCTGCTGTTGCTTGGCAACCAGAACCCAGAGGTACACTGTCTCTAAACATGGAGGCTCCATACTCTGAAGACACATAAGGCCACCGCCTTGATGAAGGCTAAGGAGGTCTGGGTCTGGGCTTTATTTATTTTTAAAATGTATTTCCCACCCTTCCTCTCAAAGGAGCCCAGGGCAATGAACAAGTGATAAAAAAACAGATGCAGAGTGGGAAAGATCTCAGCTTAAAAGGCTTGCTGAAAGAGGAAGGTTTTTGGTAGGTGCAGAAACAGTGCCTGTCTAATATTCAAGTAGGGGGGAGTTCCAAAGGGTACATGCAACAACACTAAATGCTAGAATCCCGCACTATGCAGAACAGAGCTTCTGATAAGATGTCATTTGCAGGAGGCCCTCATATGCAGAGCACAGTGATCGATTCGGTATATAAGAGGCGAGACAATATTTCAGGTATCCTGGGTCCCAAGCTGTATAAGACTTTATACACCAGAATTAGCACCCTGAACTTTGTGTGGGTGACTTCATGAGCTGCCTATGCTACGGACAGTCGTGACACCTTCTGCCAGTGAATTCTGCAAATTAAATTATGATTTGTGTGAAGTTCTGCTTCTGCTGCAAGACAATTTCCCTGGATGACCCTGGGTTCTGGCATTACAGGAGAAGGAGTGTGGGGGGGAGCTTATAAAAGTATGCATGGCATAGAGAAAGGGGATAGAAAGAAGTTTTTCTCCTTATCTCACAACACATCCACTAGTGAAGATGAATATTGGAAGATTCAGGACAGATAAAAGAAATGACTTCGCCATACAAATCATAGTCAAACTATGGAACTCGCTCCCACAGGAGGCAGTGATGGCCACCAATTTGGATGGTTTGAAAAGAGGACTGGACACATTCATGGAGGATAAGGCTATCAATGGTCACTAACCATGATGGCTATGCTCTCCCTCCACGGTTGGAAACAGAAATGCTTCTGAATACATTGCACAGGAGGGGAGAGGGCTCTTGTGCTCAAGTCCTGCTTGTGGCAGACAACTGGTTGGCCACTGTGAGAACGGGATGCTAGACTACATGAGCCCCCTTTGGCCTGAACCCACAGGCTCTTCCTGTGTTCACACCATTCCTAATTTTAAGACTCATTGCAACAGCACTGATGTGTTACCCCAGGAATCAATCTAACATGCTCCTCCAGAGACACCCACGTTATATAACCTGCTGAGAGATTGTAGCTGACAGGGGGATCCATTCGGGCACAGGAACTTCTCTCAAGCAGTTGCTCTTTACCACCCCAGGAAGAGACAACAAGAGGGTGTTTTGTAAAATGAGCAGCGTTGGAGGAAAAAGGCATGCAGTGGCAAAACCTTTCAGAATAGGTTCATGACGTGCTGTATTCAGTGTTGGACCTGCTCAGCCCATTAATTTCAAGTGGTTTACTCAAAGTATACCTAAGCTAAATGCAGCCCAAGGGATGTGTGCGCCAAACAGCCGGGTGCACATTTCAGCCTTGAGCGCATCACACCAATCCTGGCTGGAGGCATTTTATAAAATCATATTATTAAGTCAAATTTGTAGGCTGGTGCCCACTTCCTTCCACCACGAAAGTCACGAAACACAAAGACCCTGCCCACATCTTGGAATGCTCTGGCCTGCTCATTTCAGCACCTGTTCTCCTGCCACGCCTCACCACCCTCTGTGCATTTGCCTGACGGGTTGCAAATGTCAGGCGTGTTTTTGAATTACTGAAACTGGGGTTGTAGATTTGTGCTCCCATGCACTCCCTCCCTTTTTTAGGTTAACAGCCTGAATCTGCTGTTTTATTCATGCACGGAACAGCCTACTCTGCAACTTTAAGCATGGGGGGGGGGGAAGAGAAGAGAGGGAAAGAGCCAATCCAGAACACATGACTATCGTTAAAACACACACACAGGGGGTGGGGATGGATGAGGAACAGTAAAGTCAGATGGTTTTTCCACATCTCTGCGATTGAATAAGAGCACCTAATCAGTTTTGACATTTAAAAGAGAAACAGCAGGTTCCATCTGTTAAGAGATGCTATTATCTGTAATTTCAAGCCTCCTTTGTGATGTGAAGGAAAGGAAACGGATCCCTTAGCATGGAAAGCAAACAAGGCTGATCCCCAGAACAGTGTGTGTGTGTGTGTGTGTCCCCTCCCCCTCCCCAGACACACATCTGGTTGGGAAAGGAAAAACACAGCTAGTGCCAGACATCCCTCCCCCTTAGATACAGAATTCCAGCTGTTGAGAGGGGTGGCCCAAGTCAGCCTGGAGCACTCCAGATGTTTGGAACCACAACTCCCATTACCCTCGGTCAGCAGGGTCATGCTCCTGTCACCCCCAGCATCATACAGCTATGCTGGCTAAGGCTGATGGGAGTGGTAGCCCAAAACATCTGGTGAGCCCCAGGCTGTCCCACAGCTGGGTTGCAGCCTGGTCTAAGATCGGTCACAGCACCAGTACCACAGAAATACTGTGGGGGAGTGAAATAAGAAGTGAGTCCCCAGATGCATGTCTGGGTTCAAGGAAGGAGCCAGGTCTGAAATCACTGAAGTCCACTAGGCAACATTGAGGCCACTATCCCTTAGTTTCACTGCTGACCTGCAGGAACTGCCATTCAGCAGCATCCTGTCTCTAAAACATGGAGGCGCCATTCAGTATCAGGGAGCAAATATAATCACAGATGATACATCCTCCTCCATTAATTTGTCTAATCCTTCTTTAAAGACGCACATGAGCACACCCCATGGCAGTGAAGTACAAATTTCTGCACTGTGTGAATGGACAGTTCGTTTGTTTTTGTCTGTCCTGAATCTACAGCCCAAATCTCCTTTAGAAGAGGGTTGGACAAATTCATGGAGGATATCAATGGCTACTAGACAAGATGGCTATGTTCTGCTTTTACAGCGAAAACCACACGGCGGGAGAGTGCTCTTGTGGTCAGATCCCGCTTGCAGGTTTCCTTTGGGGGCAACTAGTTGGCCAATGTGAGAACAGGATGCTAGGCTAGATTGGCTGCTGGCTTGATCCAGCATGCCCTTCCTATGTTCTTATTTCACAACATGATCCTGAATTCTTATTATGAGACAACTTCTCTGCAAACATTGCATAATTTTATGCACCTCCATCATGTCAACCTTCTCCTACAAACTAAAAGAATCAAATGCTTAACTGCTTCCTCATAGAGGAGGTGCTACAATCCCTTGACAATTCTCGTTGCCTTATCTGAACCTTTCTCAGCTCTGTAACAAGATGGCACACTCAGCACAGCATGCTCTGCACACACATTAGATGTTACTTGGTTAACGCCAAGCCTGATAACATTTGGGAACTGCTGGTATTTCTCCACAAGGGCAGCTCATCTCCAGTGCATGTCTAATACTTCTTCATAAGATCTATTTGGGCAAAATTTTAACAGGTTCATGATTTCCTTTCTTTTATAGCAAATACCCCAGAGACAGGTAAAAGCAGGAGCAAAGACACCCGGGAGGTGTGGAAGCCGTCTTGCAATGTTATTGTCTTCTTCTGCTTCAAAAGGAGCGCTTTTGGAATTACACGCAGCTGGAGGCTCAGTCACAGAATGTGTCATGCCAGAGTTTGTTGCAGCGGGTGTATGTGCTTCTAATGGTGGTTTCTGTGAACAAAGGTATCCAATACCCGGGTGGTCAAAGCCAGATGAAATAATGTGGCTCTTAACCTTCCTCCAATAGGCTACATTCCAGACACACGGAAGTCTCTATACACATGAACACATCCCTCTCCATCCACGGAAGCAGGAGGCATTAGCACAATTCAAGGACATGTTCCAGCCAGGCAAAAGCATGTCAGGAGGGTGCAGAGCAGGACCAATGAGGGGTGTGGCCTGGGGAGAGTTCCAAGGGGCTGATAAGAGAGTTCTGGGGGCCACTTTTGGGCCTGAGACCACAAATCTCTGCATTAACACATTTGAAACAGCCAACAGAGGTAAACAACAATTAAAAGTCATGGGGGGGGGGTCTTCGTACCTAAAAAAATTAATGTTCCCATCAAGCCTTTCTGCAGAAGATAGTTCTGCAGGAAGGGCTCCCCCCGGGGGACAAAGCCGCCTCTTCAGTCACCACCCACCTCACCTGGCAGGGGTGCCTAAAGAAGGCCGGCCTCTGGTGCTGTTTGTGGGGCCTAAAAGCAGGTGGACGGGCAGGTGGACAGAAACATGGCCTACCCAAATGGTTTGTACCACCCTGCACAAGACCCCCAACAATTTTGCAGTGGTGGCAGCAGGTTTATTTGTTAACACATAAACGTACTAAACTGCTCTGCAACCACTCAGTGTTTTCGGGGTGTTATGGATGGCTTTGTGCTAGCAACTGAGGCAGGATCAGCACTGTTGGTCATCTCCTGCTTCCGCATTCTAGAACGCTCAGCAATTTTTCCCTGAGTGCAAAAATTAGAACAAATAACTTGCTATTTTGAAGGTTACTGTGGTCAGCTAGACCCCAATTAATTTAAGTGGAGGAATGCAACACTGCCGGACCAAGGCATCAGCAAGGGGGAAGAGAGGATCTAAATGTTTTCAAAGTAGTGAAACTCTCATCTAAACAAAACAGCTCCTTTATATTGAAGCCGCAGCTAAGGTTTAACTGAGGTTTTAGCCCCCATGTATTGCTTTTTTTCAATTCATATCTTCAGCAACCATACGAAGAAGGGGACAAATGAATCAGCAATGTATCAACATTGAAATTTACATTGACTTCCAAACCCTGCATAACTGGCCAACTTTACTGTAAACAACAAACCTTAATACCTTGTCACACAAACATGCCCCCCCCCAAAACCAAATACTTTTCCTGGTTTTTGTTTTGTTTTTGAACTGCGACTTGACAGGGGCCTATCTGATTCCAGCATAGTAGCATAAACATCCCCTACAAACAAACAAAAACTCTAGAGGATTAAGCACTACCTTTGGTGATCCAGCAATAGAAAGAAAGCAGATAAAAATGTCAAGAAAGGAACATATCCTGCACGCCTCCATTCTCAACTGCATTGTGTGGTAGGTAAATAACACAGATGTAAAACATGAAGATGGGAGGGAAATCGCACTGCCTCCCTGCCCAGCTGGTTGCTTCCATGCCCAAATGTCCAGTTTGGATAATAAATTTGAATTTTATATATATATATATATTTAAAAAAACATTGACAGAGAAAGAGGCAAGTCCCAGGGTTCATGTAATTTTAAAGTCAGCTGTGAAAGGCGTCCACCCCAGTGACTTGCAGCTGGTGAGCTGTCACTTCTGGTATGAATTCGCCTTGGGAAAGGGACAGACAAGCGGCAATTATTCCTTACTGTGCGCCCCGGCGTGTGTGGGAGGGAGCAAAAGGCAGCTTGCTTTTTCCAAGTTCACCCCTGAGAAGGAAGAGCACACAGCCTGGCTAGGCAAGAAGCTCATCTCCATTTAGGAAGGTTTTGGCTTCCTAGCACTAGATTAATACCTGCAAGGCTGAAAAGCCCTACCGACAGCAAGGCACCCCAAGAACCAGCAAGTCAGGCTGGGTCATTTTAATCACTTCCTATTTCAGAAAGCGGGAATGGACAGATCACTATGCCAATTGTCCATTTGTCATTGTTTAATCCTAATTTTGTCCTGCCCTGTTTCCACATTAATCTGCAATCCACACACAAACAAATTAAATATGTATTTAGATACATATTGTGATGAAGTATTTTATTTCAAGCTTCAAAAGGTATTTTATCCTAACACACACCTTTTTCAAATGCATTTTGGTATGTTTTTTTGAGGAGAGAACTGTCTAGCAAACTCTAAAGGAACATTACAATCCGATCTGTATATTAGGTTTGGGAGGTGTGAATTAAGATATGCCAGCTTTAAAATTTGGAGCAAACTAAATTCTCTCCCAGTTTTAATGGAGAGAAGGCTATGTGCATATGTGTGTATTGTTGTTTTTTTAAAAAAAGGTTTATTGTGGTAGGTCAGAGGTGTTCATTACAGATCTCAGATTAGCCTCAATGTTGCCAGGAAAAAGCTGGCGGCTCAAAGAGAACAACGGTGAATTGGAACTCTATGAACCCCTGCTGAAATTCGTGGGATTTTTCCACTGCAGTAAGAGACACAACACTGGTTTGGAAAAGTCAGCCTTTCAGGAGGCTGTTTCTCTCCACACAGGGGTAAACACTTCTGACCCACATTCTATCCCATAAAAATTTTGAAAGCCAATTTAATCCAGTCAAGCTTTCAGAAACAGAACATGCTCGAAAGTCAACGCAGCAACTGACAGTCAGAAGGGAAGGGCTTGCTTCTCAACTCAAAGGTAAATGTCACCGAGTCAAGGGGGGGGGGCTCCTTCCCACACCCTACTAATGTTTTCTTGTGTATTCCTCAAAGGGTCTCAACACTACCCACACGGTTTGCTGGGTCACACTGTGGATCAAAAGAAACAGCTGAGGGCTCCTGTGACCCAGCTGGATGTGCCCATAAGGGAGGCTGCCTGCTGCACTCCTGCATGGTTCAGTGACAGGATGCCATTGTGTGTAGCACCTAGTATTTAGGTAGAAGGAAAAAGCTATCATGCTCTCATCCTGCCTGCGGCTCACCCCTCTTAGGAACAAAAGCTGGACTGGATGGCTCTCTGATTCAGCAGAGAGATGGGGGGAAACAGATACTGACCTCTAAGTTCTGTCTATACACATAACAGAGCATTCAGTATTGGTTCAGTATGGTGGGAAACGCAGCCCTGCTTGGAAGACCACTGACACTCCATGCCCTTGCTGGAAAACCAGGCATTTCTCCCTCCCTGCTAGGAGACAAGGTGTAGCAGCTTTCAAAGATCCATGCCGGGATCACCTTCCTTTGCTGCATTTGAATGCAATGTACACTCTGTATTTTCAAATATATATTCATATTATTTTAATTCTATTGCAGTTTAATTGTTGTTTCAATGATTATCTTTCATATGCTTTTAGCTTTTTGGACTGTAACTAAATACATGTAAGCTGCCTTGCATCCTGGTCCAGGAAAAAGGCGGGATACGAATAAATATAATACATAAAATAATAATAAAAATCATGTAGGATTCTGCAGAGCAGAATCTAGATCTCCCTTCCACCCAGTTTCCCCTTTGTCTTTGCATGGCAAGTGTATCTGGAACAAAAACCCAGCGGAAGAAGCAGTGCTCTGCCAGGGATGCTCTGGGCCGGGCACAGGCAAAAAGTGCAGGCTGGGCGGCAAGTCGTCAGGACCAGAGAGAGCTCCCTGTGGGCTGGCAGCACCTTCAGGCCAGATGCGACTGGCTGACCAGCAGGGAGCTTGGAGTGTGGCTTGCCTGAAGCCAACTCAAGGCTGACATGGGCCTTGCAGAGAAAGGGACAAGGGACGTGTCCCCTAGGAGAAGGCATGCAGTTCCTCAGGCGTGGGATGCCTCCTGAAGCCCCAAGCTGGTCACGGTGGTTTACAGGGATACAAAGGAATCTGGGGAGGTGAAACTGTTTTCTCAGGAGCAGAGGAGACCTCACTGCCTGCAAGGACTCTTCACTGGGGAATTGTCCATAGTAGAACATCACTGGGGAATTGTCCATAGTAGAACATCAGCTTTGCATTCAAAAAGCCCAGTATGCCATTCCCAGCACCTCATGATAGGGCTCCATGCCTAAACCCCTAGAGATACACTGCTGGTTAGTGCATACAACACTGAGCTGGATCCACCAATAGTCCGACTCAGCATAAGGCACCTCCTTATGTTCTTCCTTCCCTGTGGAGATCTCCAGCAGGGTAGCCAATTTGCTGTCTCCTACAGCAGTTCAGGCATCTGGTCTTCTCCTTCCTCAAGTCTTTGGACCCTCTGTCCGACTTGGGAGTAAGGCCAGTGTCTTGGGCCATGAAAGTGTAAATGCAACGGAAAAAATGAAATGCTTATGTCCACCCCCACCAATTTACCTTTTTTAATCTTTTCATGGAAATTGATGGCATCCACAGATGCAGTGACTATGTTGGTCTTGCAATGGCGAGCAGCAACGATCCCAGCTACCTCATCCATCAGCTTCATAGTAACACCTGCAGGAAAGAGAATGGCCAGTTATTAACTGAGGCAGCCACAAGAGGAGGAAGCCTGCCCCATCTGACTGGGTTGCCCCAGCCACTCTGGGCAATAAGCTACCCAATCGCCCTCTCCCACCCTCAGCCACTGGGCTCCCCACATTCCTCCTCTGGCTCCTAAGTCTTGAGCAGAACCTGGAAAAAGCATTTCAGATTTTTCCTCTTCAAGGACTGGAAAGCTGCTGTTTGGGAGCATGCAAAAATTACTCTGTTCTATCCTGGTGGCCATTCTTCCAGGCTGCAGAAAATGAATCCTGCAACTTCTCTATGGAAGTGCAGAAACTGGTACAGCCCACAGAATTCTGCAGGCTGAGTGTCTCATTTTTCATGGTTCCAGTAACAGGTGGGCAGCCGTGTTGGTCTGCCATAGTCAAAACAAAATAAAATAATTCTTTCCAGTGGCACCTTAAGACTTCTGTTTCAGTGTATCTGAAGAAGTGTGCATGCACACGAAAGCTCATACCAAGAACAAACTTAGTTGGTCTCTAAGGTGCTACTGGAAAGAATTTTTTATTTTATTTTGTTTTCATTTTTCATGTTATTTTAAAGCATGCATGTTTCTGACTCTTAAGGATGGGGGGGGGGAGGCTCTGAAGCATATGGTGTGCCTCTGAAGCCAGAATGGGGCTTCCTTCATATCTGGGCTTAGAGGCACGAGCAAGGATGCATTCAGACGTGGTAATATAGCCTTAGTTTTCCTGATTATAATGCTAGCCCTTCAGTTCCCTTCTAAACATTCCCTTCACACTGCAGGTTACAGAACTCTGGATATTTGACCGCTATACCAGCATGCTGCGCTACATTTTATTCATGCCAGTGGGCACAGGTGGCATAAAAACAAATGTCATTAGACAATGTCACTAATCTCTCCCTGCTTTCCACACAGGCATGTTTCTGTTCCCCCATGATCCCCACACCCACAAAAATAGCAGGAAGAGTTGTATGCCGGTATACTGCCCCAAATTTTGTCACTTTGCTCCCACAATTTTCCAGCTTAAGGGGGTTGCAAACAGATCTCTGCTGGAATCAAACAACATGGAAATGAGCGCTAAACATGCACAATGTTCCATTAGTTTTCCAGAAGTGGCTTTTACGCCATGTGAAGGCTCAAATACAATGCATAAATCAACAGTTTGGGGGAAATCGGGGAAATGGAATCAACTGCTGTGTGGACGCAGCCCTGGTAGAGCTTCAAAAAGCAGAGGTTATGTCTTCCCAGCAGCCTTGAATTCTTATCTTAGGAATTAGCTACACATGATTAGCTAAGGTTTTCAGCACTCAGTAACACCACTGAGGAAACACCCCAACTTCCCTCCAGCAGCTGGATCTTTTCCCCAAAAAAAGTATTTGTGTGTTGGTTTAAAACAAAACAAAACAGGAAAAGCCACAGAACAAAGAACATAACGACGTTCCAGGAGTCATACCATGACATAAACATTGAAATATTCCATGATGACATGGCAGGCTCAGCCCGGCAGGCCATTAGTTAGTGTTTTGTCAAAGAGCAGATCCTCCAAACTTTTATCTGTGAACCAGATGGGAGTATACAGATTGGTGCGTTTCACAGCAGATACTACAAATGTGAACCAAATTCTGATGAATAAATCTTGTTTAATTAGGCCTTTGTGCAGCCTTCTTTCATTTGTGAGCTTTTCTGCCAGAGAGACAAGTTTGAGGCTTGTTTCCAGTTTTTAGCAATTTCCTGTCGAGGAGCAGCAGCAGCCAGTGAGTGCTATCAAGCCTTTCTGTGCAAGCTTGTTATTTGCATTCTAGAAAGTGGTTGAGAGCTAAAGACAGAGATCCACAGCTAGCTAGACCGTAAAGGACCACATTCTCTTAATATCAATATCAACTCTTAAGAGTGCCAAAATCCTGACCGACCAGAGAGGCCTTTGGGGGTAGGGCACAACCAGAATTTAGAATACCCATCCCAAAGAGATCTGCCTCACCCCTTCCTGGAGGGTCTTCCACTTGTTACTGAAGAAACCAGTGGGTTTATCCCTAAGGGCCAGGTGGCTGGGCAGTTCCACACCTGGGATTTTTCTTTTACATACTGCAAGATGAAGACCTATTTTAAGGAATGTCTTTGGTTGCTAGTGATCTTAGTGAACTCTGGAGTTTACCTCTGCTCTTTTATTGCTGTTTCTTCTTTGAAGTAATAACATTTTAAGCATTTTGACTGTATTTTCAAATTCCTTGTTCTTTGTTGGGCCCAACAGCCATTTTTGGAACGGCAGGACACAAACGTTTTAAATAAGTGCACAATACATACTGCAGCTTAACAAGGCCCTAAGATCTTCAGAGAAAATGTAGCTGATTTTGGAAGAACAATAAAATGCACTGAAATTTTAAGGTCTGCGGGGGAAACAGAATTCCTTTCCTCCAGACTCTCCTTTGGAATGGTCTCTGATCAAAAGGAAGCCTGCATTCTTCCTCGAGGCTTCAATTTCCACTTCCCCACAAGGTTTAAGGAACATAAAAGAAGAGGCCAGGCCATTATTCTACAGGGGGAAAACCGGCAAAGCAATTTAAGGCAAAGCACAGCAAGTGTTACAGGCAAGTGGAGCATTCATCACAGCAGGTAAGAAAGGAGGTAAGGGGGAGGGGGAAAGAGGAAGGCCTGTGACTTATGCACAAATCAAAATCCATTCTGACAAGACTTTTAAGCTGCATAAAGGCCTTTGGGAAGGGAGGTTGTGAAGTAGCTTCTCTCACTTGTAGCTGAGTAAGATTGTCTTCCATGAAGACAAAGTAAAGCCTGTTCTCCAATTGGAGTGCTCGCAGGCCAATGTTTCCCAGTTATCAGTGCTTATACTATATTTTAAGACTTGCCTTGAGAGCATCATCAAAACCAAATGGGGAGATGAATTGCTTGAAATTTTGGTGCTACCTCTTTGATCCCCGAAACTTGGAGAGTGGGGAAGAAATTATTTACTTACAGTGCTTTTGAGACATATATGTGATACAATAATGACAGTTTTCTGGGACAAATTAAAAGTAGCTGTACACAAAAAGGACACTATGAAAATCTAATGCAGCACAAAACCAAAAAGGTAACCACAACACAAAGTTCACAGCAGCACTGAAGATTTACAGGCCTTTAAAATTCCAGGCGTACCTATATTTGAAAGAGGGAGATTAAAAAAGAAGACTGCCCAGGGTCTCTCGGTCCTGGAAGTATAATAAATTAGGTGACAGGCAAGCTACCGGTACTCTGGGTAGTGCATTTTGAACAGAGGGGAGCTCCAAGCATCCTGCTCTCTTTATCATTAGCTGGAAACAACAGAGGTAGAGACAACTACCGTATTTTTCCATGTATAAGACGCCCCCTATTTTGGGGGGCTCCAATTCAAGAAAAAAAATCGTGTATTTTACTATCCGTGTATAAGATGCCCCCAAATTTTTGACATTATTTTTAAGGGGAAAACCTAGTCTTATACATGGGAAAATACGGTATATCTGGGACTGCATCCAACCATGCTCCTAAGCACCTCCACAGGAGAGGATGGCTGGGTAAACCAGTATGGGATAGTGCTAAAAAGGTCAGACTAGGACAGAGTGAGATAGGGCCACTAAAGCCTCCTCATTTCTCCATCCCATTGCAGGCCCCAGGCCCCCTGCCTGTGTCCCACTGGGAGGCACAGGGAGCTGTAGACAGCAAAGCCCCCTTGTGTAGACAGAATTTTGCTCTCACTGAGAGCCAGTGGTTGCCGCAACGGTTAAAAATGTTAGACTAGGACCTGGGAGACCGGGGTTCAAAACCCCACTCGGCCATGAAGCTCACTGGGTGGCCTTGGGCCAGTCACTCTGGGTCTCTCTGCCTAACCTACCTCACAGGGTCGTTGTAAGGATAAAATGGGGAAAAGGGAGAACCATATGTGCTGCCTTGTGCCCTTGTAATCAATTAAAATAATCTCCTCATCCAATCTATTGCATTTGGTCTGACACTGGTTTTCTGAAAGACTGCCTGCATGCTACTTCATTTGGTCCACGTGGGTAGACACCAGGCTTTTTAGAATGGGGCAACAGAATCAGATTGACATGGGGATATGGCTTGCAAGTCTCTCTCTCTCTCTCTCTCTCTCTCTCACACACACACACACACACACACACACACGGTGTTCTTCGCATCATAGCCTGTGAAATAAATGGCGTACAGGTTGGGAAGTCAGAGAGAGACGCAACACTATTTCTTTTACTACCTGCTTTCAGCGTATTCCACAGAGATGCAGCCCCCCCCCCCCCCGGCCTGAAGCAAGGCAACGTGGCTCCGACTGACAGGGAAGCTAATAGTTACTAAAAATACCCTGGCAAGTGCACGCTCACTAGAACCGTGACTTCCTTCCTTGCACTGCTGTTAAAGCAACAGGAGGAAGAGCATGCTGTCTTCCTAAAACATGGACCGTCACTTCCCCCCATCATGCTGTGTGCTTCCCTAGAAGCAAGGATGGAAATGCACAGTGCACTCATATAGCAGCACGGAGAAAGGGACAAGTGATCCTATATGTTATGGGGGAATCATGCAATAAAGGGAAGCAGTTTAAGTGGAATCTGCGTCTCTTGCTTAATGTGGGGATCTGTCCTAAGCACAGCTCATCATCAGCAGGTCAGGTCTCACGGACATCCCATGAAGCTGAACACTGGAGGATTCGGGGAAGATAAAAGAAAGTCCTTCTTCAAATAGCTAAACTATGGAACTCACGGCCACACTGGCTACTAAGTCAGGATGGCTATGCTCTGCCTCCATGGCTGGAGACAATAATGCTTCTGAACACCAGTTTCTGGAAGCCAAAGGAGGGGAGAGTGCTCTCGTGTTTAGGTCCTGCTTGCTGGTTTCCTACAGGCATCTGGTTGGCCACTGTGAGAACAGGAGGCTGGACTACATGGGCCATGCTTATGTCTGTCTCAAAACATAGCCAGGGATAACACGTGAGAGCTTTAAAAATCAGAACTGTATTCTCAGACTCAAACCATGATATTATCTTTGCACTCATGGTTGTGAAACTGTGCCAGCATTTAGCTATGTTTGGCAGGGGCAGCGGCGGCCGGGGGGGGGGGGGAACAGTACAGTGCCAATCTCTCTCTCTCACCCCCCTTTCCATGTGACCTCAGAGAGGACGTCTGGAACCAGCGTCACAGTGGTATGAATTGGATGTGGGCTAACAAACTGAGACTTAAACCAAGTAAGAAAAAAGTTTGGTAGATCCCGATTTATAGGGACACAGGTGGTCCTACAGGGCGAGAGTGCCCCCACCCACCCAAGAGCAGCTTGCAGTTCTCCTGGACCCAAGCTCTGCTCCTTGATACAGTACATCAGGTGAATAGTTGTGGCATGACATGCTTTTTGAAAAACTTCAGCTTGTGCGACAGCAATGCCCTTTCTTAGAAAAAGCAGGTCTTGACACTGTCACACTTGGATCACATCAAAGCTACACCGTCTGAGGCTGGCTTTGGTAACTTCAGCAGGCACAAAATGGCCAATTCTGTCTGCAACAGATAGGGTTGTTCCCTTTGGAACACCAACTTCAATGTTATCAGATCTCCGCTGGTTTCTGATCAGCTTCCAGGCTTCCTGCTTTATTAATGTTTGGTATATTGTAAGCTCGTTTGCTTCACCGTAATTTTGGAGCAGATTAACTTTTGTTCCATCTTCCTCCATTCTGCTGCTTTAGGCTTTTACCATTTAATTTTTTTTCCAATCGGACTAGCTTTGAGTAGGAATCAAACCTGGTTGGCTTTAAATGAGGATTAGACAAATTCATGGCTGTTGATGGCTATTGGTATTCAGAAGCATTGCTGCCTCCACAATTGGAGGAAGCAATGCTTCTGAATACCAACTGCTGTAAACCGCAGGAGAGGAGAGGCATCTGGCTGGCCACTATGAGAACAGGTTGCTGGATTAGATGGGTCACTGTCCTGATCTGGTGGGCTCTTCTTATGACCTAGGATGGGGAGGGGGACTCCACATGGGACAGAGTTGATGAAATAAAAATTAAAAATAAGGCAAGGGGTGCATAGCAAGCTTTGACCTGCAACATGGATCGTACAGGCCACACATTGTTTAGTTTCTCAAAAAGGTGTCTTAGGATTTTCCCTTCAACAATGGAGCAGAGATTTATTGCCTGTAGACACCAGTGGTCACTGGCCACTGGTCCCATCACCTCCTGGCAAATAGAAGGGGAAGAAATGGAAGCAGTGAGAGATTTTACTTTCTTGGGCTCCATGATCACTGCAGATGGTGACAGCAGTCACAAAATTAAAAGATGCCTGCTTCTTGGGAGGAAAGCAATGACAAACCTAGACAGCATCTTAAAAAGCAGAGACATCACCTTGCCGACAAAGGTCCGTATAGTTAAAGCTATGGTTTTCCCAGTAATAATGTATGGAAATGAGAGCTGGACCATAAAGAAGAATGATCACTGAAGAATTGATGCTTTTGAATTATGGTGCTGGAGGAGACCCTTGAGAGTCCCATGGACTGCAAAAAGATCAAACTTATCCATCCTTAAAGAAATCAGCCCTGAGTGCTCACTGGAAGGACAGATTCTGAAGTTGAGGCTCCAGTACTTTGGCCACCTCATGGGAAGAGAAGACTCCCTAGAAAAGACCCTGATGTTGGGAAAGATGGAGGGCACAAGGAGAAGGGGACGACAGAGGATGAGATGGTTGGACAGTGTTCTCGAAGTGACTAGCATGAGTTTGGCCAAACTGCGGGAGGAAGTGAAAGATAGGTGTGCCTGGCGTGCCCTGGTCCATGGGGTCACGAAGAGTTGGACACAACTGAACAACAAAGACACCAATGAACATCACATAAAACTGTTTCCATCCCACAGTCCCAAAACTGTCCAGAAACCTTCACCCATTTTATAAAGAAGTTCATTTAGCAGGATATGTGAAGGTATACATCCCTGCCCTTCCTTTCTATCAGCATCCACATTTCCCCAACATTTACAGCCACTTCATTCAAGCTGTCACCCAAAGAGAGCAAGAATAATTACACAGGCATTTCTCAGTAATTTTGTGTTTGGTATCAGAAGAGGAGATTTGTCATTTCATAGATGGCAGCCAAATTACAGGGTATCTATTTGACAGGCAACTCACTCCAGGTTTGGGGGTGTTTTCTTTTTAAATACAAGATGCAAATGGGCATGGGCACACACATAGGACAGTAGCCCAGAGTTTTTTGTTTCTGCTTTGAAACAGAGAAGTAAATACCAACAGAGTAGGGAAAGTTGCAGCACACACAACAGCACAACAGAACACCAATACAGTATATCACTAAGCGATTCTCTGCTAAAATATACCTAGCAAGGACAGGGATGGAAAACAAAACATACTGACCACCTTCCAAGTTAATTCAACTCTTATTTCTCCATGCCAAATAATACATAGCCATAGTGCCTGAAGCGGGATAAAAGTCCAAAAATTGGCAGGGAGTTACAGCTCAGTAGTAGAGAGCAAGCACTGCCTGGATGGGACCACAGGATTTAGTCTGCAGCATCCCCAAGGGGTGCAACATGAGGTTAAACAGGTTAACCAACTGCTACTTTCTTGGGACTGAGCTACTCTTCAGGCATAGGAAGCTGGCAAATACTGTGCCAGACCATTAGTCCACCTAGCCTAACATTGCCTATTCCAGGCAGTATTCACCAACCTGGTGCCCCCACCAAGCCATTTTGGGTGACAACTCCCACCAGCCCCAGCCAGCTCAGCTGTCGCTGCACAGCTGATGGAAACAGTAGCCCAAAACATCTGGAGGGTATCAGGATGGTGAAGTCTGGTTCATTCTTATTGGTTCCCCAGGGTCTCTAGCAGGAACCAGCTCTGCTACCTCACAACCTTTAAACTGAAGATGCTGCAGACTGAAGCCCATGACCCCATGAAGGATGACCAGGCTCAACTCAGAGAGAAGAGCCACTCCTTGACCCCTTATTAGAACAGATCTTTTGCCAACCCGAGAGTTAGGCCTGTGGTTGCAAGGAGCTGGGTAAAAATGCAAGGGAATGATTTGCTCCCGAGTCGCTTGGAAAGCGATGTCTCCCGAGCGCAGCTCTCCTCTTGCCTGCTTGCTGCCCTATTAGTGTTAGCCTGCCAGAGACAGATGAAATCGCATTAACCCCAATTTGCAGAGGAGGCCTTGAAACAAAGCATCCATCTCCCCTGCCCTGCCGCTGCCCCCAACCAGGCGGTGATGGCCAATTAATCAAGCCACCCTGGGGACTGGCTGGCCTTGCATGCATCACGAGGGCAGCAAGGCCCTGGCGAGTAACAGCACACACACAAACACCACCGCCCCTTGTGGGGAAAACAATAAGATGAAGACTGCCAGTTAAGCCATTACTCCCTGCTGGCGGAGAGCCTGTGGTGTACTGTGAGAGGCAAAAAAAGGAGAGGAGTACGTGCAGTGTGGACCAGTGCTGCAATGCACCTAGGGTGGCATGCTGGGGGAGCAACCTGGAACAATGGAAGCAGCTGTAATGAGTGCATTTTAGGCTGAGTTAAGTGTGGGGGAAGAGGGGCTGTGGAGGAACAGCAAAAGGGAGAATGGAAAGCAGCATAAGCCTACCCACATCAAGAGTGCTTCGTGGCCACAAACAACAAGCAGTGATTCCAAAGTATGTGCAAAAAACCCCGCCTTCCAGGCCAGGGCCCATCCATCACATGTGCCGCACCCCAGCCCAGAAGATTCAGGCCACATAAAAGAAAGGACTTCTTCATGCAGCACATAAAATAGGGAACTCCCTCCAACAGGAGACAGTGATGGCAACCAACTTGGATGGCTTTAAAAGAGGATTAGACAAATCATGAATGTGTCCACAAGGCTATTGATAGCTACTAGCCATGATGCGTATACTCGACCTCCACGGTCGGTTGAAGAAATGCTTCTGACTACCAGCTGCTGGGCCACAAGAGTGCTCTTGTGCTCAGGTCCTACTTGCCAGTTCCTCATAATAGGCACTTGCTTGGTCACTGTGAGACGAAGATGATGGACTCGGTGGCCCACTGGCCTGATCCAGCAGGTTCTTCTTATGTTCTGACATTGTAGAAAAGATATCCATGAATGTGCCTACCAACGGCTGTTAGCAATAAGGACCGGGCGGGAACTCCATATTCAGCTCAGTTGCTGGAGGGGCACACCTGCCATCCAAGTCTGCTTGTGGGCTACCTGAAACCATCTGGCCAGCTACTGTGGGAGCCAGGGTGCTGGAGAGAGGGAGACACCTTGTTCTGAACCAGCTGGTTTTGAGAGAAGGCACTGGATCTATAAAATAAACTGGGTTCACTGGTGGTGGGTGTACATCCTTCCCCCGAATTTTACTTCCTGTATTATATACCCACTTTACAAACCACCCCTTAAAAGCTACAGACCCACAACCATTCAAACTAAGAACATGAGAAGAGCCCTGTTGGATCAGGCCAAAGGGGGCCCATCTAGTCCAGCATCCTGTTGTTCTCACAGTGGTCAACCACCTACCTGTAGGAAACCAGCAAGTAGAACTCAAGCAGAAGAGGACTCTCTCCTCCTGCAATTCCCAGCATCTGGTATTCAGAAGCATCACTTGGTCAGATTTTCCTAACCACACTTACTAGAGTCTTTTGTGGATAAAAAATCTGTCTGTGTGTGTTTGTAAACAGGTGGAAAGGGTGAGGAGGACAGAGAGTCTTTTTCTAAAGTTTATTGGGTCACTGGGAGTCAATGCCTTGAGGAAGAGGGAAGGTGCTTTTTAGATGCTTGAATTCATATATGCTCAATACAAAAGACAACTCTGCATCATGATTGCTGGTTCCCTGTGTCAAATGTCTGCACAGCCTCTTTTTGGTTCCCAAGTACAGAATGAGCAGTGAGGTCACCAGGGCTTAGCATCCATCAGCCATTCTATTCCTAAACCAGCTCGATGGGAGAAGGTGTTACCAGGATTCTACTCTAAGTCACACATATACTTTTCTTTCTTTTTAGAGGGATGAAACAGGATTTTTAGCGAGTCAGTTCCATCTCTGGCATAATCCTCCCGGCTAAAGGCTTCCACTTAATTTGCGAGACTTGATTTTAAAGTTGAGAGCCCCCTCCTTCTCCAAAGTGTATGTTTTAATTACACAGGTCTAGATTACTAAGAGGAGTCTTCATAATGAAGAGTTTCTATAGCAACCACTTCTCTTCACTGGCACCACTAGAAGCACCACCTCATCTGCATTCAAGCAGATTTAAATTTTGATTAAAAGAAAACTCCCAACAAATGGCATTATCATCACATCTATCTAGGTTACTCTGCTTCAGCCTTTTGCCAGCCTGGTGCCCTCCGGATGTTATGGGACTGCGGCTCCCATCAGCCCCAGCCAGAATGGCAAATAGTCAGGAATGATGGGAGCTGTAGTCCAGCACCACCTGTAGGGAGAACTTTGGCTAGCCTTCCTCTAACACGCAGGATCTCGGGCAGCTGGAAGACCCCAAGCCAGACACAGCTCAGCCTATCACAGCCTCTTCCTACCTGCACTGTCTGCACTGCAGCCTCTGAACAACAGAGCACAGTCTGTGTGTTGCTTCTGCAGCCCATGCCAGCACCTGCCCATTTTGTCTTCCTCCTGCAGCTTTAATTGTCAGAACATATGAAGAGCCCCATAGCTGGATCCAAGCATAGGCACCCTCTAGTCCACCATCCTGGTTTCTACAATGAAATGCCTCTGTGGAACTCACTTGCAGCGCCCAAGCCAAACAGTCGTCTTCCAAGCAACTGGAAAACAGAAGCACACTACCTCTGACCATAGAGGCTTTATTCAGACAGCATTCATTTGCAAGCTGCTGTTCCACAAGGCTGTGTCCAAAGTGGCTCATAATCTGTCAAATGATGGATTAACTGGTGTCAAACATCTTCATCCATGAATTTAACCCTCCCCACCCCAAAAAGCCAGTGAGAATCAACACAACTGGTGGAAAAAAACTCAAAAATTAATAATTAATTTTTTAAAAAACCCACCATGTGTTGTGCGGAGAAGCGCTTTCTCCACCCAATCTTCCTCACTGGATGACCACCTACAGTAAATGCCAGTATTATGAAACACACTTGTTCCTCATCATGCGTAATTCCACAGCCATATATCATATTATCTGCCCATGTTGCCCCCCAGTCATCTCCTCTCCCCCCTAAACTAAGAACCCACAAAGACTTGGGTCTAATCTTGTGAGGATCACTCCTGCTGCCTGTGTCGGTACCATCTGCAGATCTACAATATATATTTTTTCAGATGAGGAGACCGGACCTGCACACATAACTGATCCTGCCCTACTGACTTATTTCTATACAGCCCCCTGGGCGGTTGGAGCTGATGGGTGCAGCAGCAGTCCAAAAATATTTTGAGGTCACTAAGGTTGGGGAAGTCTGCTTGATTGAAACCAGTCTGATCAGCAGAGGAATCTGAGACACAGCTCTTCTGTGACACATGCTGAGGCCTTTCCTCGTGCTGAGGATGGAACCTGGTGCTTTATTAAGAACACCAAGCCCACCCTAACAGTGACAGCCCCCTCGGTTGCTTGCGAGAATCTATTAAGAGTCAACAGTGGATTTTAGGACAAGGTTCTCACCTTGAGGCCTTGGTGGGATCTTTCCTAGATCGCGTGACTTCCATTGCCTTTTAAAAATAGAACACCAAGGCAGGGCTACGCTCTGTGCTACATCTGTTGCCTTCTGCCAGTCAGGCCCTCCTGGCTGCCAATTATGTTGCGATTTCTGCTGATACTCAAAAGTTTGAACTTGCACATCTAAAGCTGCTACACTGAAATGACAGGCACTGCAAACTGCACCCGAAACACCAAGCAGTGAGCTTGACAAAGCTCCCATTATAACTTGCTTCCCAACTGCTCCATCTGGATGCCTGGGAAAGGCATAAGTCACACAATGGCCACCTGGAAGCCAAGGAACTTTGCAGCATGAAGCCTGCAATCCTATACCCACTTGAACTCAATAGGATTTACTCCTGAGCAGATATGCAGAGGAGTGGACTGCTAGCCAGACTGTACCCCAGTGAGAACGACTACTGAAGCCTCAGTTTCAGAGAAGCTGATGGCCAGGGGGGGGGGGGGTGATCTTTTTATCCAGTGCCTGAAACCTGCATTATATTCTCATCTGCCCTCTAAAGTGCTGCAAATCTGGATTATTAGATCTAGCTGATAGCTCACAGACCAACATGGTTGCATTTTTATATTGTCTCAGCCCTGCTAACAGAACAGCATGCAGGGCCGGGGGGGGGGGGGGAGAGCTCCACAATATTTCACCCTTCTATTCCCCAAACTCTCCCTAGCCTTGAGAAATTCCACGTTTTTCACAGAAAATGGCACAAGGCAATTTTGAATTTTTTTTAAGAAGAAAGTTCCAACTAGGCCTAGTTTGGCCAAAAACCAACCTTACCATAATATGATTAAAACTGTTCCTTCTAAATCACCCGCACACATCTGCCAACATTTTATTCAAGAGAAAATCAATTCTGCTAAACTGTCAAGTTGCAGGTGCAGCATTTTAGGAAAGAGGCAGCTGTTGCGAAGCATCAAAAATACCAGCAGTTATGGTTTTACTACCTCTATTAAGAGCAAACCATTTTGCCATCCACCCCTCCACTGATCTCTTTCGAGGTAAAGGAGAAAAAGGCACCATTCCATTCTCTTTGAGCTGCTCTGTCTTTTCCTCCTTTCTGTACACACACACACATACACACACACGGCTGATGGGAACTGAAGTTCAAAACATCTGGAGGACGCCAGGTTGGGGGAGGTTGGTTGAGGATTTGTCAGCACACGTAGAATAAACTGTGCAGGGCTGATGTAGGGCTGATGTAGCCGCCAGTAAGATGCTGAGCTACAGCTAGAAAAGCGAGCCTGTGCCAAATGAGGCTTTTTGCATAAACCGACAGATGTTGCATTTTGCTGGGAAATTTGGAGCAATTCAGTCTCTCAACACATTTCCTAGAATGGTTGGGGGGTTTTTTTGTTTGTTTTTTTGGCTGAACGGTTGGCTTAATGTAATGGATCCATCCAGTCAATGCAACTGGAAGAAGGCCAAAAACCAAAGCCACTGGAACTCTACATTGAGAACAAACACAACATACAATGGTATTAAAGAGATCTTCCTTTGCCTCCTTGGGACTGGACAGCAACTTGAATCCCGACTGGGGGGAGGGGGGGCAGTGGCAGAGCTTCATGCTCCGGCACCGGGGGGGGGGGGAGGCGGAGAGCAGGCAGGCGCGTGGCGTGGCTGGCACGCATCCCGGGGCGGGGCGCACCACCTGTGGGGGTGTGGCGCCCAGCACAGGCGGGAGGGCACCCACGATGGCACCCCACCGGGACCGGGCTGCCGGGGGCAATGCGCTCCCCCCGCACTCCTCTTCCTCCGCCAGTGGAGGGGGGGACCCTCTCCCATTCAGGATCCCTGAAGTAAGTTGCCTGAGCTGGTAACTGAAAAAGGTGATATCTGAAGCACAGCAAGCAAGACATACCATTCCATCCTCTCACCCAGAGGCTTTGTAACACAGACTGCCAATTGCAGGCACCAGCGTCTACACAACCTGAGATTGTGTGTCAAAAAGCAAGAATTTGTATGGTTCTAGCCAGCTTACCAGATAAGATCCTATCCCTGAATCCTGAGGTTCCTGATTCAAGCCTTCCAAGCCCCTGACTAGTTCCAAAACAGGTGCAGGAGACCTCTGTGGTGCTCATGCATTACAAACATACAACTCCTGGCCAGAAAGCCTCCAATGCAAGACCAACAGAACAAAGGGGCATGTGGAAGAGTAGGCAGAACTTGACAGATAGGCCTGGGTGCAGTTAAGGAAAAGGTTACATGGCAGCTGATGCCAAGGAACTGCTTAGAGATTTCTGCTGAAACAGGAAGCAGTATATAAGTTAATGAATGAAACCAGAATCAACAGGCACCTCCTCAAAGGGTTCACCCAGGACTTTCTAGCAAATAACGTGACATCTGGCAGAGCCATAGTGAGGCACCAAAAGAGCACATCAAAGCCATGCTGGACACAGACTGGGAACTTACCTCCGTGCACAAATCCATGCATGGTGCAGTCAGATGGTCCCACCAGGTGGATCAAGCTGGACTGGCTGTAGCCAACAGTATATGGCTCTGTAAGGGGAGGGAAGAGAACAGACCAGGAGAAGACTAAATTAATTCAGCCCCACAGAAAGGATGTTTTAGAGTTCACAGAAGCGTAAGGACAGAGGAAGAGATCTGCTGGATCAGACTAAGGGTGCATTCAGACTTGGGGAATATTGTGTTAGCAGTTTTTGCAACTATGTCAGGATCCTCAGTAAGAATAATAATGGCAGAGAAGCTTCCCTGAAAAACAGCTTGCACCTCTCTGATCAATCTCCACCTGCAATTCAGTTCCAAGGAAACACTGGGGAACAGGTCACAGCGTGATGCCCTGTGTACACCACATATCAATGGAAGACTCCTTGAAGCAGCAATGTTTGACCCCTGCCTTAAAGGGGTCAAAACAGACTATGAAAACCCACCTGAAAAGGCAGCAGTTTTGAAATCTGTGTATTTACCAACACGGATGACATGTGAAATCAAATGTATAGCCACTATTTGCGACCAGTGAATCCTTATGTATTTTTAAAAATCATCTGCTCATCCAGCTATATAGCTTTTAAGCCAAGGAACAAGCATTTCTCATCCAGAATGTTTAGCACCAATGTCCTTCCCCAACTAGCAGAGGAAAGGCACCCCCTTCACCTGAGCTCTGGCTGTCAGATCCTCTCCCCTCTTGCAGCAGCTGCCTAAAGAGGGGGGAAATCTGATCCACCTTGGCTAGCACAGTACCTGCCCAGTCCTCCAGTGCTAAAAGTTAAAGAAATCTAGCAAACCTTAACTTTTTAAAATTATATGCCTCTTCTAAACCAAATCCATTCAAGCCAACTTGCCTCAGAGAGGTCTGTGTGGCAAGAACATTTCTTTTTTAAAAAAAGAATGTATATAATTTGCTTTAAGCAATTGTAATGAACTTTAAAACAATAAGGGGATCTGCCCCCATAGTGCCAAGCAGAGAGTTATTTCCGTTGACAAATCTTACAGCCAAGAATAAGAGAGCCAACACTTAGAAGCTTCCCTATCTTAACAGTGTTAATTAGTCTGAACAATCTTACCTTTTCTTTGTCTATCTGTGAAGCAAGGAGAGCAAGAGAGACAGAAAGGTAAACTGTGAGCATTCACTGCAGGATTACAAGGCGCAATGGGATATGAGGGTCATGTAGCCTCACCCCAACCTTCAGGCAATATCTCACACCAATCAACCATGCCAAGACTTTCACTCTCCCAGAGATTAACCTGATCACCCAGATTAAGTAGCATGCCAGGAGTTGAAGGAAAAAGCAAACACAGCAACCCCCATCCCACCACAAGACAGACTTCAGAGAAGGACCTGCTCAGTAAAACACAACCCAAGAGCTGAGAAAACAAAGGCCTCAGATAGCTACAGGCCAAAGGCCAAATATAGAGGAAGGTTTTTGCCTGGCGCCTAAAGATATATAATGATGACACCAGGAAAGCCTCCCCAGAAACAGCATTCCACAAATGGGGAGCCACCACTGAAAAGGCCTGCTCTCATGTTGCCACCCTCTGAACCTCCCATGGAGGGTTGAAGCACATGAAGAAGGGCCTCAGGTGACAATCGCATGGGTTCCTATGGCAGAGGCAGTCCTGGAGGTATTGGGATGCAGAGCTGCATAAGGCTTTATAAGACAATACCAACACTTTGAATTATTACACAGACCCAGCAATAATCATTTCAAGCCCCTGCCATTCCAAACCTTGCTCGTACTAACTCAATTTCCATATGCTCCCCACCCTCCCACCATGTAGGTTCTATCAATGTCCAGCCATCCTCAAAGCTACCTTCTATTAAAGTCTGTTCAGCCCTTGCACACAAGTGCAGCAGCCCCCAGCCCTGAAGATACAAACAGAAGCACCATAATACAGTGCCTCCAATACCCATCACACTGAGATGGTCCAGGCGGATTTCACAGTCAAGGGCAGCAAAAGCCCCTGAGAGATTAAGCAGAAGTAACACAGTTGCATTCCCCCTGTCCCTTGGGTGACCAAGGGTGATTCAGTTACAAAGCCTGGTCTAAACACAGATAGTAGTGGATCTGGGATTGGGGAGCTGCCTGAACCCTTATATCCAAGTTCCAGTTACAGGTGGGTAGCCGTGTTGGTCTGCCATCTGAAGAAGTGTGCATGCACACGAAAGCTCATACCAAGAACAAACTCAGTTGGTCTCTAAGGTGCTACTGGAAAGAATTTTTTTATTTTGTTCCTTATATCCAAGCTCTGAGATCATCAGCAGGAGCATCGTTGGTCATTCCCAGAGTTGGTGAGGCTCACTCGATAACAAGAAATACAGTCTTAGTGTCATCGTCACAGTATTGTGGAATGCTCTGCCAATAGATTCAGCAGGTACCTTCTGTTTAAACTTGAATGAGTTTTAGATTTTTTCTCTGTCTTGTTTTGTGCTGGTTTTAATGCATATGTTACTTATTTATTGTTGTTCAGTCACTTTGAGTTACTGTTGTAAAAAAAAACAACCCTCTAATAAGTTAAATGAATAAAAACCACCAAGGATCTCTGTCATCCATGGATGGAGGCAGGACTTGAGCTGGACCCTAAAGTGCAGCAGGTTAATAGCCTTGCTCTGCTAATCAGGCCAAGTTCCTGGTGTTTATAGCCAGAGGTGCCAGCCTGCCACCCACCTGCAGGGGCAGAACCTGCATTCCTCTCTGCTGTGTCTGCATGAGGCTCTCTCCCAGCACAAGTCCTTAGAGACCTCACTTGGCAGGGAGTTCCCAACACACCTTTAGTCTGGAGCACATCAAGCTTTAAATGTCCTTAACGCAGACAACGACCTTTAAGTAGAACATACAGTCTATTCACTGTGGAAACAGACAACTGTGCCCCATCCTAAAGCTTCCAAACAAAGGAAGCCCGCTGCCATTCTGTAGAAATTTTCGTCTTAAAAGCCTCCTGGACATGACAAAAGAGATCCAAGCTCTCTCTCTCTCTTCCCGCCCCCCAGCCCTTTGTGATGGGTTGCTAGGCAACTGCAGCACAAATCCCCTGTGCTCTTCCTGCTCTAAAAGACACCTAAAATTAAGCTAGTGGGGAAGGGGGAGGGCTCTGTTCACAGAGACAAAAATAGTCCTGCAGGTCACCTCTTCGGAGCTCCTACCTCTGCAAGTTCACTCGATCACATGCTCTGGCAGCAGCCTCAGCTTTAGAAAAGGCATGACTGTTGCCACTCACAGCTCTGGGAAGAAATCCACTGAACAGTCTCCTCGAGTCGATGGGGAAAGGGGGAATGACACGTTCCTGGGCTGCATGCACACCGCTGCATGGTCATCTATAAATACCCGAGTGCAGACAGTCTGAGCACTAAAATAGCTGGCTTTGAACCCAAATGTTTTTGTGGTAGAAGGAAGACGAAAGCATCCCTGGAGGACAGCTCTTGCTCCAGGCACGTTGCGCCGGTTGGGGCTCTTCACTCCCCAAAAGGCAGGCTTTGGGCTTTCACTGGAGCAGGAGAAAGGAAGTCTGTCTTTATGCATACAGGTGGAGTAGGTAAAGAGGAGCACGTGCCTCTGGGGAAAGTCCCAATGCATGGCATGGAAGTTCTAGACCTCCAACCTGGGATTCCCAGCCTGGGTCCCTGTGAGCTTCTACGAGCCAAATTGAGAGACTGAGCCTGTTCAAGACATCAGGAGGAGATGCCAGGCCCCATCCAGGTTCACACACAAACTGGCACCGTCATCAGACAGGCTCTGCAGCAGGAAATGCAACATGGATCCAGCTTTCATGGTGACTAGCTAAGAAGCTGCCTAATCACAGTCAAATGACTCCCAGGAAGCACCCACTGAACTACAATCAGATATCCTATCTCTGTAGCAAAGATACCACCCATGTTTCAGGTGTGGGCAGGGGCAAAGGAAGGCTAACCAGCACCTGGTGCAGGGTGTCGGGGCAAACTGCCCCGTGGCCCATGTGCGGTGCCACTATGTACTGCGCATGCGTGGAGCTGTAGTACTGCGCACATGCACGCGCCATACGTAGCGGTACCACGCATGCGCCACGGGGCGGTTTGCCAACGGAGCTGCTCGAGCACCGTACAGACAGTGGCGGGATCCTCTGCTTGCAGCTGCAGCGGAGGGATCCGTAGGAGCTGCACGAGAGCCATACAGATGCCGATGGGATCCCTCCTCTGCCACTGCAACCGCGAATGGAGGATACTCCGCACACGGCTGCGGCGGTGCCTCATGCCACCGCGCCTGGGGGCAGTGGGGCAAGCCCCCCATGGAGTGCCTTGTTGTCACCCCCCTTAGAGATGGCACCTGGGCAGACTGCCCTGCTGCCCCCTTCTTCCGCCACTTTGTGTGGGCAACCTTCAGGCTGAACCTAGGAGCCAGCCAGAGGGATATGGGCGAGAAAAGGCCTAAAATGTTCCTGTTTGGAGGAAGGACCAGGAAGCAGGTGTGACATGTAGTTGATAAGGATTTGTCAATTAATGGTGCATCATGGGCATGATTCATGGAAAGGTATAACATTTTAGAAATCAGTTAGTAGTTCGGGGAGGGGTTGCAGTTGCTCACTCACAAAAATACCTGCCCCGAAGTTAGTGCTTCTGGCTTTGGCAGCAAACTAATCAACAGTTCCATGTAAAGATGCAAAGAATTCTGCTAAGCCTCACCATGTCCTTTAGAGCTGGCGTTAACTCAGACTGCCCATCTTACCTGGGTTGATTACTGGCATGATGACATCCCCGTTCCTCTCCTTTGTTTCCAAACGTTCCAGCTTCTGCTCTTCATAGCGCCTTCTCCCTTCCTCCTCCTGAGCCTTCTCTGCAAACTGAGAAGAAACAGCAGGGCCACCTGGTCATCCCAAGTCAGAGGGGAAGGGACAAGGACTGCTGCCCGACTGGCCACACCACCACTACCATTGCTTCATGTTGCTATGAAGTGCCACTGGAGGCAAGAAAATGTCCCCTTGGGCCACCAATGGAGAAAGGAAGTTGTTGGAGAGTTTTTCTATACATGGCAAGAGAGGACTTCCCTCTAAGATAATGGGAGTGGACAGGAGCAACGTGGATCAAGTGTTAAATCTGGTATGCCACAATATGTTGGAGCAAAGGAGGGAGTTAGAAAAAGTTTGTTCAAAGGAAATCTGGGGGGAGAAGAGGACATCTTTCTAGGAGAGTCTCAGCTACAGTGTGAATCAAGGCAACAAAACCAGATTATACAGTACAATACAGTACATGATTAAGCAAGTGGATGTAAACATGAAATGGGCATTGTTTATTTTGTTTGCAGAATCTGGACTAAAGCCTGACTCATATAGAGCTCCACCATCACCCTTGGAACATCCCCTTACCTGAATAGGAGGGACTTCCAATACTTTGTTCACGTTGTTAAGAGAGAGGGGCACATACCACAGAGTTGCCTTGTTGGTCACCCTCTTGGCACCTTTTTAGGGAGGGAAAAATATCTGTAAATGAACAGACCACAGAAAACTGCAAAATATGGAATAATAACTGAGTCATCAAAGCATCTGTCCTGAAGAAATGAGAAAGCAAAGCAAAGCAAGTGATATCAGTCAAGGAGGCCTTTATCCAGTGTAACTACCGGCAAGGGGACCTTTTCTGCCATGGCGCTCAAACCATGGCAACTATCTTTGTCCCATGTCTGATCAGTGCCATTGTTAATTAACTTGCAATGTGAGTATGATTGCATTGCATCAGCTATTGCTGTTGTGAGTTATCACTGTAACATATCTGACATATGTTCATAATTGAGTTCTCGCAACAATTATTTTCTGCATTTCTTTGTTATTTGACAGCACTACCTACATTCCCAACCCCATGCCCCACTTATGTCATAACACATATGTTAGCCTCTATGGTGCTACACCTATAAGGCTCTTTGCAATTGGTGCACTGGCTCAGGCGGAGGCAGGGATGGCCACCAACTTGGATGGTTTTAGAAGCGGATTGGACAACTAATGATGGAGATGGAGGAGGAGGAGGAGGAGGATGCTACTAGCCATTATGGCTATGCTCTGCCTCCACTAACAGAGGCAGTCATGCTTCCAGAATACCAGTTACTGCTAACTGCAGGAGGGAGAGTGCTGTTGTGCTCAGGTGCTCCTTGAAGGTTTCTGGTTGGGGCATCTGGTTGGCAACTGTGAGAAGAGGACGCTGGGCCAATTGGGCCACTGGCCTAATCCAGCAGGCTTGTCTTATGTTCTAAAAGGAGGGGAACTGACACTCTCAGATATTCCAGGCTCCTCCTTGAATGTTCAGCTTCCATTTTTGAATAAGTCCCTTTTACATTTGCAGCAATAAGGAAAAGTGTGCTGGCAGTACACTTCCAAAAAAAGTGACCATTACCTAAGTTTGACCCTATGGAGCTATATGTTATGGCTGTTCAGTTCCTGCCACACACATCCTCCCCCACTGATTTCTGACTATGGGCCTAAATTTGCGGGGGGGGGGGGAGTCTGCTCAGATTTTGATCTGGTACAAACAAATGCTTTCAAAACTGGCCCGACTGCTTGAAAAAAACACCACGCCTCTTTTCATCCGGAAGATCAGAGGGGCAATGCTCCCAGTACTCTGGAGGTGGTGTTTCACTGCAGCATCTCCCCCTCCTTGTTCAAAAGGAAAACAGAATTTGTGCGGGAAAGTAGGGCTAATTTGCAATACTTCGGCTCTGTGCACAGCTTTTCACTGTGATGTGACAACCTTCTCTTGGGAATAAGATTTACTGCTTAAACCCAACAACAACAAAACAACCTGATAGGCTGGATTCCACAGCAGCGAACCTATGCCCCCCACCCCACCCAAGGCTACCACACTCCTCCCCAAACAACACAGAATGACTATCTGCACATTTTCCTGGGTAAAACTCTGATCAAAAGAGCGGCAATTCCCAAGGCTGCTGCTTTCAGAAGCTTCCACGGCTGCAGTCCGCCTGTACCAGAGCTGTTCCCTCCTAATTGCATCTAACAGAAATTAGCATGCAGACATTGCGGATAAGTCAAATGAGCAGCACTGGCAGTTTAGCTTGGTTGAGCTGGATGGGCCATGTCTGCTGGGAGTCGGCAAGAAGGGGACCAAGGCACTTCTGACACCGCTGGCTGTTGCTAACTGGCAACTTGAAATGGGGAAACAAAGCACAAGCGAAAGGATCCTTGGCACGACCTCCCTAACCCTTCAAAAAATAGGGGCAGGGAACATACCACCCTCCAGCTTTTGCAGGACTCCATAATCCCTGAGCATTGACCATGCTGGCTGATGTCCACCAATATCTGGAGAGCTGCTCATTTTCCACCCCTTGGCTGAGCACCAATTTGACAATCTTTCCTATAAAACAAGAGCACTGACCAGAGGTTTCAGTAGCCTGACACAGGGTCACATAAGCACACGTTTGGAATTCAATTGCCACTTTGACCCGCCTATCTATTTTCAAGGTGCAATGCACTGCAATGAGGCATCTCCTGCAAGCACTGCGGCCCCATTCACACCGTACATTCAAAGCACTTTGATGCCACTTGAAACAGTCATGGCTGCTGTTTGTTAAGCTAAACTAAGCTAGGTTAAGCTGATCCTGGGGAAGATGTTGGTGCAAGCAGCCTCCCAACTCTGTCCCTGCTCTGGGCAGGATCAAAGTCAGCACACTCCCAGGCCTGACGGCTCCCTTGTTCCTCTGGATAGCGTTTTTTTCCCCACAAACCTCACTGCAAAAAAATCTCCTTGTGCAGTGGAACCGGTGAAAGCGTTGGTTTAAATCTTAATTGCAATTTGGAGGAGATGAAAGGCAGCCCAAGCGTTTCATTCCATGAGTCCAATTTTATTAAAGGCCTCTCCCATCAAAGCTGTCCAATTGGCCACAGTCACGCAGGGCCTCTGAACTGTGATCGTCTGTGGGAAGAGAAGGTTCTCCCTAGTTCTCCCCCATCCAGCGATATATGCAGATTAATCTTTAGAAGCAGCCTCAAGGATTTGGGGAGGTTATAAAAAGGAAGTCACAGGCAGGGACTCGATTGGTGCCACTCCTCGCAGTGGCCCACAGTTAATCAGTGGTGTCTATCACCGAGTGGGATGAACTTTTGGCTCCTGGTTTGATCTGCATATTCTCTTTCAAGGCACGGTAACCATGGAAACACATTTTCATCTTCCCAAACGTCGGCCAAGAGCATGGGGGATAGACATCTGGTTTCTCTGCACCTGCTTTGTTTTTACAAAACCCAGCGTTTGCACTGACAAAGTCTCAACATCCCAGTTGGTCAAAACCATATTCTCTTGGCAGGAAGATGTTCCAAGAGAAGCTTGAGGCAGGGTCAAATATTGGGAGGAGGAGATGAGAAGAGGGTTGCCAAGAGGGCTATCATTTGTAATGCCACACATGGGGAATCTCGTGCCAGACTGGGTATCTGGGGAAGGAGCTGAAATGCTGAGGGCCATTTTGGGCATTCCTGTCTCCTAAGTAGGCCCCCGACTCTTGAATCCTGGCACACGTTTCTTCAAACATTTGTGCTGCAATGTCGAGTTGAGTCTAACTGTAAGTAGCCAAAGGTCATGCCATGATGATATAAACATAAAACACCTATGTGTGAATCACAGGGGGTGGGGGGAATCCTCGGTTCAATAAAGCAGCAATAAACCCTGAGATGGGTTTAAAATATGCATTTAGTTTAAAACCTCCCTTAACATTTAGGAACTTTTTTTTCACTTTTAAAAAACTTTTCTTGTTTTATTGAGCTTATAGTGAAGGGCAGGAGAGAAATCGAATAAATAAATAGATCTATAGGGCCAAGAAAGCCGGAAATTTGCAGGTTTGCTGCAGACAGATTCCCTCTCGTGAGCAATGAAGTATGCGTTCGACTGCACATCCGCCGGTAATGTCACTTTGGCCAGGCCTGGAGGGAAGGAAAGTTTTGGAATGCAACAGCTGGGAAAAAGCCACTTCCAAAGAAGTTGGATTTGTGAGCCAAGGAGTGAGGCATCAAGTAAGAGGCAGGATGAGCATTATATCGCTTCTTTTTTTCCTCCAAAGAGCTCAAGGTAGTACACATAGTTCTTCCCTCCTCATTTAATCGCCGCAACAACCCCGGAGGGAGTTTAGGCTGAGAGGCAGTGATTTGCCCAAGAGCACCTACCAAGTTTCATGGCTGAGTGAGGGGATTTGAACTCTGGTCTCCCAGGTCCTAGCCCAACACTGAATATTTTTATTCACTTTGCATGAGACTGGCTTTGAGATATTATTGGGAGGGAGGGCCTAGAAATTTTGGCAAGATGACAGGAGGGTCTACTCCAAATACAAATTAGTAGGATACAACCACAGTTTATTGTAATATAGTCTATACCAGTGTTTCCCAACAGGGGGCCCCAGGATATTACAAGGGGGCCACAGGTGAAAATTGCATAAATGAGGGACCACAACACAAGGCTAGGGGATCACAAAGGGAAGTGAGAAGTGAAAGGGGAAAAGCTTTTGGTTGTTTTTTTTAATCCTGATTGACTGGCTATCTGCTTGGCCAATCACAAGTAGGTAAGTGGGCGGCCTACCAGGGACTCGGCTCTGCAAGGCAGGGTGAAATCCACCCCAGTGCCTAGCCAAGCGGGGTTGTCTGGTGCTGCTGACTTGCATCTAGTAAACAGTGTCAACTCAGAAGAAAGCCACACTGAGTTCAGTAGGCTTTACTCCCAGGTAAAGGTATGGGGAGCTTTAATGTTTTATCTAGGCAGCCAGGGCTCCTCCGGATGACAAGATATTTTTGCAGCAGGTCAGGGAGGACCACTTGCTTTTTAAAATTCTCCCATATATACAGAACTCCCTGTGCGCCTTTTGGACTGTATCTGTAGGTTTTCCCCGTCTGTGTCAAATAACTGGGGTCAAATAAGTGTTGCTTAATTTTTATAATACATGAAAGATGGATCTTCCTCAGGAGGTTCTGGACACTCCTTCCTTGAAGGTTTCTAAGCAGAGGTTGGATGGCCATCTATCATAGATGCTTTAGCTAAGTTTCCTACATTGCAGAGGGTTGCACTAGAAAGATGGTGAGCTCCCGTTGCTCTGTCCCAGCTCCTGCCAACCTAGCAGTTCGAAAGCATGCCAGTGCAAGTAAATAGGTACCGCTGCAGCAGGAAGGTAAACGGTGTTTCCATGCGTTCTGGTTTCCATCACAGTGTTCCATTGTGCCAGAAGCAATTTAGTCAAGCTGGCCACATGGCCTGGAAAGCTGAGATGAGCACCGGAACCCCCATAGTTGCTTTTGACTGAACTTAACCGTCCAGGGGTCCTTTACCTTTTACTAGAAAGATGTCCCTTCCAGCTCCATGATTTTTCCAGCTCTATGTTTTTCTACTTCAACAATATCATTTTATGTAATGGTACTTTGTATAAATTATAAAAATTATAAATAAAACATGTTCAAATTACAAAGAAACATTAAAATAGCTACCTTTCTACCAGTAGGATGGGGGCGGGGCATGGGCATAGCCAGGATTTCTGTTAGGGGGCAGGCTTTTGATAGGGGAGGGAAACCTCAGATTTGTATTGATTTTTACTTATGGGGTAGCTGCCCCCCTGCCATCACTTGGCTAAGCCCATGGGGGGGCACAGGAAGGAAACAAGGTCGGAAGGGGGCCACGGTAGGAAAAAGGTTGGGAAACACTGGTCTATACAAACAAATGGAAGTTCTTCATCTCATATACAACTTAATGTATCAAAGTCAGCGCATTCTGTCTCTTGTATCCTGGTGGATTGCTTTATTCTGTGTTGCTATTCAATCATCATAATTGCTCCGCAAATCATAATAAAAAGCTTCAGCGCTGGATATATCAAAATATTGTGAATCCATCAAGACCAACCTCCTCCTACTGCAAAACAAAATGCATCCATCAATTCCTAAAATAACATAGGCTTCATTTGCCTTCCTTACTTCTCGGGTAATTAGTTAACTTAGCCACTTTTTAACGGACGGGATAGGAGGTTATCTCCACTTTTTCACATCAAAAATTCCTGCTCCAGCTAACAGGTAAGAAATTAATTCTTTATGTTCAAATCCAGTTTTGAGGGTGAAGTATAACTGCCAGCTGTGCATGGTTAAACATGCACTTTGAGAGAAATTTATTTCATTAAAAAGAATGATAGACACAGCAGTTGCCATTTACCCTCAAGAAAAATCTTGGGAAATGAAAGATTTAAGAAAGCGAAGAAGTTAAGCGCCATCACGTGGTTTAACCCTTGTTCAGCAGGTGACCACAAAAGGTGCTGGGGTTCTGCTTACCTGTGAGAATGTTTTCCGACTCCACATGCACTTGGACTTCTACGGAGTGCTTGGATGTGTAGCTGATCTCAGCGCTGACGTGAGCCACTTCTCCGATGCACATGGGGGAAAGGAAGTCTGTGCGCTCCACGCGGGCCAGGGCGGCCACGCATCGCTCCTGAGAGGGGCAGGCAAAGCCACTGTTAGTGAGTGAGCAAAACATCACAGGCAGGTGGGGTAAATGGAAAACAACACACACCACTGGGAGCAAAGGAGGAAAAGAGCCCAAAACGGAAGATGGGTGGAAAAAACATGAGGCTGCTCCTGAAGTCTACAGACCTGCTACCCAGTTCTACTCACTTTGCAAGGGGCGAGGGAGTCAGAGGTCTGGGTCCATTAGCATCACAGAATGCTTTCAACTGTGTACTTATGCAATAAGCTCTTTGGTAGACTGGCATCCCATCTCCAACTTTGGTGGAGTCTCCCACTCTTTATTTCCCTCTAATTATCTATCACTGCCACCTACTGGCCAGTCATACATTACATTTGGGGTTTTGTTTTTTTGTTTTTGTTTTTAAAGGAAGAAATTGATTAAATAGGGTGACTATCCACAAATTCTGGTCGTCCAAGAAGTTTTAAAGGACAGATTTGGAAAGAGAGGAGAGGCACCCACCACCCTTGGGCTTTTCTCCAGTCATGGTGGCAAGAAGGTCAGTGTCCATTTCAGAATCTGGATTTGTTGTTTCTGCCCTTGCATAAATAAAGACCAGACCTTTTTATTATGGATTAGGGCCCAGGTCCACAGAGCCTAGGGCTTGCCAATCAGAAGGTCAGCGGTTCGAATCCCCGTGACGGGGTGAGCTCCCGTTGCTTGGTCCCTGCTCCTGCCCACCTAGCAGTTTGAAAGCACATCAAAGTGCAAGTAGATAAATAGGTACTGCTCCGGTGGGAAGGTAAACGACGTTTCCGTGCGCTGCTCTGGTTCACCAGAAGCAGCTTAGTCATGCTGGCCACATGACCTGGAAGCTGTACGCCGGCTCCCTTGGCCAGTAAAATGAGATGAGAGCCGCAACCCCAAAGTCGTCTGTGACTGGAGCTAATGGTCAGGGGTTCATTTATCTTTACCTTACCTTGTTCAGTTGGTGGGCATGGGAGGCAGATGTCTTTCCCCCTCTGCTTTATCTCACAACCACACCCCTCCCCCACTAAAGGTGAAGAAGGAGGGGGGCATAATGGGCGCGGACACTGCTTTTGTTGACCCTGCCCCCCCCCTCGCACCTTCACTGGGCTCTGGCAGGTGAGTAAGCAACACCAGCACGCATGCGCAGCCAGTGTGGATCCAAATGTGGGGGGGGGGAGCATCTACATTGAAAGGTCTAGCCCACATTTCCTCTGGGACGTTCCAAGCCGGCTGCCTCGTTCCTGCGTCCCTCCTGTTTGAACAAGGCCAAAATGTTTGGCAGCGCTGCCCCAGGCTTGCTTAGCTTGGAAATAAATTTGTAAAGTGACATGGGACCTAATCCTGCGTAGGAGCGCAGAGTCCAGACTTTTTCTTATGCCTGCTTTCTTTCACCTGATGCATGCCAACGGTTGCACAGCACTTCCCCCACCCGCAGCACTCATGATCATCATTCAAGGTGCCGCAGGGCGCCATGGCACATCTGTTGAAAACCACTGGCTTAGGTAGTGGACAAATGTATCTTGTGTTCTTTTCTAATCCATTTATTTTTGCTAAAGTTGGAATTTGTATTCCCTTGTCATGTATCTTTAAATTTACTTAACTTTTTTACTACTCCTTCATTATTAAGCTGGAAACTATTATATGACAGTTTGAAAAATAAAACAAAAGAAGACAGGAGCATTATAAACCTCAACATGCAGAGCAGGCACTTGAATCTACAACGGAGGCGCAGGGAGGCAACAAGACTTTGCTCCTGCAGCTTTGTCCCATCCCACAATTGCCTGCTACTAACACTGAAGGCATCACTGGGAAGAGCCTCCTCCACATATCATGGCTGCAAACAGCTTCACTGTTTGAACATGTACTTACACCAGACTGAGAGTTGCAGTGCCGAGTGCTGATGATGGCACCTGCCTCCTCAATCATTTTTAATATGGTCCCTCCATGGACGTTCCCAGCAATGTTGGCATCATCAGGGCCCATAATCCTACAGAGAGAAAAGAGGATAAAGAGGCAGATTAAGAGGCAGTCAGCTCTAACTCAGGCTGAAGAGACAGAACAAGTGTCAACAACATGGCACCTTACAGATGATGTTGGATTGCAGTGTTCGAAATTAGCCAGGGGCCAGGTGCATCTTGCACCTGGCTATCAGCCACTTGTGACCAAGTGAAGAAGCTTGGGCACCAGAATGGCACCTGACATCTTCACCATCTGGTGTGCATACCTGGGTGTCATTGGATCTTGACTGTTTTCACACACTAATACCACATCCTGTACAATACTGTAAGTTATATTTTATCTGCACAATCAGAATTAATTTCAGGAACCAAAATGTTTTGTCAGTGCAGCCTGAGCAGGAGCAGTGAAGAACATTATAATTAGGCAATTGTTGCAACTTGTCTTCACTTACCCCACCCCACTGCCCTGCTCACAGTTATGAAGATTATGTTATTAATGATCCATGTCACCATTAAGAAAAAGAGGTAGGAATAGGCTGTTATTCCAATGGAGGACAAAACAGAGCCAACTTCCACAGGTAACCCAAGTGCGCAGACAGGTTCACAGGTGCAAAGACCAGGAGAGGGCACCTGCTACAGGGATCAGCAAGCTGCATGAGTCATTGCCAGTACTTACTACTCCAGTTTCGAACACAATCTTTCTCTCATTTCTAACCTGGACTACTGACCACCCTCAAGAGTGACACCATATAATCCTATAATATCTAATTGTGGATTAACTTCCTGCCAGATTTAGGAGGGGGGGAAGGATTAGGTCAGGGAAGAACTGGACCAAGCAGCTGCTGCTCCCCAATCTGGGTCACCGGTTGAGCCATGGAAAGAGAGAAGGCATAGGTATGTTTCCCCAGAGGTGCTCTGGTAGTCCTTGAATTACTGAAATTCTCAAGAGTAACAGGAAGTAGTAACAGAAAACTGAATGGCTGAAGCTGCATCTTGAAACAAGAGATAAGGACAGGTTCTGAACCAGGAACAAAAGATACAGCAGCAGCTGTAGGGAACCGTAGGGCAGAATCCATCTCTTACAGGCCAGTCTATCATGATGGCCATGAGTCTCTCCTCAGGTCAGAACCTCTCTCATGTCTGATGTTGGGCTGAATTCAGGAGCAAGACATTTTGGGGCAGGACATTTTTTTAACAACAATTGTCTGCTTTCAAAGATAGCAGTCTAATATTCTCAATGGCCAAGGGTGGGGGCTGCTGCAAACTGTAAAATTAAATCTCATGATTGAAATGTAAACCATTTTTGCCACAAAACCATGATGTGAAGTCAGTTACCAAGCCATAGTTTGGAAGCAAATTAATTGCTCATGCTAAACATAATTCATCTGATTCAGACATCATGGTAAAGAACGGTCAGGCCAAACTGGAAATGTATGAGCAAATCAGCCACATGATCTGGAAGATCACTAAAGTGATGTTCAAAATGAGCCCAGATGATGCACACCATTTTCTTCCCAGGAAGAAGTCTCTGAACCAGGAAAAAATCCAGGCAACAGGTTGCCAAGGAGCTTGAAAAGGTGTCAACAACTCCTAGGAATACGAAATATTTCCCCACCTCTGTTGTCTGGCCAGTCACTTCTATTCTGTAGCTCTTCCTCCTCCTTCAGCCCCAACCATGGGAAAGGAAAACCCTTGTAGAAGACTTTCCTCCCAAAGCTATTCCCCCTCCCCATTCCACCTGCTGTAATTGCAGCCTAATTGTAATTAGAGCCCACAATTCACCCTTTCCAACTACCTGTCTTCTTGTACATACAAGCTTCAAGTCAAATCCTTTTCAATCATAGCATAATCCTAGATTCATATTCCTCCTTTTGAAGTCCCAGCCACTTCTTGCAAGCCAACTAACTGCTCCACTTTCTCCTATAACTACTGTCTGGCACTGTGCCTGACTGGGAACTAGAGAAGCAACTGATCACAAAAGAGGGTCAATCCACAGATTTCAACCACACAGGGCCTACAAAAAAAAAGGATGAAGGTTGTCATACCAGCTAAGTTGACCTTGCATCACGAGGAGGAGACATAGAGAGAGTCCTCATCTCTGTTAGAAAGCACTCTGAACTGGTATTTTCCAGGCATTATCTGCACTAGGCTTGGCACACACACACACCCTGCCTCCCCCTCAAAGGATTTCCTGCCTTGGTCCCCAACATAGTTGCAGAATGAGTCACCCTAGACACCCTGCGGTCTCATACAAAAGGGGAAGGAAGAAGCCCAGCAACTATAACATCTTAGGACGTACATGGCTGACATTGTTCATGTACAGCAGCCTTAACTCAACTTGGTATCCCCCTCCAGATGTTTTGGACTACAACTCCCATCAGCCCCACCCAGAAAAGTGTTTGTAGTCAAAACATCTAGAGGGCACCAGCTTGGGAAAGGCTGCTGTATAGGTGGTTTTTCTAAAACACTGCAACGGTGCTGAGAGATGAACCCATGGGAAAATGCTGCAGGAAGATAAGCAGACCTTTGCCTTTATCAAGCTAGCAGAAGTCCTACTTTGGTCCTCTGCAGGGACAAATTGTTCACATACTTTTAGCAAGAGGACAAAGAGAACTTCCCACCCACAAGTAAGTAAAAGCTTGAACTCCCCTCACCTTAAATTCAGGATCTACATTCTTCAGCTTGCTTGGCGAGGAAGGGGAGGCTAAAAATATTTTTAAAAATAAAAACCATTGCTGCACCAGCTCTACAATTCTGAGATTCTATGATTAGGAGCAGGTACAGCAGAAAGAAGAAAAGGAGGAGATGTTTGTGGGGGGCTGATTGCTCTCCCACTGGAAAGACTGAGAAATGAAGCACAGAGAGTTTTCCTCCCTTCATGATCCAAACTGGCACTCCATCAGCCATCAAATGAAAAAGGAGTGGGAGCAAGGGAGGAGGCCTGAAAGAGGGCCATCAAGAAGTGGTGCAGTACTTCCCTTCTGATTGGAGAACTTGTTCTCTAGGACAAAGGTATCCCTGCCATAAAAACACCTCTTGCAATACAGAAACTGGCTTGAACAGGTTAAGGGTTCAACAGACTGGACAGTACATAAAACAACGCACCTTTTGAGCTCCTTCTTATACAGGCCATCCAGAGGGGAATGGCATCACACCCTAATTTTAGTATTACATTTTCACCATATGTAAAGTTGGTATGGGAGCCAGATCTTAAGGAACAATTTGAGGTATCTCAATGGATGAGATACCTCACCCTTTTAGATTGTCTCTGCCAGCATTGGGGGGGGGGGGTTAAGTCTTCCATCAGTAGTATTTTACCCTAGTATGTTTGGCTCACATTCCTTGTGCTAGCAGGGCTGTGGGGAGATAGGATTTTACTGTCTGGCACATGTGATGAAGCTGTTCATAAATTTTGTAAACAAGTAAATTATTCAATACACTGTTAGGTAAAAATGTGATCCTGCACCCTAAACTATGTATTTTTCCTATTTTTGATAAAGGTAATGCAGATCCTATATGTAAACAGCAAACTGTATATCTTCTAGTAGCAGCTTGATTAGTCATCACTCAGGGCTGGAAAGACACGTCATAGAATCATAGAGTTGGAAGAGACCACAAGGGCCCTAGATAGCTGGTTCAAGAAAGTTATGTTCATTGCTATTTCAGATATATTGAGATGTAATCTTCCTGTGGCTAGGAAAGACACTGATTCTTCTGCTTTCACCTCTGCTTATGGGTTATTTTTAATCAATATTTGTTTATTTTATTAAATTTATATATGACACAGGTGGCAAATCCCTTCAGAATACGATTTTATTTGACCATATCCATAAACAGGCAAGACTTTTTTCTCATCATTGTACAGTATAAGTTGTGTTTTATACCCCATTTATAATTTTATTTGTGTCCATTTCATTCACTCCTGATTTTTTTTCTTTTGACTTTATTATCAAGAGTTCCTTAAAAAAAGTTCCTTGCACTGAACTTACATTATTTTGTTATTATTGATTGTTTCTCTCTGTGTGTGTAACGTTGTTCAATATTTTTAAATTAAAAAATGTATCCTGCCAAACTGTATCCAACTAAGCTTTACATGGAGTAGATCCACAGAAATTAATAGATCTAAGTTAGTCACGTCCATTAATTTCAATAGGTCTACTTTTTCAAAAGTTGTAAAATAATGAAGTCAACTTAGCTTAAGTATTGATTAAATTTTGCCTTTCCTGTTTTAATAATTGTAATGATTCAAATATAACTGTGTTATTATTCAAAAACATTTGACCAATCAACTGACAGAATCTTTTTTTGGACATCCTTCCCACAAATAATCCTGGGAACTATAGTTTACCCACCACAGAGCCATGGTTCCCAACACCATTTTAAAAAACTACAGTTCCCTTTTCTTTGTTGCAGCTTGAGGCTAGAGAACTTCCCCAGCCTAAATAACTTCCCCTTGAAGGGGAATCTCTACCTCTGACTTGCATATGGGACTCCCCTATGGTGGGGTGGGCTCTTCCATTTTACATATGTAAATCTGACACTACAAGATCTATAACCCACCAACCCACAAAGCTGAGGACAGGCGGTGCCATTCACTTCCTTGGTCTCCCCCAGGCTAGATACCCATTTCCAAAAAAGAGGTGAATATTTATCTAAAGGCCACCTGATGAATGTGTATCTAAGACGCAAGTTCTAACTGGCCAGCCCAAGGGCAACCCACTACCCAAGACAACACCCAGCCTCACTCCCATACTAGGGCAGCTTAAATTGCAGGATACTCACACCTGATCACTTACCGGTACCTCCTGAGATTCGCATTCAGCTGGAAGAGCTTTGCTCCCACCCCCCGCCACATCTTCAGCATGGCTGCTCTAAAAGTTGTGACCGCTCAGGTACAGAAAGTGGTGTCCAGGTGATGTCTCTGCTCCCTTTGCACACACAACTATATTGCTCTTTATATAGTTGTCTGGAAATTTAGAAATGCCCTACACAAACATCATCAGTGCCACAAGCCATCAATTTAGAGAACAAACTGGTCTTGTGCTATTGACAGAAGAACATACATGAAAAAAAGAATTCCTCTGAATCCAGACAACAACAGACTCTAAACACAACCATCAAAGAGACTTGACCTCCCCCTAGGAAACAGGAGATGGTTGACAATTCATATGGCTGGTCTCCCTAGTTTAAGGAACTGCTTTAACATCTAACCAGAAGCTCTGGAGAAACTATTGACAGCAAACTATTTAGCAAGAGCAAGAATAATGTACTGTACCTCCCTTTATCTGGAAACCAACTATCAATTAAAGTACTATTATCAGATCCATTCAGCAGCTCTCTCATTGATGACTTAGCCCAGGAGTGGCCAACTCCCAAGAGACTGCGATCTACTCACAGAGTTAAAAACTGGCAATGATCTACCCCCTTTTTGGGGGTTCGGGTCAAAGTTGTTGAGTTTTTTCAGGGAGGAGGTAAAATGTTGAGCTTTTTTAGGGGAGCAACAGTTGTTCAGCTTCTTTGGGGGGGAGCCAATGATTTACCAGTGATCTACTGCAGATGTCCAGTGATCTACCGGTAGATCAAGATCTACCTGTCGGACATGCCAGACTTAGCCTATTGCTTCAGTTGCTAAAGCAGGTTTTCAGGTAACTTACAACAGAATGAAAAAAATGGGAGGCGGAATCACCTCGCCTCACTAAAGGATGTTGCAGAGCTGGGAAAGGTTTGGTTAAGGGCAACCAGATTGATCACAAGGATGGATCAAAGGACGCAGCACTTGGAGCTTTCCAGTTTGGATAAAAGCCAAGAAAGAGGAGAGCATGATGGAGGTGCATAAAATTACAAAACTTGTGGGAAAAGTGAATAGCGAAACTTTTTTCTCCCTCTCTCACAGTACTAGAACTCAGGGCGATCCAACGAAGCTGAATGTTGGAAGATTCAGGACAGACAAAAGAAAGTGCATCTTCACACAGCATACAATGGAATTCACTTCATGGAGGATAAGGCTATCAATGGCTACTAGCCACTATGGCTAAGTTCCAGTGTCAGAAATCAGCCATGTGCCTGGCATGTGTTTTTTTCGACTAACACGGGTCAACTGTGACAACATGGAGATCTCTGGATGCCAGGTTGGTGACTGGAGAAAGCAAAATGTCACTTACAGAAACATCTGAAATATTTTCCTGGAAGCTTGAATTAGTTTTATTCTGGATTGTTTTATTTGATGTTTTAATGTGATGTAAACCGCTACTGTAAAGCAGTATAGAAATGAAAATAATAATAATAATAATAATAATTATTATTATTATTATTATTATTCCACTTGGGGGTGCGTAGACATTCCATTGTGGTGAGTGTAACCTAGGTTTAATGTGCCATTTGGTGGTTAGATTATATATCTGACTTTCTAACATTGCTATGTTCTCTCTCCACTCCAGAAGCAGTATGCCTCTGAACACTGGCACCGCTGGGAATCTCACGTGGGAAGAGAGCTTCTCAATGGGGCATCTGTTTGGACTCTGTGAGAACAGGATGCTGAGCTAGATGGGTCTTTCGCCTGATTCCGCTACAGGGCTCTTGCATTCTAAAATGGTGACGTAAAGTTCAACTCCTTCTGTGAGCCAAAGAAGACATACTAAAACGTAGGTTGAAGAGAAAAGCGGAATTCTGCTAGGTAGCAGGTAATGAGTACAGTGCCTATTCCAATAAGGAGCGTTACGGAATGTGGGACAATTGAGAAAGGGGTCAAAAATATGGAAGAAGGTGGAATTGAGGGAATGTGTAGGTTGGCCAGTGGTAAGTTACAGTATGGGAGGTGGAGTGAAAAATGTAGAAATAGGGAGAACTACTGAGCCATGAACAAACAAAATCAGAGGAATGAAGTATCTATCTAATGAAGGATGCTTGGTACCATTAATTAGTTGCTATTGGGTTCATTATGTGGCTTCAAATATCCACATGCATCAGTCATCACCTAGGACACAGGTTTCACCTCATTGCTGGTTTCACCATCAGCATTAGGTCATGAAATGTGGGAGGCACAGGAGGGAGGTGTCAGAGAAGGAGACATTCAAGTTAAGCAAGCTCATGAAACTGTTAAAGTCCAGGAAGGTAAAGCCACAAAAGAAATGCTCTCTGAGGCCACAATCCTGGGCACACTGATAAAGGAGCAACTGGCAGTGAACTAAATGGACGGCTTAATTTCCAGATTGATGTGAGCAGGATCAGGTGGCCAGGAGCCACTTTGACCTGCAATATAGAAAGCTTCCCATTTCCCCTGTCTCAATAGGAGAGCCTCCCCCAAAGCCACTGTCCGGGAGGTTCCAGAGAAGGAAGGGTTTTGCCAATCCACCCATCCCCAAACCTGAAAGGATCCAGAATCTGAGATGAGGAAGAAATCCTGCTTTTAAATTGCTATTTTAAAGGGTTTCAAGCCACCATTGGGAAACGGGAGGGAAAGCATGAAGTGGAAGAGATGAATCCATGAAACTACGTAAACAGTTGTCAATATAGTACAAGCATTGTGCTTTCCAGAACCCTGACACCCAACCATATAGAAATCTGCTCCTAGCATTCAGCAAGACAGTAAAGATGCAAAAGCAGAGGAAGACCGAAAGCTCATTCACTTGAATGAGTTCCACCACAACCAGTATTTTTTTTCTGTTTGAAAAGGCCATATCCAAAATAAAAACGTGAAACAAACAAACAGGCAGCATAGCTTGACAATTAACTAATCTCACTTGCCTAGAAGAAACATTTTATGGAAAAGTGGCTCAGAAAATCAATCCAAGCACCCTGTGGCAAACAATAAATGGGAAGCGGTTGTAGCAGTTTAGTGGCAGAGCATCTGCTTTACACGAAACCCTAGAAAGCCACCTTCACTGTCAGTGAAGGTAACACTGAACTAAGCAGGCCAAAGGTTTGACTCGGTACAGTACGATCACATCTTGCGTGCAATTAACTTGCAAAATTTCAGGCTTGTGCAGCTGAAATTCCACAATTTAACTGCACACGAGGTAGAGAACTTAAAACCTCCTTTAGAGCAGGGCTTTCCTAGTGTGGAAAGAGTTGATAAGCTCTCAGACTTGCTTACAGAGCTCACAAAATCTTGCAGGAACTTGAACAGTCCTGTGAGTTCTCGCGAGAGCATCCCAGAGCCTGGTAAGCAAGTCAGTCTTGCTTGGAAGGTAAGGATGGCTGCACAGGGGCAGTTCAGGTCAACACATTTTTTGTATATACGTACCATTGCCAAAACATACCCCCCACGCAAGACATGATCATGCTGTGTAAGGCAGCTTTCTTTAAAGAAAGAAGCAGCGGCCTGCCTCCAGCTCTTGAACATTTCCAAAAAATGTCCTGTAGAGGGCAGAGCCTGCTCACCTTCTGCCAGACAACACTACAAGAGGGACTTTGTCCAGGGTGACCTTCTCTGCAGACTCCAGAACAAATTACAACAACTCACAGGATTACAAGAGGCACCTGTTTGTTTGTTTTTGTTTTGGCTACTTATTCCACACCTGAACCTTTATGAGGACAGTTTCCCCACATATATCTTCGGCGCAACCAACTTGGTCAGACCCTGCATTACAAAAAAGAAATCCAAGCCAACAATCTTTCATCCTACTGAAGGATGCCAAGTAATATTATTTCTGCATTCACCCAATCTCTTTTTTTGAACAGTGAAAAAAAGAATTTGATCAACTCACCAGTCAAGGTGTCTTACATGGTTCTTCCCCTCCTAATTTAATTCCCACAGCAACCCTATGAGGTAGGTTAGGCTGAGAAGCAGTGACTAGCCAAGGTCACCTAGCGAGCTTCATGGGCAATTGGGGATTTGAACCCTGGTCTCCCAGGTCCTAGTCCAACACACTAACCACTACACCACACTGGCTCTTTATCAGAATAAATACTGTATATCGTCCCTGCCCTAGGCATTTTAAACTGTGTCTGCTTTAAGATGTTTTCACTCTGCATCCTGTGTTAAGATGAATCTAAACTTCTATTGTTAGCAAACATTAAATTGCATTACGTATTGTTGGGAAGTGCCCTGAGCAACAAACATTTAGGCCAATCCAGTGCAGAGATAAGACAAAAAGTCAAAAGATCACAGGCACCTGGATTTTTTTAAGGCACAATCATTTGCATTTTACTGATGGATAATTGAGTGTCCATACATTACACAGGAGCAAATGTGGTTTTTCTATATACTCATAAAAGATCTGCAGTTAATTTTGGCTCTCTCTGATATGCATACCTGTTCTATATGTCTTTGTTGCAGTCACACTTTCTCATTTTTTCAGGAGACATTTATAGATTAAAACTGAATCTCTATGGGCAGAGTGTGCCACAAGACTGGGCCAATGACACCAACATTACTTGTTTTTGTCAAATGAGCATTGCCAAATCGGGGAACAACCAAGAATGCTCCTGTAGATGATATAAGGGTTCAAGCATTCCCTGAGGTACCCTGGACCTAGGAGGTTCAGGGCTTTGTCAATTAATACAAGGACCTTGAACTTGGCTCCGTAATAGATGGGCAGGCAGGCCTAATGCTTCAACAATGGTGTCCCATGTTTTCAGCCAGATGCCCCCATCAGCAATCTGGCCACCGCATTCTTCACCAGTTGGAGCTTCTGAACTAGCACCAAGGCCAGCCCCACAAAGAATGCATTGCAGTATTTCAACCTCAAGGTAACCAACACATGTACTGCAATAGTCAGGCTATGAACTGGGCCGGTGGCTTTGACAAGGCTATGCAACTGCATTGCCCTTGAGAAAGTCAGGATTTAAAGCCAGTTTGTTCAAGCCCAGCTGTCCACTCTGTTTCTGTTTATTGGAATGCCAGAGTGTCAAAGCAGATTTTACCATCAAACCAACAGCTGAATTTAACTGCAAATATAATGATTTGCAAAGGGATACCAGAGGTAAAGAGGACTGGGCTTGGTCAGGAAATGGTACATTTATTTTAAAACAAACAACAACAAAAAACAGAGACTCTCACCTAAGAGATCAGAGAGAGACTCTCACCTAAGACAGAGACTCTCACCTAAGAGATCTACAGACAGAGACTCTCACCTAAGAGATCTACAGCAAACCTTTTTAGAACTAAAATATCCACCTGATGAAGTTAAACAACAGATCGACAGAGCCAGACTGATACCCAGAGAGAACTTGCTGCAAGACAGACCCAAAAAAGAAAATAACAGAACACCACTAGTCATCACATACAGCTCCCAAGTTAAAACAGTACAACGCATCATCAGAGATCTACAACCTCTCCTAGACAATGACAGTTCTCTTTCTCAAGCTCTGGGAGGAAGACCCTTCATCGCATACAAACAGCCACCCAATCTCAAACAGCTCCTCACCCACAATAATACAAAAACAGGACTCAACATGGACACTGGTACCAGAGCCTGCAATAAACCCAGATGCCAACTTTGCTGCCACATAAACCCGGATAACACCATTACTGGTCCCAACAACATCAAACACACCATCTCAGGACTATTTAATTGCTCATCTTCCAACATTGTGTATGCAATCAAATGCCAACAGTGCCCTTCAGCTCTCTATATTGGACAAACAGGCCAAACCCTACGCCAAAGGATAAATGGACATAAATCTGATATCAGGAATCACAAGACAGAGAAACCAGTAGGAGAACACTTCAATCTCCCAGGACATTCTATAAAAGATCTCAAAGTAGCTGTCTTAATACAAAGAAATTTCAGAAATAGACTGGAAAGAGAAGTGGCTGAATTGCAACTAATCACCAAACTTAAAACCATGGAGAAACCTGGTTTGAACAAAGACATTGGATTCTTATCTCACTATACATAACAAAGCCATCTTTAGCCATCTCACCCCTTGCCTTTCCCTGCAAGACTAATTGCAGCCGTTTAGAGTCGTCAACAGGTTTTCCACACTTATCAGCCTATCACCCATTCCCACCACCCTTCTCAGTAATACCCCTCCCCACTCCCCCACTATATTTAAGGATCTGGTGACTTCTGTTTCAGTGTATCTGAAGAAGTGTGCATGCACACGAAAGCTCATACCAGGAACAAACTCAGTTGGTCTCTAAGGTGCTACTAGAAAGAATTTTCGATTTTGTTTTAACAACAAAAAACCATAGTAAAAGAAATAAATAAAAGAAAAATGCTTCCAGAGGCTGTATAAATTAAAACACCAACAGCCCAAGGGAGATGTTTATGAATGCAATTCCCAATGCACTTAGTTTAAACTTAGTCTGCAAATGCACAAAGCTGAGTGAAAACCTAGCAAGTCAGCACAACTGAGAAGAGCAGATATACAGAGAACAAACTTCTCTCCTAGATCTCTTAAGTGCCTTTGGTGTAAACCCCACCCCAGAGAGTAAGGAGATTAGAAAACCTCACAGGTGGTGGCAGCCTGGTTAGTGTAATTATTCTCATATGCCTACTGCTAATATGACACCAAGGGAAGGCGAAAGCTGGAGCCATTTAAGTGATTTCCCTGTGTAGGTTCCATTGATCAGAGCACAAATATTGCATTGAGAGGATACACAAAGTCGTTCCCCCCCACCCCATTGACAATAGTTTGAATCCAGTAGGAGAAATGTAACTTCACAGCCGCCACATCTTGCTGATGGAACAGCAGCTCAATAAAAGCTGACCGTCACACTGAAAATTAAACAGGCCTGACTTTCTCCATTTTCAGGAGAGCTCAGGATGGTAGTAGAGAGAAACTAAACTACGGTACATCACAAACCTGCACAGCATCAATTTGTGGATTAACACTCAGGAACGTGTGTGTTTCTTTAACCCAACCCTGAAGAAACAGGTTAGCCCCCACCCAGACCAAACACAATTTATGCCTCCAGGTCATAAAATGCTGAGTAAAGTATTTGCCATCTAAGTGACAATAAGCACTGTTCAAGCAGCAATACCCAGGCTACATTCACACCATGCACTATGATACCACTTTAATAAGTCTTAAAGGGTAAAGGTACCTCTGACCATTAGGTCCAGTTGCGGATGACTCTGGGGTTGTGGCGCTCATCTCGCTCTATAGGCTGAGGGAGCCGGCGTACAGCTTCCAGGTCATGTCGCCAGCATGACTAAGCCGCTTCTGGCGAACCAGAGCAGTGCACGGAAACGCTGTTTACCTTCCCACCAGAGCAGTACCTATTTATCTACTTGCACTGCGTGCTTTCAAACTGCTAGGTTGGCAGGAGCAGGGACCAAGCAACGGGAGCTCACCCCGTCGCGGGGATTTGAACCGCCAACCTTCCGATCAGCAAGCCCTAGGCTCTGTGGTTTAACCCACAGCGCCACCCGCGTCCCTTAATAAGTCTTAGCTTCCCCCAAAGAGTTCTGAGACCTGTATTTTTTTAAGATGTTGATAGTTGTTAGGAAGACCCTATTCCCCTCCGAGAGATATAGTTCCGTGAGTTCCCTTAGAAGAGGGAGTGATTGTGAAACCACACTGAGAACCATAGGTCTTTGAGGAGAATAGGGGCTCCTAACAACTTTCATCACCCGTATCAAACTACAGCTCCCAGAACTTTTTGGGGGAGGGGGGACCATAACTATTTAAAGTGGCATCATAGTGCTTTAAATGTATGGTGTGAATGTGGCCAGTATGAAGTGAGGCTCAGGGGGATGGGGGAGACAAATAAAACAATATTTAAATTACCTGTTTAATCAGACTGTCTATAATAACCCTCCCCACTCAATGAAAGATTCTCCAGCAAAGGTAATGAACCACAAGTTAACACATAGAAAACAGGGAATACAGAAACAGTATTAAAACCCACAACCATTAAAAGCAAGTAAGAACAGCAAAATCTTTCCCAGTAAGCTGAAAACCACCAGCAAAGGCCCTGGCAACCGAATAAGGAGAGAGAGTTGTAGAGAGAAACTTCCATAAATTCCCCCCACATCCTTTTGGCCCCCACTACACCTGATGGTGAGCCAGTAATTGAGCAGGTGGTCCACCAAGCCTTCACTTCCCAGAGCCTCTTTAATGTAAAGATTTTGATGGTAAAACCAACACTTTTGAATTTGACCCATAAACAGTTTGAGCATCCACTGCGCAATTCTCGAAGGAGATGTGAGCCTCCGTACCAGCACTAGGCAACAGCCTTGCTGTTGCATTATGAAGCAACTGAAGTTTCCAGATAGCCTTCAGAGGTAGTGTATTACAGTAATGTGATCTGCAGGTTATCAAGATGTAGATGACTGTGGACAAGTTCCTTTCCTGCAGTTGACACACCAGGTGAAATAAACAAGAAGGGGCTGCAAGCCATACAAAGTACCTGAGCATCCACCACTGAGGGCTGGATCTAACAGCAGCTCCTAAACATCTGATCTGTTAGTGGGTGAACAATCCCAGAAATAAAATGGGCAACAGATCCCTCCCCTAGACCCCACAAACAATACCTTGGTCTTAGCTTAACTCCCATCCAGCACAAATGGATAACAAAAGCTGCATTACATCAAGCCAACTCCTTGCACTGAGACATGGGTTTACTTAAAGCCTGCTAGGATCAGGCCAGTGGTCCGTCTAGTCCAACATCCTTTCCTCACAGTGGCCAACCAGATGCATATAGGAAAACCTGCAAGCAGGATCCAAGCACAAGGGCATTCTCTCCTCCTGTGGTTTCCAGCAACTGGTTATGCTGAGAGGCAATGACTGGCTCAAGGTTACTCAGTGAGCTTCATCCTGGCTCAGTAGGGATCTGAACCCTGGTCTCCCAGGTCCTAGTAGTCCAATACTCTAACTACTGCACCATACTGTCTCTCTGTTCTTCTCCTGCCAATCCCCATCAGGCTCAGGTGTTTACATAATTTACACAACAGTAATTTTTTTGAACTGATTTATAATGTTGGCACTTTAGAGTGAATTCTGAAATGTGGCATATACTAGCATCTTGGAAGTCCCATGCAAAGCGTTAGCATTCATTGCATACTAATGCTAAATGTCCATAGTGGCAAAATATTTTTCTATTTCTGGATGTTCACAAAAGTAATCTGGGATTGTCAGCATTCATAGTGACAACTGACTTTACCATGCCAACAACTTAACCCCTATATCCCGCCACCAGTCTTCTGCCCTATTTACTTCAAATTGATCTCCATGAATCCTTTCCTCTGCCAACACTGACAGATGGCAAGAGAGGGCGATAGCAAGAGAGGGTGGATGAATAAGGACATACCCTCTGAACAGCCACACCTTGAAGACAAGACAACCTTTGAGCATACGAGTGCCACTTCCCTCACTACATATATTAACAGCAATCTAAGTGGGTTCACTCTCAAAGCAGCAGAACTTTGACTGGCATAGTACCACTGCCATGGAGTGCCCTTCCCAGAGAGACTCCCCAAACTCCCTTGTAATGCTGTAATGTCGGGTGGAAATAAAAACCTAAGGATAAGTTGGACATGTGGGTTAGGCCAAACAGAGCCCATTGAGTCCAGTATTCTGGTCTCACAGTGGACAACCAGATGCTCCAAAGGGAAGCCCACAAGCTTGAGTCTAACAGCAGTCTCCCCACACAATCCCCAGCAGCTGGCATTCAGAGCTACACTGCCTCCAAGCCCAGATGTTTTAATCTAGCCACCATATGTAGTAGCCATTGAAAGACTCACAAGAACCTAAGAATAGCCTGCTGGATCAGATCAGCAGATTGTCTAGGCAGCAATGTTTCTGAATACCAGTTGCTGGAAACCACAGGAGGGGAGTGCTCTTGTACTTGGGTCCTGCTTGTGAGTTTCCCACAGTCATCTGGTTGGCCACTGTGAGAACAGGACAGTGGACTAAGACATAGCTGTCAACTTTTCCCTTTTTTAAAGGGAAACTCCCTTGTTCCGAATAGGATTCCTCGCAAGAAAAGGGAAAAGTTGACAGCTATGGTCTAAGTGGCCACCTCTGGCCTGATCCAGCAGGCTCTTCTTATGTTCTATTAACAGTGGCCACTCTATTGCCCCAGCAGGAAGCCCACAAACAGGATTTGATTGCACAGCAATAGTTTCCCAGTTTGTGATTCCCAGCAGCTGCTATTCAGTCACATTGCTTCGGACAGTGGAGGTAAAACCCAACCATCATGCCTAGTCATCATGGATAGCTTTCTCCTCCATGAATCTGTCGAAATCCCCTTTAATGGTCTTCAAGCTGTTCGCCAACATATCTGTTCTGCAAGGCCTCACTAGCTGAAGTGATAACTGAGGGTTGCAGCCAACAAAGTTCCACTTAGCACAGATCCATTGAAATTAATGACTCTAAGTTAGTCATGTCCATTAACCTCAATGAGTCTGCTCCAAGTAGGATTAGCATTGGACACAACCCCGAACCTCCTCTTGACCTTAAGCAACTCATGGGTCAGTTGTTCCTGTTGATTTTCGTCCCGCTGATTTCTTCTCTTTCAAGCAGAGGCAATGCTCTATTTCAGCTCCTTTGGTATTTTAGGGTATTACATCATTTTAACGGGGCAAATCCAAAATAAGCCCAACTCGGGGTGCGCTCACTGAAATTAATGGGGATAGGGCCAATTGAGGCCCATAAACATCCATGGTTCTACTCTGAGTAACGCTTAGCTGGATACGACCCAATATAGCATATCACTAAGCCGTATTTGTGGTGTCAATTGGCTAAAAAGGGTGGGGGATGTGAAGTTTAGAAACAGATGTACTGAGCACCCCCTAATGAGGGAAGAGGCCTTCCGCACGTGCCCAGGGGCCCTCTCCCTCCCCCAATTTAGGCTCATAAACTTTCATGGGTCTACTCTGAGTAAGGCTTGGATGAGTACTGTCCAATATCGCATCTCACTAGAAGGTATCTGTGGTGTGTCATCTGGCAGAAATGGTGAGGGTCTAATGGTGGTATTGAGCCCTCCTTTCCCCAGGCCTTCTGCACATGCCTAGAGGCGCCCTCGCCCGCCCTTTTATTCTCTCTACACCTTCCACAGCAAAGCCTCCCCCCGGGGGGGGAGGCGGCGTTATCCTGACAGGACGAGCCCAGTGGCTCTTGGCGGCGGTACCTGCAGATCTGGATGGCGGCCGGCCCGGAGATTGGCGAGACGGCGGAGGCTTCCCCGCTGGCGGGGCCCCTGGCGAGCTGCATGAGGGAAGCAAGGATGGCGGGAGAGACAACGGGAACCGCAGCAAGAAAAACCGGCCGGCCGACTCAATGACTGACAGGCGGACTGAGGGAAGGTAACGGAGGGGCGGTGCCTCCCGAAGTAGGACACGCCTTCCCACGCCGCCATTGGCTCTCCGCTCCGGCACCTCTTCCCTGCCCGCCGCCCGCCCGCCCCCAACTCCCTCCTCATTGGCCAGACTCTCTCCTCATTTCAAACCGCCGAGCGACCACCTCCCTGGCCCACGTGACGGCAACAAAAGAGCGAAAGGAGGGGGAAGTGGGAGAGGTCGCGGTCTCTAGGGAAGTCGACGGTCGCTTCTTCCGGCTCCAAACGGAACACGCGAGGAGAAGCGTTGCCAAGCGACGGAGGCGCCATAGAGGTGCGTACGGGTAGAGTGCCCCCCTAAAAGAAACTCGGGTGTGATTAGGCGGCTAATGTCCTGTGCCTAATAGAAGATGTGACATCATCACCATTACAATTTTTTTGTGTTATTATTATTTATTGTCTTTTCAAGCACTGTATGATTTACTGAGTGTGCGGTTATAAATCATAATTTATAAGATTATGAATTATTCATGTTTCTCAATTATTTATATTATATTTAAATCATTAATTAAATGCCAAAGGCATGGCAGAAAAATATTTCTCTGTAGCACCTAAAGCTATGTAATGATGGTGCCAGACGGGCCTCCCGAGGGAGAGCATTTCATGAGTCGGGAGCCACCACTAAAAAGTCCCTGTTCGAATGTTGCCACCCCTTGGACCTCCAAAGGAAGACTTCAGATGACAATTGCAGAATCTGGGTTGGGAAGAGCTGGTCCTAGAGGTATCAAGGTCCTAAGAGTTTAGGGGTCAAAACCACATTGAATTGGGCCTGGAAACACGTTCGCAGCAGGACTAGTGCTATGTATGGGCTAAGACTGACATGCGCTAGGGAATAACTTGGCAGCTGAATTCTGTGCCGGCTGCGATTTCCAAACCACCTTCAAAGGCAGCCCCACATATAATGCATTGCAGTAATATAACCTAGAGGTTACCAGAGCACAGGCAATAGAAGTTAGGCTGTTTCTGTTCAGATAGGGGCTTAGCTGGGCCACCAGCTGAAACTGATGAAAGTCACTTCGTGCCACTGAGGCCACTTGAGCCTCAAGAGAAAGTGATGGCTCCAGAAACACCTCCAAGCTACATACCCACTTCTTCAGAGGGAGTGTAACCCCATCAAGACCAGGCAACCTCCCATCCATCAGGTCTAGTGAATGCCCCACTAACAGTGCCTCCGACTTGTCTGAATTGAGCTTCAGTTTCTTGCACGGGTTAACAACCTTTTTCAGCCATGGGCTGGTCCACCATCCCTAAGACCATGTGGTGGGCTGGACTATATTTTGAAGACAAAAAATGAACGAATTCCTATGCCCCACAAATAACCCAGAGATGCATTTTAAATAAAAGGACACATTCTACTCATGTAAAAACACACTGATTCTCGGACCATCCGCGGGCTGGATTGAGAAGGCGATTGGGCCACATCCAGTTGCCTACCCCTGGTTTATTGGCTCTCATCCAGTCCATTAGCTAGACAAGACATCAGTCCAGTATTTCCACTGCCATCTCTGTAAATGTAAAGAATTAGAGCTGTGTGTCATCAGCATTTTGCTGGCAACATATTCCAAAACATACTCCAAAACTCTGGATTACACCACTCAGGGGTTTCATGTAGGTGTTAAAGAGCATGGGGATAATATTGCACACTGCGAAACCCCACATTGAAGGCTCCATGGGGCTAAACAGCACTCCCCAAACACCAGTCTCTGAAAGCAACCATCTATGCAGAAATGGAACCACCACAAAGCGGAGTGACCCACCCCCAATTTGGACAGCTGCTCCAGAAGGTTATCATGGTCAATGTTATGGAAAGTCACTGAGAGATCAAGGAGAATTAACAGGGACTCATTCCCCCTGTCTCTCTCCTGACAGAAGTCATCTTATGGGGTGACCAAAGCAGTTTCCATGCCAAAATTGGACATAAGCCCCAATTAATATGGATCTAGAAAATCAGTTTCATCCAAGAGAGCTGTAAAAAAGAAAAAAACCACATCAATGATCAAGACTCAAAAATCACAAACCTTCATTGCCATCAACATCTTCATGGGGGTGAAGAAGGGAGGGAACCCTTAAAAATAACCCAAACTCCACAATTGGGACCCAGTTTCCAAAGAGGGTAGCCCCAATTGTGTTGTTTGCCAACCTTCCCTAGCCCCCTGCCAATCCCACCATCACCTCCCTTTACCCTTCACTCCATCCCCCCATTCCCTCACAGTTCCTTCAAGCACCCCGTATCCTCGCAGCTCCTTCATGTTCCTCCAACTCTGCTTTATTTAAACCTCTGCTGCTGTTTAAAACCACCATTTTAAAAGCTGCCCTCTCTTTTGCTTACTATCTCCGCCCTGATTTCATGCCAATCCAGGATTGTGATGTGGCACTACAAAATCTCCAACAAGGGTTGCATGATGACAACATTTCATTTGTATGTATATAGGAAGATAAGCTGTCATGGACTACAGTACACTTCATGAAACATACCCTCCAACATTTCTCCATTATTATTATTATTATTATTATTATTATTATTCTATTTATACCTCACCCATCTGACTGGGGTGCCCCAGCCACTCTGAGTGGATTCTAGCATATATAAAAACATAATAAAATATTACACCTTAAAAAGGCTTCCCTATACAGGGCTACCTTCAGATACTGTAGCTTGGGGGTTGGAGAGTTCCATTCCCACCAACATTTCTCCAGTGAAAATAGGGGCATGCTAAGGAAAAGTGGTTCATTCCAGGATCAAATCAGAAATTGGGATGACTTATGTAAATTGGGGACTGCCCCTGGAAAATAGGGACACTTGGAGGGTCTGCATGAAATGATGGGATGTGGTCCTCAGTTGTCATGTTGACATGACTCAAAAGGGTGCGGGGAGGGGAGGTTACTAGAATGGAGGAACCCCAAAACAACTCACAGCAGCACAAGTATTTCATGAGTTTTAAATGTCCATTGGATATGCTTTAAATGGATGGTGTGAACAGGAGTGTTGCAGGTGCAAATCCTTCTGTTTTTCTGAAGATATTTTCCCTCCCAGTCCCATCTCACCCAAGCAATAAATTGCTGGCTGCTATAAGGAACTGTATGTCCTGATTACCGGTACCCCCATTTTACAGATTATTTTTTTTAACGCTGACCATTATTTTAAAATGGGGAGGGATAAAGCTAATAGGCCTGGCATGACTCAGCAATTTGCCTCCATCTTGCCTTCCAGCTGGTCTTCTTCTCTAAGTGCTATTTTTAGACTTTTGGAGGCAAATCAATTATTTAATGCCTCAAAGGAGTTCTTTCAGGGGATTGTTTTTCCAGTGTGCCTTTTCCTTTTGTTTATTTGGGTATGTTTGTTACAAAAAAAAAATTCTGCTGCAGAGTTACCTTGTGTTAATTTCACTTTGTCTTAAGTTTGACAGCCTGATTCAAAGCATATTCACTGAGAAGTAAATCCCTTGTTCGTAACCGTGTAACTGTTGTGTATTGATTCCCACGTTACAACAGTAACCGTAATGACATTTGGTGGCTGAGTATGTTTTAGAGGGATTGGAACAAAATCAGAGACATCCAAGCAGAAGTCGCTGCGTCAAATTCATGACTGCCGCATGACCCAAATTCACTTACGCTATCTGCACATTTAGCAGCTGAAAATGCAGAGGCTCCAGGAGTGCTTGAGTTTATCTGGAGTTTGGTTTCCTTGGGATGGAGGGCAATGGAGATTGTGGTGTCTTTAGGATACAGTATATAGTTCTATTTGCACATACATGCAATGTGAGCATATGATGAAGGGGCTCACAGCATTAGCACCCCCAACGAATCATGCTTTCCCAGTAGGGTTAAGGTGAAGTCCCACACCACAGCTCTTGGGTCGGGTGCAGCTCAGAGAAACGCAAGCTTCTTTGTTTCTCTAGCTACCAGAAGCGGCTATGTATTATTGGGGGAACTGTGAATTAGGTGAGCTTGCATTAAAATGAAAAGCAAAACAAATGATCCCTCTGTCCCTAGGCAAGACCTCACAATTGACCAGCTGTGGAGCAGCAGCACCTCTCAGTTTCTTGCCTCCTATTACATCCAGTAAACAAAAGCTAAGGGGACTTGGAGTTACTGCACTCACTCCTACTGGTTCCACTAGATGGCAGGCAAGTGCAAAATAAAGAAAGCAGCCCTTCTTTAACTTCTATAGTAAAGGTAAAGGGACCCCTGACCATTAGGTCCAGTTGCAGACGACTCTGAGGTTGCGGCGCTACTCTCGCTTTAGTGACCGAGGAAGCCGGCGTACAGCTTCCGGGTCATGTGGCCAGCATGACTAAGCCGCTTCTGGCGAACCAGAGCAGCACATGGAAACGCTGTTAACCTTCCCGCCAGAGCAGTACCTATTTATCTACTTGCACTGTGACGTGCTTTTGAACTGCTAGGTTAGCAGTAGCAGGGACCAAACAACAGGAGCTCACCCTGTCAAGGGGATTCGAACCGCCAACCTTCTGATCGGCAAGTCCTAGGCTCCGTGGTTTAACCCACAGCGCCACCCGTGTCCCAACTTCTATAGTAGGGTTGCCATATTCCCCAAAATGAAAATCAGGAGAAAGTCATCGAACTTTTTTGGGGGGACATCTCCCCCCTAAAAAAACAAAAACCACACTTCTGCAATTCATTCAGGTCATGTTGATTAAAAACTTCAATGCTGGTTGGAGTTAATCAGATGACATTAGGTTCTTGGGTGATACCCATTACCCCTATTGTTGGGCGCTGCAAAATGCGGGGTTTTCACTGCAAAACACTGCAAAACTTTTACCAAAGTTTGACACCAGTTTGGAGCAAATTGGACAATGTTGGGTTTGGGGGCATTAACTACGAACCCCTTTTTGATGTATCAGTTACTCTGGGGTGTGCAAAATGTGGAGTTTTCGCTGCAAAATGCTTTCAAAACTTTGGCGCCGGTTTTGAGGGGATCCCAGATTTTGGGGTTCATAGTTAATTCTATGGCAAGGTTCCAGAGTTCCGAGTTAGAGGCCTGAGCCTCCACTCTGCTCATGCTCAGGGGCCCAGTACTTAAGTATTTAGAAGATCAGAGTCAATAGATGCATGTTTCCATAGCATGCATTTACTAATTCTTGTACATAAATGCAAATTGTGGTGTAGCAATAAAACCGCTAGCACATTTGCAAAGCTAAGCAGGGGCCAGTTTAGTTTCATATTGGATGGGCAACCATGTATTGAGATTCCTGCATTGTAGGGGGTTGAAATAGAGGTCCCTTCCAATTCTACAATTTGATCATTCCGTGCTAAACAATGTGTTATGTATTGAAGTTCTCACCCTAGGCCACTAGGGGTGTGTGTATATAGTTCATTCTGCTGCAGTTTTCACTCAGGTCCGCATATGCAAAAGAAGGATTGTAAAGGACGTTCAGGGATTGGTTAACTGCGGAAAGTTGTTACTGTTGCTTTGTAGCTGAGTTCTATATAAGCAGGCTGCTGAGGCCTTCAGCTCAGTTCTGTTCCAGCCTGAGAATAAACAAGAGCTGTTTGGAAATCACTGTGTCGTCTGCTGTGTCCACCCACGACTTAACACAATGACTAGTTACATTTTACAGAGGGCAAGCCAATGAACTGCCGAGCCAAAATTACCTCAGGAATTTTTTTCACCACAACCCAGATTTCCCAAATCAGTTATTCAATGGGTGCTGAGCTGAGTGGCTCTATTATAGCAAGAGAAGGGGAATTTGTGAGGGGAATAAGGAAGGTTTGGGCAGTAGAGTTTGTGGAAAGGTAAACATCATTGGAAACAAGTGGGAAGCTGGGAGGTGGCTGTGGATACTGAGGAAAGGCGAGCATGAGATGATAGTCACCTGTCAATGGCTACAAGCCATGATGGAGGCTATGCTCTGCCTCCATGGTTGGAGGTTCTGAATGCCAGTTGCTGGAAACCGCAGGAGCGAAGAGCTCTCTTGTGCTCAGTTGTGAGTTTCCCATTGGGGCATCTAGTTGGCCACTGTAAAAACAGGATTCTTGACCAGATGGGCCATTGGCTTGATCCAAAAAGTTCTTCTTGTGTTCTTCCTTTTCCTTATTCTGCAAGGCTGGAGTTCAGTGGCAGGATGCAGTGGAGGTGAGACTACCTCTTCTCCGTGCAGGAAGTAGAAGCAGAAAGGAGAGGGAATGGAGAGTTCCTGGGCAGAGAGATGAAAAGCATGATCTCTTATGCCTAAATTTGGGCTTGAAAATTAGCATAGAAACAAAGACTGGAAATCCTAACAATGAACAGATGTTAAAGGTTTTAAGATGGTGCCAACCACCAACTTAAAAAAAAAGTTTGTTGATATGGCTTCTGGTAAAATCTTGTTCTGCTGTCCAGGTGAGATGAGGAAAAGAGATTAGGCTATTATTGGGGCTCTGCTTGCAAGAGCCTTGAGGCTATTGAAACTTCTCCATTAGGTACTGTGAGGAAGGGGGACTGAGTGGCCAAAAAGCAATCCTTTCTTGCCTGGACATTCCTAATAGGAGCCTGATGATCTTTTCCATTTGCAAATGATAAGGGAGGAATGACAGTGATTGACAAAAGGAAGGAGACAATGAATTGACCTGCTGATATTGCACCTCAGTTGGCTTGGACCATGCACACCTGGCTTTCTGTAACAGAATTTCTCTTGAGTACCCCCCCCCCGCAGGCCACAATCCGAGGTGCAGGCTATCATAGCCCAAACTGGATATTTTAGAAGAAGTGTGCATGTACACGAAAGCTCATACCAAGAACAAACTTAGTTGGTCTCTAAGGTGCTACTGGAAGGAATTTTTTATTTTGTTTTGTTTTGACTATGGCAGACCAACACGGCTACCTACCTGTAACTGGATATTTTAGGGGAGCTTCAGAACACCCTGGCAGATGAGACTAAAGGACCATCAAGCCCAACAGCCTGCTTCCATCAGTGAGCAGAAGGCAACCACACTCTGCTGTCACCCTAGCAAGTGTGCCATGCAATGCCATGTCCAGGATTTGTGGGGCTCTTGGGCTTGGTAGGTGCCCTTTCCTCCTGGCTGCCACCACGGTCACACACTTCCTCACCTTCCCTTTTCTGGGCCCAGTTCAGTACCTGTTGCTCCTCCCTCTCCATGGGGACTCGGGGAGCTGGTAGCACCAGCGGCAAGGAGGGAGGGGGGCAGCCGGGAGGTGGTAGGGAGACCATCTGAGGCAGTAGGCTGGTCCTTGGCACAGAGCCACACAGACTGGAGGCCCTGCAAGTATTTCTCCTAGAAAATAGCACCCCCAGTGGTGTGGATGTACCATTTTAGGGCAGGTCAAAGTCTAATTTGGAGTACCTATTATTATTTGCATTTATATCCCACCCATTTCTCCAATGAGCTCCAAGTGGTGTACATGGTTCTTTCCCTCCTCCTTAAATCCCCACAACAACCCTGCGAGGTAGGTTAGGCTGAGAGATTGTGACTGGGCCATGGTTGACCCAATGGCCAAGTGGGAATTTGAACCCTGGTCTCCTGGTTATAGACATGCATGAATAAGCACAAAACAATGGAACCAAGAGGGGGAGTGGAGGGAAGTCAAGGGATTTTTGAAATCCCAGGGTGTGTTGATGTTATGATTTGTATATACAGTTGAGCTACGAATTATGGTTCGAATTTTTGTTTGTGATGTTTTTGTTATTAGAAAATTAATAAATTGTATTAAAAAAAGAACCCTGGTCTCCCAGATCCTAGTCTATCACTCTTAACCATTAGACCATTAGGGGAGTTGGCAACCTGAATTGAGTGGGATGTGGTTGAATCCCACCTAGAAATAACAACCGCCTGGAAGCGCCCTGAAATAACCTGTATAAGAACTTTGTCACTGAGAATTTGTGCATTGGTTTTCTTTTTGACTCCTCCATCCTCCTCCCTTTTTGTGTGTGTGTGTTGGATCTTTGAGGTTGAAAGCCTCAGGGCAAGGATTGTCTTATTACTAATTTTTGTAAGCTACCCTGGAAACCTTTTCTAATTGAAGCATGGGGTTAAAATGCCCTAAATAATTTCCCCATGGGGCTGGCGGCGTGTTTAAGAGTGGCGGCCTTGAAAACAAAGCAAACAAGGAACTGGAAATTGGGAACCAAATTCCGCCTCATAGTTTATACATCTGGCTGAGGTTAGTTTGAGCAGGCAAATGGGGTCCAGAAACCAAGGCAGGATGCTGAGCACTTTGCAGAGGAGATGCTTAATTGCACAGACATAATATCTTGGGGGGGGGGAGTTCTTGAAGGGAGCAACAGCAATCCATTGCCTAGAGAAGGAGTTTGAATCAAGGAGACATAGGAAAGAAAGCAGACCTAAGAGAATAGGGATCTGGAATTCTTCTGAATGAATGCCGGTTGCTGGAAGCCACAGGAGGGGAGAGTGTTCTTGGGCTCAGATGCTGCTTGAGAGCTTCCCATTGCTACATCCAGGGTAGGATCCTGGACTAGGTGGGCCTGATGCGAGCAGACTCTCCTTGCATCTTTATAGGTTGCATGACAGAGGGAAGGGTGGCTTCTGGCTTGGGCAGAATATCAAAGCCAAAATAGCTGAGAACAGGCCAGAAAGGCCATTTTATGAATTAAATCACTTTTGTGCATCATGAAAAGAAGCAGGACCTTTCGAATCAGGCTGGGTAACCTGTGGCCCTCCAAATATTGTTGGAATCTCAGCCAACACAGCCAATAGTCATGGATGAACTCCTAAAATCCCTCTTCTGTGCATCTCTTAAAGGCTGAAGAATGCAGCTATTCCCTTTGGCATCTGACGTTGCCTTTGCACCAGAGCGCAGTCCTGCTGTGACCCCACAGACAGCAGCGGCTTATCATCTCGGCTTGAGAGCAAAAGCCACGCCAGACTTTCCTGCCACCACCACCAGTCTCTGTTCTCTCCCCAAGCCTGGGAAACTGTTGCTCCAAGGCAGCTCAAACCTGGCGCTCCTTGCAATTTTCCCACGTCTTGTCTTCGGAAGCGTGATTGCATAGCTCTTGAGTGCCGGGAGGGAGGGAGGCGGGGGGGGGGGGAGACAGATGCTGACATGTGTTCCAGCTTGTTGCGGTTTGAGTGCGCCTATAGAAAACTCCTCCGTCAACCAGCTCCTTCCTGGTGATTCATAGCGACGCTTCCGGGCAGCAGCCAGAGCGAAACTAGGAGACTGCCTGCATGTGCCTGCAGGCCTAGGAGGCTGTTCTCGGGCTCCAGGGGTCAGACCTGCTGCCTCCAGGTAGATCCACCTCCGACTGATGCCAGTTATTATGGGTGGAGGTTTCCATGGGTTGGCACATCCTTCCTACCCTCGGGCACGTCAGGTGACAAGACCGAGGATGTGGGGAAAGGTCATGGTGGAGACAAAGGCGCAGTCGATTTATTCGTTCCCAGTTCCTTGTCTGCACGGCGCTTAGACACACAGCTCATTCGGAAAGCTCTCAAAAGTGGAGAGTGAAAAGTTTCCCTCCCTCTCTCAGAAGGAGCTCATGACATTCAATGAAGACATGAACGTAGTCAGGATTTATTTTTTATTTTTTTATTTTTAACTTATTTTAATAGTTCATTTTAAAATTATTGTAACCCACTCCGGGACTTCTTTACAAAGGACCTGTAAGAATCTAATACTTACAAAGTTAATTCTGACGGCAATTCTGGCCCCATTAACCTTCTTTTTTTTAATTAAAAATAAACTTTATTTAAATTCAAGATTTACATTTTCAAATGAATACATAAGAATTACATAGACCAACATAACTTACATAAACAAAACATAAATCCTGTGTCACAATTACATTCCCTGCCCTTACCCCACCCTCACTGATTGCCCTCCCCCCTCCCCCCTGTTACTTCTCAACTTCCCCATTACAGCATTAGTATCAATCTTTACTCTATCTACATGCTCTTTTGTCCCTAATATCCATGGATAGTAGTCAGGATATTTGTTAGGGGGTCAGGACTTTGGGGGCAGAACCAATGTTAGTTAAGTTAATTAACTAACTAATTAATAAATAGTTAATTAAGTTAAGTTAGTTAAGTCAGTTAGTTAAGTATCTCTATTGTTTTACACCACTGCCTCCAGTGGGAGGGAGTTCCAGTTTGAGTTTGGCCTGTCTGCGGGAGGCAGTGAAGGATAGGCGTGCCTGGCTTGCTCTGGTCCATGGGGTCACAAAGAGTCGGACACGACTGAATGACTGAACAACAACAACAATTGTTTTACTTGATCTAGGGAGGGCAGGTACCCTCCCGCCCCCCTGGCCACGCCCATGAATGAAGATGAATGTTGCAAGATTCAGGGAAGATAAAAGAAAGGACTTCTTCATGCAGTGCATAGTTAAACTGTGGAACTCCCTCCCACTGGAGGCAGTGGTGTTCAACCAACCTGGGTGGCTTTAAAAGAGTAATAGACAAATTCATGGAGGAGGAGAAGGCTATCAATGGCTACTAGTCATGATGGCTATGCTTTGCCTCTACAGTCATACACAATAAATGTTTTTGAACGCCAGTTACTGAGAATCGCAGGTTAGGAGAGTGCTCTTGCACTCAGGTCCTGCTTGTGGGCTTCCCTTTGAGGCATCTAGGATGTTAGACTAGATGGGTGATTGGGCTGATCCAGCAGGTTCTTCTTTCATTCTTAAAAAGAATTGATATGTCCCTAAACCTTGGAACAAGTGATGGAGGAGGGGACTGTCTCCTTTGAGATGCATAATGTACACACACACACACACACACACACACACACACACACACACCATACCAAAGCCGTTGTGTTTGCACAGAGTGCTCAGGCACATATGCGATGGCCCCATGTGACAAAAACAAATAAGGAACTGGGAGTGGGTGTGCCCCACCATAACTTTCAGAGGGAAAGCTGCCACGTCAGCAAAGTTACAAATATCAAATAAATAAAAAGCAGAAAGGGTGGGAGATCTGGATCGTGGCCTCTGGCTGGTTCATTGGCTGAGACCCTTCAGTGTGAATTGGCTCATGAGGAGCTGGGCCTTAAACCTACATGGGAGAAGGACCTGCACACACAAATAAAGGATTTAAAATGGTATGCACTATGGTCATCTAAACCATATAGACCACTCTCAATGGAAGTGAGAGAGTGTTCTATGAAAATCTTTCAAAGATGGCACCACACAATTGCCTATATAATATCACAATCTTCTCAGAATTGTTGGAGGGGCTGTGGGAAAAGAGGGACCATTTTCCACCTATGGTGGAAGGAACTGCCTGCAGGTTTGTTTGTTTTTTCAAATCCTGGAATATGGTTTGTCAGGAATGACCAAAATACTCAAACATCGCATTCCTACTTCACCACAGCTTTGTTTACTAAATTTGTGGGACAATCAGCAGAAGGGTTTCAGTGCTCAGGAACTCTAGACACGGACACTGGTGGTTGCCAGAAGCTCAGTTCTCCAAAGCTCATACCAAGAACAAACTTAGTTGGTCTCTAAGGTGCTACTGGAAGGAATTTTTTATTTTTTATTTTGTTTTTCCATAATTGAAAACTTTACAGAACTTGCGAATTCCACTTTGGTGTAAAAATATGTGGAGTTTAGCATCAGCTGAAAAAATAACTCCTAAAGTGCATGTTGCCAAAGGCTTGGAGGCCCCTTGAGAAATTCTGCGCTGCTTGATGGGGGATTTTATCTTATAGGCAACAAACAGACACACAGGACTCCCTCTCCACAATGCAACATGAAATCTGGCTTTCCTAATGGTCTTAGATACTTTCCCAACCGAATATCAAGTCTCTTCTGGATTGGCTAAAGTGTGCTGCTTTCTGTGGCACACCTTGGCCCAAGCAGCCCAGAGAGTGCATTGTTTGCCCAGGGCTGCAAGGCAGACAGGCATGCACAGCCAGCCACGTGGGTTGAGCAGGGGCAAGGCGGGTTGCTGCTTTCCCACAGTGCTCAAATCAGTGCAGGGCTTGCCAGTCGGATGCCGATCCCTTGGGGGCCTGGAGGCCTCGCCTGGTTCCTTGGAACTGCCGAGCGAAACTGCTGAGTCACGAGCTCCCTGCGAGCCCTGTGGGTGGCTGGCTGAGCGGCCTGTCTCCCCAGAACATGCCCGGGCAGCTTTGCCTGAATGCCACAGACACCTCCAGCAAATCTCTCCCATCAAGGAAAGCACTCAGGGAGGGAGTTGCATGCATCCCCAGGGATGGCCTTCCTCAAGCAGGTGCCCACCAGATGTTGCTGTAGCCCAGCTCCCAAAGTCCTGGACTATTGGCCATGCCGACTGTAGGGGTCGATGTTTATTTGATTTACTCATTCATTATATTTATATGAGAGGTAGCTATCCAACCCCTACTTAAAACCCTTCCTTTGAGGTTTCTAAGCAAAGGTTGGGTGGCCATCTGCCAGGGAGCCTTCAGCTGTGATTCTTGTATTGCAGGGAGTTGGCCTGGATGACCCTTGGGGTCCCTTCCAACTCTACAGTTCTGTGTTTCTATAGCCCATCTTTCCTCCACTACAAGAAGTAGTGTAGTTCTCCTCCTCCCCCCCATCCTCCGAACTATCTTATTAAGTAGGTTAGGCTGAGAGGGCATCAGACCCTCCAAGTGTCCCTATTTTCCAGAGACAGCCCCGGATTTACAGAAGCCGTCCCAGTTTCTGATTTGATCCCGGAACGTCCTGCTTTTCATTAGGATGTCCCTATTTTCATCAGACAAATGTTGGAAGATATGGAATAGAACGTTCCTATTTTCATCTGTGAAATGTTGGAGGTTGTGGTGAGTGACTGGCGAAGGTCACCCAGTGGGCTTCATGGTTGAGTTGGTATTTGAACCCTGGTCTCCCAGGCCCTAGTCTGACACTCTAACCACTACACTACACTGGCTTTTGGAGTCTATACAGCTTTTAAAGGTTCACCAGCTCTATAATCCTCTCTTGCACTTGGCCAACTTATAGTGGTGCTATTTACCCTCACTGTTGGCTAAGTGGGTTTGGAGTCCATCTAATAACACCTGAAGGACTATAGATGTTCCCTAATAGACACCTCATCTCCATGTATCTGTCCAGTCTGGTAGTGAATCCCACCAGTGCATCACATGATGAATGAAGACCAAACATTTTCCTGTCTGTTCTGAATACCTCTTACTAGTCAGCCTCATTCAGTGACCCCAAGTTCTAGCATTCCAAAAAAGAGAGGAGACCATCATTTTCTCCACACCATGAGTATTTCTGCAGAGCATCTTCCAGAGGACTCATCTCCTCCTGCTTACATAGGAACATAAGACGAGTCTGTTAGATCTGGCCAATGGTCCATCTAGTCCAGCATCCTGTTTCCACAGTAGCCAACCACATGCTTGTAGGAAGCTTGCTAGCAGGACCTCAGCACAAGAGCATTTTCCCCTCCTGTGGTTTCCGACAACCAGCATTCAGAAGCATTACTGCCCCTATGAGGGGAGATAAAAAATAGCCGTCAGGATTAGTAGTCATTGATAGCTCTCTCCTCCATGAATTTGTCTAATCCTCATTAAAAGATTGGTGGCCATCACTGCCTCCTGTGGGAGGGAGTTCCGTGCATAGCTGTCAACTTTTTCCTTTTTTTAAGGGAAATTCCATTATTCCGAATAGGATTCCTCACAAGAAAAGGGAAAAGTTGACAGCTATGGTTCCGTGGTTTAACAGGGAGTTCTGTGGTTTAACTATGTGCTGCAGGAAGAAGGATTTTATTTCTCTGAGTGTTTGAGCATTCAGCTTCACTGGATGTCCATGAGTTCTTGTATTTCTTCTCTCTCTGAGGTTGGAAAATAGTTTTGCAATAGCCCCAGGTTTTCAGGAAAGGGTAGAAGTGAGAAGACATGAGCAACTGGTAATTGAGCAATTGAACCAAGTGCTCCCTGCTCAACTTCATGAGCTAAACACTGGGGCACCCCAGCAGGAGGATAAGATCTGCACTGGTGTTTCAACTTTACTTTTCACCTTTGGGCGTTGGTCGGTCCTGCTAAACTTGACTTTTACAGCACAGTTCTACACATATCCCCTGAGAAGTAAATCCCATGGAGTTCAGTGGGGCTTACTCTCAGGGAGGTGGTTTAAATCCCACTGAATTCCACTGGAATTGCTTCTCAGTAGGTATGCATAAGATTGCATAATTTGCATTGTTAATGTTCTGCAATCTTACCCATGAAAAGAATTCGGATGGGGCGCAATTTGTGGCTTATCATCAACCTTCATCTGCAGAATCTAGTGCAGGAGTAAAGAACTTGTGCTTGATGGAGATGATTTAAGGATTGAATCTGTAAATTAAAATTCAAAGCTTCTATCCTGGGGGGGGGGGGGGAGAAATATAAGAGTAACCAGGCTGCGAAGCCCCTTTAGCAGTGTAAAAACACCTGTGTGCTTTTGCAGCTTACTGGAAGTGAGGAGTCAGGCAATTACACTGTTTATAACTGTTTATTTGAGGTCTGCTGACCACTTTGTCCCCATTGCTAAGAATGAGCTGCACATTTTAGTAAGATAAACAAAAGGTTTACTTACATTTCAATGCAGGCAGCAAATACATCAAAGTAGTATGAAGGTAAAAGATACTTCTTAGTTACAAAATATATAACTAGTTTCCAACATGGAATCTGGGCCCTAAGCAGAACCCAGGCATGTACATCTGCTGACATCACTGGCTTAAAAGAAGAGAGGGAGTTCAGGAAGGAAGAACATAAGATTATCTCCTTTGTTGGTAGTTCCCACCAAAACATTAAAGAAGTGACCTCATACAGTACCTTCTATAGTGATTCAGAAACTCCATGAGTGTCAGCCCCTCACATGCCTGTCTGGCAATCTTGCATTTTGACTGGAGATCCCAAAGTGGTCCTGTAGAGGATGTCAGTCTTCAGCACCCATCAGACCCAATCAGCAAGCTGATTGGTCAGCAAAAATGGTAGTTGGAATCTAACAAGATTTGGTGAGCTATAGGTTTCTCACCTTTGCTATACCAGATTTGAGTGTGTGTGTGTTGGCTATAAAAATACAAAAAAATAATAAAGGACAACTGTCACAATAAGAATGGAAAGAGAATATTATTATGTTGAATACTGTCAGGTTTAAAGTTGTATATGGAATTCTTTAACTAATGTGCATTTTCATTGTAGGTATCAGCCCAGCTGACCAAGGATGGCTGAAAGAAGTTTCTTTGGTGACATCTGTAATGAAGGTATACCATGTATTCTGAAATTTGTCTGACTCGGTTCCTTCCCTACATGCCGTCGGTCTCTGTGTTAATTTCTCCATTTCTTAACAATCAAGTTTCTAGCCCTCATGCAGTAGAGATGCAGTACATTTGAACGGTGTTCCTGAGCCTCCAGACATTTTGGAGTACGACTCCCATCAGCCCCAGCCATCACAGCAGTGCAAACTGAGGCTGGTAGTAATTATACTGTACCTGGGGGTGGCAGAACTGCCTGGCACTACACACTACAGTTTCCAGCAAATGCTGAAGACACAACTCTTTACCCTTGCCTTTGACACTTGAGGTGTATATTTTTTAGGACTCGACTGATTTCTGTGGTTGCAGGTTGTTTGAAACTGTTTTCAATATTGTGTCTTGATGCTGTAACCCCTCCCCCAGGACCTTAGGAGGAAGGGCAGGTAAAGTAACGATGCTAATATGGATGGAAAGACCAGGAAGTGCCAAAAATCTCTGACTGGCAAAGTAAACTACAAGAATTTGCTGAAATGGCCCTCTTAACAAATAACCTAAGAGGAAATACTAAGCAAAAATTCGTGGGAAAATGGGATGTTTATAGGAGATATGTGTTAAAATACAACAATAGTTTTGTTTCCATGCCAGCATTTGAGGGATAAAGGAAGGGGGGGAAAGATGGGGGAATGAATATGGAGGTATAATTTTCTAAGAATGTATTGGAGAGTACGTATATGAGGGTTTATTGTGTTGTAAACATTCAAAATTAAGAAAAGTGGATGCAAAGGGATTTGACAGGAAGTCAGATCTGAGGAATTAGAAGTAAAGTGTGTGAAGAATAAATAGAACAGAATCTCTCCCCCCCCCCTTTTCTCTTTTTCTCTCTTTTTCTCTTTTTCATTCATTAACTTAGTTCATTCTTTACCCTATGTAAGACTGTGAAATCAAAACACAAACAAACAAAATATTATTGTATGTAACTTTATTTTTTAAGTGTATTGGTCAACGGGTTGGACTAAGATATTTCTTTTTCTCTCTCTCTCTCTTCTTTTGTAAATCAAAACTATTCAATAAAAAAATTAATAATGCTAATAGTAGCCGATAGATCTATCCATCATGAATTGGTCCTACCTTGCCGTGTCGTTGTTCTTGGGTTGTTGTTTCACAGCTTGGAAATTGACTGGCATTTCTCTGCCTCTGCTGGAGTTTTGGTGGTGGTTGTTTTTGGCCAATCACCAGGGCACGGCCGTCTTGATGAGAGGGAGTATCTAGCAAGAGCTCCCACGAGGGCAGAGACTTGTCAGTCATCAGGCAGCTGCTTCCGCATCTCATGACTTCCCTGCTGATCCAGCACTTTCAAGGTGCCAGCAGGATAAGGAATTTGTGCACTCTTGAGACAGAATCTACCAAGATGTCTCAGGGTCTGTGTGCAGCAGGTCTCCAGGGTTTTGAGATATTCCCAGCCCTACCTGGAGATTCTGCTGAGGATTGAGCCTGCGGCCTTCTGCATGAAGAGCTTTCCCTAGAATTGTAGTGCTGGAAGAGACCCAAAAGGCTCATCTAGTCCAACTCCCTGTCCTTGCACTGCCGCACAGAGCCACAGCCCATTATTTCAGCTCATTTCTTCCTCTAAAACGACGTCTGCTTTCCTCCTGTCCTTTCACCATCTTGCTATTTAAATGCTTCTGAATACAGTACCAGTTGCCAGGGAACTGCAGGTGAGCAGAATGCTCTAGTTCTTGAGTCCTGGTTGCTGGTTTCCCAGAAGGGCACCTGGATGGCCACAAGGATAAAAGGATACTGGAGTAGATGGACCATTGGCCTGATCCAGCAGCCTGTTATTACGTTCCAAGAATCTGTGTTGTTTTAATGTCTCTAATGAAATGGCACCACTTCTCCCAGGAGGTGGTGGACTGTAATAAGGGCAAAGGGACACTCTCACTGAGGAAGGCATTGCAGGTCTCTTGCTTGGGAAATTGGGTGCTGCGGAATGAGCCCCTTGCAAGTCTCCTCTGTCACACCCTCACATACTGTCAATATGTGGCTGGCAACACATTTCACAGCACCGTAGGCTTGCAGGTTGGGGACAAGACCGGGCAAAGCCCCAGGAGCAGAGGAACCCAGGCGATAACCGGCGCCGTGGCTGGGACATGTTTGGGCAACCAGAGCAAAGTTCTGGGTTGAGGGGGGTGGCTGCCAAACTCAGAAACTGACATGGATCACAAAGCAGGCAGGGCATGTTTCTTCCCCTCTACCACCAGTTCTTCCCTATCTTGGAGTGTATCTAATGTACTAGGAGGGACTGGTCTTTCTGGGAAAAACCTACAGGGGGAGATGGTGTAGCAAGGTGTTTAAGAAACCCACCCAACCAGTGGTTTGAAAGTTTATCTCTGTTCAGAGTTTATCCCTGTTCTTGATAGAGCCAGTGTGGTGTAGTTGTTAGAGCAGTGGTTCTTGAAGGGTGTGGCGTGCCACGCTGGTGTGTCGGGAGAGGATGGTGAGTGTGGCAGGAAGATTCAAGGACAATCAAAGAAGCATCTAAACATGCCAGTGTAGCGTAAGGTAAAGGTAAAGGGATCCCTGAAAATTAGGTCCAGTCGTGTCCGACTCTGGGGTTGCGGCGCTCATCTTGCTTTAGTGGCCGAGGGAGCCGGCGTACAGCTTCCAGGTCATGTGGCCAGCATGACAAAGCCGCTTCTGGTGAACCAGAGCAGTGCACGGAAACGCTGTTTACCTTCCCGCTGGAGCGGTACCTATTTATCTACTTGCATTTTTGATGTGCTTTTGAACTGCTAGGTGGCCAGGAGCTGGAACCAAGCAACGGGAGCTCACCCCGTCGTGGGGATTCGAACTGCCAACCTTCTGATCAGCAAGCCCTAGGCTCTGTGGTTTAACCCACAGCGCCACCAGTGTAGCATAGTATAGTTTTTTAAAAAAAATTATTTGCAAAATAGGGCTAGATGCATTCTCAAAACAAGAGACAGAACAATGGCTATTATTCTCCAGTTCTCCACAATATATTGTTGTGAAAAGGGATTTTCAACTCTGACAAATATGGAAGATCAGAAAAGGGAAAGGCTTCTTTCAGTTGATGAGATTAGTTTGTCTCAAATTAGACCCAATATAAATGAGATTGCCTGGCAAGAGCAAGTTCACACCTCAGTGAGTTGGTATACATACATTATTACTTAAGGTACATATGTATGAGGTTGGTTCATAATTATATTTTGGGAATGATTAATGTTTTTTTGTAGCTGCATTGTTTTATACTTTCTAGATGTCCCGTGATCATATTATAAAGTAGTTGTGTTCTGTGTTATAAACCAAGCACTGCTAGGAGTTGACCCCCACAATATATTTCTCATCAATAATTTTGTTTTTTGGTATGGCTTGAGCAAATTTTTATTCTGAAAGTGTGGCCCAGGGGGAAAAGTTTGAGATCCACTGGGTTAGTGTTAGACTAGGACCTAGGTTCAAATCCCCAGTCAGCCAGGATGTTTACTGGGTGATCCTGGGCTAACCTACCTCCCGGGATTGTTGTTAGGATTAAGTAATGAGAGGGGGGGAACCATGAATGGCATCTAGAGCTCTTTGGAGAAAAAAGAGGGATATAAATGCAGTCAATGAATGCATCCCACAATGATGAACCTATGTTTGACAAATTGATACGGGGAAAGCTTGCAGCACTGGAGTTTTTAGTCTAGAGAGAAGATGACACGATAGACATTTATCAAGTTATTTGTGGCATGGAGAAGGTGGATTTGGAAAATTCATCAATGGCTACTTGCCAACAATGCCTATGGCTCTGCCTCTGGGGCCAGAGGTAGCCATGCTTCTGAATACCAGTTGCTGGAAACAGCAGGAGGGGAGAGAGCTCTGGTGCTCAGGTCCTTGCTAGTTTCCCCACCCACAGGCACCTTGTTGGCCACTTTGAAAACAGGATGCTGAACTAGATGGGCCACCAGTCTGATCCAGCAGGTTCTTCTTACATTCTTATGATAGAGCAATACATGCATTTAAAAAACAAACAAACACGAATTTTTCTTTATTTTTAATTGTGTATCAAATTCAATATTATATACAGGTTTAAAGTGCTGTCCGGTCCTTGGCTCAAGCCATGCCGGATTTGTGCAAGTCACAGACCAGGGGGAAAAAAAGACAATTTAACAACCTGCAGGGTTTACTGGCCTTCTATCCACCCTCCTATTGTGGCTGTGGGAGGGAGAAGGGAGATGTCTGGAGAGAGGGGGGGGGAGGAAGTCTCCCCAGACCTTTGATGCTCCTCAGAAAGAGCTATAGTTAGCAGTTTTTTCCAGGCAGCTGATACCTGATTCTGAATGAAAAGGAAGACACATTACTCTCTGCATGAGTCCATGTCATGGGTGCTCCTCCCGATTGGAAGGAGGTGGTCCCCTAATAGGAACATATGCCAAGTGTTCCAACCACTGTGATCCAACCACAGTTGGACCTAGCTCAGGATCACCTATAATGACTGGCAGCAGCTCTCTCCATGGTTTCTGGCAGGGGGCATTCCCAACCTTCCCTGGAGATGCCGGGGATTGAACCTAGAACCTTCTGCATGCAGAGCACATGCTCTACCACTGAGTGATCCTTCCCTAAACAGAACTCAGGGAACCGTCATGCAGAGGCACAGCAGGCATCTTCATCTGAGGGCAGGTCATTCAACTGGGTCATGAGTGACTTGGGACAATCCAATCACACCCAAATTACCAGGTAAATGTTATTTCTGCCCAGCTGAGGCTGGCTGAAAAGCTAGAGCAACACATCATTCAGAGACACAGCAAGCAGCCTTTTCTGCAGGCGGATATCTCTCCTTGGCACTTCGGCAATCCTTTCACAGCACAGGGCTCTGCTCCAGCCACTCCCCGTCCGAAAACTGCTGCCGTACAGAGAAAACAGGAGCACGCAGGGCTCTCAGTTTTAAGTCGAGAAGTTCTGTGGCTCTACCAAGGTCTCCAGAGTACTGTTTGTGGTGAAGGGGCTTCCTGGGCCCTTCTAGGCGGGCACGGGGGCATCTCCAAGCCTGGCGCTTTGGACAAGTCTGATGGGCTGGAACAGTCCCGAAGCCAGCCCTGCTGTGCACAAGCCTGCTGGAGATGCCCAAGGAGGGTGCTGCAGGCCTCATGGTTCAGGAGGTTGTATTTAGGAAGGAGGGTGGCAAGGCGAGACAGGCAGGTGTGGTAGCCATCACAGAAACTGTCTGCAGAGCCTGTGGTGGGGAAAGAGAGAAATCTGTCAGTGCCATCTGTCAAGGATTCCTTAGTTGAGATTCCTGCCTTGCAAGGGGTTGGACTATAAATGGCCCTCAGGGTCCCTTCCAACTCTACAATTCTGAGTCTGTCAGCTGGGTACCAGTGCCAGCCACAGAAAGTAATGCAACATGCATTATTCTTTGTTGAACTTACAGCACCCACTCGGAGGTCAGCAACAGGGGGTTGGACTAGATGACCCTCAGGGGGGCCTTCCAACACTAAAGTTCTTTTATTCTATGATTCTATGAACAGAGAATACCCTGCCTTCCATGCTTAAAGTACTACACTGACCAGGATTCTTTTGGGAGGGAACTGCAATGATTTAACTGGTATAACCGTGTTATTGCTTTGCTCAGAATATTTCTCCCTGTAATTTGTTTTGGTGCAAATAGGGAAATCTGACAGTACTGAGGACACGTTGCCAAATGAAACATGGACCTCATTTATCCCATCATGCAACACCATCATTTATCCCATGGGCTCATTTTTTCCTCTTATTTCCCCCACCATCAGTTTTAGACTAAGTTCATTGGTGGCAGAGACTCCAGGATCTTTGAATTCCACCCACAAAGTCCTATGTACAGGTACTGTATTATCAATATAGGGTTAAGGTCTCAGCCAGGTAGGAATTCTTCTCAATGATTTTGCCCATGTCTCCTAAATTCTGGCTAGGGGAGGGCAGAGACCAAATGGTCTGGCTTCCCTATAAAGTAGCCTCATGAGGTCTGATGAGCAGGCTGTAACTGAGTCAGATCCTGGGTCAATCTAGGTCAGTACTGATTGACAAGAGCCTCTCTGTGGCTGAGATCCTTCCCACTGTTGACAGCAACCCCTCTACAGCTGAGTTCTCTCCTGTGCTCCTGGGGCACATTCACACCATGTATCTAAAGAACTATGATACTGCTTTAAACAGGCATGGCTTCCCCCAAAGAATTCTGGAAGCTGTAGTTTGTTCGGGGTGCTAAGAGTTGCTATTCCTCCTCACATAGCTGCCACTCTCAGAGTGGTCTAACATTCAATCCCTCTTCAAAGGGAACTCTGGGAATTGTTACTCTCGGTGCCTTTAAGAAACAGCAGCTCTCAGGAATCTTTAGGGGAAGCCATGACTGTTCAAATTGGCATCATAGTGTTTTAATTGTATGGTGCGGAAGATCCATTCAATCCCTCTTCTCTGCCAATCATCCTTCACTGGTTCAGACAAGCTCAGTCCTTGCTCAGGTGTTTACACACAGGGGTGTTGTGAGGGACTGGCCCAGGCATGCTAAGCACTAGTTTCTTGCACTGGGCCCCTAGATCTCTTGCCTCTTCTAACACTTTTTTTAAAAAAAAACCCAAACAAAACTGAGATCTATTCCCACATTCATTGGTCAGCTCCCCTGTGTTGGGTAATTCAGTGGTAAGAAATCAAGTGATGCCATTTCGTGCATCATGTGTGAATGTCACGTCACTCACCGGAAATGGAAGCGCAAGGGGTTGGAAGCTCCTTGAGGAACTGGACAGTCATCTCTAAGATGTCGGCCTTCTCCAGCTTGGAGTAGCGAGAGCTCTGGAAAGGAAGGAGAGAGAGGGGGTTGCTTTAGGAGTCTCAAAAGCAAGAAAAGGCACAGAGGATGTTGCAAAGGGACACAGAGATACCAAGTAGTGAAGGATAAGAAAAGGGGAAGGAAGAGGGCTTTGGCTGTGGACAGGAAAGAGTGGGAACCCATCTAATGGAGGCTAGGGGCAGGGGGAAGAGGGAGATATTATGTGTGATGGAGCCACAGAGAAAATGAAAAGATTGCAGGTTCAGACAGAAGTACTTTTCTGTGCAATCCTTAAATACCAGAATGGGAACCTGTGCTCCACCCCCAAAGATTGCTAGATGCCAAACTCCTTTCCTCCCTCCTGAGCTAGCTAAACCTGATGGGAGTCCAATAACATCTGGGGGGGTGCAGGTTTCCAGCCCCCCCCCCACCAACTAAACACAAGGATAGCCACATGATGTGGAAATACCGTATTTTTTGCTCCATAAGACGCACTTTTTTCCTCCTAAAAAGTAAGGGGAAATGCCTGTGCGTCTTATGGAACGAATGGTGGTCCCTGGAGCTGAATTGCCCAGGGGCCAAAAGAGGATCATGCTTTTTATTTTACAAAGAGAAAAGGGAGTGTTGAAAGGACCCAGCTCAGCAGCTGATCAGCAAGAGATCGGGAGGGAGATAAGAGTCCCGGCTCCCTTTCAGCCCCGCCCTCCTTTATTGAATGTGCTGCAGAGGGAGGTTGTTTGTTTCCCCAGGACATGTGACTGGCTGATTAGATTATCTGTCTGGAAACTGTAGAAATGGCTCCCTTTCCTTAAGATTTTTCAGAAATGTGAGTTAAACCTCATAAAAATGGGGCTTTTCCTCTTTGCTTTTCCCCCTTTGCAAAAGGAGCTTTGCTTTTCCCCCTTTGCAAAAAAAGCTGCAAAACCTAGCTGATCCTCGGGGAAAAAAACCCAGGGCTTTTCCCTTTGCAAAAAAAGCTGCAAAACTTTTAGCTGATCCTAAAAAAAGCCTTTTGCCTTTGCAAAAACAGCTGCAAAACTTTTAGCTGATCCTCAAAAAAGCCAGGGCTTTTCCCTTTGCAAAAAAGCTGCAAAACTTTTAGCTGATCCTCAAAAAAACAAACAAAAAAAAACACAAGAAAGGGCTTTTAGAGGAGGAAAACCAGAAAAATATTTTTTTCCTTGTTTCCTCCTCTAAAAATGAGGTGTGCCCTATGGTCCGGTGCGTTCTATGGAGCGAAAAATACGGTAAATTTGGTCTCCACTTGTTGAGGGAATATGCATCTGAATCCAGGTGAGAGCTCTGGCTAGCCCACTAGTGTAGAATATGGAGCGCTCTAGATGTTGTTGAACTCAGGATGTGCAATGGCTAGAACATGCTGGATCAGGCCAGAGGCCCCTCTAGTCCAGCATCATATTCTCACAGGGGCCAACCTGATGCCTCGAACCCATAGCAGGATTTGAGCTCTTTCCCCTCCTGCAGTTTCCACTGCCAGCAACTGGTATTCAGAAGCATTACTGACTCCCAACAGCATTTCAGGCTACTAGCTATGAATAGCATTCCTCCTCCTCCATGAATCTGTCTAATCCTCTGTTAAAGTTGGTGGCCCTCACTGCCTCTAGTGGGACTGAGTTCCATAGTTTATGTGCTGTGTGGAAGAAGGACTTGATTTCATCTGTCCTGAATCTTCCACCATTCAGCTTCACTGAATGTCCAGGAGTTTGAGAGTTACAAGAGAGGAAGAAAAATATTATCTCTACCCACTTACTCTATGCCATGCATAATTTTATATCTATGTAATGCAATTTCTACCTTGCTTATTGTAAAAACAAACCTAAAACCCTCAAAACAGTTTACAAAAAGTTAAAATAAAATCAAGAGAAATTTACAACTGTGCTTTAAAACATACAGACGTCTAAACACTACTATAAACTTCTATTCTGTTGCTCTCACTCGCCTGTTCCCTAAACTATGAAGTCCCAAAACCTGCAATCTTCCCACATAAGGGAATTGCTCCATCCCGTCGATCATTTTGGTTCCCCTTTTCCAAACCTTCTCCAATTCCACAATACCCTTTTTCTGAGGAGGGATGATCTGAACGGTGAACAGCATTGCAGAAAAGCAGTTGCACCACTGATTTTCATGAGGATATTGGCAGTTTTATTTTCAGCTCCCTCCCTTAGGATCCCTGGCATGCCCACTGGGTCATGAAGGATGGCAGCTTAAGTCTAACAGCATCTAGGCAAGGTTTCCCAAAATTGGGTCTGCAGCTGTTTTTGGACTACAGTTCTCATCATCCTGCTAGCTAGGGATGATGGGAGTTGTAGTCCAAAAAAAGCAGACCCTGTTCTAGAGGGCACCCGTTGGCAACTCCTGCCCTCTTTGGCCCGATCCTGCAAAGCTCTTGTTATAGAAGCTTTCTAGTCCTGGCAGGGGTTGCGGAAGTGGGGAAAGGCGAGGACGCGACTGGAAGGGCGGGCTACAAAAAGCGCTTTGCAGAGACCGAGAGGCGCGCTCTCTGTTGTGTTGTGTTCTTCCCGCACTGCAGGAAGAGCCAGGACTGAGCGCCACTTACGTCTTTCCCGATGAGAGGCAGGATGAGGGTCTTGAGCTGGTTGAGGCTGTCGTTGATGCGCGCCCGGCGGCGCTTCTCCATCAGCGGCTTGAGGCTCTGCGGGAGGAGAAGCCAGCCAGTCAGTCCGACGGGACGGGAGTACAAGGGGAAGGAGGAGGAGGAGGAGGAGAAGAACAAGAAGGAGAAGGGGATCCCTCCCCGGGGAAGGAGGCTGGGGAGCGGGGACTGCCTTTGCGGCCCTCACCTTTCTCAGCTGGGTGGCCTCCCCAGTTTTCTTCGGGGGACTCATCTTGGGGCCATAAGTCCTCGACGGCGCGTCGGAGCTGAGCGGCGGCATGGAGCGAGGTGGCTGTGTCGGAGCGGACGCCCAGAGAAGAGAGAGCGCACAGCGAGCGAAACGAGGCGGACTCAGCACTCCCCGCCCGCCAGAGTTGCTTTTATTGCAGCCGGCCTGCCCCGTCGCGTCCCCGCCCCGTCGCTCCGCCTTGGGCCATCGCGTCGCCGGGGGACGCCCCAGCCCCGCGCTGAGTCCCAGCCCATCTGCTCCGGGGAAGCCGCTTAATCTGCCACTCCCTTTTGCACTCAAAATCCCGCCTGATGCCTCCTGGCCATTTGGGAGAGCTCCTCGTTCAAACCTCTCAGTTCAGACCTCTCACGGAGTAGCTTGGAGAGTTTTATCGTGGCCAGTCAGGGGCATTTCCTACTGCCACTCCCTCGAGGATATTATTATTATTAGTAGTAGTAGTAGTAGTAGTAGTAACTATCAAAGTGTTTGCATTTACTTTGCATCGCCAACACCTCCAGGTACAGCTGAGAGTGATTCAAACCTGAATTCATGGAAAGCCACTGCCAGGCAGTGTAGATATTGATATTGTGATTATCATCATTATTACTAGATCCATAGCTAATAATAACAGTAACAACAACTTATTATTTTCTGGAGCCCCCACCCCACCCTACCCCCGCACTAGCCCTTAGCAATGACTCCCTGAAAAGAAAAACTCTGTTGCAAGTACTGATTATTATTGCACAACATATAGAACCACAAAAAAATGTTAAACAGGCTGTGGAGAAGCATCTGAAGACCACATAAGTTAAAAAAAATGTTTTGCTCTGTTTTTATAGGGTTTCTTTTTTATTATTAAAAAAAAGTATTCTGTATGTGCTTCTTCTGCTGCTTACCTTTGCTTAGTGATGTGTGTTTTAGTATGAGTGTGTACTCAGTCTGCTTGACCAAAGAATAAGCTAAGAATCATAGAATCATACCATTCACCTAATTAATAATCAGCCCTTCACCCTAAGGTCCCAGGGCAGATTACAACAATTGCAACACTGGCCTAGATGGAACAGTGTTAAATAAATTGGAGTTCTTGTTATTAAATGCATCAAGAAAAAACACACCAAGAACTCTGGCCAATAAAATTTCAATAGTGGCAATAGTCCCTACTCGCAAATCAATAGTAAAATATGACAAAAACTAATCCATTCAAATACATATATTCAAACAGAGATTACAAACTCAAACTCACAGGGATATGTACAACACAATTATCCGTTACAGTATTGGAAATGAGAATCTTTGAATAGAGGCAAGTTCATGTTAGTCCATAGTCAGGTTTGATATGAAGATCTTAGTTTCAATCATTGAGCAGGAGTCAGGAGTCAGTTATAGATCAGAAACCAGGACACGACCCTGTTTCGATGTATTCACCTTCATCAGCTAAGTTTTAAGGGGTTGTATAAGTTTGAAGAAATCATATAAGTTTATCCTGTTATTTTCTACATTTCTCAGAGATAACAACTAAGTGTGTGAAGATCGACAGTTATCTTGAGCTTTTCTGTGCGTTTAAAAAGCCCATAAATGTATTTATGGCCTGGCCAGGATGGTCTTCCTGTTATATACTGTGAGATTGACGAGGCATCTGACCCTCACCTGAGCCTTCTACAGCTCACACTAGCCCCATCTGTGACTCAATATAAGAAAACGTCCTGATTAAATCAGATCTTCAGCCACAATGGCTGTGCTTTGCCTCCGTAGTGATGTTTCTGAATACCAGCAGGCTTTTCTTAATGCCCTTATAATAAGCGTTGCCACTTGACTGCATCCGGAGGCCCACCATTTCTTAATTATTTGTGAGTTACGTTAGTCATATAGAACTTGCTCCACTAGTGCCGATTGAAAATGTAGTCTAATCCTGTTCATCTTTACCCAGAAGTCAGGCTGAGTACAATAGGTCTTGTTCTCGAGGACATAGGACCACTGCCCCCCGCCCTGTGAGGATATGGCTTTATGTGGTTATGGACAACAGGAAACCATATGACAAAGGAGATTTACGTTGGTATCACTCGGCTTGGGGCGGGTGTGGGGTGCTCTTCATGCCTGGCATTCCACCCCCCCCCACACCCCAAGCCAACGGGTCTCAGGACATCTGTTTAAATTTGGAAATCCAGAAGCTTTCGGTCTCGCTTGCTTTCCGCCTAAGCGGTGTATTGGGCGTTCCTGGTCTGCCTCTTCCGCTCCAGACACGCGCCTGTCTCGCCTCTGCCGCTCTCCAGAGTGCTGAACTGGCAACCGCTGCAACGGCGCCCCCAACCAAAACCACTACCCCTTTTCACCTACAGGAGGCGGTGGGGCTGAGTGCCCTCCCCCCATGGGATTAAGCTTTTAAAACTCTCGAAGCGTCCTTGATCCATTGGGGGGGGGAGAGAGAATTGAATCGGACCCCCTCTATCTGAGCCCCCACCCCCATTATCCGCTTGATTCCAGGTCTCCTATTTATTCGCGACGCTACCTAGACTCCCCACCCCCCACGTAAAGAATTAGGATGTGCCCCCCTTTTGTTTTCCTCCAAATCCATAGGGCTTGGGGTGCGTGGGCGATTATCTGCTCCTGAGACCCCTAGCTGCTTCCCAAGCCGAGTGTGTGGGGGGCATGCATGGGGGGCTTAACTCCAACAATGTCCCATCACCCCACCTCCACATACAGGTTCCCCCCCTCCGAATCCCTTTGATTGGTTTATTGATGTGCATTGGGGGTGGGGTGGGGAGGTTCGGTTCTTTGTTTAACTGGGAGCGGGAGGGCTATGCGTTTTTAACTGCAAAAGAGGGTTTGGAGCTCTCGTTTCCCTCCCCGTCGAGTATCTGAGCCTTTGGGTGGTGGCAGGCGGCTGGCTTTCTCCACCTCTGGCCTCAGCCAGAGGCACTTTCAAGAACGAGTCATTAATGGGGTGCCTTGGCAGGAAGAGGAGGAAATTAGAGGGGAAAGGATAGCCTAGGTCAGGGATGGGGAGGACGACCCTCCAGATTTTGATCGACGTCTGCCGCTCCCATCAGCCCTGACGACTCGCGGTGCTGAAGGGAGTCAGATAAATTTATAAAGGGCATGGAGAGAGTGAATAGACAAAAAAAAATGTCTCCCCCTCTTATAACGCTAGATCTCGGGGACATCCAATGAAGATGAGTGCTGTGGGACAGATAAATAAAAGGACTTCTTTACGCAGCCCAGAGTTAAACTATGGAACTCCCTCCCACAGGAGGCAGTGAGGGCCACCAGCTTGGATGGCTTTAAAAGAGGACTGGAGAAATTCACGGAGGAGAGAGCTAACGATGGCTGCAAACCACGACAGCTCTGCTCTGCTTTGATGGCCAGAGGCAGTAATGTTTCTGAGTACCAGTTTCGGGAAGCCACAAGAGGGGAGAGCGCTCTTGTGCTCGAATCCTGTTTGCGGATTTCCCATTGGGGCATCTGAACAGGATGCCGGACTAGATGGGCCATTGGCCTGATCCAGCAGGCTCTCCTATGTCCTTATAGAGTCCGAAAACACCCTTCTCTGTACTAGGGTAGATTTTGGTGTGGGGAGGGGGAGAGAAGAGGCACACACCAAGACCCAGCGTGGCATCGAGGGAGCAAAGCTTTCTCTGCAGACCTCTGAGGTGATCTAGCAGTGGAGCCGCGGACGTCGAGGCTTCTGAGAGCAACCCACTACGCTTACCTGTAATGTGAGTATTAACCTATCTAGGACGGGGGTCTCTCTTTCAAAGCACACCTTAAAGCCATCAGAGTACCGGCAATCCCTCCGTCCTTAGCCCACACGAAATGAACTATAACTCCCTATGCTGCCCACCCCCGCACCCGTTTGCCCTTATAGGTGTCGCCTCATCTCAGACTCGAAGCTTCTCGGGGCAGGGCATCCGTAAAGCGCCCTCCGCGTTGCTCGGGGCAGTTTTATCCCGAGGGGTGGGTTAGGCTGAGAATCTGATCTTTGTGATCTTCATGATTTGAACTCAGGACTCAACTAACATGCTAAGCGTTTCATCATGCTCCGCCAATAGGAAATAGGAAAGGCAAAGAAAATCCTAGCTACTTCCATTCGTTTTTATTCTGTACTGACTTATTTGGATCATTTATAGACGGCTTTCTTATCCACAAATCTCTATACACAGATGAACCCTAAACCCCAAATTCCCAGGTTTCATTAAAAAAAAAGCAAGTATCTAGCTGGTGGAAAACCTGAGACATAAGAGCCACTAGTCCTCTGCTCTTCTCAACTTTGGGGGGTTAAGAAACCAGCCTGCACTTCCCTTTCAGTATTTTACTTTGTGTTGACTCCCCACCCCACCCCGCAAAAAAAGATATCCTGAAAACGGACGTGTGCCCCGGGAGCTTCTATGCCTGGGATAGCAGCCTTTTTGCTCTGTATATACAACAAAGCGGATCCCCCGAGCGGGAGGCTGCGCCGGGTGGAGGAATCCCTTTGCACGCGTCCAAATCCGGGGGGGAGAGGGAAGGAGGGAGGAAGGGAGGGAGGGAGAGCTCCGTGTCCTGTGCAGGAGGCGCTGGGAAGCGGCACGCGCCAGGCGGCTTCCCCGGAGGCTAAGACTCAGCCCGCGCTCCGGACCCAGGCGCATGCCAGGACGCGTGGGAATTTCCGCTCTCTGGCTCGAGAAAATAATCCGGATTCCGTTTGCCAAGGGCAGAACGCCTTCACAACCCTACAACCCGTTTTATTTTTGGAAAATGCTGGGCGATTTAGGGTGAGCTGGATTGACCAGTGCTTCCCACACAAAAAGTGGTTTTTAAAAAATCTCAGAATTTGAGCGAATGTTGCAAAAGCTGGAAATACGTTGCCTTGGAAATAAGGGAAGGAGAGCCTATTTTAAAAGGCCGGGGTTGGGAGGGAGACAGTGTTGTGTACTGCTCAGAGTGCTGGACTACTGGGACCTGGGAGAGACCTGAGTTCAAATCCCCACTCAGCCAAGAAGCCTAATCTACTTGTCGGGGGGGGGGGGAGAGGTGTAGGATAGGAATGCCATAAAATAAATGATAAATGATCCTGCCCCAGGCTTAGAAACGGAACGTGCCTTTTACAAGGAAGAGAAAGTGAGTGGGTGGGCGCGACAGGGCCTTCCTTTTGTGTCATTTATGCATTCATCGCATTTTAATTCAGCCTATCGCCAACTGTGTGTATGGTTCTCTTCTCCCCGTCCCCTATTTCATCCTCACGACAACCCTGTGATGTAGGTTAGGCTTAGAGAAAGCGAAGGAGCAGGACAGATGGAAGGAAGTCGGTCCTCCGCAGCTCAGAGTTAAACTCCCGCAGGAGGCAGCGGCGGCCACCAGCTTGGATGGCTTTTCAAAAGAGGATTGGGCCAATATTCATGGATAAAAGCTATCAATGGCTACTAGCCGCGAGGATGTTGGACTAGATGGGCCATTGACCATCTCTAGCAGGTCTCTTCTGATGTTCTACTCCCTAGCACGAAATCAGATTTCTGGCTTAAAAGCCTGTCTCCATCTTTGGGAGGGGGGCGGGGGCGGGAGCGACTACGTGTCTTTCAGCAGAGGGGAACCGCTGCTAGGCCGGACCGAGAGGGGCTCATCTGGGTCAGCATCCCATTTCTACAGTGGTCAGCCAGATGACAGTCCCTCTACAAGCTCACAGCTCTCGCTTGTTGCTTGTCCCCAGCAGCCGGTGTCGTTCCGCTGTAGACGGCGCCTGCACCTGGAGGCTCCATTTAATGGCGGGGCGGAAAGCCGTTGATGGAGCTCTCCTCCTCCAGGAGGCTGGCTGATCCCTTTCAAAAGTCCCCTAAGCAATGGGTCCTCCTTCTCAACACCCCCCCCCCCACACACACACCTCCCTCCGTCTCATTTCATGCATTGCTCGGATTATTCCCCACCCCCACATACAACGGCATCTTTTCACCCCAAGCAGGCCCGCCCCAAAGCTTAAAGCCGCGCGCTGCACCCGCCCCCCCCCCCGCCCCAGGAAGAGTGGGGGAGGGTGTTGTGCATGAGAGATCTAATATATACCGGTATATATTTGGTGCTGGGGTGGGGGTGGTGTGGGGGGTGGTGTGAGCGCTCTCCGAGGTGCTGGACTCTAGACCCAGCTCGCGCCAAGCCTCCCTCGCGCCCCACGTGCCCCCTCGGGGGTTAGAGAGCTGGAGGGGGGGGTTGGCGTCTCCCCCGTGCCCCACCCGGGCAGTTGCTGATGAGATTGGGCCATTCAAACAGACTCGTCGCGTCCCCGACCCATCTGGGATCCAAGCGGACCATGCCCTCCCCCCCATGTTTGGATCCAAGCTCTTTGTCCCCGGTTACATTTAGGACCCGCCCCCCAAGAAAACAGCCCAGAGCCCCCCATTGCAACCCTCCTTCCAAACCGTTGCAGGAGGAGGGGGCAGAGATTATCCCCTCATTTCATCCGCTTCCCAAGCTGAGGGGACTTCAGTAACAGGCAGCTGATGGTTCAGGTGGGGGTGAATTATCCCCCCACAAAGCCTTTCTAGTTTCAACAGGACTGTTCCCGTTCAGCTGCAACCTATCTCTTAGAAAGAGACGGTCAGACCAAGGATCCATCTAGCTCCATATTGTCCGCACTGACCGGCAGCGGCTCACGGGGTTTCAAGCACGGGCTCTATCCCCAGAAGATGCTGTTGGAGCCTGAGGCCTTTTTTGTTTCTCCCAAGCAAAGCGTGTGCTCTGCTCCTGAGCTAGGGGCGTTTCTAATGAACATAGACAATTGCCTTACACCGAGCCAGGTCACCTCGCTAAGTAGTGTGCCCTGCCTGGCAGCGGCGTTCCAGACTTTCAAACGGGATGAGTTGTCTCTGTCTGGAGATGCTGCGGGTTTACTACATGCAAAGCAGATTATCTACCACCGAGCTACGAGACCCCCTTTCCCTTACGAACAAACCGGGCAGTTCCCAGTTCCTCATTCCACTAAGAAAACATGGGAGGATGTGGGAGGCAGTGTGGTGCAGTGGTTAGAGTGTCGGACTAGGACCTGAGAGAGACATAAAGGCCTTGGGGACCAGACACGCTACCTCTCGGCCTTACCTGCTTCACAGGGTTGTTGTGTGAAGCTTAACTGAAAAGACGGGGAGAACCATGGATGCCATCTCGAGCTCCTTGGAGAAAGAGGGGAGATGCAAAGGGCAATACATACAATAAATAAGATGGTAGTCCTCATGCTTCTGGATTAAAATAGGAATCTGCCGTACTCTGTGTAAGACCTTTGGCCCATCTACTATTGTGGGGATTAAATGAGGAGCGGCGAGAACCATGTACGCCACCTTGAGATCCTTGGAGAAACAGGTGGGCTATAACAAAACAAACAAACAACTGAAGTTTGCATATTCCTGCCTTGGGGGGAGGGGGGAGGGATTCATTCTCTCACACCCCAGACACACGGACCTGACACACCCCAGACCAGCAATCCTTTTCACAACCAGACACCACGTGGGTGTCACGGACGCAGATGAAGAGGCGCACCGGCGCGCTCTCAAAGGACAAGGCAGAGAGGAGACACATCCGTTGGCTCAAGCGCCCTTTCTTCCCAGTAGCTTCCGACGGGATGCCCTTTTACATCCCAGCTGTATTCCGTCGGCAGGCGGAGAGAAACACACACACACACACACACACACACACACACACACACACAGGAGCCACGAAGAGAGGCTGTCCCGCACTCTCGCTCTCCCCCCCCCCCCCGCCATTCTTGCAAGTTCGGGGGTCGGCAGGCGCCAGGCGGCTTCTGATGCTTAAGGCTGAGTCTCCTGGGCTTCCCGTTGAGGGCGCGTGGAGGACGCGAGCCGACTCTACAGGAAGCCAGCCGGCCGGAGGGGCTTCAACACGGAATGGAAGGGACACACGTTTCTTCAGTTTGGGTGTTGGGTTTTTTTCCTACTGCTTACCATCTTCATTCGAAACACAAAAAGCTGCATTATGGCAAGTCAGACCATTGGTATACACTGGTTGGCAGCAGCTTTCCAGAGCTGCAGGCAGCGGTCTCTTCCTGGAGACTCTGGGGACTGAATACAGTACTCCCCAGAAGCTGCCTTACACAGAGTTTGGCAGCTGCTCTCCAGAATTTTCAGAATTTTTTTTCTACCTGGAGGGGTCTGAACCTGGGACTGGTTGCTAAGGTCACCAGTGTTCAAAATGCTTGTGTTCCAAGGATTTTCACACTGGAATTTTAATCAGATTGTAACCAGAGCCATGAAAAGAGTGCTGAGAGCCAAGGCCAATCTTTGGAGCTGGACCAGGTTGGAAGAGTGAGAGTACAGTAAAAAGGTCATTTGAGCCAGGAGGTTATCCCCACAGCCCAGAATTCTCCTGGTTGCCAAATGACCACAGAAAAACTCCAGAGTAACTGTGCTTGTGTCTTTAACAGAGGTTTGTTATGCAGAAACTATCAAGTGGAGTTCGTCTGGGCCTGAAATGAAATGGACCTACCAGCTGCTGGTGGAAGGAGAGAAACAGGGGGGTGGACTAGATGACTCTTGGGGTCCCTTCCAACTCTAGAGTTCCATGTGAGAGGCATTATCTTAGTTCAAGCCCCAGGACACATTCTAGGCAGAGAAAGAGGGCCCTCAGTAGGGCTGTTGTAAGGCATAGCCTAGTTGTGGGGCATGCCCTAGGCAGAGTCATCACAAACAGGGCCATCTTAAGCATATCCAGCACCGTGTTGCAAAGATCCCTCCGGTGTGCCCCATCCCCCATTTCTCAGAGTTGTTGACCTTTTCCCAAGCCTCTGCGGGGATCGCTGTCCTCCCGCAGAGGCTTGGGAGGGAAGTTGCACACCCAGCTTCTGGGTCATTTTTGCATGGCAATTCCTAAATCCCACTTCCCCTCTGTGTTGGAAGTTTTGGTGCAACTTACCGGTAGCTTTCAGAAAAGGGTTCACATGTGGTAAAAAAACAGTTGGAGCAAGGGAGTCTATCTCCGTACCTTTGACCTCTGTGCTGACCCCACAATCTCTTTGATATTTAGACTGATACATCTTAGGTTGCATCCTGTTAACAACTTCCTCCTCCTCATGCTTCTCTCTCAGACCTCAAGATGAGAGGTCACCTTGGATTTATCCTCTGAGAACAAATGAGCAAGCATGGCTACCTCTGTCTTCTCTATATTTTGTTAGCTAGCTTAGAACTCGAAGCCTTTTCTATCCAAGTTGGGTACAGTGGTACTTTGAGTTAGAAACGCTTCAGGTTACAAACTCCGCTAACCTGGAAGAGTTACCTCAAGTTGGGAACTTTGCCCCAGGATGAGAATGGAAATCGTGTGCCGGCGGCGCAGCGGCAGCAAGAGGCCCCATTAGTGAAAGCACGCCTCTAGTTAAGAACAGTTTCAGGTTAAGTACGGACCTCCGGAAAGAATTAAGTTGATAACCAGAGGTACCACTGTACTTCATATAATACACAACTCTATTGTTTCCCCCCCCTACCAACATCTCTTTGTGTGTGGTTGCAAAAGGTAACTTCTACTCTCTAGCCAAATTCACAAGCCACACTGCATACCAAAATTCAACATTTTAGGTTGCCAAAACCTGCAGATGAATCAGAGTTCAAACTGCCAAACAACGGGGTCTTGACTAAGTCACATGCAAGCTTCGAACTGTCTGAGATAACAACTGGACATAATATTAGCAGGCGTAGATAGCATCAGGCTGTTTTTTGAATTTTTTAAAAGGGGAAATGGCTTTGTTTAGGGGCAACGAGAATCCCCACCCGTCTGTTTAACTGTGCATCATAATATAGCAGCAAATCCGAAGGATAACGGTTTCTTTTTTCATTTTGCAGAACCCAGGCTTCCCTTTGGAGTTGGACCGCCTGGCAGGTCTCGTTTTAGCGAATGGAAGAAGGAGCTAAAATCTGGATCTTCTCTCCCCCCCCCCCTTCCTGCAAGCTAAGCGCTCATTAATGCTTGTTCAGGGACAGCTGTTCATCTCCCCCTGGAGAACCATTATCGGTTTAATCTTTGTGTGGTTACAATAGAGGCCCGTGCCACTCTCCCAGCCTTGACAGCAGGCCTCTGGTTAAGATGACATGAAACCATGCGATGCCTTTGAGTGGCACGTGCCGTTTGGCCCGTCTGCTTGCCCAACGGCCTCCTCAACAAGAGAGAGGAGCTGTGTGCATGTGCCTGATGAGTAACGAACGGCAGCAGTGTTCTGCTTATCACAGTCTTCTTCAGATTGTTATAGGAATTCTGAGGTCTTACATATATATATATATATATAATAAACGTTCATAAATGCAAAAGGCAAACATATACAAAAGTATATAAACCGCATGTCTGAAATAGTACAGGAGAACAATCCTGAAGCCATTTTTGACTCTCCCAAATTGACCTCAAATATTTCTCTGCAAGGAGGAATGAAATGGGAAACCTCCCTATTGTCTCTTTGCTCACAAATCTTGTCTTAAGGGTGTATCTGTGTATGAATAGGGTGAGCCTATGACCTGGATTCAGGAACTGAGTATTTACCATGACAAAATAATAGCCAGAATGCCCAGGTATCCTGGCAGACAAGTTTTCTGCTGTAGACCACCCCTTCAGTGATGTACGGTATGTATGATGTTTTTTTGGGGGGGGGGTGGTCTTGAGCTATAGGGTGGCAATTTTGAAAGTCTATATAAGAGCTTGCACACCAATGTTCTGGGTTCCTCCTCCCTCCTGCGTGGGGTGTGTGAGCACCCTGTTGCAACAGTTTAGTAAGGATCAGGCTTACTAGCTGCTTTGCTTCTCAATATTCTCTGGTTGGACTCTGTTATTTTCCTCCTACCGATAGAGAACCTACATAAGGACTCTATACGGGCTCTTGGGTAACCCATAAGGGAAAAGGAGCATTTTTTTTCTTATAACAAGATAATAAAATAGATTTGTGTCTGCATCTTGGTGGCTGGAGCAACGCGACTGATCAGGGACCCCCTTGAATACAGCCCCACACCAGCCTGCCAACTTCTGCAATTTAGTAATGTTTGTAGCTTCTAGAATACCATATTTCTGCCCCTCACTTGGAAAATCACACTCCCACCAGGTGCAGAAGAAGGAGATGTTTATCAATGGCTACTAGCCATGGTGGCTGTGTTCAGCCTCCACAGCTGGAGGGAGCAATGATTCTGAATACCAGTTGCTGGAAGCCACAGGAGGGAAGAGAGCTCTTGTGTGGTGTAGTGGTTAAGAGTGGTAGACTCGTAATCTGGTGAACTGGGTTCACGTCTCCACTCCTCCACATGCAGCTGCTGGGTGACCTTGGGCTAGTCACACTTCTTTGAAGTCTCTCAGCCCCACTCACCTCACAGAGTGTTTGTTGTGGGGGAGGAAGGGAAAGAAGAATGTTGGCCGCTTTGAGACTCCTTCGGGTAGTGATAAAGCGGGATATCAAATCCAAACTCTTCTTCTTGTGCCTGAGTCCTGCTTGTGGGCTTCACTTTCAGGGATCAGCTTGGTCACTGTGAGAACAGGATGCTGGACTCGAAGGGCCAGCAGGCTCTATTTATGAACTAGGACAACATTTGTTCAGCTCCTCTGTAACCCAGAATTAAAGAGTCCTGTAGCAGGCCAGGTCTGGCTCCCTGTTCCCTGACCCATACCAAGTCATTGGTGAAAGAAAAAAAACTTCAGAAAGTTTGAGCCAGGATACAAATACCGCGGACCAAAATCCTCATCCTTCCAGTCTTGGGAATCTTGGGTGGTTCTGTAGAGCCAAATCATTTAGTATTATCTCATATAATGTTCCCAGATGTCCTGCACACCATCAGCCTAGGGAAAATGTTGCTGAAGGGGGCTGGCCCCCTTGTTAAGAAGCATGGTGTTTACATGCAAGCCTGCCATTCTCACATGCAGCTCTGACACTGAATTCTAGGGATTGCATGATGCTGAGATCCAATGCACTCTAGAGTTTGACACCTAAAGAGTTAACACAGGCCACACGGATGAAGTAAGGTAAAAGTGGACCCCTGACCATTAGGTCCAGTCACGGGCGACTCTGGGGTTGCAGCGCTCATCTCGCTTTATTGGCCGAGGAAGCCGGTGTACAGCTTCCAGGTCATGGGGCCAGCATAGTTAGCCACTTCTGGCGAACCAGAGCAGCACACGGAAATGCCGTTTACCTTCCCACCGGAGTGGTACCTATTTGTCTACTTGCACTTTGACATGCTTTCAAACTGCTAGGTTGGCAGGAGCTGGGACCAAACAACGGGAGCGCACCATCGTGGGGATTTGAACCGCCGACCTTCTGATCAGCAAGCCCTAGGCCCTGTGGTTTAACCCACAGCGCCACCCACGTCCCTACATGAATGAAGTACATTTTATTATATTGAAAGGGCATCAGCACATTTTTACTAAAAACATTAAAACAATTTCAATAAATGGCACGTTAATCTAGTCTGAGGAGAGTTAATACTCATTGCAAGAGTTGTTCTGAAAACATGCCTGGCAGAGGCAGACATCTAGCAAGGTGAAGAACACTGCCACTTATCTCCTAGTTTGGGCTTGAAAATTAACATAGAAACAAAGTCAGTAAGTGGGTGTTATCATTTCTTAAATGGCACCAATCTGGAAGAGTTTCTCTAAGGTGCTACTGTAAGGAATTTTCTTTAAAAAGTGTTGGGGGAAATGGCTTCTGAAAAAAACTTGTTCTGTTGTGCTGATAAGATGTGTGGGGGGAGAAGAGATTAGCATATCTTTGGGGCTATTGAGCCTTTGGGCTATTGAAAATCTACAGAAGGAGTCTGATGTTGTTTTATTTATTTTTCAGTTTGTGAATGATAAGGGAGGGATGGCAGAGATTGACAAAAGGAAAGAGATAATCCATTGGCCGTGTGTGTGTGTGTGTGTGTGTGTGTGTGTGTGTGTGTGTGTGTTGCAATTCTGCTGGCTTGGAACCTGCAAACCTGGCTTCCTATAATAGAGTCTCTCTGAGATGCCTCTAGGCCACAATAAAAACTTCATTCTGAGGTGCAGCAGGCTATCATGTTGTTCAGTCGTTCAGTCGTGTCTGACTCTTCGTGACCCCATGGACCAGAGCACGCCAGGCACGCCTATCCTTCACTGCCTCTCGCAGTTTGGCCAAACTCATGTTAGTCACTTCGAGAACACTGTCCAACCATCTCATCCTCTGTCGTCCCCTTCTCCTTGTGCCCTCCATCTTTCCCAACATCAGGGTCTTTTCTAGGGAGTCTTCTCTTCTCATGAGGTGGCCAAAGTACTGGAGCCTCAACTTCAGGATCTGTCCTTCTAGTGAGCACTCAGGGCTGATTTCTTTAAGAATGGATAAGTTTGATCTTCTTGCAGTCCGTGGGACTCTCAAGAGTCTCCTCCAGCACCAAGGCTATCATAGCAAGAGCTATATCTTTTCAGGGGTGTTTCAGAACAACCTTGGAGGCCATCCTTAAGTGAGATCCGTAATCCAGGCTAACAAGGAGGCTCAGAGGAAGGTGTATAAGAGTCTACCCTAGTAGCCTCAATGTTCAGGTGAAGTCATGTGGCAGGGGGGACAATCCCGATAGCTGAAGGCATCCAGAGGAAGTGAAATCTACACATGCTCAGAAGTACTGGGCTTATGCAGAGAACATATAAAATGGGTGCTGGTGTCCAGCTTTACTAAGCTCTAGCTGAAGTCTTCCATAGCTCTTCCATGCTGGAGAATATGTACTCTGTGTCTGCTCTCCAGTGGCTGAGAGCTTGTGAGAGACTGGTGTGTGTGTTTGTGTGTGTGTGTGTGTGTGTGTGTGTGTGTGTGTTTTAAATCCTGCTTCTGGGACAGCTTACAGAACACTATAACAAGACAACCCCTTCCTGCAAATATCAAGACACAAAAGGAAAATGTATTGGGCTGGAGAAGGGAACAAGCAAACTTGTGTACAAGCCCTTAGTTACCAGCTCTTCTAACAACCAGCTGGGGTGGAAAAGTACAAGAGGAGCAGGAATGGTCAGTGCCCATTGGGACTGGTAGAGTAGGAGGCAGGAGAAAGTAGTATATTTGGGAGAAGCCTAGCCGTTAGCCTTTCAGAGGGGCAAATCAGTCACTGAATGCTGCAAAGCGCCACCTAAGCAAACTCAGGCCACAGGATCCTGGGATGAAGGAGCTGTTTTGCAGGCATGAGGCTTTCCCACTGGTTTAAATGATGGTATTCAGCTCCCCCTTCTGGCCACGGGAGCAATGAAAGCTCATTGAAAGGAAATGCTTGCATCACCAAACAATTTGGGCAGTGACAGAAAATGTTGCAGATTAAGCTTTACCTGATGGGACAACAGGCAGTGCCAGATTTATGTATAGGCTAAGTAGGCTGAAGCCTAGGGGCTCTAAATCTAGGGGGCCTCACCAGCCCTCCTGCTCTCCAGCGGGCAGTCTCCCCTCTCCCAAAATTTTAAATCCAAGACTTCATGCGAGGGCAAGGCAACTCAGGCCTCTAAATCTAGGGGGCCTCACCAGCTTGCCTTCTCCCCATTGCCACAGTCTCCCCTCTCCCAAAATTGCAAAACCAATACTTCATGTGAGGGCAGGACAACTTGGGCCTCTAAATCTAGGGGGCCTCACCAGCCTGCCCACTCCCCAGTGCCGCAGTCTCCCCTCTCCCAAAATTGTAAACCCAAGACTTCCTGCAAGGGCAGGGCAACTCAGGCACAGCAACTATGAGACTCAGGGCTAGCCAGTAGGGCCCAATTTGAAGCAGCGGGGTGCAACTTGATTTTTTTTTTTTTGTAGAGCCCCAGTTCACAGCCAAGGTCTGCAAAATCTTATAAATAAAATCCATCTAGATTGCCCCGGTGCAGGGGCCCGCTTAGGAGAGGCCCACAGGGTCCAATTTAGCCCAATTGCTCCAATTGCCTTAAGGTCAGCCCTGATGAGACTGTGTAGGGGTTGGACTGACAAGCCCTGCACCTTCTAGGTCCCTGGTGTCACCATTCAGAGTACAGACTCAAGGACTTGTTATGTAAATAAGGGGAGGAACTTATTGGAAATCTGTTTTGTCACCTCTTCCCGCCCCCCAAACCCTGAGACATCGAGCCCAGCCACCTTTTATTCACAGTCGCATAAGCACTACACTACAGCATGGCTATAAACTTCTACGTTCAACCGCTGAAATATACTCTCAATATGTAGCAATGGAGATTTATGTTACTGCTTTATGAATGAACACTGTGTTTTATGAATGGACTCTGTATTTTGTGAATTACCTAAGAGCCACCAATAGGGAGCTCTAGAATCTGACAGCTAACAAATTGGGTACTACCAAACAGCGACTCCTATTGCTGAAAGCAGGTAACCAGCAGGGAACGCTTCAGCTCAGCCTTTGCACTGTTGACTGAACACCCCCTGCTGTGCAGATAATGGAGAAAGTTTGTAAATTGTATCCCTTCTGTTATCCTGGCCAACTCTATTTTGCTGGTGTAAACCCTGGTGCACCAGAAGCACAGAATAGCAGCAAATAAAATCTGCTCATACGTCAGCGACTGATAAGACTTGTCAACCAGTTCTTCCAAAGTCTTCCTAAATTATAAAGCTCCAAAATACATGCCAAAAGAGAGCAGGTCTGGGAAGAGCGAGGCATACAATGGGCACCACCAGTGAAAAGGCCCTGCTCCGTGTAACTCCTGCCCTGTCATTTGATAGAGTGCCCACTTGCCCTCCTTCTTGACATGGAATGCTCTCTATTGGAGTCTCCAGGTCCAGTACAAAGACCATAAGAAGGGAGAGCAGGGACCTTGAAGTTCCCAAAAGCTGTTAATCAAGCAAGCAAGCACACAGGTCACCTTTGTCTCAGTCAGGACACCTATGTCCTGGCCAGGCCTGCACCCAATCTTGTTTTTGTACAATCTTGTTTGTCCTCAGTAACCAAAATTATATTATCAACATATACAAGCAGAAAAGTTGTTTTCCTTCATTTGCAAGGAATCGTACAAAACAAAGTGGCACTAATAAAGAAAAGTTCCAGGGTGGCAAGAGAAAGGAAACTAAAAATGTTTTTGCAGTTCATCAAAACTATCCAGCAATATCATGTTATAGGAAAACTGGTGCTATTAACCTTCTAGTTGGTTAATTGGTTAATTAACGGCAGCTACAGGAGAGCTATGAGATTCAGGTGAGGGTCAGTTGCCTTGTCAATCCCAGCAGGTATATAAGAGGACAACCCGGCCTGCAGCTTGCTCATCCTTGGCTTCACTCAATTTTGTTTATAACACTCTTCTATTTTCTTCTAGTTGTGAGGGTGGGGTGGGGGATCACAAGTGGAGTAGCCTAGGGCCTCTCTTTCTCTAAATCCAGCCCTGTTAACAGGTCCCAGAGCTGGCTAGCTGCCTCTTCCGTTCCGCCTGACATTTAAGCTTCTCTGTTCCCCAGTAATCTCCGCAGCCAAAGCCTCCCATTTCGTTAAAAGGCACCTCTGCATGTTCGGCCCCTAAGCCAGGCCCAGTGAGGAGGTCTCCAAGCACCCGGGTTTTGAGCCAGGGGAGTGGCTTTCCAATGCCTAGTGTTCCTTCATCTGGGCCAGGTGGGAGAACCCCTTAGGGCAGAAGGACAGAGCTGGAGCCCAGTGGGGCTGGCTGCTGGGCCCTTTACTCCTTCCACAAAGTCTCTTCCATGGGGCTGACCGCGAGCCTGCTCTCCATTTTCTTGGGGGCCTTTTCTTTTGTCTGCACCATGGGCGCCATGTGCACAAACTGCTGGCAGGTAAGAAGAGCAAGCTATTTCCCTTGCCACTCTTCAGAAAGGGTCTGGGAGGGGCACCTGGTCCCTAATTTCATCGACTGAATACTGGAGGGGAATAGAAGGGAATGGGAAAGGCTAGGGTTTAATGTAGATCTACGATTTCATTGCCTTATGCATAATTGGGCTTTTTGTTCCTTTAGGAATCAGAGAGTGGGGGTATGTGTTAGTTCCTAAGGGTTTAAGCAGAGTTGGTGGGAATTTTAAAAGGGGTTAGTTGCTTCCGGGGTGTTGCTAGGTACTGGTATTTTAAAGCATTTGAAATTGAGGCACAGGCCCATGACCCAGATTTGGATCAGATTTTCATATGCTCATTTATAACAGTCTTTGGGCAATTTAAGAGGGCATGTGATTGGAGGGGTGGTGGTGGAGGAATTTTGTCATTGCTGTGCTTTGTAAGTAAGTGGTAGGAGCTTTTTAAAAAGCTCATAAAACCTTGAGAGCTTCCTCATAAAATTCCCAGAATGATGTACAGATCAGCCAATATTATCATAGTTACTTTGTTAAAATTGCAACCCATCCTCTCAGTTGTTGTTCATCTATTACCTATTACTGAGGCTGTGGTATCGGCTGCATAAAGCACGTGCATCCTCCTCTCAAAAGAGATAATCCTGGGAACTGTAGATGGTTAAGAACTGTAAACCACAGTTCCCAGAATTCTTTGTGGTAAGGAAATGCTTAAGATGCATGGTCTCTGCTATGATCTAGCTGCCAACAGATCACCCTGTCTTAGCTGCTGCACCGCTTCAACTGAACTGGTGTCAAAGTGTTTTAGCCCTGAGTAGTCCAGCTATTGAGGACCAGTTTTAACTGATCTGGGGCTCCCTCGCCCCTTCCTCCCACCTCTTCCAGGTGAACAGCAAAGGCTCTGTGGTCCTCAGCATGCGTTGCCGAGGCCTGTGGGGAGAGTGCGTTTGGGACAAGTTTGTCAAAATCTGGACCTGCGACGTCTTCAGCTCTTACCTGAACCCTCATCCTGGTAAATTTCATGTCCCAAATCAAGCTGCTGTCAAGGACGACCCCTTTTAAAGACAGCTAACTCCCTGGTTGGCACAGCAGCAGCAGCGGCAGGCGATGGACCTTGACACAGTTGGGTGGTGGGCAGGGAAGCGAATGGGGGGCATTGTCCAAACACTGGGGTGTCTGCACTGAGTGCAGCAAACTGGTTCTGCTGCTGTAGAATCACTAAATTGGGTTTTCTTGGCTGTGCACATGCAGTACTATGACTTTCCCACGGGGGGCAACCAAGGCTGTGTGGAAAAAAGATAATTACCGGTCTGTGCCAAGTGGCTGGCTTCTGACCACAGGATGCTGTTGGTTGGTAAACTGACACCCCCCTTTCGCTTCCTCTTATCCATTTATAACTTGCCACAGCCCCAGGAGATCACTGGGGCTCTAGAAAGCCATTATTTCACACCCACAAACGGAATTCCTGGTTCTTTCAGTTCTTCTCCTGCTTAATTCCTGGTTCTTTCAGTTCTTCTCCTGCTTTCTGGGTTTTCAATTCACTGACATCATTTCTCTATGAGGCAAAGGGGTTGCCAGTCACTACAAATCAGCGTTGTGAGCAACCTGTGGTGGAGCTCACTGCCACAGGGCAATTGGAAGGCCAACAGATTATTTGCGTGCTTTTATTTATTTTTCTAAATATTAACAATTTGGGGATTTATTAGCACAGGCTCTGGCGATGGCCATTAGCTTACAGTATATGGCTAAAAAAACAATCTATCTGGAATCATGCTAGCTTGGAATGGAGCTTCCACATTCAGGACAGTCCATCTTTGACTTTCAGGTGACTGTGCCTTTACACTCTGGTCCAAAGCATCCATAGGAATCAGGTTGTTTGCCATTGGAGACAAAATGCTAGAAAAAGGAGCTCCTGGTCAGATTTGAGAAGGCTTTGTCCGTAAAATCACTCCGCATTTTAGCCATGGGGTGCTGACAGTAATTGAGAGGAGGATGCTCCAGTCTAGAACTGTGTTGTGTTTGCTCTAAAGCAGGTGTTTTTGATGATGACTCACTGCGCTGGCCAGGGCTGATGTAGTAAAAAAACATTTCTTTTTTCTTTTTAAAATCATTTTTACTGGTTTCACAAATACAAAGTACCAAATATACACACACTAGTAAAAACATATCATCTCGAGACTTTCCCCCATCCCCTTCATGGGGTCTCATTTTAAACATCTACAACTGCATATTCATCCATACTCAAATTTTTATATCAAACCGTATTGCCCATAGTAATTTTTACACTACAAGTGAATCAAAATCTTGCCCTTGTTTCCATCCGCTTACAATGGTCTCCTAAGTAACTTTTTAAATTTTTCCCATTCTTTTATAAAGGTATTTATCTTCTTGGTTTCTGAGTTTTCCAGTCGGCTTTGCCATTTCGGCACAGCCCATCAGATTGGTTTGCCATTCTTCTCTGGTAGGGAGATTGTTTTCTTTCCAACTCTGGGCTAGTAACATCTGGGCAGCTGTTGTTCCATACATAAAAAGTATTTTCTGTTCCTTTGGTATGTCAGTACCTGTAATTCCTAATAAAAAAGCTTCTGGTTTCTTAACAAAAGGCCAGGGGTTCTTTGTCCCAGTATCCTGTCTCTGACCATGGGCCAGCAAATCATACAGCAGTCTTCCTCCAACCTGGTGCTTCCAAATGTTTTGAACTACATAGTTTCTTTCTGCTTCTTGTAGTCCAAAACATTTGGAAGCACCACGTTGGAGGAAGACTCCTGTATGATTTGCTGGCCCATGGTCAGGATACTGGGACAAAAAACCCCTGGCCTCCCCCCCCCCATACAAAGCAGACCCTGCAGTCCCATATTTAACAGTTCCATATCGATCTTGTCGCCACTCAAAACCAAGCTGGTGTGTTCCTGGTCACTTGCTGGGCCTTGACCTATGTATCTTCCCACAGGGGCCATTATCACTGCAAGAGCCTTGCTCATCACATCTGCCATTGCAGGGGCTTCAGCCTTCCTCTGCCTCCTCTCAGGATGTCGATATTTCCGCTGCTTCCAAGAGACCACGGCCAAGTGGCGCTGCCTCTACCTCTCCATGGGATGCTATCTCTTTGCAGGTATGTCCGCCACCAAAGACCAGAGGCTTCCAACACAAGAGCCCTCTCCATGAGACAAAAGCAATTCCCCGCAGTGCTGAGGGACAGGTAAAACCCATGCAAGCTGGCTCACGCCTCTTTTTGGTTGCAGTGTCATTGATGTGCCCTGCCATTGGGCAAAGAGAGGCACCTCCCTCAGTCGGCAGAATCTGATGAGCCACAGGTCCTCTGCCCTAGTCGCTCCTCCTTGAGCCTTCCCATGATACACAGATCAGGCTGCACAATTCCTTATTGCAGAAAAAAGTGGGGAAGCATGCCTAGACCCATGGGATATTGCTGTATGTGACCCCACTCTCTGAGTGGCAAGAGATTCCAGCATTCACCCAGGGTTTGGTTTCCTTGGAATGAAGGACATTCGAGACTGTGGCGTCTTTAGAGTTTTATTTGGACATATGAGCAAAAGATAGAGGAGCTTGTGGCTTGGACACTCCAGCAGGTCTTGCTTCCACATTAGGGTTCCAGGGAAGCCCCACGCCACAACTCAGGGGTCCAGCACAGAGCAAGACGTGCCTCTATGTCTCCAGCTTCCAGCATTAGCCAAAACATACAAACATACTTGCTTACACAGCCCTGTGTATGTAAGAGAGTAAAATTTTTACAGCTTCAGAGCAGCTCATGTTTCATGGTTCTCTTTTCTGGGTTGGAAGGAGGTAAGCCCAGAGCAGTGACTCAAGCAGAGACTCAACAGGCAGCCTCTTCTTTGGACAGGCACTTTGGGAAGAACTTTGTGACTGTTTTGGAAGGTGGTGGACTTCCTTGGGGTTTTTAAAACTGAGGTTGGACGGCCATCTGCCACAGCTTCTTTAGGTGTGATTCTACAATTCTATAATTCCACGATTCACAAGGAGTGTTTAATCACTGGATTTCTGTACATGTATTCCTTGCAGCATACCAGTGGGTCTGGCACCATGGGTATAGCTGCAAGGGGGGAGGCAATTTCCCTTCCACATCAAGTAAATAAATAAAAACAATTAACTAGAAGTAGAAAATGTAGAAAGACTTTGACAGATTTTTTTGAGCACTTGGGGTCAAAAGAAAGCAATTAAAAACAACTGTTGTAGATACATTTCATTCTAGACCTGCTAGACAGAGGATGATGGCAGGTGGGTGTCCTGCTCCCCCCGCAACATAAATCCTGGCTACACCCATGTCTGGCACCCAATTTGAGAATTCCCAAGCTAAAGACTTGCAGGAGGGGAAGGTAGGGGGCATGGGCTTAGCCAAAGGGGGGGGACAGGGAGGGACAGCTAACCCCCCTAAATCAATAAGAATTAATAAAAATATATAGCTAACTGAGGTTCTTCCCCCCCCCCACAAAAATCCTGGCTATGCCCATGTAGGGGGGGGGAATAAATAAGTTCTGCACTCCAAGTTCATAAGAGCTCACACCTCACTCCCGTTCCTTTTAGGCTTTTTGTCCTGCATTGGCGTGATCCGATATTGCCTGTATGTCTTCTTCCAGCACCAGTATGAGGTATTTTCCCTGTCTGCTCTGGCTGTGTGTTCTTTTTTACCCACCCTCCTTGTGGTGGTTGTATTGTACATTACGCAGAGAAATAGCACTGGCGGCCGGCTCTTACTCCAACACAATAGGGAAATGCTTGAAGGCAGAGGGCTAGCTTAGGGCAACACTGTGCCAAAATGCCCTCCCTCTTTTTTAAACAGTGTCCCATCCCTTAATGAGAAAATAAATTGCATTTCGAAATTACCAAAAGGACAAGAACGTTTCGGTGAGATTCCCATGGGTGGGGTGCAGGGCTTTGGTCACACCTTGCTTTCAAATACAGTAGTGCTGAAGAGCATTTGCGAGTCTCCTGTCCAGGGCTGGCCCACCTATGAGACATGCTGAAGCAGTTGCCTCAGGTGGCAGCTTGGACAGATACATCCAGGTTTGCTTGGAGGGCACCACTCGCTGCCTCCTGCCTTTGCTGCTCATTGTCTCTTCCTCCTCCAACCCCTGCCTCCCGCTGCAGCTGATGCTTCCTCATCCTCCACACATGGCATTGGCCTCCTCTTCAGCCTCCTTCTTTCTCCCTTCCTGTGAGGTAGGTTAGGCCCCTAAGGCCACCCAGTGAGCATCATCGTGTCTGAGTGGGGATTCGAACCCTGGTCTCTCCTGGGTCCTAGCTCAACAACACTCTAACCACTACACCGTCCATAAAATCAGCACCGTCCATAAAATCTGCCTGGTTGCAGTTTCCAACATGGCAGTCCCAATTGACAATGTGTGGGATGTAACATAAGCAGTCATGTGCAACACTTCCTGTTTGCCCGGAGTGGACACACAGGGGGATGTTACTCCAGCCAGGAGGACTTCCTGTCACACTTGTCTGGAGCATTTTCCCCCTGCATGTGTCCAGGTAGATGGGCGTGAGCCTGTGAGACCCCATAAAAGGACTGGTCACGCAGCCATCTTTCTCTCTCGACCATTTTCTCTTGATGCTTTTGCTGCATGCTGGCTCAATCCCCATATGGATAAACTCTCTTCTGTAATTACAAGCTAAAGCTTGCCTTCAGGGAACCTACTGTGAACTGAATGTGAGTAAACGTCTTATCATTACTTTTAAAAGAAGATTGTTGTGTCTTTATTCTTTTTAAGAGGGAACAAAGGGGATTTACCAGGAACAAACCCGATCTGGATAAAGCCAGATTGGAATGCTTAAGTAAAGAGATTCAGACAAATCTACCAACTAGCTTCCTGCTATATACTGGGGAATGTACTGCTACTGACTCACTAGCGTGAGTGAGGAAGGATAATATTTAATCAATGTATCCTCTCCTCCCACTAAGGGACGCGAGTGGTGCTGTGGTCAAAACCACAAAGCCTAGGGCTTGCCAATCAGAAGGTCGGCGGTTCGAATCCCCGCAACGGGGTGAGCTCCTGTTGTTTGGTCCCAGCTCCTGCCAACCTAGCAGTTCGAAAACATGCCAGTGCAAGTAGATAAATAGGTACTGCTCTGGCGGGAAGGTAAACGGCATTTCCATGTGCTGCTCTGGTTCACCAGAAGCAGCTTAGTCATGCTGGCCACACGACCCTTCTGTCTGTGGACAAACGCCGGCTCCCTCAGCCTATAGAGCGAGATGAGTGCCGCAACCTCAGTCGTCCGCGACTGAACCTAATGGTCAGGGGTACCTTTACCTTTACCTTACTATCCACAACATTCCCACACAATGTGCCCCACAGCATCCCACAATGCCAATGCCTGGGATCTCCCTCCATGCCAAATCTTTGACCAACCAGCTCTTTCCCATTTGCCTTCTAGGTGTCTCTGAGGATCCCTGGATTCCCCAGCTTTGAGTATGGCTATTCCCTGTGGATGGCTGTAGCAGGTGGCCTGGCAGCCATTGCCGCAGCTGTCACTTCGTACTATGAAGGGGTGCTTCTTAAGACCCTCAGCATGAGTCCAGCCAAGGAGATGCCTGCTGGAGATGCCACTGGGACTACTTGGACGTATGTCTGAGGGAGAGAGGAACCTAAGAGCATCTTCTGATAGTGGCGTTTAGTACAAAATAAGATGTTTCTCACAGGTGTTTCTTAAGGAGGACCATCTGAATCCTTGATTGTGACCCATCAGAGGAGCTCAGTGATCAAGGCAATGCAGAAGGAAACAGACTGTCCTTAGGAGAAGCACAGAAAGAGAAAATCAACAAAATAATCCATAAAAAAACATTGGTTAAAACATCAGCAAATACTAATTGGTTGTCCATGCCCTGTGGAGCTGCTTGCTGGTAGAGGTTTTGGCAGAACTGCCCCTCCCTTCTTTCGGGTGTCTTTTGAAAGCCTTTCCAACAAGAATTTTATCAGGTTTTTTAGGGCAACCAGTATTTGCTGGTGTTTAAAACAATGTTTTTATAGATACTTTTGTTGGTTTTATCCTTCTGTGTTTTGTAGCATCTTGTGATACATTTTATGCAAGCTTAATTATAAATAAATAAATAAATAAATAAATAAATAAATAAATAAATAAATAAATAAATAAATGTGGCGAGTTGAAAGGCTAACTTTAGCGGCAGGTTGAAGAACAGAAATTTTAAAAAAGCCCTTTGAATGGCAGGTGGGGCCTGCCCCCACAGACAAAGTGTACAGCACCCCTGAGCATGGGCAGAATTGGTGCCAAAGGAATTTTTTTTCTGATCAGCGGGTCAATCAAACAAAGCATGGCATCCAGCAAAGTCCTACTCAGAGTAGACTCAAGTTAGCCAATCTTATGGACGTACTCTAATGTTGGATACAACCCATAATTGACACTGTGCTGCCTTCCTGCTTCTTCTCGTAGGGTCATAGCTGAATATTTCCTCTAAGGTTGGCACCCTCAAACTGTGGTCCACGAGCTTCATTCAGGTGGTCCGTGGTGCATCCACGAATTTGTGGCTGTGGGTGGAAGACTGCACAACCATTGCATTAAATATTCCTAATTTGAATTGTATTTCTGTTGCTTTCTTATGCCTCATATTGTATTTTATTGTTTGACAGACTTAATTTTATTGTATTGAATGGGGAAATGGCACAACATCCAGCACGGTGCATTACAATTCACACAACAGGCAGAAAACACCATCAAAAACCCTCAACAATTTTCGACTGGTCTGAGTGAGGAGGAGAGGTTTGGGAACCTAAAGCACAATGTGTAGTGTGGGGTTTCTGTGTGGTTGATTTCCCCTCTTCCTTCCCGCCCGCTTCCCCATAAGGGATTGTGCAATCTGGCCTGAGAAGGCTCAGGAAGGAGGGCCAGGTGATGGGGGGAGTGGAGCTGGTGCTGCTGCTGCCCTTCAACACCTGCCACCCGAGGCAGCTGCTTCATTTTGCCTAATGTTAGGACTGACTCTGAAACCAAGCAGGATGAAGACAATGTAACAACAAAAAGCCAACTAGCCAAAGCCTTGCACTTTCCAAATGCTTTCCGCAAGGTGCCTCCCCAAAGATTCCTGAGTAAGCTTTAGCAGTCAAGGAAAAAGAAGAGATGTTGTCCTGTAGATCAGGAATCGGTTAAGCTGCAGGAAGCTAAGAGCAGGAATAAATGGACAGTTCTCCAAATGGAAAGAAGTAAAAATTGGGTGTCCCCCAAGAATTGGTACTGGGACCTATGCTTTTTAACTTGTTCAGGGTTTCCCAAACTCGAGTCTCCAGTTGTTTTGGGACTACAACTGCCATCATCCCTAGCCAGCAGGACCAATGGTCAGGGATGATGGGAGTTATAGTCCAAAAACAGCTGGAGACCCAAGTTTGGGTAACACTGATCTGGATGAATCAGATCAGCCCCCCTGATTAATCGACGACCGTGATGTTTTTTTCAAAGTAGATGGTGAAGAGCTCCATCATTCCGGATCGGGGAGGTGTTAGGAAAAGCACACTGCACATGCTCAGAGAGATCATTCCCAGAGTCCAGAGCCCGTGGGGCTATTACAGCTTTGCAGCGCTTGTGCGGGGATCAACAGCAAGAGAGAAAGGCGACGCCGCTCCCTTTTAAATCTCGCGTTTAACCCTTTCCCGCCTCCAGGCTCAGCGCTGCCGGCGAAGGGGAGGAGCCGGCCGGCCGGCTCGGGGAGGGCGCCCCGGAGGCTCTTGCTGGTGCTGGAGGGTGGGAGGGAGGAGCCGGCAGCCGGCAGCCGGGGCGAGAGGCCGGCCCTTCTGTCGCACAGAGCTCCGCAGCCGAGGAAAGGACCGCGGGCGAGACTTCTAGCGAACCTCGACGGGTCACGATGGCTCCTCGCGTCTGGCTGCTCAGGCGAAGTTAGAGGGGATGGAAAAGTAGAGGAGAACCCCCACAGTACCTTGCGGGCCGCTCACCTTTCCTTTGCAAGGCACCCGACGGAGCGGACCGCCGAGAGACGCCGGGAGACTCCAGGGAGGCCGTCGGGGCGAGGCGGGCGGCCCCCGTATGGCGCCCTCCAGGTGTTGAGGGTTAGCTGGCCGGCCGGTCAGGCTGCCGTCGGAGGCGCAGGCGATGGCCCTGGAGCGGGCGCTGCAGGCCGCCCGCCAGGGGGACGTGGACACGCTCAAGGCGCTGCAGGCCGACGGGCAGCTGCTGCCGCCCGCGCAGCTCCGCGACGCGCTGGGCGCCTCTCCTGCTCACCACGCCGCCCGCGCCGGGAAGCTGAACTGCCTGCGCTACCTGGTGGAGGAAGCGGCGCTGGCCGGCAACGGGCGGGCTCGCAATGGGGCCACGCCGGGCCACGATGCCGCCGCCACCGGCAACCTGGCCTGCCTCCAGTGGTTGCTCACCCAGGGAGGCTGCCGAGTCCAGGTGAGCACCGGTGGAGCGAGGGGACGCCCTTGCGCGCTTTGAAGTGTTTTGCGCCTTGGGCGCACGGAGAGGGACTGTGTTCTAAGCGGCTCCGTTGACGTAGACCTTTAGGGGCGTTATCTTTTAAAAAGACACCTGTTTGGAATTCTTATTTACTTATTTAGGAAAGTTCAGCAGAGCTCGGAACAGAAAGGGTCAAGATGGGAATGCCTCTGATTACACGCAGAGTTCGTTTCTCTCAACCCAGTGCTGGATTGGTGTTTGTTTTTTGTTTTTGTTTTTTTTGCGGGGGCGCGCAGCAATCTATTCCCCCCCCCCCGGTTGATACCCATAGCTAGGGTTTTTAGCAAGTTGGTGGGTGAACAATTTGGCGAAAATTGGAGGGTTATGTGTATGTGTGTGTTGCCTCTGAGTTCCATTTTTGCCCTCTTAGATTTCCTATGGGACTCTCATCCACAAAAAAAGGTTGGCGATGGCCATCAATCTTGACTGCCTTAAAAGAGGATGAGACAAATTCATGGAAGAGAGGGCTGTCGGTGGCTACTAAGCAGGATGATGGCTGTACTTTGCCTCTGTGGTCAAAGGCAGCAATGTTTCGAAATATCACTTGCTGGAAGCCACAGGAGGGGAGAGAGGACTATTGTGCTTGATTCCTGCTTGCAGGTTTCCTACAGGTATCTGGTTGGCCACTGTGAGAAGAGAGTGCAGGACTAGATGGGCCATTGGCCTGATCCAGGAGAGCTCTGTTGCCCCATCACCCACTAAGCACTGCCCACTCTAGGAAGAAGAGGTACCTGCTGGTTGGAGGCAGCATTTTTCCAGCCTAGCTTTAAGCACTTCCTCTGTGCAGATTCGTTTGCAAAGACAGCACGCAGGTGTCCTCTGCTCCCCCAAAGTTGATCATGCCTTCGTATTTAGAATAGGAACAACAAATACATAATTCAGAAGTCAGTACCGGAAAGGAAAGAACAGGGAACAGTTTCTTGGCTGCTCCATAACCAAATACAGTAGGCCTAGTTACAGCAAGAGCAAGTGTTGATTACAGGAGTGGTGCTTGTAAAGGAGGGCAGGAGTTCCTCTGAGCATGTGTGAAGTCTGCATCCCTGTCTGCTGCATATTCTGTGCTTAACTGGGAAGCTCCTTTTATGTGGAGGCAGGTGTTCAAAGCCAGCAGAGTTTCTAAGTAAGAGAGTCTTAATACTTTGCGGGGCTAAGCTCTTGTCAGCCAGAGCAAAATGTTTAGGTTCCTCCCCTACCCTCTTTGGGAGGAGACGAGGGTGCAAGATTCAGCCTCTTGGTGTGTGGGGATGTTGTGTTGGCAAGACATTCACAATGTCCTGTTTGCACATCATCAGAAGCACTGTGGGGAGAGACCCTCCCCAGACATGGAAGAATTTCTTTAAAAGTGGATGAGATGTCACCCTAGATACTGAAGGAAACCTGTGTTGACCTCTGAATGCTTGATTGACAGGGAAATGCAGTCTGGCTCCCTGCCAGAGTATTTTTGCGTGATCTGGGGAGGGGCAACTTCTCAGCAGTGGAGCACCCACTTTGCATGTAGAAGGTCCCAGGTCCAATTCTTCTGCATCTCCAGGTAGGGCTGGGATAGAGCCGTGCCTGAAACCCTGGGAGCTGCTGCCAGTCAGTGTACAGCAGCAGTCTTTGCAGTCTGGTGCCTTCTAGATGTTTTGCACTGCAACCCCTATAAGCCCCAGCCCAGGTCACGCTGGCTTGGGCTTATGGTAATTGTAGTTCAGAGTATCTGGCAGGCACCAGGTCATACACAGCACTGAGCTACGTGGGCCAATATTCTGGTTTGGACGTATAAGGCAATTTTTATTGTTCAGCTGGAGCATCTATAGCTCAGGGATGGAGCTATAGATGCTGTGCATGCATAACCCCTGAAGGCATCTCCATGTAGCACTAGGAAAGACTTAAGACTGCTCCTTACATCTCCAGGTACATGCTAAAATCCAGCTGTGCTGTAAAATGACCTTTACTGCATGGTAGGCAATTGGCATGTTTTGACTGCTTGATTTGCATTAAAATGCTAAGTGCATTTGTTATTTATTTGTTCCGTAAAAATTTACACATCGCTTGATTGTAAAACAACAACTCCTCAGAGCATTTACAAAACAGTAAAAATCAAGAAAGATTTGTGACGAGTGCTGGATTTACGTATAAGCTAAACAAGTTATAGCTTAGGGCCCCACTGACTTGGCCCCCCCCAAAAAATTAAAAAAGCCACCACTGGATGTACATTTCCAAAATATAAGATAAAAAACAAATAAAATAAAACCTACATACAGCAACAGTGTTTTGTGTTGCGTAGGCTCCTATGATGTAAGTAATGGGCGCCGCCTGCTAGCCTGCTCCCTAAAATATCACTGGTTTGCTCATTTCTATATATAGGGTGCCTACATTCTGCATGTACAAATGGCTTTAGATACCTATTAGGTCCATAAATTACCATATAGCATATATTCAACACAAAAAACAGTGACAATTTGTTGTTGACAAAGGACAGCTGGGCATATAAAGGGCCCCATTATCTTCAGTAGCTTAGGGCCTCATCAAACCGAAATCCGGCCCTGTTTGCAACCCTACCTTAAAACAAGCCAAAGTTAAAATAATGAAGCAGATTAGAAATGCCTAAAGTTTGCAAGAAATGGAAATGGTTTTCACCAAGGAGGACTGTGGGTTTTTGTCTCGTACATCTTTCCAATGAAGGTTGTTAAAGTTGTTTCAACTTCAGCGTGAGTAGGCTGGGGCATCAGGAGAACAGCTGAAGCCTAGGACACCGGGGTTCAATTCATGAAGGCATCTTCACCCATTAAAGCAAGGGGTGGGCAATCTTTTCTCATGCCAGGGCTGGGGAGGGCCAGAAACATAAGTGAAGGATCCTCAGGATTGCAGGTGGAAAGTCTTTCCAAGACTTATCTGTGAATGCCGTGAGCCAAAACTGGGACCTTCTGCATATGCTTGGGCATAAAACAATAACTGCACCCCAATGTAAAAAGCTGTTTTATGCCAACTCTGACAGATTGGTCCTTCTACATGCAAGGCAGATGCTCTGCCTTTGAGTTGTGGCCTTTCCCAGATATGAAGGAAGCTTGGCGTGGATTTTTGTGTGGAAGGATTGTGAGCTTCTGGTGCTCCAAACAAATACCTGGGCTCAGAACTCTTCAGTGTATGTCTTTTGCATGTGGTCGGTGGAACTGGTTTCTAGTAAAAACAAACAAACACCAAAGCGGATCTCACAAGCCCACTCCTGATCATTTTGAAATTATGTGACTTTTGGACTGAAATGTTATGCATGTGCATTAATTAGAGAAGAGTGGACCAGAGTTAAAGCAGGAAAGGTACAGGGCCATTGTTGGGAGGGAGCTTCTGCCATGGTTTGCTCAGTTCAGGCAACACACCTAACCAAGGTTTGCACAGAACATAATTTAGAACCCAGAACGTTGGTTTGGGCTTCCAAATGTACAATGGGCAAACCAGGCTTTGGAGCTGGTTGATTTCTTTTGTTTTCCATCACTCCAGCATCTGGGTGCAGCAGCCATCCCCCCTCTCCCGACAGAAAAGTGCCTCTGTGGATTGTCAATTCAGACATATGCCAAACTGTAGTTGATGCAAAATGTGGTTTGAAAAGCCACTTCAGACCCTGGTTTCAAATGCCACTTTGCCAGGTGACCACAGACTCTGGTTGTGAATGTGAAAGCATCCTATATATGCAGTACCACAGTTTGTCTTTCTTTCCCATGATTTGGTGCAATTTTTGAATGGAACTGAAGTGTAAGGTGTTGTAGTCCAGGCAAGGAACTGAGATAACCAAGAAAGGATTGGCCTTGTCACTCATGTATTCCCGTGGGGTTGGAAACCCCCCCCCTTTTAGGGATTCCTCCACTGGTTGATCCAGGGATGCCCAAACTGTGGTCTCCGCAAGCTTCATTTGGGTGGTCCACAGCACACCTGTAAAACCAGACAACATCTAGCACAGCCGCCTTGAGTCCCATCAAGGAAAAAGGCAGGGTATAAATAAATATGTAATACTGATTTACTAATGGCTACAACGGACAGAAAAAAATGATTAAACAGTCCGCCAAGTACCTCCGAGATTTTCACATGGCTTCTGGGAATGGGGGGGGGGAGTTTGGGAACCTTTAAGATAATTTCATAGGTGTGGAGGGCAGAGACCTGTGGGTTGTCAACACCTTTCACTAGAAGCCCTTCCTTGTTGGCTGTTTCTCTTGGGTAGCAAAGGACCATCTTAACGCAGGTCCCGGAGCCCCAATGTGAATTCATGGTTTTCTTAGGCCAAATCCGTATGCTGAAACTCTGCTGGGAGCAAGCCAAATCAATGCCAGCATTCACATGTAAAGTGGGAGGTCCTGGATTGTACAAGCACTGAAAAAATGGTTAGTTGGCAACATTTCAGCTCTCTCTCTCTCTCTCTCTGTCTGTGTGTGTGTGTGTGTGTCTGTCTGTCTGTGTGTGTGTTAAAGCCTGCAAAGGTGGGCTAGGTAAAGGAAAAGGGACCCCTGACCATTAAGTATTCAACAACATAACAACGATAATGATGATGGTTTTTCATTGAATCTATATACCCACAGGTCTCAGGGCAGCTCACAGAACAAAATCAAAATATAAAACTACAAAATATATAATCAAAATATAAAAAACAACTGCTCTGGGTGGCTTCCAACATAAATAAAAACATAATAAAACATTTTAAAACTTGCTCATCAGGGATGCCTTCAGGTGTCTTCAAAAGGGTGCATAGTTACTTGTATCCTTGGTTCGGGATGTGTGTATCACATAACTCCATCAAGACCCCTTTGTTAAGTCCAGTTGAATTTGACTATGGGGTGTGGTGCTCATCTCTGATTTGAGGCTGAGGTAGCCAACGTTTTGTCCACAGACAGCTTTCTGGGTCATGTGGCCAGCATGACTAAACTGCTTCTGGCACAACGGGACATCGTGACGGAAACCTGAGCGCACAGAAACACCGTTTACCTTCCCGCCACAGCAGTACCTATTTATCTACTTGCGCTGGTATGCTTTCGAACTGCTAGGTTGGCAGGAGCTGGGACAGAGCAACGGGAGCTCACCCCTTCACGCAGATTTGAACTGCTGACCTAACTCCATACCCTGCCACACTTCTCTGATGAAAATAGGGACGTTCTAAGGGAAAGCGGGACATTCCAGGATCAAATCAGAAACCAGGGCGGCTTCTGTAAATCCGGGAGTGTCCTTGGAAAATAGGGACACTTGGAGGGTCTGCAGTGTTCCATGACCAGCGTTGTAATCCACTTAGTTTCTATGCATGATATTGGTGAGGGGAAGAGCCATTTTTCCTCTGCCTCAGGCAGCAAAAATGTCAGAGGCCGACCCTGTCATTTGCAAGATACTCAGTTGTGCTTCCTTCATTGCAGGGGATTAGATCAGATAATCTTTTGGGTCCCTTTGGGTCTTTCCGCTCCTGCTTTAAATCCTTGCCCACTTTATCCTGGGTAATGTGTCCCAGGTTTCCAACACTCAAACAGCGCTCCAAAGCTTGAAAATCCTGTGCTAATGGCTTCTGCTTCTTAGTATCCTGTGCGTTCAATGGAGGTGACACTTGACCCTCTTGGTTGTGTTTCCATGACTTGCAGGACACAGACAACTCTGGTGCCACCGTCTTGCATCTGGCTGCCCGCTTTGGGCACCACGAAGTGATCGACTGGCTTTTGCGCTTCGGGAGCAGCGACCCGCTGGCAGCCACAGACACGGGTGCTTTACCTGTTCACTATGCAGCAGCCAAAGGAGACTTCCCTTCCTTGCGAATCCTCATTGGGCATTGCCCCAGGTAAGAGATCAAGAGTGTATTTGTTCCTCAATAGGGACTAGTGAGTTGCTTAGGTTTCTTTTGGCCCATTGGCAGGACTGCGGCATTGTTTGGCTTACTCCCACTAGTGGTCCCCCCCCCCCGCTGACAATGTGCTGTGTAATGAATTCTCCTTTGGTTGTGATGTCCAAACTGCATGTTTTAATTTGGAAAGCAACATGGTTTTGGGTTCTGAACTACAGAAGGAAACATCATTAGGAGTGAGCATGCTAGAGAGAGCTGATGGAGAATTTGCGGCCCTTGTTGTGGCCAGAATTTGAAATGGCAAAACCCACCCCCTTGCCCCAACCCCAAGTCTGCAGTATGAAAAATGAGGTGTGCCGACTACTCCACATGGCTGCACAAAATGATTCAAAATGAGCCAAAATTGGGCTGCTGCCTCTTTGCGTTTTAGAGGCTGGTCTGTATTCTCTGCATGAGGTCTTCAGCAATGAAACAGTTTTGTCTGGCTAGGGGCAGCTGGTTCTCACACAAATGACAGCCCTCCCCCACATTCCTCATTGGTTTGGGCTGGCCTTTATTTGCTGCAGATCTTGGTGATAGAATGGGCTGCACCATTTTGAACTGCAGGGGTGTGTAATGAGTGTGGTTGTTTCTGGCAGGGGGTGGGCGGGCAGGGGAGATGAAATCACATTAAAAAAACCCAACTTTTTGCAAATAAAAAAGAGAATAGCAGAAAGAAACATCCTATCCTTTTAACCTGCAGATCTAGTTTTCTCACCAAGCAAGGCCGTGGGGAGCTATTTGGAGTTTTTTAAGGACCCAGGTTTGGAGCAAGCCTGCTGCCTCTGGGTAGAGCTTCACAAGGCAGGGAGGGACCCTGGCAGAATGATGGCATGGCAGAAGGGCAAGTTCAAGTACCCAGCCTTGGGAGCAGGACTGAGCATCAAGTCTACTTCCTCCGAGTGACTCATTGAGCCATTTTTTTCAGGCTGGTCCACAAGACAGGCTCCTGGTGCTGCTGCTGACCCACATCTAGGGTGAAGTATGCATAAAGATGAATAAATTGGTGGAGGTATCATACAAAAATGTGTTGCATGCAGCAATATTGCTTTGCAAAAATGTGTCTCTAAGGCGAATTTGGCTGTGGGTCCAGGTCCTTATCTCCCTTAACCCCCATAGGCTAAATTTGATAGGTGGGCGGAGCCTGCAAATCACCAGACATCACAATGAAATCAGGGGACTTCAAAGCACCTTGCAGGGCTTTGCTTTGGAGGGCTGCAGATTGGCATGCTTGAAGTTGCTTCTCATCAGCTGAAATCTGTTGCAGGGATTGGCTTCACGACTTAGTTCCCTCTTGCACAGCCGATCCAGCAAGATCCACCAGCTGATAGGTGGTGACTTCCGGCATGCTTTCTGCAGGGATCAGCTGTGCAATCTAGTTCCCCACAGGAAATTCAGTTGCACAACCAAGCCAGCTACATCTCTGCTCAGTTTTCAAAATTAGGCAGGCTGCAGGCACATTTTGCACCTGGCACTTGCGACCAAGTGAAGATGCCTGGGAGCCACGATGGCACCTGACATCTCCACAATCTGGAGGTGCATGCCTGGGGATTACTGGATCCAGACTGTTTTCACACACTCATGCCACACCCTGCAGGAATAGGCCAATATATAGATAGATAGATAGATAGATAGATAGATAGATAGATAGATAGATAGATATATGATATGATATGCAGACTATCCCTGAAAAAAGTGACTTTTCTTCTCTAAGTTCTTGGAGCTCTTAGCCAAGCTCAAGACTGTCATCTGAACTAGCCAGATGTCTAACTGATAATCGATCACAGTCAGTCCATCTTTGGAAAATACAGTAAGACTTTAGAGCCGTGTTGCCCAAAAACGACAACTAGACATTCCGTTTTGGTGACTGTAACCTTGGTTTTAAGGAGCCATCTGGTGCCTGGCTTATTTATTTGAGTTTCTAACATTGTCTCTGCATCTTGTGTGGAGCAGGTGGGCACGGTTTGAGAAAAATAGCCTCATGGGCCAAATTGGGACCTGTGCCAGGTCAGATTTGACTTGTGGCCTGGCAGTTCCCCACCCCTGAGCTGCAGGTCTGAATAAATTCATCCTCCTTTGTGGCCCTGTGAAATGGCTCCTTTTTGTGGTAAATGTAGGTAACAGCCTGTAACTTCACTTATTGGCCTGCCAGCAGCTTTTCAGCAAGATCTGACCTCTCCCCCCCCCCCCGCTGCCCCACTCCCTTGTCCTACGATAACAGCAAAACCCGGTTTCAGCAAACAGCCAGGGAGGAGGCTGCCTGTCCGTCTTGACTGCCGCGAAGATTTGTTCCCGTTTGTTAAGCCCTGCTTGCCTTTCTCCTCCGATGACAGCTTTATCATGGCGGGAAGTCAAATGCTTGCTTTTTTGACAGGGCACCAACAAAGCCAGGTTTAGATCTTGATGGAAATATTGCTCTCCTGTGCAGACGTGGTGCAGCCGAGGATTTGCACATGATGCTTTTGCAAAGGGGCGATAACACAGCCGCCTTTGTCTCCGCCGGAGGTTATGTAAATGGATTAAGCTGCCTGCAAGGGAGGGATGGTTAGCCAAATGTGAAGAACTGGGGTGGGGGATGGGGAACCTTTCCATGTGTGCAGTAAATGCAGAGGAAAGAATGGGGAGCCATGTGGATGGTGTGGCCTCTGTGTATTTCCAAGCAGAAACACAGAATCTTTCAATTGTGAACTTGGGAGGGATCCCAAGGGCCATCTAGTCCAACCCCCGGCAAAATGCAGGAATCGCAAATTAAAAAACCCTCCGATGGAGGAGAGTCCACCACCTTTCCAAGGTTTGTTGGGTGTGTTCATGCACAGTGATGTGCACAGCCATTAACCAAATGCACAACAACAAAGCCAGTGGACCTGATGGGATACCCGCCAAAGTCTTCAAAGTGGGTGGAATTGAACCTACACAACAACTTCACAAGCTCATTGAAAATATCTGGGGGAGAGAGGAGATCCCAGCAGAGTTTAGGGATACCACAATTATCAATTTCTTTTAAAAAGCTGATAGAACGGATTGCGGAAACTATCAAGGCATCTCTCTCTTAGCTGCGGCTGGCAAAATTCTTGAAAGGATCTTAGCAAACTTGTCTCCTAACTATATCTGAGAATACCCACCCTGAATCCCAAAATGGTTTTCGACCTTCTAGGGGGACAGTGGATATGATATTCACTGCTTGACAGCTTCAAGAAAAATGCAGGGAGCACAACCAACCCCTGTATATGGCGTTTATTGACCAAACTAAGGCCTTTGACACTAAATCAGCGGTCAGCAAACTTTTTCAGCAGGGGGCCGGTCCATTGTCACTCAGACCTTGTGGGGGGCCGGACTATATCACAGCTCTGACTTTGCTCATTGGCCAAAACCATGTGGATGTCACTTAGGAGGATACCAGCCCATTTTGCTACACAACTTTTTTTCTAAGAGGCCTAGAGTTTTACTTCCCCCCCCCATCCCCAATGAAAGCTCAGAGTCTGTGTGCCCGCAGGCACCAGGTTGGCAACCTTTGGCCCAAGGAGAGTCCTGAGGTCTGGAAGTCGACATTTGGCCCCTAGCCCAAAGTCATGTGAGGAGTCCAATTGATTAAGCCAGTAATCCCCCAAAATAGGCACCGTGGGAAATAGGTTACAACATTCAGGGGTGTTGTAAGCCCAAACTGTCTATCCACAGAGGAGGAGGATCAATGCGTCTCTGAGTGAGTCTCTGCACCTTTTTTTCCTGTTGCCTCTCTGTGTGGGAGGCAATTGAGCAATCGCTTCAGATGAAGCAGAATTGCTTGTCTCAGAGGCTGCTGCTGCTCATTGAGTCTCTGTGTGAGTTTCTCTCTGCTCTGTGTTGGCTTCCTTTAGTCGGGAGGCGTGCTCTGATCTGTAACAGGCAAGTCTTTCATGCTCCATAAGTGAAACTTCTGTAAGAGTTGGGTCTGGTGTCACCACTAGATGCCTTGGGGGCACTCATGCTGTGTGCTAACATTTTAAATCTCCCACAATGCTCCATCAGGGGCAGGGGCTAGTGGGATATATATATATATATATATATATATATATATATATATATATATATATATTAACGGCAGTGGTGACAGATAAACCTGTATTACTGTATTATTACTTTTGTGGTTATTGCTTTTCTGTCCCACCTTCTTTTGGCCAAGGAGCACAAGGTCGCGCACATGGTTCACCCCCTTTCTCATTTAATTCCCCAACAACAACCCTGTGAGGTAGGTTAGGCTGAGAGATGCAATGACTGGCCCAAAAGTCACACGCAGTGAGCTTCATGGCTGAGTGGAGATTTGAACCCTTGTCTCTCCCAGGCCCTAGTCCAATACTCTGACTTTCTGGAGGAGGCAATGCAGAAGAGGGTCCCACACAGGACACTTAACTGAGGTCACTCTGAAAACTGGAACCTGCTTCTCAAAGAGTGAAGCATTCCTATAATTTTAATGCGGGGGGGGGGGGAGTATTCCTCAACAATCAGATGTTTGGGGGAGGGCCTCAAAACACCCTAAATAACCAAGAAGTAGTAGAGCTTTCTTCGACCATACCACTTCCACCTGCAGGTGGATTTTTTTATTTTTACAAGTTTGGACGTGCTATCTCTCCAGTTTGCCAAGGAAAATCTCTAGGAGAAATCTGCCCTTCTTCTTGCAAGGTGACTCCTCTACATGTGGGGAAGGGTGGTTTTTTGGTGGGGGCAGGTGAGGATTCATCGTTCTTCTTTTCGCTTCTGGCATGGAATACTGCATTGGAAAATCTTTGCTTGGTTCTGCTGAATGTTAGAGTGTAATTTCCCAGATGAGGGTATTTAGCCATCAGGGTGGGGAGAGTTTCCTTTTTAATAAATAAATAAGCATTGTGTTTCTTGTACCCATGACACAATAAAGCTGTTTGAAAGCAATGTTTTATGGTGAGTTTTATGGACTTGCGTCTCATGGTAGTACCTTGCAAATCAGCAAATCTGTTACGTTCACATAATGACTATCCCCTGTTGTCTGGGCCTTGCAGTTTGTATTCAGAGACAGACTCCCCCCTATAGTTGGAGGTTCTGTGATTTAGGTATTGTGGCAAATAGCCACCGGCAGACTCATCCTCTCTGCATTTACAACTTGTGCTGGTGGGAAGCAACTGAGCAGAACATGCACAGAGTGCAGGTTTCAGGTGTCGGAACAGCACCACAGGATCCTGAAAAATACCTGCTAGATGGCATATTCGTATTTGCACCAGTTTACATCATTATCATCATCACCACCCCACTTTCTCAAAGAAGTTCGTGGCAGCATACATGGTCAGGGAGAGGGCCTTTTTGGTAGTGGCACCCACTCTGTGGATCACCCTCCTTTCAGATGTCAAGGAGATGAGTAACAACTATACAACCTTTAGAAGGCACCTGAAGGCGGCCCTGTAGAGGGAAGCTTCTTAAGGTTTAATGTCTTATTATGGTTTTATATATGTTGGAAGCCGCCCAGAGTGGCTGGGGCAACGCAGTCAGATGGGTGGGGTACAAATAATAAGTTGTTCTCGTTTTCATTCTTCTTCTTATAGTTCTCCTCATCCCCATTTTACCCACACAACAACCCTGTGAGGTAGGTTAGGCTGAGAGAGATGAACTGGCCCAAGGTCACCTAGTGGGTTTCATGACTGCATAGGGATTCGAACCCTGATCTCTCCAGGTCTTAGTCCAGCACTTAAATCACTACACCACACTGGCTGTTTAGATCACATCTTTCCAGCAAGGAGATCAATGCTCTGAATATCACTTTTCTCCTCCCAATGACAAAGGAATTCCCCCTTGTAAAGCGTTCCCCTGCCCTTGCCTTATGGGGTTTGCACTGTTAGCCATAATTAAAAATAAAAATAAAAATTAAAGATCCACTGAAATCTTAAGATGCAGCTGGGTCCTAGTGCCGTCCTCACACAAGCTGCAGATTTCCTGCTAGATACGTGCTTCTGTGTTCTGTAGGTCCACAAACCTGTCCCCAGATTAAACAGTCACCTGACTGGGGTCAAATCCTTAGCCTCCTCTGCCCCCAAATTGAACCATACCCCTTTTGGGGCTGGCAGCTGAGACCCCCAAAATCTCTGCAGGCCTGTCACAGTGCTGAGCTCAGTGCCAGCAATGTGGTTGCTGAGGTGGCAGTTCAGAAATACTGTTGAAGCAAGGAGTTGATGGCAAAATCACTGCCCGACATTAAAGCAGGTCAGCTGGATCCGTGCTTTGCAGATTACGGGCCGTTTAATCTCATTTTCCATGATGAGCGAGTGTGATAGACCTATTAATAACCTGGATGGAGAGAAGGAACCTCGCGTGGTAATTAAAAACCTGCCCATGCTTTGAGTCTCGTGCCAAGGAAGCTGTTTTGCAAACACCCCAGGCAATATGCGCACCGGGAAGCAGGTACAATTTCCTGGGGCCTGAGCATCTCGTGTCTATTTGATGCAGTTCTTAACAAAATATAGGGAGAGTTCTGAATAGCGGATTGCGAATTTGTGCATTTCTGAATATTTGCAACTCTATACAGTACAAACATTCACTCCTGCGTTTTGACGGTATGTGACGTTCCAACCTCCACTTGTTATGCACAGTCACACTTGTAGCTTTTCGTAAGCGAACCCCATGCGAACACAGCAAAGTCGCAGTGTGATACACATTGTGTTGTGTTGTGCGCGCAACTTGTAACTTTTAGAGTGCCTGGTTCATTCAGCAACGGTCTTGTGGGTGCTCATATTATTGGTATTAGTCATTAGGATGTTAAGATTCTCAACAGACGCAGATATTATCATATTTATTATTACCATAATTCAGAGATGTGTTTATTTTACATCCTGGGTAAATAATTTTAAATGGTCTGCCCCTGCAGTGGAGAGGGCTGAAATGTTGAGGCCCTATTGGAAGGAGCGCTGAAGGAGTTAGCACCCAGAAGTTGAAGTTGTATCCAACTAGATCCATTGTAGACCCATTGAAATCAATGGAGCCATGTTCGCCATGCCCGTTAATTTCAATAGGTCTACTCTGGGTAGGGCTAACATTACTATCATTATTAATATTATTTCAAAAAAAATGAAAAACAAAACCAAAAACAGCTCAGAGTGGTTTGTATGCAACTCCCTTGTTTGTTAAGTTAAAATTTCTGTGGCCAGGCTGTTTCAGTGCTGCACCAAAGGAAATGGGACTTGGTTGGATTGAAGTGGAGACTGGAAACAATGCAAACTCATTCAAAGTACTTTCCTAATCTGTAACTGGTGTTAGATCCTAATCACAGAATCATAGAGCTGGAAGGGACCCTGAGGGTCATCTAGTCCAACCCCCTGCAATGCAGGAATCATTCTGCCCCATGTGGGGCTCAAACCCACGACCCTGAGATTAAGATTCTCATGCTCTGCCAACTATACAAACCCAATAGGTGTTCACAGCTTCTTACTTTGCATAGCCTGCACAGTTCTGAGTCTGCATCTGTCCTGGAACTGCGTTTTGTTGTTTCAAAAGATGGGGTTGTTTTTGAAAGGAGATTCCAGCTAAATGTTAGGAGGAACCTTCTGACCGTAAGACAGTGGAATGGACTCCCTCGCATGGTGTTAAATGGCCACCTGTCAGGGATTCTTGAGCTGTGATCCCTGCCTTGCTGGGGGTTAGACTGGATGACCTTCGGAGTTCCCTTCTACAATTCTATGCCTCTTTGGTTTTGATTTTTTTGGGGGTATTGTTTTATTACTGGTGTGTTTCCCATGCTGGGTTCCTTTGAGGGGAAGGGTGGGATATAAGTTTATATAGCGATAATAATTTTGCTAGTTGCATGGAGAAAGAAGCATGAACTTTTTCAAGGCACAGACACATGACTGCAGGAGATTTTATTGTTTTATTTAGCCTCTTTTTTGCAGGATTTCAGCAGGCATTGCCACAGCACGTCTTCCCAGTCGTCAGCTGGGAACTGGATCTTCTTCTTTTTTAATTATTAAATGAAAGTTGAGATCCAAAAAAAGAAAAGAAAATAGCTGAACTATCCCACTACCGTGGTCCACATTCATTTCTGCCATATAATGGAATTGTGGCATACCGGGAACACCTAGGTCCAGCCATGCAAGGGTGTGTTCAAGGTTTAGTGTCCAAATCCCCTGGAGGTCTGTGCTCCCTTGGTTGAGTGAGAGATCGTACCTTTGCTTTGTTATGGGTCATAGCTCAGTGGCAGAGCAACTGCTTTGCATGCAGAAGGTCCCAGGTTCAACCCCCAGCATCTTCATGTTTCACTGCAAGAGATCCCTGTGAGATCCTAGAGAATCTCTGCCAACCACCATTGACAGTGCTAAGCTAGATGATGATGACGATGATAATATATTATTTATTTATTTATACATACATACATACATACATACATCGCCCATATGTTTGGGTTTCCCCAGCCACTCTGGGCGGCTTCCAACAGAATATTAAAATACAATAGTCCGTCAAACATTAAAAGCTTCCCCAAACAGGGCTGCCTTCAGATAGACCAATGATCAGACACAGTCTAAGACAACTTCCTGTTTAAACTCAGAGTCATGAGGACTAGTCTTACTTCATTTTTAGGGGGAAGAACCATAGCTCAGTGGTAGAGCAGAAGGTACCAGATTCAATCTCTAGCAACTTGAGGTAGGGCCACTAAAGAGTCCTGTCTGAAGCCCTGGAGAGCCCCATGTCTTTTTGTGAGAGTATTGTATATGTTTATGGAACGATGTCTTCTTCTTCTTCTTCTGTGGCGATCACTTGTAGCCGAGTAAGATTGTCTTCCATAAACACGGTTTTAACAATGAGTCCGTAAGTGACCGTGGAGGCCAATTCTGGATCCACATATCCTTCCACATTGGGGACATTGATTTCCGGGCGGGAGTTGATCATGGTGTGGATTTGCCAAGCGTGCCTTCCTCTTAGCACATTTCTCCCTTGCGTCCTGAGTTCGAGTGTCTTCAAAGCCCATGACACCTTTGGTAAAGGCTGTTCTCCAGTTGGAGCGTTCGCAGGTAGGAGTGATGTATTGTACCATCACACACTCCAAGTTGATATTGGGTGTAAGAGCCAAGGGTGTCAATTTACAGGGGTAGCAAGGAGGCTGTCAGAAATTTGGAAAATTCTGTGATGCATGAAGAGCATAAAAATCTTCTGGATCAGGCCAGTGTCCTATCTAGCTCCATAACCCAACATGCGCTGGGTTATGGAGAAAGCTAGAGAGTTCCAGAAAAACATCTACTTCTGCTTCATTGACTACGCAAAAGCATTTGACTGTGTCGACCACAGCAAACTATGGCAAGTTCTTAAAGAAATGGGAGTGCCTGATCACCTCATCTGTCTCCTGAGAAATCTCTATGTGGACAAGAAGCTACAGTTAGAACTGGATATGGAATAACTGATTGGTTCAAAATTGGGAAAGGAGTATGACAAGGCTGTATATTGTCTCCCTGCTTATTTAACTTATATGCAGAATTCATCATGCGAAAGGCTGGACTGGATGAATCCCAAACCGGAATTAAGATTGTTGGAAGAAATATCAACAACCTCAGATATGCTGATGACACAACCTTGGTGACAGAAAGTGAGGAGGAATTAAAGAACCTTTTAATGAGGGTGAAACAGGAGAGCACAAAATATGGCCACTGGTCCCATCACCTCCTGGCAAATAGAATGGAGGCAGTGAGAGATTTTATACTTTCTTGGGTTCCATGATCACTGCAGATGGTGACAGCAGTCATGAAATTAAAAGTCGCCTGCTTCTTGGGAGAAAAGCAATGACAAACCTAGACAGCATCTTAAAAAGCAGAGAATCACTTTGCCAACAAAGGTCCATATAGTTAAAGCTATGGTTTTCCCAGTAGTAATGTATGGAAGTGAGAGCTGGACCATAAAGAAGGCTGATCGCTGAAGAATTGATGCTTTTGAATTATGGTGCTGGAGGAGACTCTTGAGAGTCCCATGGACTGCAAGAAGATCAAACCTATCCATTCTCAAGGAAATCGGCCCTGAGTGCTCACTAGAAGGACAGATCCTGAAGCTGAGGCTCCAATACTTTGGCCATCTCATGAGAAGAGAAGACTCCCTGGAAAAGACCCTGATGTTGGGAAAGATGGAGGGCACAAGGAGAAGGGGACGACAGAGGATGAGATGGTTGGACAGTGTTCTCGAAGCTACTAACATGAGTTTGACCAAACTGCGGGAGGCAGTGGAAGACAGAAGTGCCTGGAGTGCTCTGGTTCATGGGGTCACAAAGAGTCGGACACGACTAAACAACAACAGGTTGGTGGCCATCACTGCCTCCTGCAGGAGTGAGTACCATAGTTTAGCTATGCACCTTGCGAAGGCTGCTGGTACAAGCTGATACCCACCTATCAAAGGGAATTTGCACCAGACCTCCTCGCCCCCTCCTTGCCCTCCTCCACAGCTTATAGTCCATACAGGTAAATACAAGTAAAGTTAAGTGGATTATGATAAAGCAGGCAGGTGGCCTGGGAACACATGCTTGGTTACAGCTTGGAGATGGAGAGCTGGAATTTGGCAAATGGCAAGCGAACCTCGTTTGGAAGCTGAAATGGGACCTCTGTGCAAGAGGTGCTAAATTTTACCACTTGAAAGGCCACATATTTAAATAGAGTTGGGACCGGACACAGGAATTACTGCAGTTGCCAGGTTGTGGACCTTTTATTTCCCGGGAAGCATTTGCATTCCATAGATAACTTTTCCCAACAGGATTTGGCACCACCGTTTCTTTCTCAGATGAGTCACAGGGCTAATCTTTCAAAGTAAAATGGGTTACTACCCAAACCTGTGGATATAAACACTGAATGGAGCGTTTTAAAGCCAGTATTTCTTAGCACATCCTCTGTCTCGAAACTAGACTGTGCAAAGCATATTTAGATATTTCAGTTTGGTTTTTAAATAGGTTGCTATTTGTTTATGTGTCAGTGAAGATAAGCGAAACATTTAGGATTATTTTGTAACGTTGCTTATCTTGACGTTCGCATTTGTTTTTAATCCTCCTTTGGTCAGGGATTCCTGCTCCCAGTCATTTGTTGCTTTCTGATATCATAAAACTCCATAGCCAATCAGATGGAGCCGTGCGATGACATCACAGAGGGCAGGTGAAGGCCAGTGAAGAGAATGCAAATGAACAAACATTTCCGTAAGGAATAATAAATGCAACACAAAACGGAATCTCCATAAAGGCTTCCGCCCCTCCCCGCATCAGCGCTATGTATATGGGTGACTATTTATTTAAAACCGAAAGTATTTTTGATTCATGCCTCTCCTGGTTAACAGAATGACAGGAGAAGATGCAAAAGCAAAAATAGGATGTTTATGAATTCCCTCCCCCCATTTCTCTGGATATTTGGGACTCAAATTACCTATGTCACCAATGTCATTTTGATTTCTGGACTCCATTAAACTTCTTGTAGGCCCAGTTTGCTACGGCTTCCCTGCCCTATCCTTCATGCTCACCTTACCAATTATTGCAGTCATTTGCACTATAAAAATAGGACTGCAAAAAAGAAAGAAAGAAAGGATCTTGATCTGTCCATCATCCATGATCACTCTTCCACATTGGGGCGGCGGCAGGGGAATTCAAGAAACAAATACTCCAGAAACCATGGAGATACCAGTTATGAAACGAATTAACTTTTCCAGGTTAATCTGAAAGATGGTGAAGTGGGATGCTGGACTAAGGATTTGCTGCTTTCCCGCAGAGAAAACCGATTCTTTACCCCTGAATTGGAACAAATGTCAGCCATGCTTTCTGCGGATGGATGTTTGCTCTGATTCAGCACTAAAGAGCAGGTTTTCCTGGGGAAGGCGGGTGGAGCAAATGGGAAGCCACTCGGACCTGTGGCTCGAAAGCACGAACAAGCCGAAAACCACTCAGACCCATGCTTTCTAAGAAGGAGAGAAGCAGAAGTGTGGATGAGTTAACGCAAGAGAAACAATGGGGTGGAACCAGGGAAATCTCCCCTCCCAAAAATAAACAATGCAGTGTGCATCATTTATCCAGCACTAAGCTTGGCTCAGAATCTCGATTTCCTCTTGAGCCCTCTTGCTTGCTTGGGAACCCCACCAGAGGAGCTCCCGGCTTTAAATAGGTTTTCGATTAGCTGTGGATTACCCCTGGTAGACCTTCCTTGTTTTAATGTCCTTGTCTTTCATGCTGGCTTTTTACTGGGATCACCTGTCTTCCTTAGTTAAGAAGGGGCATGAATTATTCACTGCCGGGTGAGGACTCTCTGTTCGCTGCACCTCCCGGAGACAGCGTGACGCTGGTCTCTGTTACAGGTCTCTGCAACTGGATCTCTGGGGGCTGTGAGCAACATGGCCAGGGGCTCATTTGGGGAGGGACTTGTCACCTTGCGTGTTGGCTAAGAGGTAGGGCTTTATTCTGCCCAAACGGGACTCTTTCCCTCCCCGCCCCCTTGTGGACTCACAAAGGTTAAGGAAGACGGCTAAGTGGATTGTTGCAAGAAGCAAACGATTGTTTCTATCTGAGGGTTTTCTTTGTTCTTTCTGCAGATAAGGACGATATTTGGATAAGGGGCAAATCATCCCCTGAAAAAGTGAACCTGTGTTTTCCCACCAGCTACCAAGAAAAGCCAAGCTGAGTAGTTTAATGCAACTCACAGGAGCCTTTGCCATTTTAAGAGCATATAGCTCAATATGGCCTACACTGGCTGGCAGCAGCTCTCCAGGGTTTCCCAGTCCTATGTAGAAGTGTCAGTCAGGGATTTGAACCTTCTACAAATACTCCAGCATTGAGCTGTGGCCCTTCTCCCCCCAAACCCGCGCCTTTTGAAACACATTTCTAAAGCTCTGTTTATTTTAGGATGATGATTACATTTAAAGATCTCCTTTTCTTCCAAGGAACTCAAGGTGGTGTAAATGGTTCTCCTCCTCCCCATTCCATCCTCACAACAACCCTGTGATTTAGGTTCAGCTCAGATACAGTGACTGGCCCAAGGTCACAGCAATGAGCTTCATGACAGAGTGGGGATCTGAACCCCGGTCTCCCAGGTCATAGACGAACCCTCTAACCATTATACCACACTGACATTGTACTTGTGAGTAAATTCTATGAAGCACATTTTCACAAAATACAGGAATTCCCACTCCACATGCTCGTATTGCAAGGTCTTTGGATGAGGCCCTTCTCTGCACGGCTTTCCCTTGTGGACGTTTGCAGTCTTATGTGCAAAGGAGAGGGAACCCTTTTGGTGATGGTGATGCTGTGATTTTGGAATTTCCAAAGAACAGCTTGCTGCTGCTATGAAAAAGAGGTAAATGGACCCCTGACCGTTAGGTCCAGTCGCGGACGACTATGGGTTTGCAGTGCTCATCTCGCTTTACTGACCGAGGGAACCAGCATACAGCTTCCAGGTCATGTAGCCAGCATGACCAAGCCACTTCTGGCGAACCAGAGCAGCACACAGAAACGCCGTTTACCTTCCCACCAGAGCGGTACCTATTTATCTACTTGCACTTCGACATGCTTTCAAACTGCTAGGTGGGCAGGAGCAGGGACCAAGCAACGGGAGCTCACCCCGCCACGGGGATTCGAACCGCCGACCTTCTGATCAGCAAGCCCTAGGCTCTGTGGTTTAGACCACAGCACCACCTGCGTCCCACCTGCTGCTGCTATTACACTCTCTGATTGCCAGATTGAGATAGTTAAAGGCCAAATGAGGATGCCTGTGGCCTTTTAGAAGAGGGCAGGTCAGGATTTTTAAAAAGTATTTATTTTAATGTATCTATGTGGGTATTTGTTTTTTGTTTTTGTCTGTTTGTTTGGTTGTAAGTTACTTTGGGTTGCCCTGGGCAAGATGAAGCAATTAGTAAAATTTAATTAATAGTAGTAGTAGTAGTAGTAGTAGTAATCTGCCCCGATTATTTCAGTGGTTAGGGTTGCATCCAGCTAAGTTCTACTTGGTGGCCCATTGGATCCAAGTTAGTCATGTCCATTAACTTCAATGGGATTACTCTGAGTAGGAGTAGCATTGGATAGAACCCTTAGGCTGCTTCAGTCCTGCTCTGTATCATTTCTATTAGTCGTTTTGCCTGTCTGCTTATTATGAAAGTTGCAGTTTTCTGCATGGGTGTGAATAGATATGTCAATCTATAAGAAGGATAATTTTATGCATTCCTGTTTATTGTATACACCGCTCCAGAAAGGGGGGTGGGGTGGCTGCAGCTCATCAGCAAAGTACCTGCTTTCCATGCATCAAGTTCTAGATACAATGCCTGGCACAGGACTAGGAGAGAATCTTGCTTGAAATTCTGGGGAGCTGCTGCCAGTCCGTGCAGGCAATACAGAACCAGATGGACTAACTAGTGGGCTGAATCAATTATAAGGCCGTGTCTCATGCTGGATGTTCTTACGCTAGTTATTTTCTCTGATACCGATTCCTTCTCTGCTCACTCACTTATTCTGGTCGACCCAGACATTGCGATTTCCCAACACCTGCCAAGTTACGATTCGTGGTTTTGAAAAGCTCACATCACAGATTCAATGCTTTCCTTTCAGGGGTGAATTGTCCACAGTGCAATTGTGGACATTCTGGTCCCACCTCAGCACTCGCCCCCTTCCCAGGGACACCTGCGCATCAACTAAGAGAAATAAGAATATTGGTGAAACTGGCAAAAAGGAGGAGGGAAATCAGCGAGTTTGAAGAAGCATCACATAACTAAAAAGGGCTGCATCTGATATCCGCTGGGGAATTTAAATTATTTGCAAGGTTTGTTAAAAAAAAATAAAAACAAACAGCATTTATATGCCACCCTCAAAATAAGGTTTCTCCGCACTAAAAATGCTTTTATACACAGAAATCTGAGGGGGAGAGACTGAAGTGAAGAATGCCTGCCATTTTATTCAAGAACCCAACCGAGGAACCTTGCGACCCAGCTATCAAAAGTATGGAATATATTATAAATACACTGCTCAAGTGTGGTTCCCCACCGTCCCATGTCCTATATTGAATATTTATTGGGATTGCTCCTTCAGGTTGCAGCGCATCTTCTCTTCAGTGTATCCAGAGAGTGCTTTTTGATTACCGAAATATCGTCATATGCACAGGTGCATTTTCTGGGGGGGGGGGGTTGGAATCCCATGCAAAATTGCTACAGCTGCCCCCACCATCTCTTTATCAGGGAAAAAAAAGGCTGATGTGGAATTGGAGCGAAGAGGTGCAGAGCATTAACACCAGGGACTAGAACCTTGGAACTGGCATCACAGCAAACGTGTGCTCAAAAGCTGGTGTGAGGGCGCAATGAAAAATGGGGTGATACAGTCAAGGGAGTAACACTGCTGGGTTGTGGAGGCCCAGATGGTCAGATGCCCAGAGGTGGGCAGCCAGATTGCATCCTAATTACTAAATTAATTGGAGTGGCATTGGCAGCAACTATAACTGGCACTATATTCATAGTGAGGCTGTGGTCTTTGCCACTCCTGGGGCTGAAGCACATTTATGGTGGTGGTGGTGGGGGGGCTCTCTTTGCTTTGTGTCTGTTTAATCTTGTCCCTAATCAGCCGCCGGGGCTTTTAAACCTGATCAGTGCCAGCCCTTCAATCTGTAGGCTTTGCCTTGTTAATTCTTAATCAGCTTGGCTGGTGGCGATCAATGAGGGGAGAAGAGGGCCGGTTTCCATCGGGTTGTTTGCTGCAGTTGCTCTGGTTACCAGCAAGCAGCTAATCCCTCTCCTAATGGGGGGTGGAAGACTTGCGCCCCTTCCTACAGACTTTTTGCACCCCTGTTGCCCCACCATTCCACAGGTGAAACCACTCTTCTGCCCCTGTTCTTGCACCCAGGATCACCAGCGCACCCACAACCACCAGTTGCTACCAGAGTCTCCTCTTCTTGCCCATTTGTTCAGCATTGCCGTGGATCCGTGAATTGGTCAAGTGGCTCAGAGTTCCATAGATCTGCTGAGCCTCACAAAATGGCTTGCAGATTTTTTTTCTTTGCAGAAGCGTTCTAAGGAAACCTTCCAGGGAGTGGGAAGAAAGAGGAGGCTGCAGCCCATTGTGTGCTTTGCATTTGGGGGAGGGGCTGGCTTTTATCGCTCGCTATGCCTGCAATGCCTTTACGGCCTTTGCCGTGATGCTATCTGGGACCTGGCACAATGGCGCAGGTCTCTCCAGAGTGCTGATTTATGGGGCTGCCTGCAATCAATGCCCAGCTGTAAATCTTGGCGCAGCTTTGGTCTGACTGGACACTTGTGAATTATGGTGATCGAGCTTATCAGAGCAGCTGCAGCTTTAAGGGGTATGGATTTGTCCTGCTTCTGGTGGAGAGTGCTCAGAAATGCAGTCAGGTCCTTGAGAACATGCCTCCTGGATCAGGCCAAAGGAGACCCATCTAGTCCAGCATCCTGTTCTCATGGGGGCCAACCAGATGCCCCAGTGGGAAACCCTTAAGGAGGATTCTAGCCCCAAAGAACTCCTGATGCTTTACTTGAGATTCCTGGGTTACACTGTGATTCCCAGCCACTGGCAGAGCATAGTGATCATGGCTAGTAGCCATCCATAGCCCATGAATTTGCCCAGTCCTGTTCTAAAGCCCTCTAGGTTGGTGCCCATTGCTGCCTCTTGTGGCCATGAGTTCCATAGTTTACCGGTAACTATGCACTACATGGAGAAGTCCTTTCTTTTTATCTGTCCTGAATCTTTCAGCATTCATCTTCATTGGATGTCCACCAGTTCTCAGGTTCCTTCTCAGTGGTTGGTAGATGGTCTGACACTCTAACCAGCACCACAGCATTGGCTCCCAATTTGATCTGACTTTATGGGACCATAACTTCGTGGTAGAGCATCCTAGGTCCAGCTCTTCACATCTCTAAGTAGGGCCGTTTGCTACCCTGGAGAGCTGCTGCCTGTCTGTGTCAACAGTATCAAGCTAGATGGACCAGCTGGTCTGACTCAGTGTTCGAAATTAGCCAGGCGCCAGGTGCGTTTTGCTACTAGCATGGGTCCAATTGTGACTATGTGGGGGTTTCTGGGTGCTAGCTTGGCGACGACAGTTTAAAAATCTCTGCTTTACTCCGTTGTTAATACCATTTCCATTTCCGCTGTGTGTGTTTCTCCTTCTTACATGCTGCGACAAGTGAATTGTTGTAAGAGCAAGCTACAGTCAACCAATGTAGCTGAGATAATAAAATCTTAGAATTGTAGAATTGGAAGGAAGTCCAACCCCCTAGGATTAGACATTCCATTGTGGTGATCGCAACCTAGATTCAAGGCCCCATTTTGTGTCTAGCTTACATACCTGAGTTTCTAACCCTGGTATGACTGGATATAAAGTGGCTTCTTATTTTTATATATAATTTTTAAATTTGATTTTGAATAATATAAACCAATTACAAACAACAATTCAAAGTCCAAATATCAAGATTACTCTGAATCTCCCGACTTCCCCCCGTCTCTTCCATGGGTCCTAATGTTAATATTTACAACTGCATATCAATATTTATCCAAATTTTTATCCTTCTAGATTATCCATAGTTTCTATTACTTTACAAGTATGGTGAAAATCCTGCCAATGCTTTAACTTGCTTGCAGTGATCTGATAAGTAAATCATAAACTTTCCCCATTTTAAAAAAAAGTTCTTGTCTTCTTGATTTCTGAGCTTCCCAGTTAATTTTGCCATTTCAGCATAGTCCATCAACTTGGTTTGCCATTCTTCTCTAGTCAGTGTTGTTTCTTCCTTCCATCTCTAGGCATAGCTTCTTATGTTCTGGTGCTCATCAGTGTTGTACGATTTCTGGTGTTTGGAGAGGAAGAAACGCTTCCTCTCTGCAACTTTCTCCGCATCAAAGTTTCCCACCTTTTCTTTTCCATTGGAGGATGTGCTGTTTGAGAAAGAATTTCTGCAGCATTGGTGGCAGCAGAGTCTTGGAGCTTCCCTGACCTTGGATCCCACCTGCATCCTCTGATAAACAGGAGCTCCCCAAGCCTGTGGGATAACTCTGTAGTCTTTGAAAACAGCAGCAAAGTTTAGTTCACAAAACAGCTGCATTCTCCACATTCCTGCCGCCTGCCAAACTTCGTAACAGGAGGCAAGCTGCCGTTTCCAGGGTTGCTGCACTTGCTAACCCTTCCTTTGAGTGTCAGAGTTGGTTCCCTTTGAAAGAGACTATTCCTGGGATCTGCAGCGTTTTCAGAATAATCCGTACAGGTTGAGCAGGAGGGAATCAAACAGCAGACCCACCAGCACCTTCTGGGAAGTTGGAACAGTGACTTTTCTCCTTTAAAGCTCTTAACCAAAGCTCAAGGTTGTCATCTGAACTAGCCAGATGTTTAACTGAGAATCAGTCACAGTCAGTCCATCGTTTGAAAAATAAGACTTCAGAGCCGTCTTGCCCCAAAATGGCAACTAGACATTCCGTTTTGGCAACTGTAACCTTGGTTTAAAGAGCCATTTGGCACCTAGCTTATATATCTCGAGTTTCTAACACTGTGTGCATTAGGGCTGGGCAATATCTGGTTTTCAACACCACAATATATCACCAGCTAAACATTGTGATATACCGATATATCACAATGTCTGAAATAAGGGTGGAGCTATCTAAAGGCATTGGCTGGTTTCATGGTTTCCCCCACCTTGTGATTTTTGCATTGCTGGGCGATATATCATCCCAAACTGATTTGAAGTCCATATCATGATATCAGTTTCACAATTTTTGACCTGGCACTATATTGAGAATCATGACGTGTGTGTGTGTGCTCTGCAAAAATCACAATGCAGGAGAAACCGTGAAGCTAGCCAGTGTTTCTACACAACTCATGCTTTACTTCAGACATCATGATATATCAGTATATCGAGATGTTGAAAACCAGATACCATCCAGCCCTACTGTTCGCCTCTACATAGTTCCATCCTTATGGCAGACATCGCGATATATTTGTATATCACGATGTTTAGCTGGCGATATATCGCGATGTTGAAAAGCCAGATATCGCCCAGCAGACTTTTACCTTAATCACAACCCAGAGGCTTGATGTTTTGTTCCTTGAGTTAAAAGGTGTGGAAAGGAATGGCTCAGTCAGGGATGTATTTTGAGTCATGTATGTGTTGAGTAAGTTCCCTCTTCTGACCTGAGGCTGTTGGCGCTGCAGTCCCTGTGGAGGGAAGGAGTGTAGACCAGGCGACAGCTGGACCAGCTGACGGCCAGGTTGCCAGTTTTCAGGAGCTGTTATCTCTCCTGCATTTGATGATGGGACCCCACCCAAAGAGGATGCTGCTCTAAAGGTGTTAACTTTCAAGATGCTGGAGAGCCCTTCCCCGGCATATGTCGCCGTGACATAAGCAGCTGCCGGCCCTTCTGGAATTTAGCCCAGATGGGATGGGCTTTTGCGGAGCAAAGGAATGTTACGCTGCCCCTCTCACAACCCCCCACTCCAAGCATCTGCTATCATAACATTATTGCTCTCCGGTGGCTTGTGGAAGCCAGATGGCAAAGCCCTTAACCCACCAGCACAGCATTACCAGGGGACCCAAAGCACTTGCTGGCTCTGCAGCATATGACTGAGACCTGGAAGGGCAGATTAATTTGCCGGATGGTAGATGAGGCTGAAATTGACCGTGATGGGTTTAGGATGAGGGCCCGTCACCCTGATTAGCAGCTAAGAGGCCTCAGCCCTATTACTGTTAATTAAATAGATTAAAAAACATTAAAATGTAGACGTGCAGGGGGTTAATTCTCCCTCCCTCCCAACCTACCCCGATCCCTGTTCCACCTCTCTAGGGGTTGCGTTTAGGAGGAGAATTTATAGTCCATTCATGGTGCAAAAGATAACAGCTTCATTCTCCGGCCTCGACGAGCAAAGCAACTTCACTTTGGAGCCTGCAAAACCTGCTTCGTTTTTATTTACCGGTATTTATTGCACAAAATTTCTAGCCCACCGTTCATTGCAAGGGGCAGCTCTGGCAAAGTTTTAAGGGGGACCATCGTACAAATAAGATCGGTACAGCGGTAGCCTCTGAAAGCTATACCTTGGCGCTGGAATGGGGAACTTATAGTATTCCTGGTGTTGCTGGACTATAGGCCTCACTGGGTGGGGCTCATGGGAGTTGTAGTGCAAGAAAATTTGGAGGGCCATCCTGGTGCTTGATCTCTAGACACTTAATAGTCTCCTAGAAATGCCTGCATCAGCAACTATATTTTCAGCTGGCTTTGAAAAGCAAAGTGAGGCTATGCCAGCCAACCCACAGAGGGGAGGACATTCCACATCCAAGGGGAGCCACCAAAGGAAGCCTTTCTGTGCACTGCCGTATAATAGATCTCACCTGGTGATGGAACACCCAGTAAGGCCTCCCAAGACCAGTCTAGGAGACGACACTTTTAAATCTCTTGTCCTTCTAAGTTGTCACCAGCACATTGAAATTGGGCTGGTAGCATATCCATCATCATCATCATCATCATCATCATCATATTTGTATGCCGCCTTTCCATAGTTAAAACAATGCTCAAGGCGGCTTACAACACGACAAGATTTACATAATTACCAACACAACAAAAGTCACACAATAAATAAAACCCAACAAAAAGTACACAACCAAACTTAAAACAATTTCCACATAAATCATAAAATCTAAAACTAAGGATACAACATTAATATCAACCACAATTTAAAATAACATAGATAAAAATAAAAGCAATTTAAAAAGATAAAGAAAAACTGAGCCCTCTCTGCCCAGCAGCAGCAGCAGCAGCAGTCATCCTTAATGGAGTCTGTCAGGCCCCACCCCAAGCCAGGTGGAGAGAAGCAGGGCAGGTCCCTTCAGGCTCCCAGCAGGTCAGTATTGGGAGCCCCTGTGCAAATTATTATTGCCTTGCTGGTTAGCTCAGTTGGTTAGAGCATGGTGCTGATAAATCCAAGGTCATGGGTTTGATCCCCATATACAGTCATACCTCGGGTTGCATTCTCTGCGGGTTATGTGTTTTTGGGTTGCACTCCGGAATGGGTTACTTTCGGGTTTTTGCGCGCATGCACAAAACACTAAATTGCGCTTTGTGCATGTGCAGAAAAGCCGAATCGCGACCCGCACGTGCGCAGATGTGGCACTGCGGGTTGCGAAGGTGCCTCCCGCACGGATCACATTTGCAACCCGAGCATCCACTGTAGATGCATACTGTATTTCTGCATTGCAGGGGGTTGGACTAAATGATCTATGGGGTCCCTGGGGTCCCTTCCAGCCCTATGATTCTATTCGTTTTGTAAGTTGCATGATTTATGTTGCTTTGCTACTCGTGAGAAGAAGCATTGAAGCTCTGCTTTCTGCCCACCAGGGGGAGCAGCCTTAGCTCACTGAGATAGCAGGTGCTCTGTCTGGACATATTCCCAGGTGTCTCCATCTTCCCCAACTCAGTTGATGGGAACGACCTTCACTGGAAAACTTGGAGAGCCGCTGTCAATCAAAGCGGAAAGTCTGGGCCAGGTGCGCCAATAGTGTGATGGCGTACCAGGGCCATTTCATGTGTCAGGAGGGCCTGCATATTTCTCTGTGGTAGTTCATGCAGAAAGGCCCAGATCCAGTCTCCAGTTCAAGTAAGGATGAGGAACCTCTGTCCCTCCAGCATGTTGGTGGTCTGCATTTCCCATCATGCCTGGCCATGCTGGCTGGCTGGCTGAGGCTGATGGGAGTTGGCACTCCAGCCAGCAACATCTGGAAGGCCTCATGTTTCCCACACCTGAGTTAAAGGTTCTCAGAAATCAAGATGCTGGGGAAGAGTGCTTTCTACCTGAGCAGCCTCCCCCAGCCTGGTACCCTCCAGATGTTTTGCACTACAGTTTCCATTAATCCCAATGACCAAGGGCCCATCTAGTCTAGCATCCTGGTCTCACAGTGGCTGACCAGATGTCTGTGGGAAACCCACAAGCACAAGAGCAATCTCCCCTCCTGTGGCTTCCAGAAACTGGTATTCAGAAGCACTGCTGCCCTCTCCTCCATGAATTTGCCTTGTCCCTTTTTTTAAAGCCATCCAAGTTGGTGGCCTCCTGCGGGACAGAGCTGCAAAATTTAACTATGTGCTCCATGGTGATGGTGTCCTTTCTTTTATCTGTCCTGAATCTTCAAACATCTGGAGGTGGTACCAGGCTGCCCTGAAGAATCGCTGCTAGTCCAAGTAAACCTATGAAGCCATGTTATTCCGAGTAAGATGATAATCTCAGGCTGTTGTCTTGGTTTAGATGGGACTGTGGTCTCACTTGTATAAGAGAGCTCCATACGTTCATGAATAAAATCTGATCTAGCCATGATCTGTTTGGTTCATGTGTACTGGCCACAGACCAGAATAATGACACCTGAGGGATTCTTCGCTTATTTCAGGGCTAAGTGCTTGCACCGAGGAAATAAATTTGCCACAGTTCCACCATGAGGCTGGAAGCCAAGTAAAAGAGGGTGTTAACTCCAAACTCCAAGTTCAGGAGATCTCACCTCAGCCATAACAGCTAAAAATGTAGGGTTTTCTTTAAAACTGGGCCTAAATAGGAAGTGGCTACCCTTTTGGGTGGGGCTAGAGGGCCACGTTGGCTTATTGTAGACACACCAAAAGCCACCACCAAATTGTTTGGGTTCTTGGGGGTCATTGCAAACCTTCTGGGTGGTTGACCGTGATCTGCAGGCAGTGGATACCCCTGATTCAAAGATTCATCATGGTGTTCTGAGCCTGTAAGATACCAGAAAGCCACCAGCTTTAGGGTTTATTTCTGCCGCAACTTATTTTCTGGGTGCAGCTGAATGGATGCTTTTGGGGTGGTCCTAGTCCCCTGCCCCTTTCAGGATGTATGTATGTATGTATTCCTTCATTGGGTTGGGTGGCGACCTGTCAGAAGAAGAAGAAGAAGAAGAAGAAGAAGAAGAAGAAGAAGAAGAGTTTGGATTTGATATCCCGCTTTATCACTACCCGAAGGAGTCTCAAAGCGGCTAACATTCTCTTTTCCCTTACTCCCCCACAACAAACACTCTGTGAGGTGAGTGGGGCTGAGAGACTTCCAAGAAGTGTGACTAGCCCAAGGTCACCTAGCAGCTGCATGTGGAGGAGCGGGGACGCGAACCCGGTTCACCAAATTACAAGTCTACCACTCTTAACCACTACACCACACTGGCTCGGTGTTTATTTAGCTGTGGTTCCTGCAATGTGGGGGGGGGGTAGGATGGATTATACTTGGGGTACCTTCCAACTCTGCAGTTCTGTGAATCTTCCCTCCCCTTTTTAATTTTTTTTACTGAGGTTTTTCAAGTATGCAAAAATATTTTAGGACAGCTGAGATCCGAAAGAAGCTGGTTTGGATGAACAGAGCCACATACACACTTGGGAACAAAAGGCCCACCTGCTGAGCCTCTCCTATGGCTGAATAAACATCTGGCAGCATAGCACAGGGCCTTTTCTTTTGAAACGTGGCTCACACCTGCTCGTGAAACAACATCCTTTGCAGCTGTTAGCCAAACACAAAGAACTGGACCCATTTTTGGGGGGCCACAGCCTGCTACCCATGCACCAGCTTGGTTCTGTTTACAGTGACTTCCATTGACTGCTGCAGGAGCAGAGGGAATCCCAACATGCCCCAAAGAGGGTTGGAGTGGCCAGGTTGCTCCAGAGAGAGAGAGAGAGAGAGAGAGAGATCTTTTGGCTCTCTCCCCATCACGCAACACCAATCCCATCAAACATAGTGGGACCAGGACTGGAGATTCTGGTCTGCCGGGGTGGCTTCCTTCTGTCCATGAGATTCAGTGGGTCTGCTCAGAGTAAAACTTGAGTTGTCTGCAACCCGTTCTCTTTCAACGAGAGTCAGAGGAAGGTGCCTTCAACCTAGAGGACTGCCCTCTGCGAAGTAGGGCACTGGGCCACCCGGGCCAGCCCTCCTCTTCCCTGCCTCCCGAGAGCCTGCTCTGCCACCGCCCTTCTCAGAGTTACAGCAATGAATTATTGAAAGCCCCGGCATCTATTTTGATAGCAGAGCCGAGTATTTATTGCATCTCCTCTTTAAAATATTAAACAGGTATTTATTGGGAGCGTAATAAAACGGTCTTCGTGATGCCGCAGCCCAGGCATTTGCAAATCCTTTGGGCAAATCAGAACCCAGCCAAAGCTTGGGATCCAGCTTGGGAGATACGGGGTGGTTGTTGATCTCATTGGAGAAATGCAGGGTGCAGATAGCTTGCGTTGCCCTAAATAAATGCACGGCAAGAGCTTCCTAGAGAAGCAAATGTTATAATAAGAAATCACTGGCACATCACTGCTTGACTCCTGAATGAGCATTTTCACTGCTGAGCTGGCGGTGCACTTATTCTGCAAATTCTGTTCCACTGCCTTATGCCACTCAGGGCATTGGCCCATTTGGCTCAGCATTGCCTACACTGGCTGCCCAGTTTGACAGACAGACGGAATATTTCTATTCCTACCTGGAGATGCCATGGGACCTTGAACATGGGACCTTCTGCATGCAAAGCAGGTGCTCTGCCACTCAGCTACGACCCCCATTCCATAATACAACAGACAATGAATGGGTGAAGAGGCAATTGACTAGCAAAGTAGCCCTGGCTCCCAGCTCTCAGGAGCCCAACCAATTGCCCATGCCAGGAATTCAACCCCATTCCCTCTTTTTTTAGTGTTGGAATGGCTGCTTCCAGTTAAGGCGTTCTGGGAAATGATATATAATGAACGTTTAAAAATGTTGAAATATCCATTTACAAAGAAACCAGAAGCCTTTCTTTTAGGTATCGTAGGAAGAGAAATACAAAAGCAGGACAAAACATTGTTTATATATGCAACAACTGCAGCGAGAACATTATCAGCCCAAAGATGGAAGCAGGAAGAATTACGGATGAAAGAAGAGTGGCAGATGAAATTATTGGACTATGCCGAATTGGCAAAATTGACCGGAAAAATTAGGAACCAGCAGGACCAGACTTTTCTGACAGACTGGAATAAATTTATGTTGTATTTGAAAGACAACTGTCAACAGCTGACATTGTTAGTACGGTTGCAAGAAGTTTTGTAAGGATAAAAGTATCATTTACTATTAAGGGTAATTTATAATCTATGTATAAAAAGAATTGATCTAATAATAATAAAATATAATCAATTGCAGGATTAGAGAACAAGTATGAAAACCATCAGTCAGGGGAGGGGGGAGTCACAGGCTTATATAGCCAAATATGTATTTTTATTTTTATTTTACAGTCATACCTCTGGTTGCATCGCTGCGGGTTGCGTTTGCTACAGGCTACGAATGCGCCGAACCTGGAAGTAACCCATTCGGCGTGTGTGCGCATGCACAGAAGCGCTAAATTGCGCTTTGCACATGCACAGAAGCGCCGAATCGCGCCGTGCACATGCGCAGATATGGCACTTTGGGTTGCGCTCTTTTCATGTTGCAAATGGGCCTCCAGAATGGATCCCGTTTGCAACCATAGGTACCACTGTATAATGTTGCTATGTTTGAAAAAAATGTAAAAACCAATAAAATTACACACACACACACACACACACTTCTATAGCTGTGTTGTTACCCTTTCCCTCCTGTGTTTACTACTCGCCTAATCTGCTTATTTAAACATGATACAAAACTGCAGCATCCAAAAACAGCCGGTGGAAGGAGCTTAGCCTAAGCAGGCTGATTAACTTAATGACCCAGAAGGATGGGATGGCCCTGCCTGGAGCAGGTGGGCGGGAGAGAGAGAGAGAGAGAGAGAGAGAGAGAGAGCACCAATGGAGAGCTCCTCTCTGCATGCAGCATGGGGTACAGAAGTGGCAACACTGAGCAGAGAGAGGTGGTCTGTGGCTCAGTCTTGGAGCGTCTGCTCCAAGACTGAAAAGCTCCCTGGCTCAATTTCCAGGTATCTCCTGGCAGCACTGCAGGAACAGAAATAATTTGTTCCTGGGACCCTCGTCTGGTTGCCACTAAGCAGACTTGTGCTACCAATGGGGCTTTGCCTGCTAATCACAATGATCAAACAGGCCAATAGGAATGTAGTTGCTCTTTCAAGTCACCTGGTCCAAAGGGCTATTTTATAGGTCTCTGAGAGAGACAGAGAGAGAGAGAGAGAGAGCGCAACAGAGATCTAGGGAAGGTGGACGAGAGAAACTCGCTCTCCCAATCACCTTCCAGAAGTGGCTCCAGCTGTTTAATTTCCGAGGCAAGACTTAAGCCCAGGGGTAGGCAACCTAAGGCCCGTGGGCTAAATCCAGCCCAATTGCCTTCTAAATCCAGCACGTGGACGGTCTGGGAATCAGCATGTTTTTACATGAGTAGAATGTGTGCTTTTATTTAAAATGCATCTCTGGGTTATTTGTGGGGCATGGAAATTCGTTCATTCCCCCCCCCCAAAAAAATATAGTCCTGCCCACCACATGGTCTGAGGGATGGTAGACTGAAAAAGGTTGCTGACCCCTGCTTTAGCCCAAGCATACATGACCAAGCCGGTCCTTAAGAGACATGGCTAGGGCTATATACCTAAAAAAGAAACTGGTTTGATCATTTTAGCAGTCTCCTTTTCTATTCATATGATTCTTACTCTTATTTACATCCTGCCCTTTTCCCTGACAGGGAAAAAATCACAGGTTTGGAGAGGACTGCAAAAAAAACGATTTAGTCCACCTCAAACCTACAGTGGTACCTCGGAAATCAAATGGAATCCGTTCCGGAAGTCCGTTCGACTTCCAAACCATTTGGAAACCAAGGCGCAGCTTCCGATTGGCTGCAGGAAGCTCCTGCAGCCAATCGGAAGCCACAGAAGCTGCGTCGGATGTTTGGGTTCCAAAGAATGTTAGCGAGCCAGAACACTCACTTGCAGGTTTGCGGCATTCGGGAGCCAAAACGTTCGACTTGCAAGACGTTTGGGATCCAAGGTACGACTTTATTATGATAGCAAGTTGAGAGAGAGGGAGGGAGGGAGGGAGGGAGAGAAGAACATAGTCCTGCCTACAAGTTGCTCATGAAACAGAAATGGGGTTGGGCTAGATGACACCTGGGGTCCCTTCCAACTCTGCATTCCTATGAGAAAGGGCACAGAGAAGCCCATCCAGAGAGACTTGTGCCATTTCCAGGGCTTTGGAAAGTGCTGCTTCCTGAGTGCCCAACCTTCCCTCTCACCCACCCCTTCCTTTCCATCTTCTCGCCCCTGCAGTTCGGTCAGTGCCCAAACCAAGAATGGTGCCACACCTCTCTATTTAGCATGCCAGGAGGGCCACCTGGAAATCATCCAGTACTTGGTCAAGGACTGCGGAGCGGACCCTCACCTACGCGCCAACGACGGGATGACCCCTCTCCACGCCGCCGCCCAGATGGGCCACAACACCGTCATCGTCTGGCTGGTGAGGGCTGCTCGGGGCTGCAGCGAAGGCTGGGTGCGAGGGGGATCAGAACTCGGGGCCCAGTAAGGCTGCCCAAGCAACATTCAAGTGGTCACCTATAAGCAAATTGCATTTGTTTGCGTTTGTATCTCAAGCCTCTCCTGTGGCGTTTGCTGCAATGGAGCTTCTTGGCCTGTTTTATTTCAGGGGGGCTTTTGATCCTGCCATCTCCCCCCGCCCCCCACTCTCATTCCTTAAAAAAAATATTTTTTTGAAAATTTTCAACATAAAATACAATAAGAATCAAACTAGTCTACAGAACAAGAATAGTGAAAAAAGCAAGCGGGGGGGGGGGGAATGGAGACCTATAAGACACTTTATCATATTTATATAATATATATACCCTGCCATTTATCTCTCGTTCCTCAGATGAGCTTCACGGATATCAGCCTCTCCGAGCAAGACGACGACGGTGCCACCGCCATGCACTTCGCCGCCAGCCGAGGCCACGCCAAAGTTCTCAGCTGGCTGCTTTTGCACGGAGGGGAGATCACCACGGACCACTGGGGCGGGACCCCCTTGCACGACGCGGCTGAAAACGGGGAGCTGGAGGTGAGCCCGCAAGCGGTCGGCCTCGCGAGTGTCTTGTAGAGAGGGATGGGATGCGAAGCGATTTGACGGCCAGGAAGAGAAGTAGGAAGAACTGCTGTGCAGTTGCTGTGTGGACTGTAGGGGCAGAAAATAGGGTCTGTCCTACCCCGTAAGTGCATGGAATTTATCCAGGGTTGCTTCTCTGGCCACATTTGCAGTATGCATTTGAAGCACTTATCATAGCTCTTGCAACAACCCCAAAGAATCCTGGGAGCTGTAGTTTATTATGGGTTCTGAGAGTTGTTAGGAGGCCTCTCCTGTTTCCCTCCTTGAGCTACATTTCCCAGAGTTCCCTGTCAAAAGAGATCGATCGTTAAAGCGCTCTGGGAATTGTAGGTCGCCGAAGAGGGCTCTCTTAACAACTCTCAGCACCCTTACCAAACCACAGCTCTCAGGATTTTTTTGGGGAAGAAATGACTGCTTAAATTAGCGTTATAATGCTTCAAATTGGATGCTCTGAGTGGGGCCTCAGTTCAGCCAGAAGTCCCTCATTCAGCCATAAACTCACGAAACATTGTTATCTGGTCGCTATCTCCCTGCCTTGGCGTGCAGAAACCATGTCCGTGAAACAAGGCTAGGTCTGGCCTACCTTGCAGAGTTGTTGGAAAGATTTCTGAATAATGTATGTGAAATGCATAAGGCACTTAAAAAAAAAACTTTAATGGCAAAAACAGCTGATGAGTACCGATGGAGCCAAAACAAGGCTATGGAGAAACTAGAGGGAGATATCAACATGCTGGGGTGGGGGTGGGGGCAGAAGTTTGCAGAAGTCAGGGTTTTGAAAAATTAAAAACAACAAAACCTCATAGAATTGTAGAGTTGGAAGGGACCCTGAGGATCATCTAGTCCAACCCCTTGCAATGCAGGAATATGCAGCTGTCCCAAACAGGGACTGAACCTGCAACCTTGGCAATATCAGCACCATGCTCTAACCAACTGAGCTATTGATGTAAGAGGTTCTTTTTTGCCTTTAGAGGGCAAACCACCCCAAGAAACGTAGTCCGGTGAGGAATGTCGTGTCAGCTGGAAAAATAGGCTTGCTAGGTCCAAATACAGCTGATACAAGAGGCAACGTGGCTAAGTGGCTGGAACCCTAAACAGGTGGACTACAGGGAGGTCCACCTGGTTCAGTATTGTCCGCACTGACTGGCAGCAGCTCTCCAGAGCTCCAGGCAGTAGCCTCTCCAAGCCCTTCCTGGAGATGCAGCTGGGGATTGAACCTGGGACCTTCTGCATGCAAAGCAGGCGCCCTACAGCTGAGCTGCAGCCCTTCCTGAGGAGGAGTGCATCTCCTTAGAGGTGAGAAAGACACACTGCAGCATTTCATTGCAGACACCAAAGCATGAAGAATAGAGTTGTCCTTTATAGAAACAGGACTCTGTGAGGCCGGGGCAGTGACCTGGTGATACTGTATATTGGTGCTTGGCTGGGCCCCAGAATGCTGGGTAAGGACATGCAAGTCTCTCCATATCTCCAGGTAAAATTGAAGGGACCCCAAGAGTCATCTAGTCCAACCCCCTACAATGCATACAAGGGAACAGGCATCCGACTTTGGAGGTTTGCTGCAAAAGGAGGCAGCGCTGAGCTAGAACAAATGATTCTCAGACATGCCATAGCTTGAGAATAAGGCAGCCTTCTTCCTTTCAAGCCTTGGTGGTGGTCCTTCCTCCCGTGGGCTGACTGCCTTTCTCTTCTCCTCTCAGTGCTGTCAAATCCTCGTCGTGAACGGTGTAAACTTGGGCATCCGCGACCAGGATGGCTACACGGCGGCCGACCTTGCAGACTACAATGGGCACCTGCATTGCGCCAAGTACCTGCGCACAGTGGAGAACATGGTGAGAATTATGTCATGTGGGCGGCTGGCTTGCTTTGACGGGGAAGAGTGAGACCAGAGAGAAAAGGAAGAGGCACTGATGATAAGGGCCATTGAGACAGATTATTCAAGGAACCATTAACTGGCTCCTTGCCCGTAACTTCCCAATCACACGCAATAGGAGGCAGTAAAAAAGGGGTCCAAGCTGGAAGAAAGAAGCTCTCAATTAACACTGCAGGGGACCTGAGGTGCCAAGTACTTACTGTGTAGTCATCATGGAAGGACCTTTGCTAGATGGAAGGACATTGCTGGCTCACATAGCATTAGAATCCCCCCATCACACTGAACAGGAGGCAATAAATAGGGTCTAAGTTGCAAGGAGGAAGCTACCACTTAACATTGCAGGGGACCTAAGGTTGCTGAGCTCTTACTGTGTAATCATCATGGAAAGAATCTTCACCAGAGGGATGGATATTGCTGGATTATGTTAAGTGCGGAACCCACATTTCAGCTCTGCTCCTTATTTCCGTAAAACAGCACCCAAGCAATGCTAAAAGGGATTTGGTGTGGAAGGAGCCTGGGAAAGGGGCGGTGAACTCTGGGATGTAGCTTACTTTGGAGGGGAATAATAGTTTAAAAGAGAGGGATGCTACCTGTTGAACCCTATTAGCCAGATGTGTGTGTCTGACTATGGGGAAATGGGCTTCTTCCTTGGATGCTGAAGGTTTTCAAAAGTTCTTGATGGGTAGATGCGTCACCAGACCCTGGTACATTCAGCGCAGATGTGGAGCTGTTTTTTTGGGCCAGTTTAGGCAACACTTGATTCCATATTTCTTTTCACGAGTTGCAGCTGACTGTGTGAATGGGCTCTCTTGGCACAGCAAGGGATGAACATGGAACAGCGACATGTTTAAACAGGGATTGCTGTTTCACCTGTTCATTTCTTTATTTCATTTTTTTTTTTAACGTTTATATCCTACCTTTCTTCCAAGGAGCTAAAGGCATTGCGCAGAGTTCTTTTCTTTTTTTCTTTTTGGAAGGGGCTCACTTTTTATACTCACAACAACCCTGCGAGGTGGGGTAGGCTGACTTAGTCCAAGGTCACCCAGTAAGCTTCATGGCCAAGTGGGGATTTGAACCCTGGTCTTCCAACACTCTAACCAACTACTGCAAGTTGGCAATCATGAAGTGTGACCAGGGGTGCCAACTTGAATAAAATATTGGGGGGGGGGCTCAGGCAAGCGCTGCCCCACTTAGTTGATCACATGACGCTGTGCCCGCATACCATTTGAATGACAATGCCCATCAACTTGGAGAGAGGCAGCCCCCTCAAATATTTTATGGGGAGCCCAAAAACCTCCTCAGCCCCTAGGAGTTGGCTCTCATGAGTGTGACAGTCATTAAATGATGGGCACAGCCTATCTGAACCCTTCCTGAGCCCCAGGAGGTTCTTCTGCAGAACCAGATGCAGATGGGCACTTGCACTCCTTTGATACGGACTCTGCCAGCCGAGTTTACACCAGATCATCGTTCTGCCTTTCTGGGACATTTTGTGTGTGTGTGTGTGTGTGTGTATGTGTGTGTTGCATGGGGGTGTCTTCAGGTGCATGGAACATCCTTCCTTCCCTCCCTCCCTCCCTTCCTACAGCTCCACTCTCACAACTCCCCTGCCTCCCCATTGGGAGGACAAAAATATTTCTCAAGCAGGCGGAGGAGGCCAATGGGAGGCTGGCAGCTGGTGTGTTACCCAGGGCAGCCGGGCTAATGATGCCAAGCAGGGCTCGCAGAAGGGCTGCTGTCACTCAGCAGCCCCCCTGGGGACTCATCCAGCCCTGTTGTGTTATGCTTTCCTTCATGCCAAGAAGGCCAGACCTCAGGGTTGGGCCGCGCCAGAGCTGAGCAAGGGGACTAGGGGCTTTCCCAGGATCATGGGCAACGTAAGTAAGGGGGGGTGTCCTGGTGTGTGTGTGTGTGTATGTGTGCCTGTTGTGGGATGTGTCACGGAGTCTCCAGGGCGAGTGTTAGCCTGGGGCATCACATCTGGGAAAGATGTGATGCAGAATTACAGCCTGGTGGAAAACCTGTGAGTGGGGTAGGGGAGCCGGCCAGCCTAAATGAAGGGGTCTCTTGAAACACCCTCCAGGAATCCCTGAGTGGTGCCTCCCCCCCCCCCTTTCAAAAGCCACTTTCCCATGTTGGCTTTAACCCCCTAATCCCCAGCTGAAGCCATCCTTCTGTTCTCCAAAATTTGCCTCGGCATCAGCTCTCAAGGCTTTTGGTCTTGGCTTCTTCTTATTTTTATCATCACCACCTTTGTACTTATACCCTGCCTTTTCATTGTCAGGGACTGATGCAAGTGAGTCAGTGTGGTGTGGTGGTTAGAGGGTCAGACTAGGAACTGGGGAGACCAGGGTTCAAATCCCCACTGAGCCATGAAGAAGATCTACCTTGCAGGGTTGTTGTGAGAATAAAAATGAGGATATTGAGAGAAGCACAATAAGATGAATAAATAAATTGGGGGAAATTTCAACTTTGTGGTGCTGTATAAAAACCATTTTTTTTCTTGGGATTCCTACCCATGATTTGCCAGGGAAGGCCTCTCCAGTTTGGCAAGAGTTGGCCTGTCCCCTGCCTGGCCCAGGGAAGACCCTGAAATCAGGGGCATAGCCCCTGCTTTGCATGCAGACACAGGGAGTGTGGTCTAGTGGTTAGAGCATCAGAGTAGAACCTGGGAGAGACCAGGGTTCAAAACCTCAACTCGGCCACAAAGCTCACTGAGCATCCTTAGGCCAGTCACTGCCTCTCAGACTAACTTACCCTGCAGGGTTGTTGCGAGGAACAAATGAGGAGGGGAAGAACCATGCACCCCCCCCCCACCAGACTTCCTTGGAGGACAGAAGGTGGGGATAGAAGTGCAACCATCCAATCAACCAGGCAGACCAGTTTTCGAGGAGGGGGCCACCTGAGCGTTGCCTGGTGCAGAACGGCCCCTTTCTCGGAGCTTCTTGCTCACCTCTAACTGACACTTATGGCCTGTGGCTTGCAGAGTGTGGAGCACAGGGTCCTTTCGCGGGATCCTTCGACGGACCTGGAGTTCAAGCAGCCGGACTCTGGGATGTCGTCGCCCAACACCACCATGTCCGCCCCGCAGGCCCACTTTGACCTCGGGTCCCCCAGCAGCACCCTCTCCAACTACGACTCCTGCAACTCCAGCCAGTCTAGCACCGGGGAGAAAAGGAACAGTCAAGGCTGCAGTAAGTATCCCTTACAAACACACGGGGTGTTTGTGTGTGTGTGTGTTGGGGTCTGTTCGCCTTTCCCCACTTGCCATCTGTTGCAAAGTCTGTTGCTCTTGGGAAGAAGTGGGAGGTGGCGGCAGGGTTGGGGGGGAGTTAATTCATAGCACCATCAAATTGCAGAGTTTGATCTATTTGTTTTTATTATTATTATTCATCAAACTTACATGCCGCCTTTGATCTAAAGATCTCAGGGTGGTTTGCAGAATAAAATGCAAGGTGAAACACAAGTGAACGATCAAACCCGAAACCACGAAGCAATAACCCCTGTGTCTCACAGACAGATTTAAAAGGCTGTAGAATATTAATCCACCCAAGGCCTGGTTGAAGAGGAACGTATTTGCCTGGCGCCTAAAATATATATAATGAAGGCGCTGGGCGAACTTCCCTGGGGAGAGCATTCTACAAACAGGGAGCCACTACAGAAAAGGGACCTGGAGGATCATCTATTCCAATGCACGAATCTCAACTAGATCGTATCTGACAGACGAGCACCCAACCTCTGCTCTTTCTTTCACTGTTTTTAAATTTTAGATTAGTTTTCTTTGATCTTATTTTACCACGAGAAAGCTCCAACAAAATCGTATGGCAAAAGGCGGGGAGAAACCCAACCTCCACTTAAAAACCTCCAATGAATCATAGTTACATTGATGATATTTTTATTATCTGGACACATGGTCAACAGACCCTGGACACCTTCCACAAGACATTCAATGACCTTCACCCCACCATCAACCTAACTATGAACCAATCTATGCAAGAAATACACTTTTTGGACACTACTATAAAAATACAGGATGGACACATAGACACCACCTTATACCGTAAACCAACTGACCGACAAACATATCTACATGCTTCTAGCTACCATCCCAAACATACCAAACAATCCATTGTATATAGCCAGGCCCTACGTTACAGCCGCATCTGTTCCAACTCTACAGACAGAGACTCTCACCTAAGAGATCTACAGCAAACCTTTTTAGAACTAAAATATCCACCTGATGAAGTTAAACAACAGATCGACAGAGCCAGACTGATACCCAGAGAGAACTTGCTGCAAGACAGACCCAAAAAAGAAAATAACAGAACACCACTAGTCATCACATACAGCTCCCAAGTTAAAACAGTACAACGCATCATCAGAGATCTACAACCTCTCCTAGACAATGACAGTTCTCTTTCTCAAGCTCTGGGAGGAAGACCCTTCATCGCATACAAACAGCCACCCAATCTCAAACAGCTCCTCACCCACAATAATACAAAAACAGGACTCAACATGGACACTGGTACCAGAGCCTGCAATAAACCCAGATGCCAACTTTGCTGCCACATAAACCCGGATAACACCATTACTGGTCCCAACAACATCAAACACACCATCTCAGGACTATTTAATTGCTCATCTTCCAACATTGTGTATGCAATCAAATGCCAACAGTGCCCTTCAGCTCTCTATATTGGACAAACAGGCCAAACCCTACGCCAAAGGATAAATGGACATAAATCTGATATCAGGAATCACAAGACAGAGAAACCAGTAGGAGAACACTTCAATCTCCCAGGACATTCTATAAAAGATCTCAAAGTAGCTGTCTTAATACAAAGAAATTTCAGAAATAGACTGGAAAGAGAAGTGGCTGAATTGCAACTAATCACCAAACTTAAAACCATGGAGAAACCTGGTTTGAACAAAGACATTGGATTCTTATCTCATTATACATAACAAAGCCATCTTTAGCCATCTCACCCCTTGCCTTTCCCTGCAAGACTAATTGCAGCCGTTTAGAGTCGTCAACAGGTTTTCCACACTTATCAGCCTATCACCCATTCCCACCACCCTTCTTAGTAATACCCCTCCCCACTCCCCCACTATATTTAAGGATCTGGTGACTTCTGTTTCAGTGTATCTGAAGAAGTGTGCATGCACACGAAAGCTCATACCAGGAACAAACTCAGTTGGTCTCTAAGGTGCTACTAGAAAGAATTTTCGATTTTGTTTTGACAATGAATCATAGAATTGGATGGGTCCTCCAGACCCTCTCCTCACCCCCTAAAATGCAGGGGTCACAGCTAAAGAATCCCTGGCAGACGGCCATTCAACTTTTGTTTAGAAACCTCCCATGGAGGAGAATCTGCTTCCTTCGGAGGGAGTCTGTTCCACTGTTGAACGCCTCTTACAGTCAGAAAGTTGGAATCTCCTTTCTTGTCATTTGAATCCACTGGTTCTGATTCTTCCCTGTGGAGCAGCAGCAGAAAACAAGCTTTCTCCATCTTCCATGTGACAGCTCTTTAGATATTTGAAGATGGCTCACATTTCCCATCACAGCCTTCTCTTCTCTAGGCGAAACATCCCCAACTCCCTCAACCTGTGACAGGCTCGGTTTCCAGACCTAATTTTTACCATCTTGGCCACACATACAGATCAGGGCCAAGGGAAGAGTGCCACCTTGTGGCACAGATTTGTGCTTCATTGCCAGCTTACTAGATAACTTTACCAGCACAGCAGCAAGCAATGTCCGCATTTCCGAAAGCAGCTATGGTTTTTTTAAAAAAATAATTTCAAATAAGGTCATTGCGAAGAGGTTAATTGGTCCTCCCTTTTAAAGCCACACAGGCTCAAGGTGAGCCAAAACAATCTCGCATTAATTGCACCCGCTGGAGACAGACAACTGTGGAGGGTTCTTGCCTTCAGGCTTTGTGGGCTTCCTGGATGTTTCTGGTTGGACCATGTAGAAAGCTGCAAGGATGCTGGAGTTAGGTGGACCCAGCAGGGCTAACCTTGTGTTTCCCATATGTTGTGCACTCATTTTTTGAGACCTCTGCTACAAAACAGAGAAGCGCAAATTTCTAAGGATATTTCAAAGGACTGCCAATGTCAAAGGGTATTTCAAAGGCTGTTTTAAAGCATTGCAAATTTCAAAGAATATTTCAGTCTGCGCTCTCTCTCTCTCTCCTTCTCTCTCCGACTCCTTGTTCCAGGAGTTCCTGGTACGACGATCACAGATATGCAAACCTACATGGACATGCTGAACCCTGACCTCGCCCCCGGGCAGAACAAGAAGGGGGGTGAGGCCTCCCCACCCCCACCTCCAAACTTCCCGGCGCCTCCCCCACCCCCCGATACCAAGGTGCTCCCTCCTCCTCCTGGTTACCCGGCGCCAAACCCCCCAGAGGTTCAGCACACGGCCGAGATCTACGTGCAGGCGAAGAACAATCTCCGCCACGTGGAGAGCGAAGCCCTCAAGAGGGAGGTAAGGCCCAGGATGCCGCAGGACCCTTTTGAGAAATGCTAAGCTTTGTGCCGGAAGCTGTCTTGGCTTTCTCTTGCAGTTTCTTGGTGCGATGGAGGAGATCCCAAACTGACCTTGAGTAGGTGGGAAGACCAGCAGTGACATAAAGGGTGCATAGGATTCCTCTGGAGTCATGGTTTTCAAATATAGGAAGCCCCCTCAGGCACCATGTTATAAACCTGGGACCCTCCAGATATTTTGGACCGCAGCTGGAGGGCACCAGGTTGACGAAGTCTGTTGTAGATGTCTATAGAGCAGTGGGTCCCAAAGCAGACGGTGGGATTACCTAGGGGGACACTAACAGGCAAGGGGTGCACAGAAGGTGCAATTGACTTTGAAAAGCTGATATTACCAGATCGAGTTCATCAGTGTTGTTGACTTAATTAAACTACATAGTTTTAATTGGATCTTAAATAAATGGTTACTGTTTTAAATTTTATTGCACTGTTATATTGGGTTCTGCAAACAATGATTCTGAATGATGCTTTTTTAAATATATTAGGGTAAGGGGCAGTGGGGATGAGTTTATGTTGGCCCAATAAGGTTTTGCAACTACTGTTTTTGCAATGCATTATTGTGTTTTTGTATATGCCGTATTGGCTCAAATATAAGGCACACTCCCCCCCCCCAAATTCTGATTGTGAAAAGTTAAAGTGTGGCTTATATTCATGACCGTACGGTATCGCGGCATAAACAGCTGCCCACAAGAGCCATTGGGGGTGCAGGACAATGGTGCCCATCCCGACCACGTAAGGAAGGGGAAAGGGAGGGAGGCTGCCGGCAAAGCGGCATGGCTCCCCCCCCCCAGGAAGCAGCCCGGGAGCGTGGGGCAATGGCGCACAGACAACCCACCACTCCCAAGCCTCCCCCGGTGCCAGCTTGGGGAGGTAGTGCCGGGAAGTGGTAGTTCCAAGAGGTGGGCCACACCTGTAAATAAGCCTTGAATTTTAATGGTGCGACTTATTTGTGGGTGCGTTTTATATGGTGCGACTTATTTGCGGGTGCCAGTGCAGTACTGGAAGCCGCCCAGAGTGGCTTATTATTTTATTATTATTTATAATAATAAAATTATTATGATTATTATGATTATGATTATGATTATTATTATTATTATTATTACTGCTGTAGAGGTTTGAGCACATGCCTGCATGTGCTTGTTTAGGCATAGACTTGGGGAGCATCTTCCATCTCAGATGGTTTAGAACACTGCTTGAAAAGTCAGGAAGTACTGTTTGGAAGTGATGCTGGATGCGCCTTTGGAGCTGAAGGCGGAGAGGACCACCTTTGGCCAGCTTAGTCAGGTTCCTACAAGAACCTGAGTGCCCTTTCTCAGAGAGAACAAAAAAAAAAAAGCTGATTCTCCTTACTCCGGTCAGACATGCTGCAGTTACTATAACACTGGATCGCTGCAGGGGCTTCGTTTGAAAAATATTGGGAAAGCCTCACTGAGCCAAAACACAGCTGCTAACTTCTTGACCCTGTGATGCTGGAGCCTGTGATGCTGTACCAATTTTACCAGTCGTAGGGCAGGCCACTACATTTAAAGCATTGCAAAACAGCTCAGGACAAGGATCCTTAAAGGACTATCCGCTTCTGAACGCCTTAGCACTTGGGACGTCAGGGGAGGCCTTGCTGCATTTCCCATCAGACCTGCATGCACTAGGCAGAGACCCTTCCCCACCTTAGTTCCCAGAAGATCTGGCTGACTCTTCCTTAGGGGAAAATGTTGGTCGTTGCAGCAGGCCCATGGCTTGGCCAGTCCTTCCACTGTTCTCTTCTCCCCACTTTGCAAAGGGATTTCTGTCTGCTCTGCTGGTTGGATGATGACCGCCGCTTTGCTTCTCCTTCATGGGATGTTTTTGCTAATCTTAACCGTCTGGGACTCCAGGGTTGGGACTGGCTGGCCGGCCTAAGTAATACTTGAGTTGACTCCAGCTCCCTACAGAAACAACATCTCCTATAGGCACCTCAGCAGGGCTCCCTGGAGCTCTCCAAGGTGCTGAATGTTTTCTGCTTGACTGGGACATTGGCTGCCTCCCCTGAGAACCTCGTGATCCCAGAATTGGACACAGTCTCATGTTGTGGTATGACTCTGCACCTTGGCATAGTGTCCTCCTTGCTCTGAAATCTCCCCAACTTGTGGGTGCTCTCAGAACCCTCAAAACCTCGTCATTCAACCAGAAAGATCTTTGTGAGCCTCTAGCTCCAAGTATGTAGGGTTGTGACTCTTCTCAATGCTGAGCTTTCCCTAGGGTTACTGTGCAAATGTCTTCCTCCATTCCTTCCTCCCTTCACACAGACTTTACTTTCTTGGCTTGTTGCCACCCAGAAAGAGTTTCCCATCGGTCCTTGCTGTGTCTCCCATGCTGAGGCAAAGTTTTGCTTTCGAAGTATCTCTTCCTTCCAAGTCTGATTGAGGGAGATGCATGGGGTGTGTGTGACATGAGACGGGGCCTTCTCTGTGGTGGCCCCACAGCTTTGAACATAAGAACAATCATGCTGGATCAGGCCAATGGCCCACCCACTCTAGTATCTTGTTCTCAACCAGATGCCTTCAGGTAACCAGCAAGCAGGATCCAAGCACAAAAACAGTCTCTCCTGTGATTTCCAGCAACTGGTTTTCAGAAGCATTGCTTTCCTGGAATGAATTCCTGGAACTGACTCTGCTGGCAGCTTGGCACCAGGTTAAGGCCTACTGTATCCGTTTGTCTGTGCTTTTCTTCTGGGTTGCCAGCATTAGTGTCTGTTGTTGTAAGGTCTGTTCCTCAAGATGAACTTAAGGCTGATCTCCAGTTGGTTTTAGGTACGTTTTATCTGCTCCGGCTGACTTGGGCTTTTTTGTTTTAGGTGTTTGTATTTTAACTGATTTGTAACATCCTCTGAAATCATACCTGAAAGACCACTTCCTTCCCTACAGTCTTTCTCAGGTGTTAAGATAAACAGAGGGGTTCCTCTTGGTGGTTCCAACTCCCTCAGAAGTTCAAGGGGTGGTGGCAGTGGCCCAGGAGAGGGTCTTCTCTGTGGTGGCCCCTAAAGTGTGGAACTCCACACACAGAGAGTGGTGTTCCTGGCCCCTTCACTACACAGCTTCTGGGAAATGCTGAATATGCACCCTGACCTGTGGCATATTCCATTCTTGTGAATGGAATATGTTTCAACTGTTTTTAATTCTGAACATTCATGGATTATAGAATCATAGAATTGTAGAGTTGGGAGGGGTGCCAAGGGTCATCTGGTCCAACCCTTGTAATGCAGGAATCACAGCTAAAGAATCCCTGACAGATGGATTCCTGTTTGAAAACCTCCCATGAAGGAGAATCCAACACCTTCCGAGGGAGTCTGTTCTCCTGGACAGCTCTCACTGTCAGAAAGTTCTTCCCAATGTCTACTCAGAATATCCTTTCTTGCCATTTGAATCTGTTGGTTTGGGTCTTCGCCTCCGGAGCCACAGAAAACAAGCTGGCTCCACCTTCCATGTTGTGACAGCCCTTCGGATATTTGAATAGTCGCGATATTTTTAAATAGTTGTAACCCACCTCAGGGTGAAGGGCAGGTAATGAAATGATGGTGGAGATCGTGGGAGGGATGAAAGTATATGTAATAATTAAAAAGACCTTCCAAAGCTAAGCTTCGACCTTTGCAGAGAGAATACCCCACACCTGCCTGACACAATCCTGTCCTTTCCCATTCCTCTCTCTTGTCTTGGGATGGTGATGGAGTGCAAGCGGTCTTGGTCCCTGCTTGCCTGTCTATGATGTGAAGCGACAGAGAGCTGTCAGGAACAATAGCTGGCTTGTTGGCCCCACTCCTCCCGGCTGACTCATGACAACAGGCTGCAGTTAGGAAAAATTGATGGCTCCATTTGTAATTTGGTTAATTGCACCGGCCCTTTTATTCCCCCTTAGCCCTGGTTTGGGGCTCAGGAATGTGGTCCAGTTTGCAGACTCAGCAGCTTGGAAGTGGCCTGGCTGCTACTGTGACTTTTAGACCCACAACCAGGTCCCTTTCTGGCAGACTGTGAGGGATAGGGGAAGGCTTTTAAAATAAAATAAAATAAAATAAAATAAAATATAAAATAAAGGGAAATAAATGGTATCTGAAGAAGTATGCATGCACACGAAAGCTTATACCAAGAACAAACTTAGTTGGTATCTAAGGTGCTACTGGACATATTTTTTCCAGGAAATAAATGGTTCATTGAGTCCCTTGAGGTCTCTTGCTGGCTGCTGAAGGATTTGGAAGGCTGGCTCCTGAGTGGCAAGTGACTGAATGCAGGGGTAGGGGATGAATCGAGCCATGATGGGTGTCCCTTGCAGCATGGAGTCTCTGAGATCAGTGGCTGCGTCTGAGAGGAACAATAAGCAGAACACAATAAGCAGAATGCTGGATCCTCTGATATTTATGTCAAGTCCAATCAATTCAGAGAGTTGTCTCCAACTAAGATTTACTCAGACTAGACCCAGTGGAATGAAGGGACCTAAGTTAATCATGTCCATTAATTTCAGTGGGTCTGTTTCCCTCTCCAAGGGTGGCCCCATGTAAAAAGCATTGTGGCAGTCTAGGCTGGATAAGAGCCATGTATGTATAACTGTGGCAGGTCCATTTCTAAATGGGGACACAGTTGATGGATGTTGCCGTTGGAGGACCTCTCTGCATCCTCTCCTCATCCTCTCGCTGCCAAATGTTTGGCAGGTGTAATGCACGTATCCCAAATCAGATATCCCTGCAAGGATTGAGCAAAGCTTCACTCTGAGACCTACATAATTTCCGTACATGTTAATAGTCTCCTCCTCCAATTTATTCTGTGGTGCATCTGCTGGTTATGGGAAAGGAAGCCAGCACTGGAACACTTCATTCTTCCTCTTCTCTGCCTGCTAAGTTTTCAACAAGCAGATTTCTATTGTGAGAGGGCTTGAAACTTACTTCATAAAATGTAAGCTGAAGTTGCTAAGAAAACCACATTTTCTTTGCCCCACATTCTACACTTCCCCCGTGCCATATACAGGCTTTCTGATACTGGTAAAGTTTTGTACTAACTCCCACAATCTAGGTAATAAGGATGGGGGACTCCAGCATCTTGGTTTTAAAAAAAAATCTGCAAAAGGAATAGATGCACTGAGAATTACAGAAATCATTTTTTCACAATCACACAAACCCTTTAATGCTGGCATGTGTTAAAGGTTGGACAGATCTGTCTCAGGCCTTTGTCTGCTTCCTTTATTTATTCACAAATCCAACTCATTCTGTTTCCACACCAATCTGCTTATACAGTGGTACCTCTGGTTACGAACTTCATTCATTCCGGAGGTCCGTTCTTAACCTGAAACCATTCTTAACCTGAGGTACCACTTTAGCTAATGGGGCCTCCCACTGCCACCATGCCGCTGGTGAGCGATTTCTGTTCTCATCCTGAAGCAATGTTCTTAACCTGAAGTACTACTTCTGGGTTATCAGAGTCTGTAACGCAAAGTGTTTGTAACCTGAGGTGTTTGTAACCCGAGCTGTCACTGTATTTATTTTTTAAGGAAAGCATGAAAACGTGCATTATATTTGAACATTTATCCAACAAACTATGCAATTTTTGGTATGCATGTTACCTTAAAATATGGATTTTTTGTGTGTGTTTTAACCTAACCTATATGCATTTCAGTGTGTTTTTGAACCGAGAAATATCCTGCAAAATTTGGAGCAGAGCAAAAAGTGAAGGGCAGCCTGCATTTCTAGCCATGTACTGGTCATGGAGCTGCAAATCTGGTCAGCTCACTTTAAAACGTGGACCATATAAAGTCCTCAAGCATTTGTTGTGTTTGTTCTGGTGGTGGGCTGTGGGCACCCCTGAAATATTAATATTAATAATAAGAATTTTATTATTTATACACCACTTTTCCAGCTGGGTTTCCCCAGTCACTCTGGGTGGCCTCCAGCACATATAAAAACATAACAAGATGTCAAACCTTAAAAACCTCCCAATACAGGGCTGCCTTCAGATGTCTTCTAAAAGTTGTGCAGTTCTTTATCTCCATGACATACAACAACAGCAAGAGGAGGAGGAGGAGGAGGAAGAAGAAGAAGAAGAAGAAGAAGAAGAAGAAGAAGAAGAAGAAGAAGAAGAAGAAGAAGAAGAAGAATTTATTATATACAACAACAACAACAACAACAATTTATTATTTATACCCCGCCCATCTGGCTTGGTTTCCCCAGCCACTCTGGGTGGCTTCCAGCAAAATATTAAAATACAATAATTCATCACATATTTAAAAAACTTCCCTAAACAGGACTGCCTTTAGATGTCTTCTAAAAGTCAGATAGTTGTGTAACCTCACTTCTCGCAATGAGGGAACCGCCAGAAGGCCCTCGGCGCTGGACCTCAGTGTCCTGGCTGAACAGTGCGGGCGGAGACGCTCCTTCGGGTATACTGGGCCAAAGCCATTAGGGCTTTAAAGGTCAGCACCAACACTTCGAATTTTGCTCGGAAATGTACTCCACAGGGAGGGCGCCATTGCCAAGAAGGCCCTCTCCCTGGGTAAGTAACTGTGTTGAAACACCGCAAGAGGGGCTGTGTCTTCCTCTGATGCCTGCGGAAACACTGATGCAAAAGGAAACACGCCCCCATTTTGAAAACGGACACTTGCTTTCTTAGGGCCTCGTTGTGTAGCTACAAGATTCAAGGTGTGCTTTTGTCAGTGGCTATGCCGTTACAAGGATACACCGCCTCAGAAAATGGTAGACCTGGAGATTTAAAGCAGATATTGGCTGTCCATCTGCCAGGGATTCCTTAGCTGTAATCCCTGGATTGCAGGGGTTTGGACTAGATGACCCTCGGAGTCCCTTCCTGCTCTGCAATTGACTGTTCTTTCAGGCTACGCCCCACATGTGGGAACCTAGGGAACCAATCCTGAGCCGGAGCCTTTGGCAAGGGCCATTGTAGCTTGGTGGTAGAGTGCCTGCCTTGCAGGAAGAATGCACCAGGTTCAATTCCCAACACGGCCAGGTCGGGCTGGGATAGATCCTAGGCCCAAGGCCCTGGAGATCTGCTGCCAGTTAACGGAGACAATGTTGAGCTAAGTGGGCCAATGGTCTGATTCGGTAGAAGGCACTTTGCTGTGTTCTTACCATCTAGCTCCAGAGTACATACACTGATGGGCAGCAGCTCTCAAGGTTTTCAGACTCAAGTGTCTTGCCGGGGTTCGGTGCTGGAGCTCCCCGTGCGTGAGTCTAAGCTACCCACGCACGAGGTACCAGTTGCCGGGGAAAAGCGGCCAGCGTTCCGCGTGCGTATGGGCACGGGCGCCGGCCAAGTCTCACTATCTGAAGGTTGCTGAGTAAGACGGAAAATGACTCTGAAGGTGCGTGAGTAAGTGGATGCCTCGAAACTAAATAAATGCCTCGAAAACTAATGGATGCCTCGAATCTGAATTGGAACTACTTGTAACCTCCTGCACTATCATTGATCAATAAAGGAAACCAAACCAAGGATATTGTCTAAGCATGAGATTTTTTTGACAGAAATTAAAAATCCTAAAACCTTTACCCTTTTCCCCAAATGACGACAGACACCGAATCTTTCTTTTGTGGCTTTGGCAAAACCCGCGTAGGCTCGTCTTCTAGCCCTAAGCTAAGTTTCCCTAAGCTCTCAGTCCCTGCGCGCCAATTCTTCCGCGATGCTAACTAAATAAAACTAAACCGAGAAATCTTCCGCAAATCTAGCCCTAGGCTAAACCTAAAAGCCTAACTAAAACCTCACCAAAAGATCTTCCGCAAACTAAACCTAACTAAAAGAAACCCATCCAGCCCGCTCCCAAAACCCTTAAACTAAACTTGACCTAACTGAAATCCAACTAAACAAAACGTAAAAGAACGTGCCTAAGCGGGGAGCCTCAGCCTTTTATTTAGGAACAGGTATGACATCACAATCAATAATTCAACCAATAAAACCACTGTTGCTGCCCTCCAAAAAGGCGGGAAGCAGGATAAACGTCCATTGATAATTTTGAAACATTACTGGAACTACAAGTTAAGGGCGGAGTAATCCTAATGGCAAAGTGCCTCTTCATTCTTACTTCCACTTTCACTTTTAAGTGGAAGGATACGAAAAGTAGTTCTTAATAACCATTAAAATAAACAAATAACCGCGGATCTTTAACGGATCCACGAAGTGTATTCCAACAGTGTCTCTCCCATTCCTACCTGGAGATGTTGAGAGTTGAGCCAATGGCTTTCTTCTGCATGCAAAGCATTCGGCTCTCACCCCTTTGCCAAGCACTGGGGGGGGGGGAGGTCTTGCCAAATCCTTAGGAAGATGGGGCCAGATCCATCCTCTGCCTCTGACATGCAGGTGTGTGTGTGTGCGCGCACACACATGTGTAGGGTGAAGATTCAGTGTCAGGCCCTGCTTGAGGAAGTGCATCCAAGGCCGAGGGTCTATTGTTGGCGGCTGGATTGTGTGGCACAGATACCTTTGCTGGGAAATAAATACACAAGTCTCCAGTTTCTCTGCAATGTGACCCCTCTTCCCCCTGCACAGCTAGTGGCACAAAGGCCTTAAACCCACAGCATCGGGCTTAGGCAAAAATTCCTTAAATCATCCGCTTTGGCAGCAGCTCATTCCCCTATTAGCGTCTTGCCCTGGGGGGTGGAAGTGTTGGCGTCTTAGGGCTGGTTTACGCAACCAGCAGGACCGGGTGCTGAAGATTTAATCTGATTGGCTGAAGTGACCCAAGTGATTTTTTTTAAAAAAAACTATTATTATTTTTTGCTGCCATTGTCAAGTGCTGCATACTCCATCTAGTCCAGCATCCTGTCCTCACAGTGGCCACCCAGATGCCCCAATTGGGAAGCCCGCAAGCAGGACCTGAGCACAATGTCACTCACCCTCTCTGTGCCTTCCAACAACTGCTATTCATATACATTTGTTGCCTCCAACCTAGTAGCCATCAATACATTTGGGTTTTGTAATGGTCTTGAGTTATATCTGTTCGGATGGCTGATATATTTATCAATGACTTGGATGATGGGCTTGAGGACATCCTGATCAAGTTTGCAGATGACACCAAATTGGGAGGGGTGGCTAATACCCCGGAGGACAGGATCACACTTCAAAATGACCTTAACAGATTAGAGAACTGGGCCAAAGCAAACAAGATGAATTTTAACAGGGAAAATTGTAAAGTACTACACTTGGGCAAAAAAAATGAAAGGCACAAATACAGGATGGGTGACACCTGGCTTGAGAGCAGTACATGTGAAAAGGATCTAGGAGTCTTGGTAGACCATAAACTTGACATGAGTCAACAGTGTGATGCAGCAGCTAAAAAAGCCAATGCAATTCGGGGCTGCATCAATAGGAGTATAGCATCTGGATCAAGGGAAGTAATAGTACCACTGTATTCCGCTCTGGTCAGACCTCACCTGGAATACTGTGTCCAGTTCTGGGCACCACAGTTCAAGAAGGATACTGACAAGCTGGAACGTGTCCAGAGGAGGGCAACCAAAATGGTCAAAGGCCTGGAAACGATGCCTTATGAGGAACGGCTTAGGGAGCTGGGTATGTTTAGCCTGGAGAAGAGAAGGTTAAGGGGTGATATGATAGCCATGTTCAAATATATAAAAGGATGTCATATAGAGGAGGGAGAAAGGTTGTTTTCTGCTGCTCCAGAGAAGCGGACACGGGGCAATGGATTCAAACTACAAGAAAGAAGATTCCACCTAAACATTAGGAAGAACTTCCTGACAGTAAGAGCTGTTCGACAGTGGAATTTGCTGCCAAGGAGTGTGGTGGAGTCTCCTTCTTTGGAGGTCTTTAAGCGGAGGCTTGACAGCCATCTGTCAGGAATGCTTTGATAGTGTTTCCTGCTTGGCAGGGGGTTGGACTGGATGGCCCTTGTGGTCTCTTCCAACTCTATGATTCTATGATTTTGTGGTGCCTTGTGAGTTATACGATTGTTGCTGTTTTGTCAGTGTATGCTGTTCGAGTTTGCATTGCTTTTGCTTTTGAGATTAGTAGATATATATAGATATATACATTTTTAATTGTTATTACAGTACAAAAACCGAAGCACTCTGTTTCGCCAGGCATGCCTCCAGGCTGAAGGGACCCAGCGCAGGCTGTGATCCCTCATTCAAGCTGTCTTCAGCCTTCCTGGGGGGAAAAGAGAGAAAGCTTCCTCCGCTCCAGCCTTCAAGGGGGATTCAACAGAATCCTGGCTGAATCACTCCACAAACAATGCCTGAATTAACCCAGATAATGATCCCAGCAGCTGGAGGTGCATTAACTATTGAATACCTCTCCTTTCAATGTGGCTTAGCGGGAAGAGGAAACCGCCTAAGCAGAAAAGAGGAGAGATGGAGGAGGAAAAGGTGGAGCAGAGAAGTCAAATCTTGCAACAAGGGAAGCTGAATTTCCCTTAGGGGAGCCATTGAGCTTTTCCCAGATGACCAGTTTATTGAGCAGTCATCCTTATATGTTGGCCAGGAGGTTAGATGGCCTTCTGTCGAGTCTTATCCCACACTATCCAGGACATTTTCCCATAACTTTTCTTTTTGTAAAAAAAAAGTCTGATCTTTGGGGGAAGTGGGCTTGTTGTGCGAAACCTCCCAGGCAACTATGTTGTTGTTGTTGTTGTTGTTGTTATTGTTGTTGTTGTTCAGTCGTTCAGTCGTGTCCGACTCTTCGTGACCCCATGGACCAGAGCACTCCAGGCACGCCTATCTTTCACTACCTCCCGCAGTTTGGCCAAACTCATGCTAGTCGCTTCGAGAACGCTGTCCAACCATCTCATCCTCTGTCGTCCCCTTCTCCTTGTGCCCTCCATCTTTCCCAACATCAGGGTCTTTTCTAGGGAGTCTTCTCTTCTCATTAGGTGGCCAAAGTACTGGAGCCTCAACTTCAGGATCTGTCCTCCCAGTGAGCACTCAAGGCTGATTTCTTTAAGGAGGGATAAGTTTGATCTTCTTGCAGTCCATGGGACTCTCGAGAGTCTCCTCCAGCACCATAATTCAAACTATAATATAATTCAACTATATTATCCCAACCTAATTTTGCTGATTCCTGTCAACCTAGCAGTTCGAAAGCACGTCAAAGTGCAAGTAGATAAATAGCTACCACTCCAGCGGGAAGGTAAACGGCGTTTCCATGTGCTGCTCTGGTTCACCAGAAGCGGCTTAGTCATGCTGGCCACATGACCCGGAAGCTGTACGCCAGCTCCCTTGGCCAGTAAAGCGAGATGAGCGCTGCAACCGTAGAGTCGTCCATGACTGGACCGAATGGTCAGGGGTCCCTTTACCTTTAATTTTTCTGATACGTGATGGGATCCCACCAGAAAATGGCAATAGTCTGGAAGTACCCTTTGTTTGCATTGGGGTTGTGAGTCCAGTTTGACTCCTCTTTGGGATTTGTTTTTTGCGCTGCAGACTGGTAGGACTGCAAAGTGCCCGAGGCCCATGGTTTGACATCGACCTGTGTTAATTTGTTGCATTGTTTAGGTGGCTTTCCACTAAATTTTACTCACTGAAATGAATGGGCCTTAGTTTTTCTTAATTTCAGTGGCTCTCCTCTGAGTAAAACTTAATTGAATACTGCTCCTCCTTTTTTTGCTTACCAAGATGGACAGTACTGCTATTTTTATTTTTTCAATTCTTTGTTATCTTCGCATGATCCACTAGGAGCTCAGCCTTCTTGGGAAAGCAGCATGCAAATATTAAACCAAATCAAAAGTGCAAGGTGGGAATAAAAGAAGGCAAGTAACACACATATTTAAGTGATGCTCCCTGCTACAGTGGTACTTCGGTTTTTGAACGTTTCCGTTGGTGAACATTTCGGAACTTGAACACCGTAAACCTGGAAGTAAATTCTTCCATTTTCTTTCTTTTTTAAAGATAGTTTTATTGAATTTTTACAATTTTATCATCATCACAATCATCATTTCAAAAACAAAATACATTATAAACAACCCCACCCCCGGTGACTTCCCTCAACTTCATTTTATGTTTTTTTTGGCATATTATCTCTCCCTGCTTATTGGTTATTCCTTTTAAAAAAAAATATTATTATTATTATTATCATTTTAACATCCCGTTTCTATTTCTACAATTGTTTTTTTTTTATTGCAAGTGTTTATTCAAACCCTGCAAGTGAGTCCATTTCTTTACATTGATTGTGTAAATATAAATGGTTCCCAGTCTCTTAAAGTCTTTATTGTCTTTGTCTCGAAGTCTTTCCGTTATTTTGCCATTTCAGCGTATTCCATCAGGTTTCCTTGCCGTTCTAATATCCTAGCAGCAGTTGTAGCATACATGAAAAGTTTTTTTCTTCTCTGTTGGTAAACCTTGAGCTGAAATGCCTAACAAAAAAGGCCTCTGGATAAATGCTTCCATTTTCGAACATGCCTCGCAACTCGAACGGTCTTCCAGAATGCAATACGTTCAAAAACTGAGGTACCACTGTACTGATTTTGGCAAGCCGCTCATGGAGACGAAGGAGTAGGGTAAAGGTAAAGGTAAAGGTACCCCTGACAGTTAACTCCAGTCACAGACGACTCAGGGGTTGCGGCACTCATCTCACTTTACAGGCCGAGGGAGATGGCGTTTGTCCACTTCCGCAGACAGTTTTTCTGGGTCATGTGCCCAGCATGACTAAGCCACTTCTGGTGAAGCCAGAACAGCGCACGGAAACGCCGTTTACATTCCCGCCGGAGCGGTACCTGTTTATCTACTTGCACTGCGTGCTTTCGAACTGCTAGGTTGGCAGAAGCTGGGACCGAACAATAGGAGCTCACCCCGTTGTGGGGCCTCGAACCGCCACCTTCCGATCGGCAAGTCCAAGCGGTGCAGTGGTTTAAACCACAGGGCCACCTGCGTCCCTTAAGAGTAGGGTAGAAGCCGCTAAATAAATAACAATAAACATGTTTTTCAAGGTGGTGGACAGAAGGACTTGCTCTGGGGCTTAGTGGGGCAGCAGGCCAGGCAAGAGTGACAGTTTTAGCTCCTCATTGGTTCTTTGACCCACAGCTTTACACAGTGAAGCACATTCAAGTGCTGGGAGGTGCATATAAAGTCAGTATTGTGATCTGGGATGTCAATAGCCCAGGGGGCAGAAAGGGTGCTTTTCACACATCCTCTGAGGCCTTGTTGCCTAACCACTGGCCAGGGTAGGCTCCTGGCCTTTGTATAAGTTCTGGGCCAGGCATAAGCAAAGCACCTCCTCTCCCTCATAGCTGCAGTCCTTCTTCTTCCGACTGGTTGTACTTATGCAAAGCACATTTGCATCATCCAGGCTCCGCTGGGTCCCGCAGAAGCAGAGGAAAGGTGTGAACTTGCTCGTTTTTCTTCCCCCCTGCATAACTTCTCATTAGCAGATTGCACCTCCGGATGAGGTTACCGCCCTGGACACAGCGGTCGGTGTCCAGTTCCCCCGACACCCTCCTTTGCCACATTTCCAGGTGCACGGAAGATGTGCGTGTTTGCACACTCCGTTCGCAACAGACTCGCACGTAGAAGGGGCAGTCCCAAAGCTGCTTCCTGGCTTGTGCCCTGGAGAGAGTTTCACTTCTTATTATCTTGGTAAAATCCTGGCTGCTATCTGTCCATAGAGACGTTTCTCTCAGACAAATCAATCCATCACTTTGGCTGGCTGGAGTTTGCTACCAAATAGCAATGTTTCAACATTGATGTTTTTAGAACCCTAAGCATCTTGGGATCAGCATTTCAGGGGGTTGGACTGGATGACCCTTGGGAGTCCCTTCCAACTCCACAATTCTATGATTCTTGGATACTTAGTAGACTGCATCTCTAAGTCCAGGCATAACCAGTTTTTTAAGATCTTCTGAGGAGACCCCTGATCGTCATTCCACAACAAGCAGATTGTTTCCTTGGGATGGCACAGACATGGCCTTCTTGGTGATAGCACCTACCCTGTGGATTGTCCTTCTAGATTCCTAGACACAGTCATGACTTATAAATACCTCTGCAAAACTTACCTATTTACCCAAGGCTTTCCTGGACCAACATAAGAACATCAGGAGCCCTCCTGGATCAGGCCAATGTCCCATCTAGTCCAGCATCCTGTTTGCCAACCAGATGTTTACCGTTGGAAAACTGCAAGCAGGACCTGAGCACCAGAGCACTCACTGCTCATGTGGTTTCCAGCAACTGATGTTCAGAGGTTTTTCTGCCTCTGATCTTGGTGACATTGCTGAGCCATCATGGCTTAGTAGCCATTGACTCTTGGTTTTTAATTCTCTGTTTTGTACACGGCTGAGTTTTATTACTGAGATCCACTCGCATGTAATTCTGGCCTCATCTTTATTGAATGCTTTGTTTTTATGTAAAACTCTTTAAAAGATTGTTATTAAGCAGTTTAAAAAATAATGATTATAAATAAATAAAGCATCCACTGCTGGCTGGTAATTTAGCTGGTCCAGAATTTGGTGAGGCAGTTGAGGCTCATATTCACCAAAAGTCATGCTCATGTTTCTGATGGTCAGAGGTGTTTGACGGTGGAACGGACTCCCTCAGAAGGTGGCGGACTCTCCTTCATTGGAGTTCTTAAAGCAGAGATTGCATGGCTGTCTGTCAGGGATGCTTTGGTTGAGATTCCTCCATTGCAACTAAACTCTACAATTCTATCATTCTAAAATCCTTTTGTTGGTTTAATCTTCTAGCTGTTTAAAGCAAAAGCGAACCCTTTTCTGCAGGGAGTCCCCCAATTTTGGAATTCCCTCTTCAAGGAGACCCAACTGATGCTGGCATCTCAATCTTTTTGGCACCAGTTTACAACCATTCTTACAATGCAGGTGTTTTTACCTGGGTTTTTTTAGGCTGAACTGCTTTTTCTGTTCCTCTCGTTTATTTTCTCTTTGGTTTTAGGCTATCTCTTTTTATATACATTGGTGTTCTGTTTAATATTTTTTGCGAAGCTTTTTTTGTTATTATTTCATTGCAGAATGTATGTAAAGCAGAGGGAACAGTTACAATAGCGAGACTATAAAATAGGTGCATTCAATGAGTAGTTGCACATGAGTTGAAATAGCGAAGTCCAACTAAAGATCCATCAACTTTCTCAGATCAAGTATAGTTCCAGATCTGCTGGACTTGTCTTGAAAATGGTGGTTCTGCTGTATGTGCCATGATTTCGGTTGCTATATGTTGCATAAATCTTCTCACGCTTTCCTACACTGCCCTGGAATCTTCTGGTGAAGGGCAGATCAGGAATATTTTAAAATAAAGTAATGGGCTGGTAGCTGAGCGATTCCTTTGAAGACGGAAACATCACCTGGGCCAAAATGCAGTGGCCAGATTGCTAGCCAGGCCTCCCCACAGAAATCATATAGCCTGTGCTATTTTTCTAGAAAAAGAGGTGCCAGAATTTGCCACGGACACCTCCCTCATTCTCTTAGAATGGCAAAAATGCGCCCACCTGAGAACTGAGTTCTGTTGAGTCGTGGCTGGTAAAGAAAAAAGCCCTGCATATAACCTCTGTTTTAAAACAGCAGCACCGGTTGCCAGTTAGGGCCCAGTTCAGGGTGTGGCCGTTAGTGTTTAAAGCCCTAAATGTCTCAGGCCTCAAATACCTGAAAGTCACCTCCATTCCTGATGACCCCCTCAGGTGTTGAGATTAGCAGAGGCACCCCCTTGGTAGTTCCTCTGCCCCCAGAGTCTTGGGGTGGGTTGCGGCCCAAGAGAGGGGCCTTCTCTTTGGCAGCCCCTGAACTCTGTAATTCCCTCCTCACAGAGGTGCAAATGGCACTTTCATTATACAGCTGTTGGAGAATGTTTATCCTGGCTTTTTCGGACCTGTCTCCCATTTTTGTAATTTCAAATTGTTTTAAACTTTTTTAGGTTGGATGGATACACACACACACACACACACACACACACATACATATACATATATATATATACATATATATATATATAATGTAATGTTGTGCTTTAATTGTTGTAACCCACCCTGGGGCCTTAGGATGAAGGGCAGGTAATAACTTGTACCAATAAGAATAATAATTATGCGCAAATCTGTGAAAGCTGTTTCCCTTGATATACCGCATTTTTGTCCGATATTTTCACCAGTATTAGCATTTTGGATGTACACTTTCCCCTAGCACATCCATTTCGGGGCATATTGTTTGGCTAGGGAACAGCAGCACAAAATTCAGAGAAGTGTGACTTTTGAAGGGTAATAATAAAATGGCTTTGCCCCCAATCTCACCACAGGGCAGGGACATTTCCAGACCCTCCAAGTGTCCGTATTTTTCAGGGACAGTCCCAGATTTACAGAAGCTGTTCCGGTTTCTGATATAATCCTGGAATGTCCCGCTTTTCCTTAGGACTTTCCTATTTTCATCAGAGGAATGTTGGAGGGTATGGTGTTATGCGACCCCTGAGCCAAGGAGATAAGTAACTATACAACCTTTAGAACAGGCATCCCCAAACTCAGCCCTCAAGATGTTTTGGGACTACAACTCCCATCATCCCTAGCTAACAGGACCAGTGGTCAGGGATGATGGGAGTTGTAGTCCCAAAACATCTGGAGGGCCAAGTTTGGTCATGCCTGCTTTAGAAGATATCTGAAGGCAGCTCTGCATAGGGAGGTTTTTCTTTAAAAAAAAAGTTTAATGTTTTCTTATGTTTTTATATATGTTTGAAGCCACCTAGAGTGGGGCAACCCAGTCTGATGGGTGCAGTATAAATATATAAATATACATATAAATATAAAAAGGACACCCCTATTTTCATCAGAGAAATGTTGGAGGCTACACATTTCCCAAGCAGGGCCAGTTTCCTTACTGATCTTAAACGAATTGGCAATTTGGGAATGGGGGTGGGGTGGGAGACCTGGGATCCTTCAGCCCAGGAACCTGTTGCCACCTGCCACTTCATCTCTTGGGCTGCCGGGCTCCCAGGTTGATCTTTACTTACGGCTCCGTGAAGAGAGGAGCAAGAGATCCTGCCGGGTGGCGATTGGCTGCTGCGCCTGGGTGATGTCACTGGTGGGTGAGCTGATAGGTGTAGCTAATTCATTAGAAGGCTTCTGTAACCAGAGAGGCCAGCTTCAGTATCACAGGTGTGCAGAGGGCAGGTGTCAGGTGACACCGATGTTTCAGTCAGCTGGGCAGGTTTGGTGGGACTTAGTGCTTCTCTGCTCAGGTAAGAGAAAATTAAAAAGACATAGATGTGTATATCTATATTGCTTCATTAAATTGAGACGGCGGAGAGATGGACAATCGGGGGGGTGTGTGTGTGTATTTTTTTATCTGGGGTAGCTTGGTACCAGAGCTAAGGAAGTATCCCCACAGCTCTTGGCAATTTGCTGCAGATTCTCCTATTCCCCGGGCACAGAACATAGACACGATGTGACCATCCTCTATTTTTTTGCTGTCAAGGAATGGAAGTGGCTGCCCAGGGGCCAGTGACAGAGCATCGGTTTTGCATGCGGCAGGTCCCGGGTTCAGTTCCTGGCAGGATTTCAAGGGAGACCCGAGAAAGGCTCCCAGCCTGGAAACCTGGAGAGCAGATCCCAGCCAGTGAATTTGGGCAGATTTGGTCTTACTTGGTACAAGGCTGGCAGAACCCTGTTTTCTTGCATTGCATTGAGCTGGGCTGAAATTGTTCTCCACCTAGAACTTTGGGGGAGAAGATTAGAACCAGGAACAACGGGCATGGAATGAGTCAAAAGCTAGTGTACCTTTGAAGCCCTCGGTTCAAACCCTCACTTCAACAGGGCAGTCAGGCAAGCTGGTATGTCCTCCGTCCTGCTGATAGGAGGGGGGGGGAAGATACTACTACCCTACACTGCAGGGCTGTTGGAAGGGCTGCTGCAGCAATCGCTTCGGGAATGCTTGGAGTGTGCTCCAGAAATGCAAAATGTCAAACCTATTATGAGCACAAGTGGCTGGAATGCAAGGAGCGACAGGCACATCAGTGGGGTGGAGTCGAGGCTCTTAAGGAAATGGGCAACATCTTTACTTAAAAAAAGAATTTCCCAACCCAGCAGGGACAGATTGCTGTCTGTATGTATCTACTGGCCACATTCTGTCAGTGAAGGTTGGCGATTCAGAGAGCAGCAGACCATGTGGACTCTCAGCCAGGGTGGTGCAGGGGCTGGTTGAGAGTAGATGGCCCTGGGAGGGTCCCTTCGAACTCTACAATTCTATGACGAGAAAACAAAAATAAATACAGAAATTGAAAATGCCATATGTGTGTTTTTCTTAAATTCCCAGCTCGTTATTGTAGTATTCCTTCCCTGCTCTCAGAGGCCTCGGTAATTTCATAAACACCTTCCCTGTCCTTTTAATGTACTCTCATATTTTTCTCTGGGAGGAAACCCAATTTCCCTTAAAGCCTAAACCAGCCCCAATTAGTGCCCTGGTCGAAAGCAGACCTCCAGTTTCTCAGCTTCCCCATCGGAGCTTATGCTTCCCTGTCAGGGTTTATTACCACGGCCTGGGCGGATAATGTTTTCTGTCTCCAATCACAAATATATCCGAGTCAGGTATATCGGTTTCTGTGCTTATTAGGTATAAATGGGCCAACTGCTCAGCCGAAACGGCAAATGTCTCGTTTCCAGATTCTGGTGCTCGAAATATGAACAGATTCTCACAGAACTAAGGACTCTGTGCCGTTGGAAGGTTTGTGGAGTGAGCAGGAATGACCAGCACCCAAGCACAGCTCCCAGCGCCACACACACCCAGAGATTGCGTCCACATGGTGGCAGTTTATTCCGATTTCGTGACTTCCCCCTAACAGCAGAGTTCCACATTATAGTTGAGCTTTCACGTGACATTCGAGCCCTGCTTTGGGCAAAAGATCTCTGCATTGCAAGAGGTTAGACTAGTCGCTTCCAACTCTACAATTCTGTGATAAGAGCTGCTTCTGGAACTAGAGAGGAGTACAGTGAAAGTTTACGGTGTTCATCTCCGTGCTATTTGCTTCCAGAAACAATCTGTTTGCAAATTGTATGGAAATGAGTGCTAAGCTTTTCAGGGTGTTTCACTACAGTTCCGGAAGTGGGTTGTACGTTGCGTGAAAGCTCAGAGACAGTGTGGAAATTAACGGTTAGGGAAACATAGTGAAAATGGAATAAACTAGCATATGCATGCAGGCAGAGAAGATCTCTTGTCAGAGAGCAGGGGGTGGGGTGGCGGCTGGGATGCTCATTTCTATTTTAAGAGACCTTGGGGGACATTGGTTGTGCATTGATACACCAGCTTGGTGATACAGCCCCTGCCTGTTCCAGGTTCAGCCCCCAATGGTTTCTCCTGACTGGGCTGGGAATAGTCCTTACTTGCGGGCAGTACTAAGCTAGGTGTACCGATGGTCTTGCTCCTTATAAGGCAGCTTCCATTGTCCCTGTGTCTTAAGAGAAGGGCTACTGTAGCTCAATGGTAGAGCACCTGCTTGACACCTGGAAATGTCCCTTACTTGAAACCCTGCAGAGCTGCTGCCAGTCAGTGCAGACATGACTGAGCTAGATAGATGAAGAGAGTGATTCAGTTAAAGGCAGCTCTTTGTGTTCCAGGGTTTGCTCTGTAAGCAGTGCGGAAGAGGTATGCAGCATCCGTCTTCAATGGGATGCACATTTGCAGCTGATTTTGCTTGTTTAAGGATCATGCAAGGATACATGGGCAGTGTAGGGCGGGTAGCAGCAGTGGACTAGCTAGCTGCTCAGGTGCCCGGTGCGGCTCAGCTGTAGCGCGACTGAGGGAGAGGCGGTGGGCAGATGCAAGCCCTACACTGCCGTTTCAGGCAGTGCTGAGCCTGCAGGTGCCCAAGCCACCACGTCACTCCCAGGAAAGACACGTGGCTCGGGCACGCTGCAGGCCCCGTGGTAAGTGCTGGCCCCGTGGTGTGGCGCCCAGTGCCAGCCGCGTTTTGTTACATTTGTTGACTGAACTAAAAAGTTTCATGAGCCCATTTTTTTTTTTTAAAAAATATATTTTTTAAACTCATATTTTTGTCATTTTGTCACACACCCCAGTGATGACACCCAGGGTGAACCCCCTCCCCGCACCCCCTTCCTCCACCACTGAGTAGAAGGAAGATAAACTACCCCCTTGGTGATTTATTTTTTTTTGGGGGGAGGGGATGTAAATGACACAAGGGGGTGTAACCATAAAAAGAAAAGAAAAATAGGAGTGAAATTCACCAGTTGCAATTTTATGGGAGATTTGCTAGGAAACTGCAAGGAAGTTGATTTCGGCGATAAGGTTCTTCCATTGGCAAATCTGCTTGTCAAGAGCATTGACTGGGCTGTGTGTCTTTCTTGGGGGGGGGGGGGGTTGCAGAGGAAGGGGACAAAAGGGAGCTTGAGAGATAAAGTATCCTATTTGACTTCCATTACAATGGTCAGAGAGTAATTTACCCTTTGGGGTAAATTTCCTGGGCCAGGGTGGTTGTTCTCTCCCTCCCCCCACCTCATTGGTAAAATTAGTGACCTGAAAAAGAATTGGGGGGGGGGGAATCCCTTTGAGAATCTGTGACTTTCGTTTCTTCAGTGCATGTTGTGCCAATTTGCATATCACACAATAATATAAAGAAAACCTGCAGGCTGGATTGGATGTGAAATTATTGTTCTCAAATATTCCAGATCTGCCACTGAAGTTCAGTTTTCTCAGCTTCTGACATTTCCAACCTAAGATTTCATTTCCCAAATTTTTGCAGCAGTTAGCATTTTGGTGTGAATTTCTCCTAGTAAAGTCATTTTTGTAGGAAAGATTTGACTAATGGATGCATGTTTGCAAGCAATTTCCCCCCAAAATGTAATACGTTTTCACACATTATTTCCACCAATGTATCCAATTTTAGGCACAAGATACACATTTTTTGAAAAAACACTTTTTGCTTTGGGAGAACTGCATCACAAAATTCAGATAAGTGCAGAACTTGAATCACTGCTGTATTTCGGTTTGTGTGCTGTTTCAGGAAGCGTTGAATTTGGTAGATTTGCCTCGAAATGCAAAGTGATTTGAATTCCCCCAACCTGCCCCTTTCTTTATGTGGCCCAAACAGAACTCTCTGCGTTTCAAGAGAGAGAGGCATTAACTTTCTTGGGGCATCCCCTTGCATAAGTACAAAACAGATGTCAGGGAGGCGGGAACATCAAAAACAGTCCAATGAAGGGTGAGCATGATCATGGGTACCAAATGCTGAGTGTCTGTTGAAATCCACAGCCAATGGACAGGCCCTGCTTGCCTTGTCACCTTCTCTGCAGCCTGGTGGAATGGCTGCTGCTAGTTCCAGTTGAAAGAGAGTCTACACTTTGGAATGCCCTTTGGAATTCCTCTGCCCATTTGGCCCCTTCACTGCCCATTTTTCTGGTGGGTAACAAAGCCGGGCTCTTTGAACAGCTATTTGAGGCTTAATTCTAGCTGGTAGCATGGCTTGTCGGCTCTTCAATTGCCAGTAATGTTGTGATTATCTTGGAGGGGGGTGTTTGTCTTTTGGGTCTGTGCTTTAAGACAGTTTGAATTTCTACTATGCTTTTTTTTATTTTATTTTATACTGCTAGGCTTTTGGCAGTGCGGGTGGCGCTGTGGGTTAAACCACAGAGCCTAAGGCTTGCCGATCGGAAGGTCAGTGGTTCGAATCCCTGTGACGGGGTGAGCTCCCGTTGCTCGGTCCCTGCTCCTGCCAACCTAGCAGTTCGAAAGCATGTCAAAGTGCAAGTAGATAAATAGGTACCGCTCCACAGCATTTCTGTGCGCTGCTCTGGTTAGTCATGCTGGCCACATGACCCAGAAGCTGTACGCTGGCTCCCTCGGCCAGTAAAGCGAGATGAGCGCTGCAACCTCAGAGTCGTCTGCAACTGGACCTAATGGTTGGGGTCCCTTTACCTTTACCTTTACTCCACCCAAAGGCTGGCTGTCAGCATTTTAACAAAGAAAAACACACTAAAGCAAAGAAAAACACACTAAAACAAAAAGACCTTGCAAGGGAGTCCAGGTGGAGCATCCCTGCTCCCTGAAGTCACCAGTCAGGGGCCTCCAGGAAAGCTTTGAATGGAATTACCTCCTCCTGCTGTTGCCCTCCTGCAATTAACATTCCATGGTAGACTGCCTCTGAATGTGGAGGGTCCATGGTATAACTATCGTGACTGGTTATTGTTGTTGATGGAAAGGAATGTTTTTGGGTGTTCATAGAGAGACAGAGAGAAGGGAGATGGTATCACAGAGGTGTTTGGGAGTTCAAGGCATAAAATCCACCTGGGGAAAAAAGGTATGCAGCTTCGGATTCCACAATGTGAGAAAACGAAATAGAAGCAAGGACCAACTAAAAACAGATCCAAAAAGAACCTATTATTTGTAACAAGGGGGCTTGGAGTGGAGTAACCCAGCAACCCCAGGGTAATGGATTATATCAGAGCTGGCCCTATTGTGAGGCAGCCACACAAACATACCCAGCCCCTCTTCCTGAGTCTCCCCAACAAGGACAGATCAGGCTGCACAAGTGATTCCTCATGGGTCAATGCAGCAAAAAGGGAACAGAACAAAGCCTGTGTAATCCTAAGGGATATACTGTGCCTTCGAGCAAATATTCAGCTCAGATCTTGCTGTCTATCTTTGGCCTGAGGAGGAAGGGGGCATATAGTATACAGATTATGTTTGTCCCCACTACCAATCTGAGCCTTTGAAGCCAATTCTGTGCATGCTCAGGGGTACTGTGCCCTGTGACTGTGTGATGCCATTTGCTGTGCCACCTCAGGTGGCCAAATGTCTTGGGAAAGCCCCAAATTCCATTTGTTATCATCGTCACATCCTGTCTTTCTTCCATGGCAGAATTCAAGGCGTGTCACTTGAGGCTCTCTGGACAGACTGCTATCCAGGTGCTGACCAGACCCAGACCTGCTTACCAAGGTGGCTGCGTTAAAAATATTAGCAGAGCCTTGCTGGACCAGGTCAATGGGCCAACTAGTCTAGCATCTGTTCTCACAGTGGCCAACCAGATGCCCCACGTGGAAGGGACAACGAGGGTCATCTATTCTAGTCCAACCCCCTGCAATGCAGGATTCTTTTTGCCCAATGTGGGGCTCAAACCCATGACCCTGAGATTAAGAGTCTCATGCTCTTACCAACTAAACTATCCTGCTTCCACCATGTTGCCACTTACTCACCTTTTCTGTATACAAACGCTGCAACCTTTCCAAATAGGCGAGTCACTCTATCCATCCGTGATCATTTTGGCTGCCCATATTATTGGGTACCAGCAGGATTGGAAGAGTCAGGGGCAGAGGCACCAGAAGAAATAAGGAAAAGGCTACATGCGAGGCTACAGGCAGCTTTAAAGCTGATGGGGAAAGGATCTCAGATGCAGAAGGGGGACAGCTTCAGGGTTAGAGAAGAGGCACTGAGAGGAAAAAGTTTGTCCCAGGTCGACATATGCCAAAAACCCTGAAGAGTTGCTTCCAAGTCTGTGTTGGCAATATTGAGCTAGATGGGACCAGGGGACGGAATCATTTCTAAGGTAGCTTCCCGTGTTCCTAAGTCCTTTCCCCAGCTTTTGAACACGGTTCCCTTTTCCGTGGGGTCATTCCTGCCCCCACCAGGGTTGAGTAGAGAGTGCAAGCAAACTGTCTCTTGTGTCCTCTCTCCTGAATGGACCCCGGTTAAAGATTAGCCAGCCGCAGCTAATGAGAGGCTGATTCCTGCCTCTTTAAGGCTGCGTGCGCGCAAACACACACACACACACACACACACACACACACACACACACACACTGCTGTTTGCTGGAGCAAATGATAGCCAAGAAGCCAGAGCTGGCATCATCTGTGCCTTCTGGGCTTGCCACGAAATCAGGAGCTTTAAGAGACAAGGGAAATGACAGCTTCTAAGCTCACATTATTTGTTTTCATTATGGATTGATTGCCCCTTTATATCCTGCCTTTTCCTCCAAGGCCCACAAGTTTTCCTGCTCCTAAGTTAATCCCCACAACAACCCTTTGAGGTAGGTTAGACGGAGAGAGGCAGCGACTGGCCCCAGGTCATGACTCATGCAGACATAGGAAGCCACCTTTACCCCAAGTCAGTTTGCTGGTGCGTTTAAGACCATACATGGCCTCCTGTTTACGCTGCGCCCAGTGTGTTCCCAGCTCTGGTTTGGAAAGTAATAAATATACTGTATATAAGAACATCAAGTCCAGCCTCCTGTTTTCACAGTGGCCAGCCAGATGCCCCTGGGAAACCAGCAAGCAGGAGCCGTGCACAGGAGCACTCTCCCCTCCTGCGACTTCCACCAACTGCATTACTGCCTTTGACTGCTATGAGCCATTTCTCCAATCCTCTTTTAAAGCTGGCGGCCATCGCTGCCTCCTGTGGCAGTGAGTTCCATAGTTTAACTATGCTCTGCACCTACATGGCATTAGCCCCGACCCATATCCATCCTGTTGTTTCTTCCGATATCCTTTGTTTTGATTATGCATTTTCCAACAATGGGACCAGGGGAGAGCAACAAACAGATCTGACTTTCAAGCCGGTAAAGGCTTAGAACAATGCTCAGAGAGCTGGTTCAATTAATCCTCAGGGCTTGGGGGAAGTTCAGAAATCTTTAGGGCTAGAAAGGCAGGATAGGGCTGTTGGCAGGCGGCTGGTCTTCTTTGGAGAGGATTATTCACAAGTCCCTTCCCTCGGTTCAGCCTTGAGAAGGGTTCCCCAGATACAGAACCGGGGAAGGCTCTCTGGTGCCTGGCTGCAAAAGAGGGGAATTCACCCACTTCCCTCTTTTCAGTTTGTTCCTGAAATGCAAGCTACTGAGCTTTGTTATGGGGCCGTGGGGAGGATAATAAGGGGGTGTGAGGGAGAGGAACCATGCAGGCTGCCCTAAGCCTGTAATAAAAGAAGCAAGGTCAAGAAAGAGTGGCGTCTGTCCGATATTGGCAGGAAAGCAAAAGGGCTCTGTGTTGTGCAGAGGGAGCAAACTCCAAAGTTGACGGGGAAGTCAAAGCTTTGCTCCATGATAATGACGAGTGGAGTTTGCCCTTGGCTCCAGAGGGGGAGGGTGGCCGCTACTTCTCCTTTCGATTGTCTTGCCGCTCCTGGCCCTGCCACGGAATATGTCGGAGGCAGTCTGTTGCTGGGAGGGGCAAACGAATCATAGAATAGTAGAATTAGAAGGGACCCTGAGGGTCGTCTTGTCTGACCCCCCTGCAAATGCAGGAATCTGGGCACAATGGGGATAACAGGCTACTCTGTCAAACAGACCATTTCCGAGGGGGTTCTCTCGCACACCATTTGTGCTTGTGCCCTGCTGCTTGCGGGCTTCCTAGAGGCATCTAGTCAGCCTCTGCGGGAAGCTGGCTGCTGGACCAGCTGGACCTCTCGCCCGATCCGGCAGGGCTGCTCTTGCATTTGTTTAAATCTGGGACATGGGGAACTTGGAGGCCTTTAAAAAAAAAAGAAGAAGAAGGATTGGGCAAATTCATAAGTGATAAAGCTATCAATGGCTGCTAGCTGCAATGGCTACGGATCAGAGGCAACAATGCTTTTGAATACCAGTTGCTGGAAATCATTGGGGGGGGGGAAGGAGAGGGCTCTTGTTCCCTGGTGTTGCTTGCGGTTTCCCATTGAGGCATCACTGTGAAGACAGGGTGCTGGACTAGATGAGCCACTGGCCTGATCCAGTTAGCTCTTCTTACGTTCTTATCTATGGACCTCCAGATACTGTTGGATTCCAAGCCCCTTCAGGCCTGGCTGGCATGGCCAATGGCCAAGGATGGTGCTGAATACAGACTCCCCATCCCAATATAAAGGATTAGATAAATGGATGACTAACAACAGGAAGATGCACATTAAAAAAATAAAACAAATGCATATTGGCAGCTAGTCAGGGTGATGGCTAAGAATGCAGCCTTTCAATTGCAATCTATTGCACACTTTTGTATGGATATCCTCCTTGCAGTTAAGAACGTCAGAAGAGCCCCATGGCTGGATCAAAGGGAGCCCATCTAGCCCGGCTGCCTGTTCTCATAGTGGCCAACAAGATGCTTCTTCTGGCAAGTCAGGCATGTTTCCACATTTGTGTTCTGTGCTGATTTTAGATAGAAGAGTTTGGATTTGATATCCCGCTTTTCACTACCCGAAGGAGTCTCAAAGCGGCTAACATTCTCCTTTCCCTTCCTCCCCCACAACAAACACTCTGTGAGGTGAGTGGGGCTGAGAGACTTCAGAGAAGTGTGACTAGCCCAAGGTCACCCAGCAGCTGCATGTGGAGGAGTGCAGACACGAACCCGGTTCCCCAGATTACGAGTCTGCCGCTCTTAACCACTACACCAAACTGGCTCTCAGTTGGGGCATTTTGCTTTGTGGTTTGTTTATATTGCCTTTTAAGGGCTTTCCTTGAGACTTGTATGCTAGTGGGTTATAAATTCTCTTGAATCAAGTTTCCGAAGGCGTTTGTGTCTCTGAATGCGAGGGATGATCAGCCATTTGCGGGTTATTAATTGCCAGCTTGGACAGATAGAAGTCTTCCTTCTGCTGTTGATCACATTTACTGAATTTCAGCCGCTCTGTTGATTGTGTCGCTATTGCGTTTCAAGTGAACTTTTATTGTACCCTACCCTGAAACCGTTGCGATGAAGGGAAGAAGGTAGACATTTTAAAGAACGGAAACAAACCAATAAAGCTGTTGTCTTCTTGCCCTGATTTTGCACTTTGTAGAAGCATCTGGATCAGTGTTTCCCAAACTTTGGTCCCCAGCTGTTACTGGACTACAACTCCCATGATCCCTAGCTTGCAGGACCAGTGGGTCAAGGATGATGGGAATTGTAGTCTAAAAACAGCTGGAGGCCCAAGTTTGGGAAACACTGATCTGGATGAACTAGATCAGCCCCCCCGTGCCCGATGTTTGGCACTAGCCTGCTGGATCAGACCAAAGGGGGACCAATTTGGTCCAGCATTCTGTTCTCACAGAAGCCCACAAACAAGTCTCCAGCATTTTCCCCTCCCGTGGTTTCCAGCAACTGATATATTCAGAGGACTTGCTGCCTCTGACTGTGAAGGCTGAGCATAGCCATTTTGGCTAGTAGCTGTTGTCATGTGGTCACATTGGTTGGGGCTGGAGCGAGCTGTAGTCCGAAAACATCTGGAGAGCACCAGGTTGGGGAAGGCAAGACTAGCTAGATCTTTGGACCGATCTAGTGGTGCTCATTCTGACAAGCTTGCCTTTTTAATAGGACCTCTGCACCTTTAAACTCCCATGTTGCAAGCTGAAATTCAGCAAATGAGATGCTTCCTAGGCCTGCGTTGACGTTCTGGGGAGAACTTCAGCTGCTGTGTTTCTGCTGGCTATATAATTTCTAGCGGTAGAGAGGCCACACCAAAAGGAGAGCGACTCTGGCTTTGGGAGCATTGTTCTATATCACTGTACATCACCCTGATAATTTGACGAGAGGGCAGCGTATCTAAATACTTCAATAAATAAATAAATACATGGGGCAAAGGGCGAGAGAGGAAGGTTTCTGTGGCCTGCCTGTCTTGTTTTTTTACTTTATGTGCAGGGGGCACCCCAGTAAGTTTTGGTAATCAGGAACCATCAGATCAAGAAATGTAGTGCAGCTGGGCATCCCCCACGCACCTCGGCCCCCAAAACTCCACTGTCCACACTTTTGCCACCCAGAAAAGTCACAGGAGATATCTCCTGAGTGCTTTTGAATAGCTCACCTCTTAGAATCATAGAATCATAGAGTTGGAAGAGACCACAAGGGCCATCCAGTCCATCCCCCTGCCAAGCAGGAAACACCATCAAAGCATTCCTGACAGATGGCTGTCAAGCCTCCGCTTAAAGACCTCCAAAGGAGGAGACTCCACCACACTCCTTGGTAGCAAATTCCACTGCCGAACAGCTCTCACTGTCAGGAAGTTCTTCCTAATGTTTAGGTGGAATCTTCTTTCTTGTAGTTTGAATCCATTGCCCCGTGTCCGCTTCTCTGGAGCAGCAGAAAACAACCTCTTCCTCCAAAGGTAGTGGACTCTCCTTCTTGGGAGGTTTTTAAGCAGAGGTTGGATGGCCCATCTGTCAGAGATTATTTAGTTGTGATGCCTGCATTGCAAGGGGTTGGACTAGATGACTCTTGGGGGTCCCTTCCAACTCTGCAGTTCTATGGTTCTACAGCATTGTGCAAATTAATTGAAACAAACAATGAATTTAGTAGTTTATTGTAAAAAAACCCTCACATATACATGTACAAAACTCACATATACGTACATTAGTAACGGATATGACCTCCGCTATTTTTAAGCAGCATTTGAACACGGTTTGGCATGGAGTCTACTAGTTTCAAACAGTCACTGTTGATTTTCGGATCCCTGTACCACACGTGAATCAGCGCCTGAATGAGCTTCTTCATAGTCGTACAGTCTACAGCACGGAGGTGACTTTTGCATATAGCCCACAAATTCTCAATGGGATTTACATCCGGGGAATTCCCTGGCTAATCAAGTACCTGTATTTGCTGCTCTGTCATGAATTTCTTCACCACTTTCAATGTGTAATAGGGGGCTAGGTCCTGCTGCAATATCCCAGTACCACCAGGATACCTCTTTTCCAGCTCTGGAATAACTCTCTTTCGTAGAACCTCAACATATTGTGGCAAGCACATCATTCCTTCTATTGGTTTCAGTCTTCCGACACCATAATGATCAACTGACTTTTCATGTTTGTTTTGAGTACAGTCATAACTGTTCCTCACCGCTAATCATTTAGAAGAAGAGGAGGAAGGTGGAAACCATAGTGAAAGTGGCAAAGGTTCTCTTCTGCTCAGTAAAACTGACACAGCTTATCCATTTCACCAGATTTTTTTATTTTTATTTGCTGCAGAGATGATGACAGCCTTGTCAGTTTTATCACTGCTTTTAAAAGGGGGGGGAGGCGAGTAATTCTTGCTGTGGCAATAGACAGCTGTTGTTAGAGTTAGGCAGTCCCTACCTGCCCTCGTGCTTAGTATCTGAAAGACATCACACAAAGGAAAATTGATTGGGAGGGGGGAGGAGAACAGGAAAAAAAACCTAAGGCAATAGTTCTTAATCAAAGAGATAGGCATGAGGTCACACTGCACCTGCAAAGGAAGGAAGGGAGAATTGGGAGTGTTCATGGAGCGTGCTCACAATTCCCCCCCCCCACACACACACACTTTTGAAATTGAATTAGCTATTTGTTATGGTGACACCAGGTGATTGACAGGTAGGCACACGCATACTCATAGACCTCTCCTCCTCTTGAGTCCAACCCTGGTCTTTTTCTTTCTCTGCACTCCCTTCCACCACAGAGCCCTGGAGACAGAGGTTAATTGGGAGAGGAGAAGAGGGCAGACGCTCCAGAGACTGTATGCTCTAATTTGCAGCTGGCTCATGCTAGGATGAAGCCTGCAAGTTGCAGGTCTTCCAGATAGATAGATGATAGAGATATATAGGTAGGTAGGTAGGTAGGTAGGTAGGTAGATTCAAGCCCCCACCTGCTCACCAGGAGACTTCAGGTCACTTTTTGTGGTCAGGCAACCCTACATGCCGATGGTCCTATATAGTAGCAGGCTATCTGTGTTGTGTAGCCAGAAGCCAAAGCAATCCAGGGCAACACGACTGGCCAGGGTGTTCCAGCTAATTTACATCTCATGGTTCCCTCAAAGGATCTTGGGAACTGAGTGTGCCAACTAGTTTGGGGCTCAGTATGCTTATCTATAAAATGGGTCTAAGGAGCCTAGCTCTTCACATCCTTTCAAATGAGACTCATGGCTCTTAGCGGTGCGGGCGCCTTCTCTGCAACATGGAGATCTGTGGGGCTCTGTCCTTGTGCTTTTTGCTGTAATAAAAGAGATCCGGCATCTTGGTTTTCCAGCTCACCTCACTTGAGAGCAGCCCAGAACTGCGGCGTGTCGACTCTAGCAGGAAATCAAGGAACTTCAACAAGCAGCCCAGCACCGGTGATTACTACAAGCACCTGGGCAGCAGTGGTAGCGTGGTAGAGCAAACCGGGAACAACCGCAGGATGGCGCACAGCGAGGAGGTGAGCCACTAGGGAATACTGCTTCCTTCTGGCCAGCTGCTGTTCCCCTCTAGCCATTCTGAGTAATGGCCAGTTGCTGTTTGGGGACAGGGGGAGAGTGTGTGGTCCTCGTGAAGGCTCTTTCCAGAGCATAGGCCTTCCAACAACAGTCAGAGGTAGAGGAAGTGGGTTTCCCCAGACTGAAAACTGACAGAACCTTCTTAAAAATAGTTTATATATTGATTGCATTTGTAGCCCACCTTTCTCTCCAAGGAGCTCAAAGTGACATACATGGTTCTCTTTCTCTCTCTCCTTGTTTAATCCCCACAACAACCCTGTGGTGTAGGTGAGGCTAAGAGGCAGTGCAAGGCCCCCAAGATCACTTCCAGTGAACTTCATGTCCAAATGAGTATTTGAACCCAGGTCTCTCCCAGGACCTGGTCCGATACACTAACCACTACACCATGCTGTCTGTCTGATCACAGTAGGTTTATGTGACAAACCATGATTCAAACACTAGGTCCAATCTGCCTGGCCTCTCCTCTGTTGCTTCAGATAGTACATCCACTTTTAAAAACCTTTTTTCAATGCATATACATTTTGTAAATGCATATACAACCAGTTCCTCCAAATTAACAGATATTTTCTAGCAGAGTTGCAAACTGTTCCCGCAGTTGCTTGGAGACCAAGGTGTGTTGGTGAAGTCACACATGCTAGCCAGTAGGTGCTGGCTTCTCTCTGATGGGCTGCAAACATGCAAAATCAGCCTCTCCCCCTTTCATGGCGCAGCAACTGGTGAGGTGGACCAGGAAACAGTAAGCAGCAAGAACAAAAGACCAGCTGCCCTCCTCCCCAACTGCCTCTGGCACACCTGCCTCCCTTTTGACCACAGCGGCTGTTTTCTGCTTTCTACCCCACCTCACTGCCCCTCTCTGGAAGAAGATGCCTGCATTTGCAGGGAAGTCACCTCCACTGCTCTCAAATGATGTATCCACCTGCATCTTGACTGCAGGTGGGCCAAGGTGGGACTTGAGCTGCATATCTCTGTACCAGCTGGTCTGCCCTACTTCTGTGGAAGTAGACAAAGGTGGGTTGGTGAAGTCACACATACTAGCCAGTAGGTGCTGGCTTCTCTCTGTTGAAACCCAGGCTTTGATCCTCCCCAAGGAGGACCATCCTCTGAGTGGGGGTTGAGTCATAAAACCTAAGAAGATCCCTGTTGGATCAGGCCAATGGCCCATCCACTCCAGCACCCTGTACTCACAGTGGCCAACCAGGTGCCCACTATGGCAGGACCAGAGCACAAGATCCCTTTCCCTTCCTGTGGCTTCCAGAAACTGGTATTCAGAAGCATTACTGCCTCCAGCTATGGAGGCAGAGCAGAGTCATTGTAGCTAGTAGTTGCAGCATTTCTTGGTGAGGGCACTGATTTTATCTGTCTCTCATTCCCCCTTCTCATACTTCTGTTGCTGCTGCTGCTGCTGCTATTGTTGTCACTTTTCCTTCTCAGGCTTCCCTTCTGTCCAACGACAACGTGCAAAACGGGAGCCCAGCGGAGAACAAGCCTTCCGGGGAGATGCCTCCCCCTCCTCCTCCCCCACCCCTCCCCGAGGGCGCCTGCCCCCCACCGCCACCCCCTCCATTGCCAACAGAGAACCACCCTCCATCCACCAGCCAGCGGCGATCATCTTCCTCCACCGGAAGTAAGTCAGACAGCGACTTTCCCATCTGACGGGCGTATCAGCCACTATTGGCTGTGATGGTTATGCGAAGCTTCCACATTCGCCTCTGAACCAAAGTTGCCAGGAGCAAAAGTGGGAAGAAGTGGGTATTGCCCTGTCTCTGAGCTTCCCAGAAACACCTGGTTGGACAGTGTGGGAAACAAATGACCCATGTAACAGCCACGAGAATTATATATATATATATATATATATATATATATATATATATATATATATATATATATATAATTAAAGCCAAATTGGAACGCAGGAGATATAAACATGAATCGGAGTAGTTGAGCAACAAGAACAAAGTCCAGCAGGTCAAAAAGCCCTGTTTGACCATTTAAAATAATAATAATAATAATAACCCCAATGTTTTTATGGGTCCAAACAGGCTTGGGAACACCCAGAGCTCAGAGTTCTACTGCTTCTGCTTCGCGGTGACTGTGGGTCACAGGCTAGTGCGTGTTTTACAGCTTCCCCACTTTCCCTGTCCTCTCCCTGCAATCTCAAAGTCCACCAGATTCTACACCGAACTGTCAAATAGAAGCTAACTGCAGCTTTAAAAATGTCAGCGTGGCTTGGACGTTTCGTGTTCTTCTCTAGAATTCCAAGAAGTCCTGGGACTGTCTGAAAACAGAGAGTGTTGAGGCAAATATATATATAGCCACGAATCTCCTTTGGGGGCTGCAGGTAGATTATTATTTTATTTGGTAGGGGGAGGCAGAAGGAAGCGGTTATCTCGACTTACCTTTATCCAAACTCCACCCCTCCGACTTAACCCTGCCTTTTCCTCTCACTTGGCCCGGGTGACAGATTTCTGGCTCCCACCCCTAAGGACCTGCTGTGTTGGCCATCCCCACCCCCCACCCCACCCCAGAGCTTTGCACCAGCCTGTGCAATGAGCAATGGGTGCCTTTTCCAGGAAGGATTTCTCCACTTGGAAGCCATGAAGAGTAAGTCCAGTGAGCCATTTTGCCATATCTCTGACTGTACCTATTTAATATGCTTGTGTTGTGTAGCTTCCTTGCTTCAGAGCCCTAATTTGTGTGGGGTTGAGCTTTCTTGAGGACTAGTCGCACTTGCTGCGTGCATGCCAGACTACAGTTGAAAAAATTCTGGGGACCCATACTGAGTGTACGAAATGTGCATATGATTGTTTTCCTGCCGTGGAGTGTGGCTAAGAGACTCTCAGGGCCCTGATTCTGTATCTGCAACCCCAAGGAATCTTATTCAGCTGTTTGCCTCTGGATTCTGAGGTTTCCGAAGTTCCCCACATACTTCCGAGTACAGCTCCACAACCCAAGGGACTAGAAACTTGGCAAGAAGGTGTTAAACTTTTTTTAAAAAAAAGTGAATTTGAATGCTAAGGGGGTGTTGTTTTTCTGCGCTTCTGCAGAATTGTGCCCCTTGCCATACATATTTTGGGCAGGGTGAAGGCTTCCCAACTTATTCGAGGGTGGGTCTCACAATCTTACTACAAGCGGTTAATATTTGAGTAGTGAGATGTGCATAAGACATCTTATACACATGTATAAGGAAGTTTCCCAGATGGTGAAGAAACAGTCATTATCATAATTTTGAGCATTTATATCAATTACATTCTCACAATAATTCTCTAAACACCCTTTTAGGTCAGGGGAGATTAAGGAAGACAGACAGACAGGGATTTCCCCCCCCCCTAAAGAGGGTAATCAGAGCATGGTTGGTGCAGGTATACTGCAAGAAGGAAGGATAGTAACTTGTATAGGTGTCTTATTTTAATAATTTTCATGGACTTTGCCGTGTGGGCGGCACTCTAAACTTGCTCAGAGGCACCCTTTTCCCTCTGTCCCCCTTGGAAATATCAAGGCATACTATTTGACAGGATTTTGGGAATCCTGTGTTAGGCTGATGAAAAACTCAGGCTCAGTGTCTTATATTTGGACATTTTGGGAACAAACGGGAGCCTTTTTTCTTTTCTTTTTTTTCTTTTTTTAGTAAAACCAGAATTTATTGGGAAAGTATGGGCCCCTGAGAAAGTGGTTGCTTTCCCTTGGAAATGGCCAGTTGTAAACTTAAATGGAAGGAGCTATTCACTTCTTCCAAGAGGGGAAAGAACTGGCTGTTGAACTAGATCAGGGGTCAGCAACCTTCGGCTCTCCAGATGTTTCGGACTACAATTCCCATCATCCCTGACCACTGGTACTGTTAGCTAGGGATCATGGGAGTTGTAGGCCAAAACATCTGGAGAGCCGAAGGTTGCCTATGCCTGAACTAGATTGTCAGCACTCTTGCAAAACTACAATTCCCAGGATTCCTTGGGGGAAGTCATGAGGGCTGAACTGGTGCAAAACCCATGCGCTGTCTTGTAGTTCAGAAAGGTTCTCCCTCCCACTCTCTGCTTTTAAATACATCTGCAGTTGCCTCCCTTAGCAAAGGCTTTAGCTCCTTAAAATATTGATGGAGGCTTAATCCTCAGGCTTTTGTGTTGGGTGCTTACCTGTCACCACACCCCATGCCAAGCCTACATTATTTAGTACAAATTGAGTCTGGCAATGCATCCGGATTGTGGGATGCAAACGGCAATACGGGCGTTAGAGCCTCAGCTTACGGACGTACACACCGAATCTCTGTCTCTATATCCTGACTGGGAAACACGCACGGAAGCTTGTTTCTAAAAGACTATGTCGCTCCATCAGGCTGAGCCGTTCCTTACAGCAGCCTGCCAAATGCCTCTAGGAAACTCATATGCTTCTGCTTCCCTGACTCATGCAGAGACACGACAGGCAACCTCCTCAAGGCAAATGGTTGCCTTCTCTCTGCTTCAATCATTCAGGATATAGAGATGCTCTACCACCAAGTTGTGGTCTTTCCTCCAAAGGCCAAATGTGGGCGGGAAGTGTAGTGGGAGTTGTTGTTGTTGCTATGGGAGCCTAGAACCACTGTTCCCAGAATGTACCCGGAACAGCTATGAAACAGGGAGGAAGCTGGTTTGCATTTCAAACCATGCTACGCACATCATACAAGTCTCTCGGCAAACACTGCTGATCCCCAGAGGCTTCACACAGAAGCACAGTCCTCGGAGTAACAGATCGCGCCTCGGAGACAATTGCTCGTTTTCTTCCTCTGCAGAAATGGCCAAGCCCAATTAATTTGTCTCCCGAAAGCAACTTAGCAACTGCAGTTTTTGTTTTGCCTCAGTGTGCCTCCCAGAATCTGCACAGCCTCACTCTATTTAAAAATGTTTTCGGAAATTTCCAACCGTGTGCCTCCTTGCAAAATCCCGGTGCAGGGAAAAAGTCACGGTGGCTTTCCATGATGCAAGGATATATGGTAAATCACTATTGATGTGATAGCTATCTTCAAATATCTGATGGGCTGTCACAGGGAAGGTGGAGCAGGCTTGTCGCCTGCTGCTCCAGAGGGTAGGACTCAGACCATGGCTTTGAATGACAAGGAAGGAGATGCCAACTAAATATTAGGAAGAACTTTCTGGTGGTAAGAGCTGCTTGCCCGTGGAACAGACTCCCTTGGAAAGCGGTGGATTCTGCTTTGTTGGAGGTTTTTAAGCAGAGATTGGATGACCACCTGTCAAGGGTGCTTTAGCCGTGATTCCTTCAATGCATGTGGTTGGACTAGATGATCCTTGGGTTTCCCTTCCTGTGATCCATATTTTTTTATTAAAAAAAAACTTTTGTGGAAATGGGATGAACTGAACTTTAGGGTTGAGAAAAAGGAGAGGGGCTGAAATAGGCACACCCTGCCCTCCCGTATAGATTTTTAAAGAGACATTGGATTGTTGTCGTTCAGTCGTGTCCGACTCTTCGTGACCCCATGGACCAGAGCATGCCAGGTACTCCTATCTTGGCGTTGGATAGCCAACTATATACATGTCCCCTGACTATAAAGTGTATTCAAAGATAAGGAGGAGGAAAAGGTGCTGTGGCAACCAGCGCCAGCCACAGTGGTCCCCATTGTTTGCACAATACTAGGCCTTTTCACCTGCTGCCACTTCCTGGGGGCCCATGGGCTGCGAGTCCCCAGACCTCAGCCCCGAAACTCAGGGACTAAGTTTCCATCAGAGCCGAGGGCAGAAGCTCGCTGTGGATCTGAGCAGCGCTCATTCTCCTGGGAATGCATTGTCCCCTCTGCAGTCTCTCTCACTAGTTCACCCGTCTCCAACCTCGATTGTCCTGTGCCCGCCGCCCCTCTGCTTGAGGAGGCACACAGGGCTCCTTTTGTTTGTGCTCATATGCTCCGCATTAGCCGAGCCACGTGGACATCTATCAGGCGCCCCCGGGGGGCTTATTAGCGCTCCCAATTTGGCAGCCGCTCAACACATGGCGCTTATTAGCCCTGAATCCAGGAGGATTTGGGGTCTCAAGCCGGCTCTTAATAGCATGTCGTTTTCTCAAAGTGGGCCATTAATGCCAGCAGGCTTTTTTGTCTTTGCTCCCCGAGGGGGAGGGCACTCCCGAGACCCCGTCCATTCATTCCTCCTGCCCGGAGGAGGGAGGCTGACGCTGGGAGCCTTTTCTTCCTCCCCTTTCTGGCGGCACCATGGCCTGCTAGGGAATTAGGAGCGACGGAGCCGCATGGCGCAGGAAGACAGATGGTGGCGCGAGGAGCCTGGGTCTTGTCCTGCCGCGCCGTCTGCTCAGGAGCGCTGGGGCTGCGCCCTGCGTGCTATGCTGACACACTCCAAACAGGGCAAGTATCCTCCTTGCAGTAGACCAGCTTTGGCGAACGCCCCCCCCCCCACAAGTGGGTCAGAACACCCAGTGCAATGTTAGTGGTTCAATCTGTGGTTGGTGCCAGGTGTGTGAGGTCAGGCGACGGCTGGAGAAAGCACCTAGTCCTGTGCTCCAGAATCAGAACTATGCGTACCGCAAGCCAGGTGGGGAGGCGATGTAACCAAAGGGAGACTAAATAGCTCCCGAAATGGGATTTTCATTAGCCCAGATCAGCGCTATTCCGGGTCCCCCTGGGAAGATGGGAGGGGCTGGCACCTGGCTAACACAGCCCTGGCCTTCCCCTGGCCTCCTTTATCCCTTCTTAACCTCTACCTGTCTGCTTCCTTGCACCTGAGCGCCGGATGGGTCGCACCAGGAAAAGGTGAGGTGCCATTGCGGGCTTCAGAGGAGGGGTGCGTGGTCTGCTGGGAGGACCCAGTCAAGAGGATATTCTGCCTAAACATTAGGAAGAACTCCCTGATGGTGAGAGCTGTTGGACAGTGGAAGGGACTCCCTCGGAAGGTGGCTAGAGGTTTTCAAGCAGAGGTTGGGTGGTCATTTGTCAGGGATTCCTTAGCTGTGATTCCTGCACTTGAAGGGGGGTTGGACTAGATGACCCTTGGCACCCTTTCCAACTCCACAAGTCTATCCGTCTTTGAAGTGTCGGGTACCCCGTTTGCATCCTGCATGCTTCAGTCTGTTGGCTTCCTTTTCCATGTGAGTCGTCTCGGTTTGGGATGCCGTGGAACGGGTTGAAGGTGTAGGCATGTTTTGGTTCTTCCCCGAATGACAGCAAAGCTGGCTTTTTGCAGTGATGTCGTGGGACGCCTCTGCCCACTCAGCTTTTCCCCACTGGCTTTGAACGTGGTGTAGCGATTAGCTAGCCGTTGCTTTTAATGTTTCCAGCTTCCACTGAGATGGGATTAGCATGTGCATCCCAGGCTCGCCGGGGCTCTTAAGGACATCATCGCCCCCACATTGCATATTTTTTTGTGTTGCAAGGTGGTTCCTTCAAATACACAGAGCATAGGTGTGGTTCCTCTTGACTTCAGGGGTTTTTTTGGGGGGAGGGAGGGATCATTTGCCAAACTTGACTTGGTAGAGCTCCTTAAGAAGCCCAGTGGAAGCAGTAGAGGTCTGTCTGGTCAGCTATGTAACACGAATGAAGATGCCAGATTCTCCTGCCAATGGCTGGAAATGCTAAACTCACTTGCCGTGGATCATGATTAACTCTGAGGCAGCCTAATTGGGGGAGGGGGAGGCATGGGCCAAAGAGCTCTTGATTGGCAGAATTGTTTGATCTTCCAGCTCCAACCATTGATCCCCTTTCTTATAGAGATAATGTGAAAAATGTCTCTCAGGTGAGGTTGCAGTTAGGTGAGGCAACAGGTCACAGATCTCCAGGTGTTTTATATAAGTAGTAGTAACAGCAGTAGTAGTAGTAGTAGCTATGTGGGGGTGGAATATGATGAGGATCTTTTTTCTGGTGAAAATGCCCCCCTCCCCATTATCTTCAAAACCTTGCCAGAGACTGCAGGGGGGTTGTATGCATGAAGAGGTGGAGGAGAGGTTAGATTTTGTTTCTGTTTGCAGGAGAAACTCCCTGGTTTCCTCAACCCAAATGCAAACTGAAATTTCCACTCCACCGAATTTTGCGATGCATTTATCTGACCAGGTGATCATGTGTTAGGAAAAATAACATACATACAAGAATGCAACGTATCTGGGGAAATGGCTTGCAATGATGGGTATGCTAGCCATAGCTGCATACAAAAACGGGGTTTGTTAGAAGAAATCCGCCGTAAAATGCTGATAATTGTTTGTGGGGTGTGTGGTTGTTTTTTAATGCAAATTGCTGTGGAAATATGAGCTGAGTTGGAAGAATGAGAAACTCAGAGAACCGAAATTAAAAGGATCTGTCGTTCCTAGGATGAATGCTCCCCTGTTGTTGTTGTTGTTGTTGTTTTAAAAAAAATCCATCCACATGGAAAACTAGCAAGTCGGAGAGGAGGAGATGTGGGGCAGTTTATTGCAGACAGGTTTGGAGGGGAAGAATCCACATCACAACGTCCTCATCAAAATGCCACCCTGTATTTTCTACCCCCACGTTTAATCTGGATCAACTCTTTCGGGGGTTTATTGGTTTGTTTTACTGATCGGATTTTCCTCGGAAACAGTAAATCCGGATTAAATGGGGAAATATTGTGTGGTGGCATTGTGGCGTAGATGCTGTGCAGAAACCTTGCAAATGAATGAACAGTAGCGAGGTCACGATCGACCACTGCTTGGAAGTGGCCCGGGTTTCACGTAACCCCTAGGTGTTTGTCTTCCACGTACCCTACTTTTTACCACTTTCTTAAGTAACAGAGTCTTGGGATGGGTTTTGAACAATGTGGATCATCTCTTAGCTAGTTTCCAGAAGAAGGCAAGAGCTACAGGGCGCTGCAGCCAAGTTTCCCACGAGTCCTTAAGCGCAAACTAGTTTTTATCGTCAGCTGTTTTATCTAGGTCTGTAAAAGTAAAGGTAAAGGGACCCCTGACCATCAGGTCCAGTTGTGTCCAACTCTGGGGTTGCGGCGCTCATCTCGCTTTATAGGCCAAGGGAGCCGACGTTTGTCCGCAGACAGCTTCCAGGTCATGTGGCCAGCATGACAAAGCCGCTTCTGGCGAACCAGAGCAGCGCACGGAAACGCCGTTCACCTTCCCGCTAGAGCGATCCCTATTTATCTACTTGCACTTTGATGTGCTTTCAAACTGCTAGGTGGGCAGGAGGTGGGACCGAGCAACGGGAGCTCACCCCGTGGCAGGGATTCAAACCGCCGACCTTCTGATCAGCAAGCCCTAGACTCTGTGGTTTAACCCACAGCGCCACCTGGGTCCCTATCTAGGTCTGAGAGATCCCTTAAGTTAAAAAAACAAAACAGACTCCATTCAAAACAGCTGAGGAAATGGAGACCTACCAAAATCACAAAATTTGGGAATATCCTGAAAGAGGGTGCTGCTAGAATGAGTGGGGAAGCTGCCAGGGTGATTTTGGATTTCTTGGCATGACCAAAGCCTCATTTGCTGTTATCTGCGAGTTGAGAGCGTAGAATACCATGTTTCCTCTTCCAAACGTTTGTTCATCTCCTGCTAGAACAGGAACTCCAAAATTGTGTATAGAGAACATTGGTGTGTCACGCAAAATAAATGTAAAAGTAGGCTTAAAAACCTCTCACCTGCATTTGAGGGCTGCTGATGTGTCTCTGTGTGAGTCACTGCTCAGGGCATAAAACCGTCCTCTCTGCCTCGTCTAGAATTAGGCCATCCTATTATTTATCTGTATTAAGAGTGATTGGATGAGCCTGCTGGACACCGCAGTCACTTGCCTTCCAGTTCCATTACTACATGAGTCACTTCCAACAAGGCAACAATTGTTTGGCCACATCAGTGATGCACACAGGAAATAGACTCCTTTGAAGAGCAAACCGCCTTAATATTTCACACTGTGTGTGTGTGTGTGTGTGTGTGTGTGTGGAAATGAGCATAAGAAAATGACATAGTCCTCCCATTTTAAGCTAGCCTGAAAAGTATACCTTCACACTGTCAGAAGTCTGGGGTAATGCTACTGTTTGAGTTAGCGACAGCTACACTTCATATTCCACCCAAGCCACTCCTTGTGTCTCAGGAAGCTGGTGTGAACTTCCAGAAGTTTTACAGTAGAGGTGAGGTTTTGCTCTTTGTGTGCGGCACCCCAGTTTCAGTCTTCACTATCACCTGTCAAGGTAGAGGTGGGACTCAGCTACATTAGTAAAGAAAAAGTGTTTTATATGCGTTATAACACCGTGACACCAGGTGGCGCTGTGGAGTTCAGTCTTTCGTCAATGTAATTTCCCACTTTGAGCTTTACAATGTTTTTTTTTTCCTGAAACGGTTTTTGATGTGACTAGATCCAGCCATGGAGGAGAAATTCCTGTGGTGCACAGTTTGATAAAAAATTTACCTAATTCAAACTTTCCAAGCCAGTACACAAACTTATCCTTCAAAACCGGCAATGTAGTTCTCCAGCAAAAAAAAATGTGCATGTGACAAAAAGCACCCATTCAGGGGAAGTGCTATCAAAAAAGCAGGTATGGGTAAAAGCAATGCACAAAAAGTGGCATTATGTATATTTAATAACATAAGGAGTCCAAATATGCTATCTCAGCTGGATCACCTCTGCCTATACACTTGTGGACATCCTCAAAGATCTCAAATGTGTTTATGGGAGAGGGCTGGCCCTTGCAGAAGCCATGCTGGTTCTGCTTTAGCAAGGCTTGTTATTCTATATTTGGCAATGCTGCTTGGGGGGAAATGTGCCTATTGGATTTTATAGCATCCCAAAATGTATATATGAGCAGGGGTGCACACAGAAATGACTATGAATTTTTCCCGAAGAAGCTTTCAGTCACCTTCAAATGTCTGAAGGACTGTCACATGAAAGATGGAACCAGCTGGCTTTCTGCTGCTCCAGAGGGTAGGAGCTGATTCAAATGACAAGAAAAGGGATTCCGAGTTAACGTTAGAAAGAACGTTCTGTCAAAGAGAGCTGATTGACAGTGGAGGGTCGTGGACTCTCCTTCGATGCAGTTTTTTCAAGCAGAGGTTGGGTGGCCATCTGTCAGGGATTCTTTAGCTGAGATTCCTGCGATCCGTGGGGTCAGACTAGATGATCCTTGGGTTTCCCTTCCAACTCCACAATCCTGTGATTCCCTATATTTATTTATTTTTAAATTAACTGATGCAGAAATGGTGACGAACTGAATTTAAGAAATGAGAAAGTGAGAGGGGCTGAAATTGACGCACCCTCCCCTTCACCCTCTATGTTTCAGGCACCAAGTCGTTCAACATGATGTCCCCGACCGGTGACAACGCAGAGCTGCTGGCAGAAATCAAAGCCGGGAAGAGCCTGAAACCTACACCCCAGAGCAAGGGCTTCACCACCATCTTCTCGGGCTCTGGCCAGACAGCCACCAACGTAGGTGATGGACTGGGTTGCCTGCCTGTTTGCCAACTACGTTCTTCCTTATCCTCCTTAGAAGTGGGAGTGGGGGGAGGGCAGAGGCCCCAAAGAGGCTTTTGGAGCAGGATTAACTCTTTGTAATTAGAATCAGGGAAGCTGATTGGCTGGTGTGTGTGTGTGTGTGTGTGTGAGTGTGTGTGTGTGTGTGTGAGAGAGAGAGAGAGAGAGAGAGAGAGAGAGAGAGAGAGAGAGAGAGAGAGAGAAGTCTTCTGGAGCTCAGTTCAACAGCATCGCCTTTATTGTGGGCCCGAGGAGTAGATGGGGGCTTATCAGTGGGGTCCTTAAGCTTTTACTAATGCAAAAACAAGGCTGGGTTTTTTTGGGGGGGATTCCTCACTCCAGCTGCAGGGAACTCTGCCCCATGTGGCTGCACTCTTGCAAACAGTTCCTGGGTTCCCAGCAGTAATAATACAGTAATAGCAATAATAAGAATTTATTATTTATACCCTGGCCATCCGGCTGGGTTTCCCTAGCCACTCTGGGCAGAAAGCATATTCCAAAATCTTTCTTGTGGCAATACCTCAAGCCTGCCAAAATGTCCCCAAACAGTAAGTCTCTAAAGAGAAGAGCTCAAATGGCTGTAGGTGTGCCCCCCCCATACACACACACCATGTATGGCATGCTTTTATTTCTTATACAAATATTGGAGCCACATGGGCACTCTGTGCCACAGGTAAATTAGGGCGTGTTGAATTTTTCAACATCCAAATTCCAAAAAGGAGGATGGGCAAAGAAGTTGTAACATGACTTGGGAATTCAAAAGATATTTTGGTTAAATTGGCATAATTTGGTTTTGCTTGGTAAATAACTACATAAAAATATTGACTCGTCCTATTATTTGCCTCTGTGTGTGTGTGTGTGTGTGTGTGTGTGTGTGTGTGTGTTTGTGTGTGTAAAAATATGTGTAAAATGGCATGGAAATGATTAAAAATGATTGCCAAGTGCCACACACACACACACACACACATACACAGTGGTACCTCGGGTTACGTACCTGATCCATTCTGGGGTGCCATTCGCACCCCGAAAAGTACGCAACCTGAGCGTCCATTTTGCGCATGTGCGAACTGCGCAAGACTTTTCTGCGCATGTGCAGACCTCGCGGAACACTCTGTGTGTGCACGGCGCGGCGATCTTTACTTCCGGGTTTGCGGAGTACGCAACCTGAAAGTACGCAACCCGAGGTATGACTGTATATATATATGCCTGAGAATAACAGACAAGTAAACAAGCGGAAGTGGCAAGATGAGAGAAGAAGCCTTGCGGAATATAAGTAGAGAAGAAGGAAACGGGATGCTTCAGAACCGTCAAATGAAATGATTTTCCCCTGCTGGTGAAAATGAAGAACAAATAGCTGATGCCCAGGATGGAAATTACAGACATTATGAATGGACATTAGGAAAACCAAGCACACCTTCTACTTCTAATTAAAAAAAAGACAAGAATGTAATACATGAGAAATACATGTTGCCACGCTGAGCATCAGATATGGTGTTGGCCTGCATGCCACAGCTGCCATCTCCACTGCCACCTTTATGGATGCTGGCTTGATCACCTGTAACTGGAACAAAACTCCTGGTTGATCACAATAAAGCCAGTTGGGTCCAAGAAAAAGGTTTGAAATTGTTGGATCAGGAATCCCATTATGTTTGTCAGAAGGGTGAAACTGATTGCATCATCTTTGACGGCTGTAAAGATGCAACTAAAGTTATGCTGAAAGCGTAACGTTTAAGCCCTTTTAAAATGGGGGGGGCGATTATAGGGTTGTTGTTGTTTTTATTCTGATTATGTATTTTGTGGTTTTATGTTCTGATTTTATTCTGTGACCTGCCCTGAGACCTGCGAGTATAGGGCAGTATATAAACTAGAAGGAGGAAGGGAGGGGGGGCAGATCATTCAGATCAGTAGTTCTCTAGCATCATCACCGAACAGCATTATTCTGTGTGCAGTGAACTGGGTGGAAGAGATATCTACCACTTCCCTCTGGAGAAAGAAAACCCAGCTGAAGTTATTGCTAATAATCTTGTAGGTTTCATGAAGGGCCTGCAGGCCATTGGAGATGATTCTACAAAAGTTAAGACTTGCCTGGGAAGCCAAACCGATGGATCCAAATTTGCACTAGAGGAGATCCTGACAAAACATCAAAAATGGCTTTCTGGGGAATGGGGCAGAACCACTGGCTGGGAGGGTGGTACCATGGGTCAAGCTTGGTCGTCAGATGATCTGGTTGGTTTGTGCCCTCCGCACCAAGGAGTTACCCCTGCGACGCTTGATCACAGCCCTTGATGGGAAGACCTTGTCTAACTGCGAGCAGACGGGTTGTTGCTGTTCAGTCGTTCAGTCGTGTCCGACTCTTCGTGACCCCATGGACCAGAGCACGCCAGGCACCCCTATCCTCCACTGCCTCCCGCAGTTTGGTCAAACATGTTAGTAGCTTTGAGAACACTGTCCAACCATCTCATCCTCTGTTGTCCCCTTCTCCTTGTGCCCTCCATCTTTCACAACATCAGGGTCTTTTCCAGGGAGTCTTCTCTTCTCATGAGGTGGCCAAAGTACTGGAGCCTCAACTTCAGGATCTGCCCTTCCAGTGAGCACTCAGGGCTGATTTCTTTAAGGATGGATAAGTTTGATCTTTTTGCAGTCCATGGGACTCTCAAGAGTCTCCTCCAGAGCAGACGGGTAGCATTGGCCAGATGCTAGATGCAGCTACCGAACTTGACATTGATCCTTCGCCAAACTCTCACTTTGCTGAGTGACAATGTCGTAAAGAATCTGTCTACTGAACTGACCAAGTGTATGGGTGTTGGATCACACAGGCCGTAAGGACAGGCAAACCTCCCATGCATCTGGCCCTACTTGCCTACTTGAAATTGGTCCAGTGACCCATTCAAAGAGGTGGTTAGCAACAGCAAACATGCTTTGCCACTTACGGGTTTCAAAACAGGACTGTTGTCCATTTTTCTTCATGATAATGTTCTTGTTTTATCTTTTTTGGTTAGACCGCTGTTTTACACACAAGCAGTGTATCCGTTTTATGAAAGAAGTAAGTGCAAACCGAATCGAGTTCCTTCCCCGTCCCTAACTTTCGGCTCCTTTTCACCCCACCCAACTCCAGGTCGAGGCTCCTGCATCTTCCCCTTCCCCTACCAGGACACCGACCCCTCCGTCCACCCCGGATGCACCTCCCGCGCCCAGACCGGCGGCCTCCCCGGAGCCAGTGGTCAACGGCTCTTCGCTGTCGCCCTCCTCATCAGCCGCAGCTGGCCAGGTGGACATTGAGGCCCTGATCCCCACCCACGATGAGCAGGGGAGGCCCATCCCGGAGTGGAAGCGCCAGGTGATGGTCCGCAAGCTGCAGGTGAAGATCCAGGAAGAGGAAGACCAGAGGCGCAAGGTAGGAAGCGTGTGGGGGGGGCTGGTGAGCATGGCGTGGTGCTGCGTGCCCTGGTCTTGTCACCTGTGTTTGCTGTGAGGCTCCCTCTGAGGAAAGCATCAACCCTTGGCCCCCACGGCCTCAAGACCCCCTTCAAGTGCTGCTGAATTCGCCCCTGACCATTGGGCTAGACAGTCCGGGGCTTGATGAGAGTCCCAACAGCATGGACACCAGGCTGAGGAAGGCTGCTCAGTCCACCAGCTCTTTCTGGATTCTCCTCCCCTTCCTGATCTACTATTCTCCAGCCCAGAGTGGGTTCCCTGGGAAGAACCACCCCCACCCACCCACCCACCCCTGGGGACTGCCTTCTCCTGGGTCAGATCATTTTGATCAGCCAAGCTCTGTATTGCTTCCACTACCTGGCAGGAAGCCTTGGAAATTACTTAGGACAAGCCCTAACGTTACTTTAGGACAAAGAGCAGCTCACCTGTGGCCCTTCCAATACGGTATTGTTGTTTACTATTCATAATCATTTGGGTTTTCTCAATTTGTTTTGTTTCACAAGGTTTGTGCATCGCTTGATTGTGAGGGGGAAATCTCAAAAGGGCTTTACAGGAAGAATAAGGCAATGACACAGAAGAACAGCTATCTAAACTGTTCAGAAAATGAAATCCATGATAAGCTAAAAATGGATTAAAATGCAATTATTATTGTTGTTACTACTACTACCATTTCTATTTATTTATCCATTTATCCCACCTTTCCTCCAAAGAAAGTGCAGAAGTCTGGGTTTCTGCCAGTAACAACCATAACAAAATTCTACTGGGTTGGTCCAAAGATCAATCTAGTTTAGTCTTTCACAACCTAACACTCTCTATGTGTTAGTTATGCTGGCTGGAACTGCAATTTAAAACATTGGGGGGAGGGGGGTTATTTTATTATGATTTCTTTATTGTATTTATATCCCAGCATTTTCTCCAAGGATGACATAGATGGTTTCCCCCTTCCTCATTAAATCCCCACAGCAACCCTGTGAGGTAGGTTAGGCTGAGAGACAGCGACTGGCCCAGCCCACAGTCACCCAGCGAGCTTCATGGCTGAGTGGGGATTTGAACCCTGGTCTCTCTCAGGTCCTAGTCCAACGCACTAACCACTACACTACCATTGGCTCTAGATAACAGAAAGGACTCCGATTATGATCACTACATTCCTCGGAATAACTTGCTTCAGTGGCCAGATTTGGCCCACTGGACCTCCATCCATCTGGCTCGGACACTCTGTCAAAGGCAAGCAATGCAGGCTGCAATCCAATCTGTTGCACCAGCTAAGGGGGGAGGGGACTTGTGATGAGCAGACCCCCCCCCCCTCCGCTGTGGAGCGATAACAGCATTGTTCTGCCAGCTGGGCAGGTTCGTGTGCTACCTACTGGGGCCTAGCGACAATTTCTGCACCGGTTCGATTTCCCTGCCCCTCCCCGCCGGGCCAGTATGAGCTGCGGATGCACCAGTTGCTGCACCCCTCCATAACCAGAGTTCGGACTGCAGTGTTGTATGATGAGATACAGTTATATCAACCCCACTAGCAGATTGTTCCAATGGACACCTGTATCTATCTACCTATCAACCCTATCCATCTCTCCACCCCTCCTTAGCTGCATTGCAGGGAGTTGGACTAGAGGACCCTTGGGGTCCTTTCCAGCTCTGCAATTCTGTGAGTCCATGATCCATCTTCCTTCCTTCCTTGACCTCCGGTCTCCAACATGAGCAGCCTGGTTCCGTGGCCCCTTTTGCAAATCATTGAGCCTCCAGGGCTCGGGGTTCTTCTTTCCCACCTCGTTTGGTCACCTGAGACTTTTCTGTGTGCTCTGGCTGGGGGGAGGCGGAGAGGTGAGGGGCATGTGGCTGGCATGTGGTTGGCATGGTCCTGCATCCTTTGCCTTGGTGTGGCTGACTCTGAAGTGCATTTAACCTGCAGTAGGTGCCAAGGGTCCTTGGCTCAAGGCTGGCGTTCCCAGCATCTGATGGTGGCCCACCAAGCTCCAACCTTTGCTGCCGTGTCTTCAATTTGGTCCGCTTGTCTAAGTAAAACCAACCAACCAACCTGAAAAAGGACCCCCCTAACAGACAACACAACCCTAACGGTTCGCTACAAAGCACGATACTGCAGCGTTAAATGCCTTACATGATCACTCAGTGGTGTAATGTGTGAGCATCATACCTGAGGCCTCTGCCGTTGAGTCGATCACGCCCTTGTGTTCCTTGTGGTTCTCTCGCTGCCCGCCACGTGAGCTGGAAACTGTAAGTGTCTCTCTCTCCTCCCCCCTCCAACCACTTTCCAGTTTCCCCTGCCCCCCTGCACCCCACCCGCCCCACCCCGGTCTGCGCAACTCCCTGGGAGCGCCAACGTGTTGCGCCACCATTACACCACGAAGGGACATGTAAGGCCTTGTGGCGTGTGCGAAACCCGGGCAAATGTAGAGGACGGTCCTGAGGGAGCCCCTTTGCCCTCTGTTCTTTTCTGCCCTGCCGTAGCTTCCCTCCAGCCACCAGGAAGGCTGGCGCTACTCCCATGCCCACAAGGCTATCCTGGGGCCTTTCGGGGAGCTCATGACCGAGGAGGACATCCTCTACCTGGAGAGGCAGATCGAGAACCTCCAGGTGATGCACAAGGTGCAGAAGGTGGAGACCCAGCTGGAGCAGCTGGAGCAGGAGCTGCAGCAGCTGCTGCCCGTCTCAGCCGCCTTGGCGAAGGAGCACTTCACCGTCAACCCCAAGCGCATGCAAGGCCAGGCCGACGACCTCCCGGCCTGGTGCAGCAAGATCTCCACCCTCCTGAAGAGCATGGCACTCCTCCTGGCCACCCTGGGCGGGAAGGCCATTACCCTGGCAGACATGGTCACCCCACAAGGGCCAGAGCAGGCGGGCAGCATTGCTGCCGTGGGGGCTGCACCACCTCTCAAAGAAGGCCCCTCCAACATCACTCGGTCGCAGTCCTTCAGCTGTACCCGGGAGGAGGTGGAGAAGGAGATCATGCAGTGGGGGGTATCGGTGAAGAACCTCAAGGCCAATTATGAACTGCACATGCAGGCACAGGTGCCCAATGCCATATCCAGCCGGGTGTACAAGAGGAAGCGGTCCTTGCCGGTGGGGACAGCTCAGTTCACTCTTGGCCGGGAGCCCATCTTGGAAGAAGACTACATCACCGGCATTGAGCCATTTGGTGGACTGGGGGAAGAGGAGATCTCCACCATGGGCCTAGAGCCACCGATCCCTCTCTCTCATGCACCTCTGCTTTACGGCGAAGCGGGGGTCCTTTTCCCGAAGCAGGCTGACGTCCCGTGCGTGGCGGGAGACCCCTTTGGGGAGGCACTGTTCAGCCCCGACCACATGACCCGTAGCCTCCCGGTCCAGACAGAGTTGAGCTGCGTCCAGGATTACATCGACATGCGGAAGGAGAGGATCGTCTACCTCTTCCTGGAGCACTGGAAGAAGTGGACCTTCACGGAGTCAGTCAGACAGGCCACGCCCAAGAGGAAGATGGCCGCCTCTGATGCTGCAAACGCCAACTCGGATGGAGCTCGGAAGATGGATGGCCCTGGGCTGATGCCCTTGGGGAGGAAGCCCAGCGAGGACGACCGGCTGCTGTATTTCATGAAGCAGCGGCAAGTGGTCGGGAAGCTGATCGCCCACTGGAGGAGCATCATCAGCCAGGTGCCCACCAGGCAGATCCGCCGCCTGAGCCGCACCAACATGCTCTACTGGCCCGAGCACTTCCTGCCCCACATCAGCGGCACGCCTGTGGCCTACGACAGCCTCACCTTGGACCTCTTCATGCTGGGCTACTTCCAGCTGTTGGAGATGAGCATGAGCCGCGCAGAGCGCAAGTTCCGCCACCTCCTCTGCTACGAGATGTTCGACCGGCTGGGCAGCCACAGCTGGGAGCTCATCCGCCACTTCCACAAGGTGGTGATGGAGGAGGTAGAGGCCGGCAAGAGGGACTGGCTGGACGGCTTCGAGGACCTCAAGCAGGAGTTCTTTGGTGACAACCTGCAGCCCAACCAGGCGGCTTCTGCAGAGCGGTCGGCGGTGTCATCGCCCCGCCCACCCTCTGTTCTCTCCCATCAGGCGTCGTCCCAAACATTGGTCAGCAGTGTCCAAGAGCCCAGCATGACCACAGATGAACTGACCCCAGCGTCTCTTGACCCCAATAGCAGGAAGAACTCGGTCCAGCTCGTTTCGGAGCTCGGGGAGTTTAGCAACGAAGACATTTGCCGCTATATAGACCGCAGCTTCTCCTTCTGGAAGGAGAAGGAGGCTGAGATGTTTGATATCTGAGGGTGCTTCCTGGGAGGGTGGAGAGAGGGCATGCGCAGAGAGATTCGGCCCCGGTTTTTTCCGTACAAACTCAGAGGCACACAGTGCAGACTACCAGCGCCACTGCAGCCCAACCCACCTTTGTGGAAAGTGATCTTGGGGCTGCTCTCAAAGGCGACAACTTTATTCAAGCCGGTGGTGGGAGTGAGGAGGGGTCTGAGGACACGGGGGCCCTCAGCAAAGGCCTTGCCGTGTCTTGGCGAACAGAGGTGAGGGGCCAGAGGTGCACTTCACCTTACTTCTATTGGGAGAACGTCTCCAATTTGTTGAGAACCCATTGATTTGCATTATTCAGGCCAGGCGTAAAAAATGTCTCCTTGACCCATCCATTCGCTACCACAAGGTTGGTGGTGGCCAATCTTGGGGAAAGGACCAGACCAATTTTTTACAGAGAGAGAGGGTGGTAGGTCTGCCAACTTCTGCTGATCACAGTAGCTAAACACCAAATCAGGTCTTTTGTCCAACTAGTGTTGTCGACACTGACTGGCAGCATCTCCAGTTTCAGACAGGGGTCTATTTCCCAAACTGAAGGTGCCCTGCCACTGAGCCATGGTGCTTCTAGTCAAATTCCTAGAGCTCTGTGAATATCTGGGGAAGGTTGTCATCATCATCTCAGCTTCCCAGAGATACCTGATTGGCCATCGTGGCAAACAAAATTATGTCCCATGTGGACCATTCACCTGGTCTTGCTGAGCTGCCCCTACAATCCTTTCATGCACCAGACCTTTGGTCTGCCTGGTACGTCAACATGTTGATACCCAAGGCAGACCAGCAATGGTGGCGTCACACATATGGTCACGGTCAGTACACAGTGCCCCTGAATCTGTGCAGAATTGGCTTCAAAGGCTCGTTTTCTTTCAGATCAGTAGGAAGAGCAGACATCATGTCTACACTTCATGTCCCATTCCTGCTCTTCCCCTATGACCAAAGATATGAGGGAAGATCAGAGCTGAATAATCCAAGGCACAGAATATCTATGCATTTATTCATGGTTTATTTTCCCCTTTGCTGCATTTATGAATGAGAATATTATTATGGATTAAATTTATATGCCACATATCATCCAAAGATCACAGGGCAGTTCACAACATAGAAATAAAAATGAGAACGCAAAGTACACAATAAAGCAAACACAAATCAATAACACACACACACCCTCTTGCAAAACAAAGTTGGTAAAGCATGAGACTCTTAATTTCAGGGTTGTAAGTTTGAGCCCCACATCGGGCAAGATTCCTGCATTACAGGGGGTTGGACCAGATGACCCTCGCGGTCCCTTCCAACTCTACAGTTCTATGATTCTAGAGTGTTAATCAGCCAAAGGCCTAGTTACAGAAAAACGTTTTTTGCCTGGCACCTAAAGATATGCAATGACGATGCCGGGCAAACCTCACTGGGGAAAACATTCCACAAACAGGGAGCCACTGCAGAAAAGGCCCGTTCTCATGTTGCCGCCCTCCAGGCCTCTCATGGAGGGGGCACGTGAACGATTACATGTGCAGCTGGATCTATTTGCAATGCGAAGGCTCAGGAGGAGTGGCCAGTGGGGAGGAGGAACTACTGCCCCTCAGCATCTGCCAACCGAGGCAGCTGCCTTGTGCTTTGCCCAACGACAGGGCCGGCCCTGATGTCAACCATCAGTTGCTTTCCAGGGTCTCAGGCTGAGGCCTTCGCTAGGGCCTGGTTATCTTTCATTATTTTGAGTGTAAGATGCTTGGTAGGCCGCTCCTTTGGGAAACTGTAACACGGAGTAGTTGCAGTAAGCCAAGGAAGGGCAGATTTTAGGCTTTGGTGATCTATTCTGAGTTTTACTCAAGCCCTGAGAGCCATAAGGCAGAGCCAGGTGCAAATATACTCTTAGAATTAAAGAACGGGATATCCCTGAGCATGGATTTCAGTACTGGAACACACAGTCTTCCGGTCATACAACACTCCTGATTCTCTCCATCTACCTCCAAAAAACGTTCTTCATCTCAGCAGCCTAATTTAGCATAAATTTGCTATTGTTGAACATCTGGGAGTCGGAGTTGTTGCTGATCTCCTGTGAATCACTCAGAGACCTACCTTTAGATCTCAAATCTACTACCTGCCCTAAGCAACCTATTCTCCGTCTGCACCGTACATTTAAAGCAGTAGAACTTTAAACAGCCATGGCTTTCCCCCAGAGTATCTTGGGAACTGTAGTTTGCTGAGGGTGCTGAGAGATGTTAGGAGACCCCTGTTCCCCCATAGTTCCCTAAGGAGTGCGTTTGATTGTTAAGCCGCTCTGCGAATTGTAGTTCTGGGAGGAGGACAGGAGTCTCTTCACGACTCTCAGCACCCTTCGCAAGTTACAATTCCCAGGATTCTTTGGCGGAAGCCAAGACTGCTTAAAGTGGTGCGAGACCGCTTTAAATGCATGGTGCGGATGGGGCCCTAGACTGAGCCTGGCTCTTGCTCTCACTCCACAAGGAGAAGGAAAAGCAACTCTCGAGTAGCATGTTTCATTCAACACGCTTCACACATTGCAGTCTGTACCGTTTGCAATGTTTTCATTATTCAGTTAGCAATAGTGTGATTGTTTGTTTTAAAGTAAGTAGCATTCATTGCAGGGAGGTGTGTGGTGCGGATCAGGAGGGGGCCTTTAACCCTTTGCCTCCAACCATGATCCCAATCCAAATCAGACCTTCCCGCAGCTATTTACATTCTTTTTTAAAATAAAACAAAACCCACAGCCATGTGCACAAATAGCATTGCAAACAGGGTCCTAGAATTTCCGACCACAAACACAAACACACACACACACAAAATCATTGAGTGTGTGGTGGTGTCCTCATTTTCTCCGCAGGAATCTATTTATGTCTCAGAGCACATTGCAAATAACCAAATCATCACTCGGGGGAGTTTGGGCAATCGAAACACGAACAGATGCATCAACCTCCCGTTCTGCTTGCGTGATCTTTGAGCTGTGTGATTTTGACTTGTGGCAGAAGTGGGATCTTCTGATTAGCTCAGTGTGTTGATCTGCAAACGTTCCATTCCACCACCACCCCTTGCTTGTCTCTGTTAGCTCCAGCTAGTGCAATAGGGGGGAAACGGGGGGGGGGAGGTTGAGGGTTGGGGGGGGGAGGCGTGTGTGGGGAGATTTTAGGATTAGTGTGCCTGTTGTTCATGGGTGGGGGGGGGCAGTGTTGCTTTCTCTGGTGCTGAAGTTAAGAAATAAAGTTCTGTCTTGCGTGGAAGGAATCGAGCATATTTATTTTTGTTGGCGGAAGAATTGCTCAGGCCATGTGCTAGATCTTTGTACGTGTTTGTTTAAAATATCTAAATATTCCCTGCCTCTCTCCATGAGACCAGGCCTCACAAGAAATTGAAATTAATTCATAGTAAGCATGACCAGTGTCTCCACATTTAAAAAGAAATGAGTTAAAAGTGCAGAATCCAGATTTCTGCCAATAACAACAATGACAGCAGCCCTCCTGGATTGGTCTAAAGATCCATTTAGTTCAGCCTTCCGCAGCCCTAGTGCTCTCCAGATGTTTTTAGCACAGCTGTGCTGGCTGGAACTGCAGTGCAAAGCATTTACGGGGGGGCAGGCAGGCGGGTTTATTTTATTGAGATTTATCTATTGCATTTATATCCCAGCTCTGTCTCCAAGGAGCTCAAGATAGCATAGATGGTTATCTCCTTCCTCATTTAAATCCTCACAACAGCCCTGTGAGGTAGGTTAGGCTGAGAGGCAGTGACTGGCCCAGGGTCACCCTTCATCATGGCCTAGTGGGGATTTGAACTCTGTTCTCTCTCGGGTCCTAGGACGTCTCTGGAGGAAGACTGTTCAAGTATGCCAGTGTTACTAATGGAATTCTAATAATTTCAAAATATGAATGGATGAGAGACCTTACCTGTGCAGTATAGTGATGAGAGGAGAGCAGAAAGTAGAAGGGAATTACTTGGATGGAATGCAACAGAGACGAGATCCAGGTCACCTGAATATCTATTTTACTAGTGCCATGTAATGGTGATGATTGAAGAAGTGGTCTCCCCACACCCTTTCTTGTTTCTTCCCGCCTCCACATAATCCACTAAGGGAAAAGCAGACATATATATATGATCCCAAATCTTCTTGGTCCAAGTCTAGTTTGGTCCTAACTGAACCACCTTCTGCTTGTCCCCGGTTGTCTGCTGTGAAATGCAACTAGTTAGTAACACAAGCCTCTCCTGAGACGTATGTGATTTCTCTCCATGTTTTGCAGGGGGATCGCTGCATGTAGAAAACTAGCAATTCAAAGGCTAGAACCCTGAACGCTTAGCTTTCAGCAGGCAGAGAGTTTTGTTTTGCCTAAACCTCTCTTCTTGAATCTGCAGCACAGATACTACTGCAGAGGGAAGAGATGACTATGCATGCAGAAAAAAACCCCGTAATTGCTAAGAAAGTGTGAATTTGCCTCACTTGAATATGCAGAAAGAAGCACTGGCTGGATTTGATCCCAAGGCCATATAGAGATGAGGGAGAAGTTCACATTTGCCTCATTGGCCCTTCCTGAAATGACGCACCTGCTGAAATGTGCCAATTTTTCCAGATATGCACAAAGTCGCAGTGCAGTTCTCCCAGTCATGCGAACAAAAAAAAAGATGCATATGCTGGGGGTGGGGGAGGGAGTTGTGTGCACAAAAATTAGCAGACTAGTGAAAGCTACACACAAAAATGAATTTTATGAGAGAAAATTGCTTTGCAAACATGTATAAAGAGAAACCTGTGCTCAAATGCTGATGATGACATTAAATGTAGAAATGTGAAGAACTGAACTTAAGATTGGGGGGGGGGGGAGTTAGAGAGAAACTGAAATTGACCCGTTTGCCCATTCCTCCAGGAAGGAGAAGGCTGTTGAGTCCACTGGCTCTTGCTGGTTTCTACTCCTACTGATCTGCCGTTCTCCAGCGTAGAGTGGATTGCCCGGAAAGAATTCCCTCCTGGATACGAACATAGAAAACTTCCTTATACTAAGTTGATTTGTCAAGCTCAGTATTGCCTACTCTGGCTAAAAGGGCCTCTGCAGGCAGCCTTCCCCTGACCGGTGGCCCTACAGATATTTCTGAATTCCCATCAGTCCCTGCTGTGGTCTGGTATGAGGGGAAGCAGGCACTTAATTGGGAGAAGGTACCTGGTTGGTGTTCTGAACCGCAGGCCCAAAGGAGGGCTTGTGGTTGGGTGCAGGGATACTGAAGAAGGATGGCCAAAACACCATAGTGATCAGTTCTAGTTAAAGGAAGGCATAGACCTACAGCAAATCAGCTTGCCAGGTCTCCCGGCATTAAGAGACATTGGATGGACCCCGCAGCAAGGAGATGGGTTGTCCGTCCCAGGTCCGTAAAGCCTGGGAGACCTTGCTGGCAGACCCTCCCAAGTGTCCCTATTTTCCAGGGACAGCCCCAGATTTACAAAGCTGTCCCGGTTTCTAATTTGATCCCAGAATGTCCCGCTTTTCCTTAGGATGCCCCTAATGTTGTAGGGTATGGAGTTATTGCAACACTTCCCCCCCCCCAAGCCAATGAGATAAGTAACTATGCTACCTTTAGAAGACACCTGAAGGCAGCCCTGTATAGGGAACTTTTTTAATGTTTTACAATGTTTTTATATATGTTGGAAGCCTCCCAGAGTGGCTGGGGTATAAATAATAAAATTATTATTTTATCATTATGGGATAGGATGTCCCTATTTTCATCAGAGAAATGTTGGAGGGTCTGCGATGGTTTTTACATCCTTATTTGGTAGCCCTGCACCCAACAACAAGCCTTCCTTTGGGCCTGCGTTTCAGAACAGTTACCCATGTGAGAAAAGGATACTGGACTAGGATGGGCCGGATCCAGCAGAGCTCGTCTTCTTCCAGGGTTCCAGACAGGAGCCTTTCCCAGGAAAGCTGGACTCTTCAGTGTGCCAAGCATGTCCTCTTTCGCTTCTCTGGAAATTCTCCGTAAAAGTAGCCTCTTCCCCCTCCCAGCCCCTCCAAGCAACCCTGGCCTCGGCTGCCCCCTGGACTTGCAACTTTACCAGCCAATCCTGGCTCTGCACCTGAGTCCAGCCATAGCCTCGCACGACCTCCAGTTCCTACACACGTATAAGCCCCTTTATCCTCTCAGCAGTAAATCTCCCAGGAATTTAGGTCCCACCTCTCTGTGGTGGCTGAGCGCTAAACCCCCTCGTGCTCTCTGGGCTCTTCCACCTAAGCAGCTTGCCCTGGTGGGATTCCTGATCCATCTCCATCTTCTGCTCTTTCGCTGTGGTTCTGTTACCACGATCCCTGATCCCACTGTCAAAAGTGTTCCCCAGTCTCATCGTTCAGGTGGCGTGTGGCCCCTCAAATTCTTAAACTGGTCTCTTACTCTTTTTTCACACCCACCCACGCCAAAACAACAACAGCACCCCGTACTACTGTAGAGGATCTGCTTTTCTCAGAGAATCATGTTGTTTTAAGGAAGCTAAGAAATGGCAACTTGTAGTGTCGGGAGGAAAAAAAGCTTGGATGTGGTTCCTGCTCTCTAGAAAGGTACATCACTCCCTCCCACTTACACACACATTTGCCAATTCATCCTAGACCCCTTGACAACCCCCACTCGCCTTCCCCCAGTTATAGAGGGCTGAACAACACTACACCAGCACAGAATATTGTCAGGAAAACTCTGAGAAACTAGGTGGGATTTTTAAGGGGGAAAGGGCATTTTGGAATGAGTCTCAGTCCGTAAAGGACTTGGGGTACAGGACCAGAACTAAGAGTAGGAGTGGGGATTTGTATGTAAAAGCCTAATTCACCCTTTCTGAAACATAGCCATCCTTATTCTCACTTCTCCGAATTTTGCAATGCATTTCTCCAGCCAAGTAATGTGTGCAAAATTGCACCTGCTAGGATAGGGTGTTTAACAATACAAAAAGACCTCTCTTTTTTGGAAAAAAATATGCATGATATTGGGATAAATTACTTCTCCAAAATGTGTATATTAGGCCACGTTGTACACAAAAAAATTGTATATGAGGAGGAATTCGCACTAAAATGCTTGTGAGTTTTCATGAGGGTTAAAGGGGGGGGGGGAATCACAAACTGACTGAACTTCAGATTAGAAATAATGAGAAACTAAGAGAAACCAAGATCTGCCCATCCTGACCCATGACACAAATTTGCATAACATTTGCCTATGCTGATTTATATGTGCAGATGCAAATTTTGACCAAGTTTTAGAGGGGTGCCTGCCTTGTAAACAAAGGATTTTATTTTTATTTTTTAAAAGCTTTTTTAAAGAAGAAGGACCAAGGGTCCCCTTGGGGCACCATCTAGAGGGAACATTTATTTCATTGACTAGCCAGTGCTAGCCATATCTACAGAATGGAACCAAATCAGGCACGTTTTAAGAGAGCATAGGATTCCATAGTCACCTGCACCTGCCCCGGTCAAATGAGGTGCAAAGCCTCCTAATAATTTTAAAAACAAGAAACAACAACAGAGGGCTTACAAGACTGGGAGGTGGTGGCAGTCGAAGAACCTGGGCATAGAGCAGCTCACATCCTTAACAGCAAATTCAGCCTGATTCCTTCCATTTGCTGGAGCAAAAATTGGTGTTTGTTCTACAGGGACATTTAATGCTTTCTGGTGGTTCTCTCACTGTGGGAACGCATGCAAAGGCAGTGTTACCTGGCTGGCCGATTCCCCACTGTGAAATCTTCCTGGAAAGGCTGCCATAACTACAACAGCTCCTGCCCATAAGGAGAAGTTGCTCTGACCAGCTTATCCTGGAGAAATTACTTCAGTGTGCAAACCTTCAGTGTGCAAACCTGTGCACAAAGTTCCAGCAGCAAGGAGGTTTTGCGGTGTGGAGAGATGGGCAAAAACCCCTGTTTAGATCCTTCTTGAACTTTCCCCCACCTACCTCCTTTCTGAGATTCCTTTCCCGTTCCGGTGGCCCTGAGTTTAGCCACAAACGTGCCAGAATGCGGGAAGCATTGGCAACGGGGCAGAGAAATCCAAGGCACAGCCAACACGTTCCAGATCTCTGGCGGAACTTGGCAGAGTTCTTTCCTAAGGCGTCTCTACTTAATTGCCTCAAAGTGAAGCGACGTTCAGTGGCATCTCCAAGGCAGCAGCAAGGTATAGAATTCCCTTTCTCAGCCTGAGCTGGTTTTCTGAGTGCAGGGGAGCAGGCGATGTTATGCTTTCACCTTTCTTCTCTGCTACCTAGTAGAGAGGTTAACAGCCAGATTTGTTCTGCAGCCTCAAGAGAGTTTCCCAATAAACAGAAAAGTTAAAGAGGATCGAAACGAATAGATCTTTGGTGCTTCTTCTACCGTGACCCGCAAGCCCATTTCATGGTTTCTGTAGCAGATTTTCAAGGGGAGAGGGCCTGCATGCTGTAAGTCTATCTTCCTGTTGGGTGCCAGATATCAGCACCCAGAGCAGATATTTGTTGGAGAATGGTTGGCAAAGAGATTCACCAGTTTTGCCCATTGCCATAAAGGCAGTTCTAATGTCCTCCTGCCCCCACCAATCCCTGCTTTCCCCTGTAAATGCTCCAGGACAAATTCAACTTCTATGTCCCCTTCCTCCTTTCTTGGGCCACAAAGTTCTTCCAGCCAGGCTTGGAGCTCTGAAACGGACGCACCTGCCTTCTCTCTCTCTCTCTCTCTCTCTCTCTCTCTCTCTCTCCTCCGTTTCCCTTTCTTCCAGCCCTTCTCACAGGCTTGAGCAGAAGGAAAACCCTCAGCCACTTCTTTTGCCTTGCAGGAACGAGAGGAAGAGGCTCGACTGGCCACCATGCCCGCCTGGCGGAGGGATATCCTGCGCAAGAAGATGGAGGAGGAAAGGTGAGCGCAGGCTCCAGGGGGGAGGAACCACAGCTCAAGGGATGCTGTTGGCAAGGGCATCCTTTATTGATTCGTAAATGTATGCCACCTTTTCCTCCAAGGAGCTCAAGGTGGTGCACAAGCTTCTCCCCTTCCTCATTTAATCCCCACAACAACCCTGTGAGGTAGGCTACCCTGAGAAGCAGGGACTGCACACACCCCCCAGGTCAACCAAGTGAGCTTCGTGGCTGAGTGGGGATTTGAACCCTGGTCTCTCCCAGCTCCTAGTAGTCCACCACTCTAACCGCAGCACCGAGCAAGCAGCAGCTTAACAGGAGTACCAACAGAGGCTGCAACCTGGCTGGAGTTGCAAAAAAGGCATCAAAGATCATATCCTATATGGGCTGTTGTTAAATTGGTGCTAAATTTTGTTGTGCCGTGTTTTCAGCATGGGACGGCTAGCCACATTTTGGAGACGGTAGGTGGGGAAAGACGGCAGGAGGGGAAGCTTGCAAGCCAGGCAAGGCTAATCCCTCCTGCAGCTTCTCACTGGCCCTATTTGTTTTTATTTATTATCCATGCTGTGGGTGGAAAATGAGAAAGTTGGAGACCTGGGACAATAGATGGCAGCAGGCAGGTTCTCAACCATTGGAAGGGGGTGGATTCTGTACACGCCTCTGGTATATTAACGACAACACTGATGTGGTTTCTCTTAAAAGTGGAGCAAACCAAAAATGAAGAGATTCATCCATGCTTGTTTTTGAGTAGACGCTTATAGTATTACTCTTATAAATTTGGGATCTAACAGGTGCATTTTCTTCTTCTCCTTCTTCTTCCTTTTCTTCTGCAGAGAGCAAAAGCGGTGAGTCATTACTGTCGTGACCGATTCGGAAGGGTGGCGGCTTAAGGATTGGAGAAAAAGAGGGCTCAGATTTGTTTTGTTTTTGTTTTAAAAAATTATCAAAACTATCCAACATACAATATAATAAAAAAGAACTAATCGAACTAATCTAAATAAGCAACAACAACAACAAGAAAGAAAAGAGAAAGGGGGCAATAAAATAAAATAAAATAATAAAATAAAATAAAAAGCCCTTTCCCAAAGGTAGACCTTAACCCTTGTCTCACACAGAATGGGACAGACCCGCTCCCCCCCCCCCCAGCTCCCACTTGGGAGCTTCCCTTTCTTCCACCAGCTTCCCACCCTGGGAGATCTTCCCTTCCCTGCCTCTCACACATGGGAGATAAAAGAAAAAGGGGGGGGGGAGAAAAAGAACACAGAAAATAAAGAGAGAGAGAGAGGTGACAAAAGAAATAAGGAGGGCTTGTGGTTCTTCGTCTTTCAATTATGTATATTAAGGTTATTCAAAGTATCCAGCTATATTCCAAAATAATATCCAGCTGTTCCTCGTTCTGCTAGGTGATGATTCCCCAAACGTCAGCCCCAGACACCCCAAGTTTCATTCATTCTCCTTTCCACACAAAAAGCCCCAAAGGGGCTCTCCAGTTCTTATTACCGCTCAGTGTCAAGAATAGTCTTCCAACAGTCTGGTATGTCAACTTTATCCAAAATAACAACCGAACATCCATTATTAGGATAATAAGCCATAGTTACTCACTTGTTCTGTTTTCATTAACTCTGGGGCCTCTTCATATCCAGAAACTGGCATTCAGAAGCTTTACTGCCCTCTGGCCATGGAAGCAGAGGATGGCCATCATGGCTAGCAGCCAGTGGTCGCCTTCTTCCATGAGCTTGCCCACTCCTCTTTTAAAGCCATCCAGGTTGGTGGCTGTCACTGCCTCCTGTGGGAGGGAGTTCCACAGTTCACCTATGTGCTGAATGAACAGGCATTTTAGCTTTTGTGCCTCCCAAGCCTTTGGTAACCGGCTGAGCCTCCCCTCCCTTTTTCCTTCCCAACAGAAAAGAGGAAGAAAAGCTGCGGCGAGAAGAGGAAGAGAAGGAGAAGGAGCAGTCAGAAAAGCTAAGGACTCTTGGGTATGATGAATCAAAATTGGCGCCTTGGCAAAGGCAGATCATCCTCAAAAAAGGAGACATAGCGAAGCACTAGGACCCGGGTGTCCTTCAATCTGCCCACCTGCCTGGTTCTGCTTTGCTTGGAGATGCTTCCATCCTGTAGATCTCAGACCCTGTGAGCTGTTTGAGAGGAGGAGGAGGAGGAGGGATGTTCCTGCCCACCCCTACCCCACTTCCTGTTTCTGGGCTTCTCTCTCCTCTCAGCAAAACCACACACACCCCTCCCTTACCTATGCCATCTCTCTCCAATTGTTCGTTCCCCCAATTCTTCTTATTCATTTTGTGCCCGTTTTCAGACCAGCCCCGTCCCCCGTCCCCCAACGTGAGGACAGGCATAACATTCTTAAGTTTTGCTGGAAGTGATGTGAAACTATACCCTAAAATATAATGTACCATTTTCTGTCCTGAAATGAAAAGAAAAAGAAAAAGAAACCAGAACGCCCATGTACCAGTTTTCAGTGTGTCGGAAAGCACCAAGGGGTGAGCACTGACTGGCTAGCACCTGGGACTTCACCAACCCTGAGAAATGTTTTGCAACTTGTTAGTATTTCTGAATTGAATTCATGTTCATGAAGAAGCATATGAAGCGGGGAGGTGGGTGACATGCTGAAAGGTGGGGAAAGATGTACATAAATTCACTTGAGTGTAAGTCAAGCCAAAGCTGATGTCACACCTTGGGGGAGGGGGAGAACTGGCTGTCTGGAGTGTTATGTCTGTCTTCACCCTAAGGCTAAGTTGAATATGAAATCTAGCCACATGGCAACCTTAGCAACTTCCAACGCCCTCCACACCCACTTGGCTGGTATGATATCAACTGCTTAATGTCCAAATGTCCATCTGTGCAATAAAATAATTTCTCCAGATTTGTCCTTTGCTGCTGTCTTGGCTAACCCTAAGGCCTAAGAGGGCTGGACTAGATGACCCTCTTGGTCCCTTCCAACTCGTATGATTCATTTCTATTCCGAAAGTGGGCATGGCTGAACAAGGTTCCTAGAGCTTCAGCATCCCATCAAACTCTTTGACCTCTCACTCTTGCAGAGGAAAAAGAATAACCACTGAAAAAAGAGGAAATGAGGGATTCTGCAAGCTTGCTGCATTTGCATAGTTTAAACAGGTTGCAGAATCTGGTGTTCCTTGATGCAGAAACTGGATGAATAATTTTTTTTAAGCTCTATGTATCTTGTGCATGTTTACTTGAAAGGAATTCCCATTGTCTTCATGAGTACTTATTCCATTGGCAAAGGAGAGGGTTGTTTTGGTTTTGGTTTTGTTTTTTCAAAACAGCGCTCAGACCCCCTTCTCCAGGATGGATGGGCCACAGCCCTCATTTCATGTCTGACTTCACCCTTTCTCTGCCAAGATAATCTGTCTGCTGGGTAGCTATAGGTAGAAAGTCCCAGGGCTTAAAGTACCTTGCAGAGCTGCGTTCCTCAAGCACCCTGCCCTTTTCATAATAGAACCTTGTAGACAAAAGTTTCTGCTGGTGCACATTTTATTTTGCAAAGGGAAAGGGGCATTTTAAAATAAAAGGGTTACAGTTTGAAATGTACATCTCAATAATTTGGATGAGTTGAAGCAAGAGGTTCCTTTAGCTGCCATATTTTCGTTAAAAGCACAGCAGCTCCAACAGCGCTCTGTAGATTTTCTTCAAACTCTTCTTCTCTATATGGGTTTCGGTCCTGTCCACCTTCGAGGCCTCTGGAGGTTGGGGATTCCTTCAGACCCAGAATGTTGACCTTATCAGCTGTTAAAAAGCAAGTCCCTCTCCAAGCTGGCCTTTCCTTCCTTTTTTCTCGCTTTTGACCTGCCCCTTGGGATGGAATCGCTTCTACACAGACTTCCTTCTGCTTTCGCTGATACAACTACAATAATGTTTTTGTGCCATCCTGGTTGCTGAAGGGCGGCAATTAGGAGGGGGTGGACTGGGTAGATGTGTGTGCATATATGAACCAGCCAGAATGCCTCCCCGTGCCCCTGTTGTGTGACTCACTTTGCCTCCACTGAATTCAATGGGATAACTAACCTTCTCTGGATCAGCCGTCAAGGGCCTATTAACCACACACAAAACAGGCAGCTGTTATTCTGGACACAGAAGTAATATTTAATAATTTAGAGCAGGTTTCAGCAGGGGGCCAGTCCACTGTCGCTCAGACCTTGTAGGGGGCCAAACTATATATTTTTCAGGTGGGGGGGGGAGAACAAATTCCTGTGCCCCACAAATAACCCAGAGATACATTTTAAATAAAACCACACATTCTACTCATGTAAAAAAAAACACCAGACAGGCCCCACAAATAACCCAGAGATGCATTTTAAATAAAAAGACACATTCTACTCATGTAAAAAAAACACCAGACAGGCCCCACAAATAACCCAGAGATGCATTTTAAATAAAAAGACACATTCTACTCATGTAAAAAAAACCAGACAGGCCCCACAAATAACCCAGAGATGCATTTTAAATAAAAGGACACATTCTACTCATGTAATTCCCGGACCGCCTGCGGGCCAGATTGAGAAAGCGATTTGGCTGGATCCAGCCCCCGGGCCTTAGTTTGCCTACCCATGATGTAGAGTGTATCATTTCTTGTTTTATTATTTCCTAAAACTGAAATAACGATGCCATGGTGGAAAGGGTTTCTGAACAGAGGGGGAGTGGAAAGGAGTCATAGGCAGAGGTGCGCAGCATTTTTATTTTTATTTTTATTTAACAAAATGTATATACTGCTCAATTATTCAAAACAAAACTCTGAGCCCAGGAAGTTTAGCATTCCACCAGCACCCAACTCCAGTGTTTGCTTCGAAGGAGTGGCAATGGCAGTGAGCGCGAGAGCTGGTAGTCTCTAGTTCAAATTTGAATGACAATATTCACAACTCAGCTTGCTGCAACTAGTGGGGAATTCTGAAAATGGCCTTGGAAATGTAGCACCAGAAAAATAGCAGAGAACTGGGTGTTTCATAAATAGCAATACTGCAGCATCCTGAATTTGGATGGCGGCCCTCGAATCCCAATTCACTGCTCGAGACCTGAAATTTGAAAGCTGGAGGATCCCCAACAGTTAGCTGTGTCTATTCTCTTCTTTCTATGCATAAAAACACAGGAAGCCAAACCTTTGGGTCCACCTAGCTGACAGGCAGGAGGGTCTGCAGCAAGGGTCTTCCCAAAAACGCCTAGAGATGGCAGGAACGGCACCTGAGGCCCCGCCTAGATGCAAAGTATGTGCTTGAGGGTTTCCCACCAGGGCATCTGGTATGTACAGGATGCTGGACTAGATGGGCCATTGGCCTCATCCTGAAGGCTGTACTGAAGTTATTATGCCAAGCTCCCTCTGCACTACAGACACACTATTTAGTCTGCAGGTAGACCACCACTTCTCTTGACAATCCTTACGAGCATCACCTGAGCTCCTTCTCTGTGGGCTGGCTCAGAGAGAGGTTCAAAGCATGGCAGTGAGGAACAGAGCCTTTTCTGTGGTGACCCCCCCCTTTGCAGAATTCTCTCCCAGGTGAGCCCTGCCTGGTGCCGACACTGACATTTTCTAAGAACCTGATTAAGCCCTCCTCTTCACTCGGACATTTGATGGGATTTGGAACATGATTAAACTAGATTGCAAGACGCCTGGAGATTGCCCTGTGTTTGGACACTTAACAAATTAAAAAACAGTGAAAGCCAATCAAATTGCACACTTCCTGGTGTGGGAAAACTAGGAGCTCCTGGGACCATCAGGTGTATCTTTCCAGGGCTCAATCAGGTTCAGAATCACGAGCCTCTGATTGTTAAAGTGCGTTAGAATTGACATAAATGAAAACACATACATAAATACATTTTTCAAAACAGGCTCCTGGCACACTTGCCAGCCATTGGGTGAGCTCTTGTGAGGTCACAGAATGTTTGTGAACATACCAGCTCCTGAGGGGGGAGGCTCAGTCATGGAATGCTCAACCCTGCTGGACACTGAAGAAATCAGAAGGGTGGTTTGGCTGAGAGGAAACTTGCAGGAGGGCTGAGAGGTGAGTGGCGGGTGGGCAAGGGGCTGTGGGAGAGAAATATTCTGGTTGTCTCATCCTTCCTGTGGGCAGCCAAGCTCTGAGGCATAAGTCTTGGCCATAATTTGTAGCAAGGTGTCTTGCTGAATCACTAATAGTACCTTGGAGCATTTTAGTGTGTGCAAAGCATTTCACATACATAATCTCAGCAAACTTTACATCTACCGGCATGTAAGGTAGATGAAGTATTATCTCCCTATCTCAGAGGCCACCTGGAATATCTATGGCTGTGGCGACATTGGAACTGCAGCCAGCATCCTTGGGTCACAGCTCAGTGTCTTAGGCACCACACATGTTCCAGATTGCCTGGAATAGGATTTCAATGTCACTGCAAAGTTCTACAACTGCAGAGCCAGTGTGGTGTGGTTAAGAGTGGTAGACTTGTAATCTGGGGAACCGGGTTCGTGTCTCCACTCCTCCACATGCAGCTGCTGGGTGACCTTGGGCTAGTCACACTTCTTTGAAGTCTCCCAGCCCCATTCACCTCACAGAGTGTTTGTTGTGGGGGAGGAAGGGAAAGGAGAATGTTAGCCGCTTTGAGACTCCTTCGGGTAGTGATAAAGTGGGATATCAAATCCAAACTCCTCCTCCTCCTTCTTCTTCAGTGCCCCTTCCATGAGGTTGGAGCTCTCTGTTTCCTTTGCCCCAGCGCAAGTCTGTCTGAGATGGGGTGGGGAACGGCATAGCCCCGATCTTTGCGGCCACCCCATCTCAGGGGCTCCCCTGCTAGCTGTTGGCGTGCAGCTGCTCCCTCAGTTCCTGGGCGCAGCCACCCAGCTGCATGTTCTCCAGGACAGCGAAGATAGCATCCGCTGAGGGCCCCTGCTGCTGGCACCAGCGCTTGAGCATCTCATACTGCTGCTCGCGGAATTGCGAGTGCTCCAGCTCCACCAGCTCGATCTCCCTGTCGCGCAGGCCCAGACCCCGCACAAACTCTTTCCAGCGCCGGACTGGCACAGCGTCAATCACAGCGTACATTTTTCTGCCTTGCAGCAAACCACAGATAGGGGGCGCTCCGCTCACCAGCCTCTCTTTCTCGGGGAGGGATGCGGCAGGAGGCTCCGAATGCAGAAACAGGGGGGGCATCTGCACCGTGTCTGCAAAAACAAAGACGTGGATTTATCAACCGCAAGGCTCTGGGGGCCTCTTGCTGCAGCAGGAGGTCTCAAGGGGCATAGACACTTGTCTCTGAGAGCAATGGGCACGTCGAAATTCTTGGATAGCTTCAGCATGAGCTGGACCTGATATTTGCTACACCTTTAGTGGTTAGGTTGCCAGGATAAGGGCCCATCAGCACTGAACATTCAAAGCATTTGGGATTGTCACGGCGTCCCTCAAAAGAATTATGGGAAGTGAAATAGGAGCTAGAACTTTATATGCACAGAGGTGGAAAGAGGAAGGATTACCAAGGAAGGAAGAAAGGCTTATGAAAATAATGGGCTGGGCTGAAATGGCAAAATTAACTGCCAGATTAAGAGGACATAATGATGAAGTATCCAAGGAGGATGGGAGAACATTGATGGACCATCTATTAAAGTATCGCCCATACGTGAAGTCGCTGGCAGGATTTGAAATATAAGCAGTGGATTAATGAAAGAATTAACGGCACTGGAGTTTAGATAGTAAAAATGCATGTGTTGTAAAACAGCTAATAAAATGGAGTAAAAAAACAAAACATCAGGAAAGGGGGGTAGGAAGTCAAGAAGAAACTTTATATATTTAAAAAAAACCCATAATGTTCTGGAATATTTTTGGAGATTTAATATACCGTACTTTTCCATGTATAAGAGTATGGGTTTTTTTTTTTACTAAAAAATAATGTTAATGGGGGGTAGTCTTATACACGGGGGCAATCTCCCCCCATTTTCTTAATTTTGAGTCCCCCCTGTCTTATACACAGGGGTGTGTTATACACGGAAAAATACGGCAAATGACTGGAGAGAGAAAAAAGAATCCTGGGAACTGTAGTTCGTGGAGGGTGCTGAGAGTCTGTAAGAGCACCTCCCCCCCCCCCGGTCACAGAACTACAATTCTCCAAGTGGTTTAACAGTCAATTCCTCTCTGCAGGGAACTCTTTTCATTAACTCCCTAGCCAGCTTAGGCAAGCTGTTATTCTTTCAGCCTCAGTTCTTTATCTGCAAAATGGGTATATTTGCAATATCTGGACTTATATGGATTGATCTATATATTGTAATTGGTCTGAAGCACTTTGCATGTGTGTGTGGGGGGGTGTCCACCCCGTGGGAGGACTTTCCTACTCAGAGCCAGCCCAAGACATTTTTCTGCCTGAGGCAGAAGGTAGTATCCCATCCTGCCCTGTTCCATATGTAGAGGCTGGCTGTCTGAATCTTACTTCAGCAACAGCCTGGGGCTACTGAACTTCAGTGAACCAGATCAGAGGGCAAATGGTTGGCTTGTGGGGCATACAGCTACGATCCCCAACAGAGGAGGGTCTGAAGCCACAGCCTCTAAACACTCTACCCAAATGGCAGAACCGGTCCTGTTTCCACCTTAGGATTACCATTGCAAAGGTGTTTTGTAGACTGGCCAGTCTGGACGCATGGAGATGTGGAGTAGCTCTCCTCAGCACGGGGGGCAAATCTCCTTACACAGTACGCAATGAGGGCCGCCGCTAGAAGCAACAAGCATCCGCTCATACCTATAGCTTAGAAGACACGCAGGAGGAGGAATCAAACACCTCGTCTTGGCCAAGCTCCCCAGACATTGTACAACCGCACATACAGTTGCAATCGAAATTATTCAACCACCCCCCCATTGAAAATCAGGTTTATTATCACAAATTTACAAACTTCCAGCTGCTTGCAATGAGCAAATCAAACAGCAATTGAAGTAGCTCAACACAATGGATGCCTCAAGCGGTTTCCCCAAATGCAACTGAAATTGCAACTTATACTGGCTTCTCCAGACTCACTATTATTGAAGCTCAAGGTGGCATACATGATTCTTCCTCACCTCGTCCCTCCCCCCCCCTGCCACCGCACAACAACCCTGTGAGGTGGGTTAGACTGAGAGGCAGTGACTGACCCAAAGTCACCCTGTGAGCTTCATGGCTGAGTGGGGATTTGAACCCTGGTCTCTCCCAGGTCTAAGCTGAGCACTCTAACCTCTGTTCTGTACTGCCTCAACCTGAACAAAATCGGCATGGAGGTCCCGTTTAACCTAGGGTTGCCATATTTCCAAAAGTGAAAATCTGGATGCTACAGTTGTTGAGAGAAGAAGAAGAAGAAGAAGAAGAAGAAGAAGAAGAAGAAGAAGAAGAAGAAGAAGAAGAAGAAGAAGAAGAAGAAGAAGTTAGCCAAACCCAGATGGATGGCAACCCTAATATAACACACATTTAACTTTTCCTTCACAAATTTGCCCAACCCAATTGTAAAGCTGCACCTGAAGATGCCATTGAGGACTGAACCTGGGGCAAGTAATGTGACCCTTAACTTAGTATCCTAGGGCCTAGGGTTGCCATACGTCCAGATTTTCCCAGACATTACCAGGATCTCAATGGCAGAAGTGGGGGGGGGGGTTGTCCGAAAAGCGGCAGTTTGTCCTGGATTTTCAGCAACATAACCGAAAAATCGCATTTTGGAGGGGATTTTTTTTTAAAGTCGATATTTTCACTTCTTGAAATATGGCAGCCCTATCCTACGCTATGTTTCAGTTGCACAAGAAACAGAGGTTTCTATGCATACAAACACCCCTCCATCATCTAGGCAAGCAGAAGGCAGAATCACAGGCCGCAGACACATTGCAGTCAAGCCAAAGTACTCCAGGAAGGTGCAAAGTCAGGATACCCAGAGCCAGTGTGGTGTAGTGGTTAAGAGCGGTAGACTCGTAATCTGGTGAACCGGGTTCGCGTCTCCGCTCCTCCACATGCTGCTGCTGGGTGACCTTGGGCTAGTCACACTTCTTTGAAGTCTCTCAGCCCCACTCACCTCACAGAGTGTTTGTTGTGGGGAAGGAAGGGAAAGGAGAATGTTAGCCGCTTTGAGACTCCTTCAGGTAGTGATAAAGCGGGATATCAAATCCAAACTCTTCTTCTACTGTGAGGCACAACCAGGGGAAACTCCCAAGCATAGCTGTCAACTTTCCCTTTTTTGCGGGAAATTCCCTTATTCCAGCGCCATTTCCCACTGCAAGAAAAGGGAAGGTTGATATCTATGGCCGTTTCCCAATGCAAGAAAAAGGAAGGTTGACAGCTATGCCCCAAGGGCCAGGCAGAGTGCTGCATTTGGCCCCTGACCCTGAGGTTACCCACACCCCTCCAATAAATGCTAAACTGAGCTCATAACACCAGGAGTGACATATCCCGGGATTGCCAAGACCTACCAAATTTACAGTCCTTGCTGCAGATTTCAGTTCTGGGACTCTTGCTGGAAGACAAAAAAGAGTTAAGTCCTTTAGGTAAAACTAGGTCACAAGGGCAGCCCATTCTCCCAGATAAGTCTCCCAGGCCGCACTGCAGGGCTGTTGTGTTACAGTTAAAGTACGTATATCAGGAAAGAAAAGAAAAGGAAGGGGTGGGAAGAGGCTTCTTTTGAGCACCCCTGCCTTGACCCCAGCGACCTGTTTATTGGGTGATGACAAAGCGATTCAGAGACATCACTTTGTGAAGGGCATGGGGACTTGCCTGCTTGGGGTGGTGGGTATCAGAGGTCGTGAGGCGTCAGAGCTAGACTGCAATCTTACTCTGGAAGGAAAAGATAAAATAAGTTTCTAGGTAGTTTGTTGAAATCCAAAGGCAGCCCTTACAGAAAATGCTTCCTGGGGTCAACTAAGCAGGAGGTGGGATTGAGAGCTTCCGATGTCTGGGTGAGAGATGGTGGGTGTCAGCAGAATAGAATTTGATTTGGTAGGCAGGAGCAGGGTGTGTTTCGAGACAAGCAGATCATAGACAGAAAGGGACAGGCTCCACTTGTAGATTGCAGACCAATGGGGCTTAAGCCCCCACACAGAAGGGTGGCAATGCAGGGGGACTGAAAGAAGGGGGTCTGTTGGGGGTGGACAAAAAGTGGAGAATGTCTAGCTTGGGGTAACACATCCGTACGGGATAAGGATGCTAACCAGCTTTCCCCAACATGGCTTTCTCCAACTCCCACCAGCCTGGCCAACATGACAAATGAGCAGTAAGGGAGGAAGGGAACTGCAATACAAAACCATCTGGAGGGCACCACGTTGAGGAAGGCTGGCCTCAGCATTCAAGGTCACCAAAACTGGGTAGAGCAGAACTCAGCCGTGAGCCCACAAAGAGGCCCAAGAGGTGGTGGCAATGGGGACACCAGAGACATTTGGAGAGGGACTTGTAGGTTAATGGTGGGAGCCTCCGAGCCGAGAGGAGGGAGCTGGAGAGGGCTTGGGGCTGAACTGAGAACAGAGGGACGGTGAACATATTAAGAAACTGCAGGAATGGAGAGAATTTGTAGGTTATGCCTGGGTACAAGCATGACAAAGGACAGGGAAATGATGTGTTGGGGGTTGCTTTGCGTTGTATGTCAAAGAGAACATAAGGGTACTTGAGAATTTAAGAGAGTCTAATCCACAGCATCTCTATGGGTATGTTCTGGGTATAAGCTTTCGTGTGCATGCACACTTCTTCAGATATACTGAAACAGAAGTTTCAGCTACCTGACTGAATCTCTATGGGTGATATGGTACTAATGGTGATGATGATTTTGATTTAAAAAAAAATCGGTTGCTTTTTACAAAATAAATAAATCAATAAATCAAAGAAATTTACAAAAGAATTTAGGTGGAGCTTACTGGCACCCACTGACTAAAATGATGAAGACAGGGATTAGCTTGGAACATTGCAATTCTCACTGAATTCTTATTGTCCACATCACCATTGACATTACATTTGCTGGCCGCCATGTTGGTTTATTTCTCAACCCAGCTGACTGCCAATAATTTAAAGTCCAGGGCTGATTCTCCAAAGGAACATACTTGAAAAAGAGAATGAACTAGTGATCAAACTGTCCTAAATGGGTAGCGTCAACTGGCAGGTGCCAGTGATGGATTTGCATGGCAGGCCAGGACTGCTTCCAGATGTGCTGTTTTGCAAGTCGGATTCAGTCATGGAACATCAAATTCAGGTTGTGCAATTGAAATTGACTTGCTGCAACAAACCTGCTTTAAAAAAACAAAACAAAAAACCAACCCTGGACTTTTTGCAGTAAGGAAAGTGGTGGGAAATGGAGTGGAAAGTGCAGGATCATAATCCATTGATGCAATGCAAACAAATCAGAGTGATTACTCGATAAGCAGCCGATTTCATATATGGGGAAACATACCAGAATGAAAGCTCAATAAAAAGTTGTCTGGAAGAATCCAGAATGGCAAGCAATGATTCTTTATATCTTAAGTATGTTAAATTTGTAATGTTTAAACAAAATAGAAAATTCTTTCCAGTAGCACCTTAGAGACCAACTGAGTTTGTTCTTGGTATGAGCTTTTGTGTGCATGCACACTTCTTCAGATACCAAGAAGTGCGGTATCTGAAGAAGTGTGCATGCACACGAAAGCTCATACCAAGAACAAACTCAGTTGGTTTCTAAGGTGCTACTGGAAATAATTTTCTATTTTGTTTCGACTATGGCAGACCAACACGGCTACCCACCTGTAATTGTAATGTTTAATATGTGCTCCTGTGAGAGAGGGGTTTGGAGAATTGCTTTCCCCAGTGGGGGGGGGGGGAGGATGAAAAAAAATAACTGATATGTAATGTGCTTAAAATTGGTAAAATCAATAAAAATATTTAAAAATATATATATGGAAGAATCCAGAATGGGTCTGTTCTGTGCTCAAAGATTTAACTTTCAGAAATCCTCAGGGGAAAGGTGCTGAACACGGCTAGCAAATCTCACACTCACTAATTTTTAGCAAGGGAACCAGGAAATGGAGGCTGATTCTGATAAGCAAGGAACAATAGAGAGAGTATCCCCTGTCCTATTTTGGTGTGGTTCTTTAAATAAAATATGGCTGAGAACGTGGCAGCCCTCTTGGGAGACCTTCAGCCAAAGGGAAAACCAGGCCTCACTTTCTAGTATCCACCCCTCCCTCAGAATTCCCCACGGAGGAAGGAAGTCAAGAACAACCAAGGAGATCTCACGTTGGGCATGGCTGGCAGCTTTCTCCAGATGGGCAGAAGCCAGGCAGGCAGCCTCCGCACTCTGTGTTCACCTTTCCGGAGCCTGCAGGAAAGAGAAACCCCATGGTAATAGGTTTTAGGACCAGTTTAGGATTGCAATACAGCCAGCCATTTGAATGCAGCTCTATTAGTCGGAACTGGCAAAACTGACCTGTAGGATCTGAAACCAGGATTGGAGTAAATTTATTGACTATATGAATGATAACTGTAGAGGTTTGAAGACACTAGCAGGATCGCAATAAATCCTACGATGTGGACTAGATAAATAAGATGAAACTGCGAGATGTAGATCAGAAAAAGGAAAACCTGATGGTGGGATGGAGGGAAGTCATGGTGGGGAAAGAGATTTGTTGTTGAATGTTGAGTGTTATTGTTTTCCGTTTAAAGTGAAAATTTAATAAACATTATTTGAAAAAAAGGAATGCAGCTGTACTAGTCTCCTCTCTCTCAGAGGGATGGACAAGGCCATCAGTTTTGGATTCTCTCGGTTTCCCGTTTCTCCAATCTTACATTGAGTTCTTCACATTTCTGCATCAGCTTGCTATTATTATTATTATTATTATTATTATTATTATTATTATTATTTCTTCAGCATTTAAAACACGTTTCTCCTAGATTTCTTGACAAAGCCTTGACAAAATCCTGCATAGACTCATAGAATTGTAGAGATGGAAGGGGCCCCAAGGGGCGTTTAATCCAACCTACAGCAATGCAGGCATCATCATGTAGCTGTATTCTTCATTGGCAATTGTGACAACTTACACACACACACACACAAGTTTTAATTTCATTCATTTCTATTTCTTTTTGGTAACCTGTTTGATGCTATAAAATTATCAAGGAGAGAGAGAGAACCAGGAAAGGAAAAACCATGTACCTAATTATTTATCTCTTGTTTGGGAAATAGTGACCCAAAGGCAGATACTGAGCACTTTGGGATACTCACAATTCTGCTGCGTTTGCCGATTCATAGACAAGCAGTCGGTGCACTTCAGGCAATTCAGGTGCCCAGGAAACTCGGGCTCATCAAAGAAGCCCGACTTACAGCCGCACTCTGAGTTCTGGAAGTCTCTGCAGGGTGTCGTGGCGACTTGGTTGCTTGCATCTGGATTAATCAGTTTGCTTTTACCGTACATTAAATCAAACATCTTGGGGAGGTTTTGTGCAGGAAGGAAGCATGAATAGAGGAGGCTGGAGTCAGCACCCTTTTCCTCTCCTCTCTGTTTCTTCCATGCCAGGGGGGGGGGAGCTCCATCCCAGCCTTGCCCCAGCTCTGCCCAACCCTCCAAAACTTCCCGGCTCTGGATTCTTACCATCACATAATGTGCACGCAAAACAGCATCTGGCTGCAGGTTTTTCGCATGCTTGCGATATCCAGTACATATTCCCTGAAAAATAAGCACACCCCTTTGTACATTTTCTATTTTTTTTTTATAAAAAAAACCACAACCATGTTCCAGAAAGGGCCAGCTTGGATACCTTAAGAGAATCATCCACCGTGTGAGAAATAAATTACTTTTGGAGCCAAAGGTCCAAAAGGGCTTCGAACCTTCAAGCCTTTCCTGGAAAGCCCAGCATTCTTTTTTGAAAACATGCAAGGAAAGATTGCAGCGTTTGGGACTTTTTAGATTAGAGGAAAGGGGAGGAGGAGGCAGCATGATAGAAGTTTATAAAATTATACACGGCATTGAGAAAGTGGGCAGATTTTTTTCTCCCTCTCTCATAACACTAGAACTCAGAGATGTCCCATGAAGCTCAATGTTGGAAGGCTCGGGACAGATAAAACAAAGTCCTTCTTCAAAGTTAAACTATGGTACTCTCTACCACTGGAGGCCGTGATAGCCTCCAACTTAAGTGGGTTTAAAAGAGGATTGGACAAAACTCATGGAGGAGAAGGCTACAGATGGATGGCTACCAGCCACAATGATAGCTACTGTACATTGTGCCTCCACAGTTGAAGGGAGCGATGCTTCAGAATACCAGTTGCTGGAAGCCACAGGAAGGGAGAGGGCTCTCATGCATGGATCCTGCTTGCCAGTTTCCCACAATGGGCATCTGGGTGGCCACTGTGAGAACGGGATGCTGGACCAGATGGGCCATTGGCCTGATCCAGTGGTCTCTAGCCTCTGTCATAAGAAAGCCTCAGAAATACTCAGAAATACTCTGTTCATGTCACATGCTTGCAAGCCATCATTCAGCACTGTGCATGTGTTGAACACAGAATCGTAGAGTTGGAAGGGACCATGAGGGCCATCTAGTCCAAAGATCCCTATCTTTGGCCCAACATGGGACTCGAACTCATGACCCTGAGATTACGAGTCTCTGGCTCTACCAACTGAGCTATGAAATATACATATTTTGTTAACAATTACAAAAAAACCCACATATGCAAGATAGTTATGGCCAGGGGCCCCTTCTGGACCTCCAGGCCCTATGGTTTTATACCAGCTCTCACCCGCCCCCCATTGTCAAGGCCCACAAGATTCAGGAGGAACCCCAGCCAGACTGAAAGTGCCCCATCCCTGCAGAGGGACTGCAGCCACCCTCACTTACCATATGGGCACCTTCCTGGCGGTGTGGAGGGGTGCGGCTTCTCCCGCCCGTTGCGAATCAGCGTCTCTTGTTCTGAACTCCACGGGCTCCTTGGGGTCCCTTGTTTCCGGAGCGTCCTTATGAGCTCGCCCTCAGTTGCGTTACCCAGATTTCTGGAGCTGCAGGCTGAGGTCAAGAGAGCCATCAGAAAGGCCTGAAAGAGGAAAGATGGAGAGAAAGAGCCTGTGCAGCAGCTCTGGAGGCTTGACTGCAACGGAAAGGATGCCTGGGAAATCCCTTGAAGGGGGACTATCAAGCAGATTTTCTCCTGTTTGCCCATTCAGCCGCATCACAGAACAGAATCTTGCTGCAATTACTTAGTTCTCTACAATGGACTTTGGTGCTGCTGCTGCTGCTGCTGCTGCTATTTTTTAATATCCACATATTAAAAATCTACATACAGTGGTACCTTGGTTCTCAAACTTAATCCGTTCCAGAAGTCTGTTCCAAAACCAAACTGTTCCAAAACCAAGGCACACTTTCCCATAGAGAGTAATGCAAAATGGATTGATCTGTTCCAGACTTTTAAAAACAACCCCTAAAACAGCAATTTAACATGAATTTTACTATCTAACGAGACCATTGATCCATAAAATGAAAGCAATAAACAACGTACTGGAGTCACACAATCCATCAGTAGCTGAACTGGGTTCCACACAGTCGCAAAAACAAAAAGCCGCAAAAACAAAAACACAAAATAAACAGCAGAAACAGACAGACCTCAGCGTAACACTCAAAAAGGAAGTGTGGCGCTCAGAACGGAGCATGTTCGGCTTCCAAAAATGGTTCTCAAACTGGGTTTGCAGTGCTTGGGTTCCAAGTTATTTGAGTACCAAGGCATTTGAGAACCAAGGTAGCACTGTACATAGTCTTATATTTACATATTCATTGGTGTAAAACTGCTGCTCTCCTGACAGGGACCTCAGTCCTTTTCTTCTTCACACAACACATTGTTAAACTATGGAACTCCCTTCCACAGGAGGCAGCGATGCCCACCAACCCAGATGGCTTTAAAAGAGGATTAGACAATGGAGGAGAGGACTATCCGTGGCTACTAGCCATCGGAGGCAGCGGTGCTTCTGAAGACCCAATGCTGGAAGCTGCAGGAAAGGAGAGGGCTCTTGTGCTTGGCTCCTGCTTGTGAGCTTCACAGAAGAGGCAGCTGGTTGGCCACTGTGAGAACAGGATGCTGGACTGGAAGAGTCCAGGAGGCCTGATCCAGGAGGCTTAGGTTCTTACGTTTTTTGTCTGAAGTGCCGCTGTTGACTTCGGGTGACAAACTTCAGCTTTGGCTGCTACAGGTTGCATTCCAAACCAGGTCTGCTCAGAGGCAAGTCCCATTCAATTAAATGGGGCTTAGATAAGTGGGCTTTCAGCCATACCCCACTTGTGCATTTTAAAGAACAAAGGGATGCTATCACTCATTATTGCAATTTCTCCTCCCCCCCCCATGGAATTTACCTGTTAATGTCCCAGGATTTCAAGTTGACAACCCCAAAGTCATGTTGATTGCAAACATTTGAAGCACAAATTAGCTTGAGTGTTACATTCCAGCAGAAGCGCACATGTGACCATATTCTGCATAAAATATCCATTTACGAAATAAAATGCTGCATTACACGAATAACTTATGTAAGTGGCATTAGAGGGGAGCCTGTAAAACGTTCAGTGTGTCCACGGGAATTTCTTCAGCCCGGGAGACAAAGAGCAAAATGTCAACAGCATGCTAAACTGCCCCTTCCCGGATGCCTCAGTGAGGCAAATGATACTGACCAGAGTTTATACGGACACGTGAAATCAAACTAGCGAGGTAGGCTGCAATGCCAACCCACAAATCCCAAATTTTGCAGCAGTGACAGCAGTCACTGAAACCTGCATTGTGTGAAGGAAGGCTATGTCCACCAGGTGGTGCTGGTGTCTGTTTTGCCTGGAACCTATGGCCAAATCTGTTCTATAAAGCAGTATCATACCACATTAAACAGTCATGACTTTCCCCCAAAGAATCCTGAGAACTGTCATTTGTTAAAAGTGCTGAGAGTTCCCTGAGAGGAGGTATTGACTAGTGAATTGTAGGGTTGTATTCTGGGAATTGTAGGGTTGAATTCTTAGTAGAGCAGTAATGCTGGAGTCACCATAAATAGTCAGAGCTGTCAACCTTCCTTTTTTTTCCAATGGGAAACGGTGCTGGAATAAGGGAATTTCCCACAAAAAAAGGAAAAGTTGAAAGCTATGTTAGTAGAGCACAAGACTCTTAATCTCAGGATTGTGGGTTCAAGCCCCACGTTGGTCATTGCAGGGGGGTTGGACAAGATGACCTTTGTGGTCCCTTCCAACTCTATGATTCTGTGGGCAAGATGCTCAGCTCCCATTAGCCTCCTTGGCTATGGGCCAGGCTTCCTCAACCTCGGCCCTCCAGATGTTTTTGGCCCACAACTCCCATGACCCCTAGCTAGCAGGACCAGTGGTCAGGGATGCTGGGAATTGTAGTCTCAAAACATCTGGAGGGCCGAGGCTGAGGAAGCCTGCTATAGGCCATGCTGATTGGGGCTAATGAGAGCTGAAGACCAGCACCATGGAGAGCAGAAAAGCCTACTGGATTACACCAGCATCCCATCTAGTCCACCATGCTGTTCTTACAGCAGGCCAACCAGATGCCTGTGGGATGCCTGCAGACAGGACTCAAACACAAGAGCAACCTCCTCTTTTGTGGCTTCTGGAAAATGGTACAGTGGTACCATGGGTTACAAACTTAATTCGTACCGGAGGTCCGTTCTTAACCGGAAACCGTTCTTAACCTGAGGTGTGCTTTCACTAATGGGGTCTCTCGCTGCACACGATTTCCATTCTCATCTTGGGGCAAAGTTCGCAACCCAAGGTATTACTTCCAGGTTAGCGGAGTTTGTAACCTGAAGTGTTTGCAACCCAAGGTACCACTGTATTCAGAAGCACACAAGAACCAGGTCCACCAGTGTTGGGGCAGAACCTTCAGCAATATCTCCCTGTATACATAAAAATGTAAGGTTGTCATCACCCAGTCCCCATTGGAGGATTTGTAGTGCCTCATCAGAATCCTTGATTTGAATGAATCCGTGGCGGAGGAGGGGTTTGAGTGTCACAGTTGCCAATCAGGTGCCCTGTTGGGAAGCCCACAAGATACACCCATACCCTCCAACATTTCTCCAATGAAAATAGGGACGTCCTATTCTATAATGATTACTGTATTTACCGTATACCCTCCACATCTGACTGGGTTGCCCCAGCCACTCTGGGCGGCTTCCAAATTATATAAAAATATAACAAAACATTAAACATTTTTTTAAAAACCTTCCCTATACATATGTATTCTAAAGGTTGTATAGTTGATGAAAATAGGGATGTCCTAAGGGAAAGCGGGACATTCCAGGATCAAATCAGAAACCGGTGCGGCTTCTGTAAATCCGGGACTTTCCCTGCAAAATAGGGACACTTGGAGGGTCTGTACACCTACAGGTAAGCACAAAAGTGTATACACACACACACACACACATTTTCAGCAGCTGGTATTTAGAAAGCAGAGCAGAGCTGCTACGCTACAGGGGAAATGTACAATGATGAGGAATGCTTTTTGGTACAAGAATGGGGGTGTTGCAAGGAAGCCCCCTTATTTTGACCCGTGAGGCCTTTTGAGCATCTGCTCTCGCTCATCTCACAGGCAGAAGAAGAGATCGGAATCGTGCTTCCTGCTGCTGCTGCTGCTGCTGCTGCTGATCTGGTGGTGGTTTTCTAAGGGCTGGTAATTTTTCAAAGCTCCTTGGGTTGACCTTATCTGATATGACAGGGGAAACACCGTGAGTTGCCCGCAAAGGCATCCTCCCACTCACTCCCACTGCGTAGTAGCGCTGATAAGGCCCCGTTCAACGTCACCCTGGCGGTGTGGGTGTTTGCCAGGATACTCTGATAAAGTTTGCAAAAGAGAAAGGGGAAAAGGCGTCTGTGGTGAGACAGCCGAGGGCTGGCTGGCTGCCCACCGACATCTTGCCTGTCGCGATCCAAACGACTCCTCATCATAACCTGAAATTACCCCCTTGAGACGTTTGAAGTCAATGACTCGCCCTGTCACCACAACAGCCCCAACAGCGAGCCCAGCTGATAGCAGGGCTCAGAACAACAGAGACCCCAAACACGCTTTGGGTGTAACTTATTTAGCTCCATCAGCAGAGCATGAGACTCTTAATCTCAGGGTTGTGGGTTCAAGCCCCACGCTGGGCAAAAGATTCCTGCGTTGCAGGGGGTTGGACTAGATGGCCCTTGGGGTCCCTTCTAACTCTACAATTCTATGATTCTAATAGGGGAAGGGATCATGGCTCAGGGGTACAGTGGTACCTCGGTTTACAAACTTAATCCGTTCTGGAAGTCCGTTCTTAAACTTTCCTCACCGCCGGTGCCCTTCCACTGTTCGGATTCCATTCTTAGACCGAGGTAAAGTTCTCAAACTGGGACTCTTATTTCCAGTTTTGTAGATTTTGTAAATCAAATTATTCTTAAACCAAATCGTTCTTAAACCGGACTACCACTGTGCAGCACTCATTTTGCGTGTCACTGCAGACCATATTGACCTAGGTGGCCTGACTGAGTATATAACACAGCTTCTGGCATTCCTAATAAGAGTCCAGGAATAAGAAATAAATTGGCACTCTGCACATGCTTACTGAATAGTCACAGCTAGTTCTCGCTCATTTATTACTGAAACTTGTGGAATATCCAGTGCTGGGAGACTCCGGACAGATAGCAGAAAGACCTTCACACAGGACAAAGTTGAACAATGGAACTCTATGCCACAGGAGGCAGGGATGGCCACCACCTTCATACCCTAAAACATTTCTCCTATGAAAATAGGGACATCCTATTCCATAATAATAATAATAATAATAATAATAATAATAATAATAATAATAATATTTATACCCCTACCATCTGACTGGGTTACCTCAGCCACTCTTGTCATCTTTCAACATACGTAAAAGCATAACAAAACATTTTTTAAAAAAACCTTCCCTATACGGGGCTGCCTTCAGACGTCTTCTAAAGGTGGTACTTAGTTACTTATCTCCTTGGCTCAGGGGGGGGGTCACATAACTCCATACCCTCTGATATTTCTCTGATGAAAATGGGGACATCCTAAGGAAGAGTAAGGGACGCGGGTGGTGCTGTGGGTTAAACCACAGAGCCTAGGGCTTGCCAATCAGAAGGTCGGCGGATCTAATCCCCGCGACGGGGTGAGCTCCCATTGCTCGGTCCCTGCTTCTGCCAACCTAGCAGTTTGAAAGCACGTCAAAGTGCAAGTAGATAAATAGGTACCGCTCTGGCAGGAAGGTAAATGGTGTTTCTGTGCACTGCTCTGGTTCGCCAGAAGCGGCTTAGTCATGCTGGCCACATGACCCAGAAGCTGTCTGCCGGCTCCCTTGGCCTATAGAGCGAGATGAGTGCCGCAACCCCAGAGTCGCCCGCGACTGGACCTAATGGTCAGGGGTCCCTTTACCTTTACCTTTAAGGAAAAGTGAGACATTCCGGTGACAAATCAGAAACCGGGACGGCAAATGCAAATCCGGGACTGTCCTTGGAAAATAGGGACACCTGGAGGGTCTGCACCTTGGATGGCTTTAAAAGAGATTTAGAGAAATTCCTGGAAGACAGGTCTCTCAGTGGCTACTAGCCAAGATGGCTCTCCTCTGCCTCCACAGTCGGAGGCAGCAAATGCTTCTACCGGAAACCACAGGAGGGGAGAGTGCTGCTCTTGTGCTCTGGGTCTGCTGCCAGGCCTGTGGGGAACCCACAAGCCGGATTCAAGCAACAGAGCACTTTCCCTTCCTGCAGTTTCCAGGAACTGGTGCTCAGAAGCATTGCTCCCTCCTGCTGCGGAGGCAGAGCATTGCCATCATGCCTACTAGCCAATCGCTCCATCGGCTGGAGTCCAGCAGTCTCAGGAGGGCACCAGGGTTGGGGGCGGCTGCCCTAGGGACCCAGTATTGAAGACCGGAAGCAATAGCTCAGCAGACAGGATATGCTGCACCCTTGAAGGCACTGCAACTGCAAGCCAGGACTGATAAGAAAGCCAGGAAGGCTGCTGAGGCAGCTCTTTACCAGAATAATAATAATAATGAGAGTTTGGAATTGATATCCCGCTTTATCACTACCCGAAGGAGTCTCAAAGCGGCTAACATTCTCCTTTCCCTTCCTCCCCCACAACAAACACTCTGTGAGGTGAGTGGGGCTGAGAGATTTCAGAGAAGTGTGACCAACCCAAGGTCACCCAGCAGCTGCATGTGGAGGAGTGGAGACGCAAACCCGGTTCACCAGATTACAAGTCTACCACTCTTAACCACTACACCACATTGGCTCTCTATAATAATCGTGCCATTTCCCAGAAGGTATACCGGTCCTTTACCTTCCTGGAAACAGTGCATTTGGCCCCAAAGCGGCAAAGTTTGGGGTCTGACTTGCCTGGGAAAGGAATGAAATCCCAGTGGAGAAGAAAAGAATCATCCTGTTGGAGGTCCTTGGGAGTCATTTAGTCCAACCCGCTCCCACCCCGGGTGCAAGTCAGGGTGTGCAGTGCAGCAGCTGATGGAAGATTAAATCCCCACAGTAAAGGACTGCCTCCTGGGCCAAAGTAAGACTTTTAGAAGGCCTAAGGCAGCACTTAAAAGATTTTGGTGCCCCCATATACACTGTATATCTAATTCAAAATATAACCAATAACAAAACGTAAAATAAAAAAATTAAGTTTCTGAAATGAAACAAAACCTACAGCAAGTTGGAAAATAATAGTTATTTTTTGTAAACTTCCGCTTCTTTAATCTTTGAAATATTTTCTCCTACTTTTTCTAATTGCAAAGTCTTCGATCAGACCCTCAGAACAAATCTCACGTAACACATCTGCTTCTATCCTTAGCAGAGATAAGGCATGCAGTCTGCCTTGTTGCATAGTTGTCCTGTTGGGATTTGTAATAGACTTCGACTGAGAAAATGAACACTCCACTGAGCAATTTGGGACCGTTAATGTTAAAAATCTAACAATGGAAAATTTATGTGTTGTCCCACCCTTCCCTTGATGCCCTAAGCATGTGCTTATTTTGCTTAATGGTTAATCCAGCCCTGAGTCCAACCCCCCTCCCACCCCGGGTGCAAGTCAGGGTCTGCAATGCAGGAGGCAATGGAAGCTTAAATACCTGCAGCAAAGGAACCCCACCACGACCAGCAGCAGCAGCAAACGCAGCCCCTTCTAGTGTTGAACAGCTTGTTCCATGAAGACGTTTCTGCTAACATTTTGTCAAAATCCTGTTTCTGTGCGGCTTCCACCTGGTGGGATCTGGAGCAACAGAAAGCCAACACTGCTCTTCTGCTGAGCAGGTATTGGAACCTCTTCTCCAGGCTAAGCGACCCCCCAAGTCTTCTGACCACCCCACACAAGCTTCCAAATCCCGCAAACGAGTGAACAGCTCCCATGTTCTCCCGCGAGGAACCTGCGAAGGCTTGCTGCTGCAGAGATTTGGCCCCTGAAGTGGTGGAGCGCTGCAGGAACAGTGATGGGGACATGAGGGTCTTGGAGGCAAGGGGTTTCTCCTGCTCTCCCTGTTGCACAATGGTAGGAACAACTCAGCCAGGCTTATGACTTCTCCTGATCTGGATGCGATGGTTCTGTCACACAGCCCAAGACCACATTTGCTTGGTTTAGCCACAGCAGCACATTGCTGGCTCATGCAAGATCCTTTTCAAATATACTAATGTGCAGTCCAGTCTTTGCCTTGATCTTTATGTATTCCATCCCCTACTAGAGATGGAGGGAAAATTCAATTCCACTTGGCTTTAAAGCCAAATATATCGAGCTTGCATTTGCTGGGGGGTAGAAACAAACATGAACCGATGGAACACAGCTCTCCTTTAAATCCCCACTGATCTGAATTTTGCAATGTGGCTCTCCAGCCACTGTTTACGAAAATGCATATATTAGAGGAAAGGGTGTGTAAAAATGAAGGAATTGGTGAAATTAGCAGACAAAATGCATTCCGTTAGGGGGAAATGCATGCAAAAGAGAAGAAGAAGAAGAAGAAGAAGAAGAAGAAGAAGAAGAAGAAGAAGAAGAAGAAGAAGAAGAAGAAGAAGAAGAAGAAGGTGTTTGCTGGGAGAAATTAGCAATAAAACACTGGTGAGTTTTCATGAGGATTAAAAGAAACACACCACAGATGGCTGCAAACTGCGAAGAACTGAATTTATGATGGGGGAAAGGAGAAATTGAGGTACCTGAAATTTACAGATCCTCCCATCCCAACACACACAAACGCAGCAGATGAGATGCTGATAGTATATACAAATATCAGGTCCATCAGCCTACCTCTTCCTCCTCCCCCACCCCTTCCTCTCTCTTAAGCTTGCCAGTGCCATCCTCAAAAACCCCATGACCTTGCTGTGGTTCCACCGGCCCTATTCTTGTAAAGCCCTCCTACACAAAGCGGGACAGATTGCGCATCACCGTGGGCGAGAGCAGAGCTGAAATGAATATCCCCCCCCCACCCTGGGACCTGATCCTCCAGCTTCTCCTCTGAGAATTGTGATGACGTCAAACGTTCCCCAATTGCATTGTGCCAACATCAGCAAATCCACAGCTGCCAATCAAACGTTTCAGAATGTATCTGTCTAAAAAGCCATGGCCCAAAAGCTCCGTCACAACCTCTTGTGACCAGTAGAGGGGATCCAGTCTTTATTTGTGTCCTCCTAAAGGCAATGGAGAAAAAGTTTCCTTTTTTAAAAAATAATGCAGGAGTTTGATTCTCTTGCTGCTGGTTAACGTATTGGGGCTGGGTGCTGCTCTCTGCAATTTTGATGTCACTGCTGCTTTTAGCAAAAAAATAACCCGGGGTTATTTTTGCTTTTTACCTGTAAACTGCTCCAAGCAACTCTTCTAGCCTTAGCAGTTATCATTACTCTGAGTAGGACTAGTTCTATATACAACCCATTGTGTTTTTGCTTGTCAAATTTCAGTTCCAAAACTCAGACCGTGAATTTGGAGATGAGCATCTCAGTATTAAAAAAAACCCCAAATAGCACAATTGGAAACTTCCTCCAAGTTTTGCACCCTCTGCTCCTCACCCTCAGAAAAAGTCGCATCGCCTTGAAGGTGAAATCATCTTTACATTAGACACACACACACACACCACAAACCATTACAAGCTTTCCCTCTTATCCTCACCTTTAAATAATAGATCTTCAAATATCTTCAAGTTTATGGTCTACCAAGACTCCTAGATCCTTTTCACATGTACTGCTCTCAAGCCAGGTGTCACCCATCCTGTATTTGTGCCTTTCAATTTTTTTGCCCAAGTGTAGTACTTTACAATTTTCCCTGTTAAAATTCATCTTGTTTGCTTTGGCCCAGTTCTCTAATCTGTTAAGGTCATTTTGAAGTGTGATCCTGTCCTCTGGGGTATTAGCCACCCCTCCCAATTTGGTGTCATCTGCAAACTTGATCAGGACTTTGCTGGGGGGAAAGGATAAAATGGCAGCCCCTACCCACTTCCACATGTAGAAACTGACCTGGCTTGCAGCTGAAACCAGTCTCAGCACTGGAGATGTGTCAGTATTGCCCCTGGAGCTAGCTTTGCGGGTTCAGGAAAAGTTCCCTGTCCAGCATTGCCCCAGTGGTGGCTGGTGCCCATTGGGGGTGGTAGAAAGAAAAGTGGGGAGCCCAACAGTAGGGGTCACCAGAGCCCATGATAAAGGTAAAGGGACCCCTGACCATTAGGTCCAGTTGTGTCCGACTCTGGGGTTGTGGTGCTCATCTTGCGTTAATGGCCGAGGGAGCCGGCATACAGCTTCCGGGTCATGTGGCCAGCATGACAAAGCTGCTTCTGGCGAACCAGAGCAGCGCACGGAAACGCCGTTTACCTTCCCACCAGAGCGGTACCTATTTATCTACTTGCACTTTGACGTGCTTTCGAACTGCTAGGTGGGCAGGAGCTGGGACCGAGCAATGGGAGCTCACCCCGTCACGAGGATTCAAACCACTGACCTTCTGATCAGCAAGGCCTAGGCTCTGTGGTTTAACCCACAGCGCCACCCGCGTCCCACCCAGAGCCCATGATAAACAGAGCCAACTCATTCTGGTTTTGTCCCTATACTCCTTCCTGCTGAGTTGTACAGGGTGTGGGGGGCAACCCTGAGGCTGAGAAAGCTGGCAGACAGTGCTACAGTGCAGACTGGTTGCAAGAAGACAGTTGGATGCGGGTTGACTGAGGTTGGTGGGGCAGTGACCCACTTACCCTAGCAAATGAGCCTCTATACATTCATCCTCCAACACCTCTGGGCTACTCTGCGTCATGTCCTGCCTGAGGCAGTTGCCTCATTCTGTCTAACAATAGGGCCGTCCCAGAACTTAAGAAGAGGATCAGGCCAATAGCTCGCCTGGTGCAGCGTACTGTTCTCACACTGGTCAACCAGATGCCCATTTGGGAAGCCTGAAAGCACGACCTGAGCACAAGAACATTCTCCCTTCCTGCGGTTTCCAGCAACTGGTATTCGGAAGCACAACTGCCTCCATCCATGGCCATTGCAGCTGGTAGACATGAATAGCCCTCTCTTTCAAAGCTATCCAAGTTGGTGGCCATCATTGCTTCATGAGGCAGCGAGTTCCACAGTTCAACTATGAGCCGCATGAAGGACTCTCTTTTCTCTGTCCCGAATCTTCCGACATTTGGTTTCAATATCCACAAGTTCTCGTGTTGTGAAAGAGGGAGAAAAACTTTCCTCTCTCCGTTTTCTCCATGCCAGGCGTAATTCACTCGCTTCCATCAAATCGCCTCTTACCTTTCCTCTAAACTGAAAAGTCCCAAATGCTGCAACCTTTCCACGTAGCGCAGCAGCTCCCTGCTAGCAAGAACCCCTTTCACGACTCCACAAATCTATGCTTCCACGACATTAGTTCGAATTACCTCCTGGAACATTTTCATGGCAGCGTTTCTGAACCTTAACCCAGCTCCACAATCTCCTTCCATAGGCATGGGACCCCAGAACAGCACTCAGATTCCCAAGTGGCAGCTAAATCCCATAGATTTGTAGGACTGCATTAGGATATTGCCAGTTTCCTTGTCGACCCCCTGCAAAACTTGCCCTCCCCCCGTTTGCATACTTACCACAGCAGCAGCAGGTCGCTGCCACCTCATCATTCAAGTCCGGAATCAGGAGCCCATTATCTGCAGGGATCCCCAGAGGAACTGCTGTCAGAGGCCACCGGAGATTCCCAGGAAGTCGCCGAGGATACAGCCTGGCAAGAAGGAGGCCCCCGGGAAAGCGATGAGGGCAGAGGGTGTCCTCACCATTTCACCCAGCGGACAGGTGGGAAATGAGGGCAGAGCCATCGCAAGGAGGCCCTTCAGGCAAAACCACCGTGGGAGGAAGGAAATGTCTGTTTAAGAGCGCGGCTGTTCAGAGGAACCATTCAGAAGCCCGCGGGAAATCCAAGACCAGGGCAAGAGGGGCAGCAGAAAGGGAGCTGGGCAGCGCCAGGACTCGATTCGCGGTCTCCCCCAATGCTGCCGGGCTGGGGCCCTGTGGATAGGGGCCCTGATTCATTGCCCAATTTAAGGCTTCAAGAGCTCTGCGGCGTAGAGCAAAGGGGAAATAAAAGGGAAAGCACTTCTGATTTCCATTATGAGTTTCTTCTGCGAACTGCAAAGGACGTTGTCGCGAATGGGCTTCCTTGAAAGACGCTGTTATGCAAATTCATGCATTATCAATCTGGCCTGGAAATAGTGACTCGATGAGCAGCTGAGTCAGCCCGTAGGGTTGCAGGGAGCGTGCTGTTTCTGCCACGACATTTCAAACAGAGCAGAATCAATGTGCATGTGTGTGTGTGTGTGTGTGTGTGTGTGTGAAGGACTTCATCCACAGCTTTGTCAGGCACAGAAAAATGGGCACCTTCCCCTCCTGCTACTTCAACCCCCAACCTTTAGAAACACAGGCAACTGGCTGCTTAAGTCTGGCCACCAAAGTAGAGCATGAGACTGCTCTACAATGTTGGAAGCTGCCCAGAGTGGCTTGGGCAACCCAGTAAGATGTGTGGGGTATAAATAGTAACTTTACCATTCAGGCATTTTCTTCGGAGAAATGTTGGAGGGTATGCATGTGATAATAGAGAGTGGCAACACGACAGCAGGGCCTTTTCTGCAGTGACTCCCCGTTTGTGGAATACGCTCCCCAGGGAGGCTCGCCTGGCACCTTCCTTACGTATCTTTAAGCGCGGGGCAAAAACTTTCTTCTTGAAACAGGCCTTTGTTTGAAGTTATTGTCTTTTTTAGTATGTGCTCCATGTTGTAAACTGCCCCATGAAGTTCCAATCATAGGGTTGGGACCCCCAAGGGCCATCTAGTCCAACCCCCTGCAATGCAGGAATCTCAGTTAAAGCATCGATGACAGGTGGCCATCCAACCTCTGCTTAAAAACCTCCCCAAGGAGGGAGTCCGTCCCACTGCTAAACAGCTCTTCATGAAGGGCAGAATATAACTTTAATAAATAACAGTACCAATAATAACTCCACACAGAGCATTTCTCTCCTCCACCCCCACCCTCCACTGTGTGAGCACCCCACCCACCCCATAAAACAGAAAAACACAAAGTCAGAGATCTGTGTTATGTTTAATGGTTTATCTGTGACACTGACAGCACTGAGCGAGGGATATTAGCATTAGAGGGACGGCCGAAACCAACATATCTGCCCGATATCAGGAAGAACAAGGGTGGAGGGGGGGGGTCACGACCGTCAATACATAAAGTGGTATAAAAGGAACTGGCCTTGGGAATGCCTCGCTTGGGGGGCGGGGGGTTTGAGGTGGGTGCTAGGGAAAGAGTTAAGCTTAATAAATAGGCAACTTGAAAACACACACGCAGAAAAAAAAAAAAATACACCAGCCGGCTAAATCATGCACAGGGAAATGGACTGTGTGTGGGGGGGTCCTCCCTCAGTTCCCCCTCGCAGTCTCTGCTCCACATAGAGTAGCCCCCAATGCCAACTTATTACGGGTATAAAGAGCAGGAAGCTCTCGACAGACACCCACCCCCCGCTCCCAGAAAAGGAGTACGACAATCTGTGCTTTGGGTTTTCCCCGTAGAGAACAAAGCAAGCAGGGTCCCCATCAAACTGGGAGGTCTGCAAGCTTATTATTGCCAGAGGGAGGTGAAAGGAATTGGAAGGGAAGGACGGGGCAGGTGCCCCAATTTGCCACCAGGGCAAAGGAAGAGAGCTCAGCACAGCGGGGATTCACTTGGGGGGAGGAGAGAAGGGGCCCTTTCGCCTCCACGTTTCCCAATAAAGGACAGCAGGGTTGCAAAGTGCAGGGGTGGTGGGACCCCAGTCTGCTACCCTCATCATTTGCCCAGGGGTCCCCTATGCCCCGAGTCCTTAAGCCAACATCCCTGCAGAGACAGCACAGCCTCTTTTGAGAAGGGCAAGCAGTGCAGGCCCCGAACCTTCTGCTCCATCCCCAGTCTCTCGTATTCCCAACTTCCTGGCTCTGCCGTCTGTCTATGTGGGACACTCGGCCTCCACCTGTCCGGCTGCCCACTTTGCACTGCCATTCCTCATCACTTCGCCCTCCCCCAGCAACTCCTCCCCCTAACTCTAGAACCTGGATTTCCCAGCACATCCCCCAGACCTCCCACTTCTCTGCTCCTTCCCGACATTCTGCTTCCTTCTTTGTTCCCCTGCAAGGCAGCTCCTCCCTCAGGTGGAATCAGGACACGGGTGCAAAGCCAGGGCAAATGTTGCAGCGTGCACAGGATATGGGGCGTCGGAACCAATGTGGGCTATCGCCAGCAGGTTGGCAGGACTCCCTTGGTGGGTGGCTTTCCTGGGCGCAACCAGAGAGCAACGTCAACCATTGACATGCCCTCACCAGGGAAAGCATCCTGGGCGCCCTTTGCAGAAGATAGCAGCCATGCACGCCATTTCACTCATCAGACAAACCATGTTGTCAAGGCAGAAGGACCTTCTCAATAGGACAGATCCACACAGAATGCCCCCCCCTCCCCACACCCTACAACTGCACCTGGGATCGTGGCCTCGCTGCAGAGGTCTCCACAGTAGACTTGTCTGCAGCAACGGAGACAGAGCAGAAGAAGAGCCAGCGTTGCCATCTGGATTAGCTTCCTTGATCTGGCCATTCTGCACATGCCCAGACCAAGAGGCAAGGGAAGGCACCCACAGGGGGGCAGAAGCAAAGTGAGAGACAGAGATTCATCTGACCCCCAGGGCCAGACAAAATCAGTTGGCTGCTAGCAGTCAAATCTTATTTCAACACGGGCAATGGGACAATACCCCCCGCCATCTAACAGCAGGGCTGTACCAGCACAGCAGGCATAAACTCTCGCTCTTTCAAGGAGTTTTGCACAGGGAGAACTTCTCCGTTAATTAGCGGGACAGAGGGAGGGCATTAGGTTGGAAGCATCCCACAATAGTGTTAATGCCCAGGCATCTGGGCATGGTACGAGATAACAGTCCTAAGTGCATTGTTTGGGAAAGATCCCTCCCCACTGCCCCCCCCCAAGGTCTTTGTCAAAAGGAGTACACTCCGTCTGCCTCTTACTCCCCCCCCCCACCCAGAATCTGGGTGAAGCAGGAGAGGGCAAGGAAATGTGGTCCTGGGAGGTCCGTGCATCCGCCAAGAGCCATCAGCAGGTGTGGCTGTCTCTCGTATCCACCGCCAGGCGGCCTCTTGCACACTCAAACCCAACAGTTGCCACATATGCATGGACCCCGGACACACACACATCGACGCACGCAGCTGCTTCGTCCCGTGCGGCATGGACTCTGCTCGCAGGATGGTGCCCCTCGCCCTCGTGCCTGTGTCCTTCCGGGTCAGCAGGGCACCACCACCACCCAAGGAGCGGGCAAGGGGTTCCGATGCCAAAGGCTGGGGACGCTGCATAACTTAAGGGTGATGTGGAACTCCCGGCGCTGGGCACGGCATCTCCCGCTCGTGGTTTGCGCTTCTCTGATGTCTTCATACTTCCCTGCAGACAAAACAGGTTATTTAGATGGTTCTATTTTTCGGGGAGGGGGGAAGAGATGCTGGAGCTCACCACGAACCTCTCCCTTCTTCTCTTAGAATGGCAATGGCGTTTGCCTGGGAGGGGCCGGAGCTGAACTCCAGTGAGCTCCAACTGGAAAAACAAGCCCTCTTTCTACTGTTAGCTAAGTTCTTTCAAAAGGAGAGTGTGAAGCTGGAGGTAGCGGAACAATGTGAGCTAGAGTTCTTTCAAAAGGAGAGTGTGAAGCTGGAGGTAGCGGAACAAAGTGGGCTAGAGGATCAGGAAGAGAGCTGAAGCCTTTACATAAGAGGAGCCTTGCTGGATCAGGCCCATTCAGTCCAGCTTCCTGTTCTCATAGGGGCCAACCAAATGCCTTTACTGGGAAACCCTTAAGTAGGAGCTGTGCACAAGAGCAACATTCTCCCCTCCTGCGGCTTCCAGCAACTGGTATTCAGAAGCATCACTGCCTCTGACCCCAGAGAAAGAGCACATAACCGTCAAGGGTCCCTGTTTTCCTGGGAAATTCATGGAATTGCAGAAGAAATCAGGAATGACCCATCTCCCCGCTCCAGCGCTGCTGACAAACACGGGACGATGATGGGCCAGGGCTTGCACTTACTTAGCAGGGCAACCTTCAGGAAGTGGAACCCTTGTGCATGGGGAAGGCATTTCCGCACTCGAGGGGGGGCGACAGACTCAAGGAATGCTCTTGCCAGCCCCTCTCTGCCAACGCCAAAGTTGTTGCCCCCGTTATGGTGGCGTGAGGTGCAGCGTGGGTGGAAGAAGTGAGTGAGCAGGGAAGAGAGCAGCTACCGGGAAGGGGCTGCAGCACAGGAGGCAGTCAGCCGACATGCGTGTCATTTGGTGTCATGCTCCTGAGCAAGCCAGCTGACACACATCCTGACTTTCTGCTGGAAAATGTTGGAGGGTATGAAAGCACAGCCCTCATGGCTAGCAGCCATCGCTAGCCTTCCCCTCCACAAATTTATTCAATCGTCTTTTAAAGTCACCCAAATTTGTGGCCACCCCTGCCTCCTGGGGAAGGGAGTTCCCCTTCTCTCCTCCCCCTCCCCCCAGGCCAGCCCAGCCCAGCCCAGTCTCCCCAGCAGCACTCACGAGGCAGTGAGCGTGGAGTTGAGCAGCAGCGTGGTTCGGATCCGGTAGAGCTGCGCCAGCGTCAGCTTGCGGTGCTGGCTCGCCTGCGGGTCCGACAGAGTCCGGCGGGCGGCAGGCAGCTCCTCTCCCCGGCACTCTCTGCCCAGCCAGCAAGGCGCTTGCAGCCCCGCAGAGGCGGCGGGCAACGCTGGGGAAACGCAGAGCCCGGCTGGCGAACCCTCCTCGGCCTCAGACAGCTCCGAGGTGCTGCTGTTGCTGCTGCTGCTGCCACCCCCGCCGCCCCCCCGCCCTGCTTTGCCCAGTCTGTGGCCCTGGGGCCCATTAGTCCGCGGGGAGCCCAGCAGGAACATGGCCGGGCAGAGTTCAGAGAGGCTCTTGCTCTGGGCCAGCTGCAGGGAGGCTGGCAGCATCTGCAAAAGGTTTGCCTCTGATTTGGACTTGAGCACCTTGGTCTTGGCAGGCAGCAGCTGGACTGGCACCTGCCGCCGCAGTTTCGGGGAGCCGGTCCGTTGCAAGGGGGTGGGGGCGCCGTCCTCCTGCTCTGTAGACCCACCAGCCTCCTCCTGCTGTTGCCGCTGCTGCTGCTGTTGCTGCTGCCGCTGCTGTTGGTCTGCAAATTCCTGGAAGGAAGTGGGCGACAGGGTGCCATAGGCGCTGTCGATGGAGGCCGACCGGCATGACCCGGACTCCGGTTTGAGGCAGTGGTTGGCAGTGCTGGCAGGGAGGGCATCGCCCAGTTCCATGGTGGGTGTTGTGGAGGAAGCTGTGGTGCTGATGGACGCTTCATCGGACTGGGAGCTGAAGGGACCCACCTCGAAGTCGGGGGAAGGGGGGCCCTCGCTGGCATCCACCACCACCACGGAAATGGTCTCGGTGGAGCCGTCAGAGAGGCTGCAAAGAGGAGGCAGGGAGACATCAGGAAGGAGCTGGTTGCCAGTTAGCTTTTAAGATCAATTTGGGCTTGATTTCAAGAGAGGAGTCTTTGACTAAATATTAGGAAGAATGAGGCAAGGGCCTTCCTATGGTGACCCCTCCGCGACGGACCACCCTTTTTCTTGGAGGACATATGCTTCCCTAAATCTAATTCGTGGGCTACTTTTACTCCACCAGGCATTTTGGGGAATGAGGGTTCTTGCTGCCCCTATCGGAGGTTTGTGGCACATGAATGAGGTTATTTTGTAATCGGAATGTTTCCAAAACTTCTGACAGGTAAGGCTGACTCTTTCATTTCTGAATTAGGAGACCAAAAGTGCACTTCAACTGTATGGGGACAAGTGTGAGGGGATAAGATGGACCCTTCTTCAGAGGTGAGCAAGTAGAGTTTTTTTATATAAATAAAAAAAAAACTTATTTTTGGCAAAGTTCTTATCACGGATTTTGTAGCATTCTGTTCTTCTGCACTCTGCAGCACCCTTGCGGGCCTCAGAAGCCCTTGCCTGCAGAGCTGGCATCCTCTCAGCCCTCCCTTGTGGAAGGTTCCCTCAGCCTCCTCCCCTCTCCCCTCTCCTTGGGAGTCCTCTGGGCAGCCACTGCTGCCACCTCTGGTCTCTGAGCTAAAGAGGAGGTGCCTCCTGACACTGTCCAACAGGGGCCTGGGAAGCCAGCCCCAGAGGCACGATTCACCTGGGGAGCTTGCAGCCAGGGCTGCTGCAACAAACAAATAGTTGTGCAAGCCTTTGGGAAGCAGAGACGTGAGAGGGCAACGGAGGAAGGGGAGGAAGGAAAGTGGGACAGGGGCCAGCATTGCCCGTGGCACCCCTGACCATCATTCAAGGCACCCCAGGGTGCTACGGCATACTGCTTGAAAACCACTGCCTTATGTCAATAACAGAGCCTGTGGCTCAGGGGCCACATGCGGCCCTCTGTATCTGGCACTCAGGATTCTCCCTAAAGAATATCCCTGCTCCCCAGGCCACACCTCTCATGGACCCTGCTTCACACACCTCCATTAAAAAGGGTCCCTGAGGATCATCTCATCCAACCCCCCTGCAATGCAGGAATATGCAGCTGTCCCACACGGGGATCAAACCTGCAACCTTGGCATTATCAGCACCACGCTCTAACCAGCTGAGCTATCCAAGCAGATCTAAACTGTGGTGTGGGTGGGCGTAGAGGGGAAGCCTCTCATTAGTGCATGGCTGGAAAATGGCCTTCTTTACACAATAAGCATCACTTTTCCTTCCGGCCACACTCGGCGCTGGCATGTGGCCCCTGGAAAGCTGTGCAGGAGGGCACGTGGCCCTCAGACCACAAACAAAGCCCCCTCTGCTCCTGCCTGTCTCCCCGCCCCAAGCATACCACTGCTGTGAGTCCAAGCTGTTGGTGCTCTTGCGGAGGATGGTGGGGGAGCTGGCTCCCGAGGTGCCACTCTCCCCGTCCTCTTCCTCCTCTTCTTCCTCTTCTTCTTCTTCCTCCTCCTCTTCTTCCTCAAGGCTTTGCAGCTGCTGCTGGCTGCGCTGGTGCTCCTGCAGACGGAGGTGCTGCAACTTGTTCTGCAAGAAGGCACAGGAGGGATCGGATAAGCAGAAAGACCCAGCAGATACTACAGTGGAAGGGTGTCGTTACAGCACGTTTTGCACCAAGCACTCACCGTCTCAATTTGCTCAAGATGCATCTAGGCATATGGATCAGCATATGCAGTTTTTATGCAAGTTGGTGCTATAGTATAGGCCAACGATCAGCACTTTTTAATACCTCGCAGTGACTCCGACTCCAGAGACACAAGAAAACAGAGAATCCCCCAACGGGTGGACTAGAAGCTGCAGAGAAACATCCCCAGACGCAGATTGCGGCAAGCAAAGGCTTGCTTCACGCGTAACACCAAACCATGGTTTGGTTTGAACCTCCAAATCTAGCCCGGCAAGAATAACCATGGCTTGTTTTCCTGCATTGCTGGGGGGTTGGACTTAGATGAGCCTTTGGGTTCCTCCCAAGTCTACAAGTCTATGATTCTGTGATAACAAACATGGTTTGTCGTTAGTTTGCAAACCATGGCTTGCTTTAATGGCTTGGTGTTCTGTCTGAACCCACCCCACGCCAGGCACTCCCCAAGCTGAAAGGGTGCAAGAAGAGAGATAGCATCTAGAAAACAAACCATGGTTTCTTTGCTCCTCTGTGAGACAATTTGTGGTTTGTTGAACAAACCATGGGTAAGGCGGCATGAAGGAGACCGGGGTTAATTATTACGGACATAATATTTGATAAAGAAATAAAGGAACAATAGATGAAAATTAAAACCTCACACAGGAAGAAGAAAGGAGAACTTCACTTGCAAATTTAGAAATTACTAAATGTGTTAATACCAATTTAAGTCAATCACTGTAGCTGGGGTATAAGGAAATTTATCAAGAGTGGATTGTAATTGGACTGAGCAATAGTTTGGAAGCAGGACGAAAGGGAATCAACAGACCTTTTGAGTACAGCATGTGGGGGGGGCATATAATTCTTTTTTAATAATTGGCTATGTGATTGATTTGTATTTGAGTTGGTACTGCAATTTGGAATTGATATAATAAGGCTTACATGGAAGTTTTGTAATTGAAAATATTTTTTTAAAAAAAATTAAACAAACCAATGGTAAAGGACCCCATGGTTTAGTACTATAGGCAGAGCCAGCAAGTGCCCTTGGTGGAGACAGATCCATACCCAAAAAACGGACAAGCAAAGGGGAGAAGTTCTCGAGTAAGACCCCCAAACAGAGTTCTAGATCACTGGAGGGAAGAAGTTATCAAAAGGGTGAGGGGCTATTGAAAAAAATGGCACAGGGCACTGTCATCGGGGGCTGGCATCGCCTTAAATGCATTTTGTGAAACAAGTAGAATAAATGAGTAAAAATGAAAACAGAAAGATAAAATAAATAACAGCTGAACAAAGTCTACATGCCCAGAGGTAGTGGGAGTCTCAATGCCAGTTCCTGGAGGCAAAGGGCAGGGAGTGCGGCTGTTGCTTGACAAGATGTGCTCCCAGCTGAAGAACTCATCTTCCCAGTGAGCGTAGGAGTTGGGAAAGAGGATGGGGGGGGGATAAACTGCAGCAAAAGAAATCTATTCATAGAATCACAGAATGGTAGGAGTTCGAAGGGGTCCCGAGGATCATCCAATCCATCCCACTGCAACGCAGTAATCGCTGCTCAAGAATCCCTGGAGGGTGGTCATCCGACCTCTCTTAAAAAACCTCAAATGAAGGAGAGGAGGAGATCCTCCTTGGGTAGGAATGAGGAATGTGCAGCCCTCCAAGTATCGCTGGACTCGTTCCCATCGGACCCATCCAGCGTGGTCGAGGATGATGGGAGTTGTAGTCCAGCAAAGCCTGCAGAGGCAACAGAGTGCCCACAACCTCCACCTTTCGGGGGGAATCCTCTTGGTTCCCACAGCACCCACCTGGGCGTTGCAGACAGCCTCGATCCAGCTCCGGCACAGAGACTGCCCACTGGTCTGGAAGGTGTAGGCTCCCACCGCGCTCCGGAACTCGTTCAGGTAGATCAGCAGGAAGGAACCTGATGAGGAAGACAAGGGAGGGAGCCTGGTGTTAGGTTAGCGGTTACTCCTGCGTGCAGGTGACAAGGGAAAGGTGCTGCCGGCACAAGCTCGGCTTCAGGAAGCTGAATGGTGGAAGATTCAGGACAGGTCGAAGAGCCTACTGGATCAGGCCAGTGGCCCACCTAGTCCAGCATCCTCATCTCACAGCGGCAGGTGGCCCAATGGGGAGCCTGCAAAGAGGATATCCAAGGAAGTTGAAGGTTGGGAGGCTCAGGACAGGCAAACGGAAGTAAAAAATTTCCTGCATTGCATTAGTTAACCTGTGGGACTCACTCCTGCAGGAGGCAGTGGTGGCCAATGATGTTGGATGGCTTTGAAAGAGGAGTTGGCAGATTCATGAAGAAGGCTAATAGCCACGGTGGCTGCGCCCTGCCAGTACAGTTGCAGGAAGCAATGCTTCTGAATACCAGTTGCTGGAAACCGCAGGAGAGAAGAGAGGGCTCCTGCGCTTGAATCCTGCTGGCTGGTTTCCCACAGGCATCTGTCTGGCCACTGCGAGAACAGGATGCTGGACTAGATAGGCCATTGGCCTGATCCAGCAGGCTCTTCTGATGTTCAGCCTCCCAAGGTCAGGCTCCTTAGGACTGATAAGGGATTGTGCAAACTAAGAGGAATTCCATCCCCTCCTCCCTTTCTATGATTTATCTTCATCGATTGCAGAAGCAAAAATCTGGATTCCTTTGGAGCAGGTTTCGACATTCTCCAGGGCCAGGATCACACAGCCCTTATCACAGGGCAACTTATGCATGCAGATTTTCCCTGGATTGGGAATATCTGAGTTTAGTATCGAGAAAATGTGGGCTGCCAGCTAGATAGGGAGAACATAGCGTGGGTGACACCACAAAAATCTACACTAAACTCCCGTTTGTGGAATGCTCTCCGCAGGGAGGTTCAGGTTGGCACCTTCATTATACACCTTTAGGTGCCAGGCAAAAACATTCCTCTTTAACCATGCCTTTGGCTGTTTGACATCCAATGCCCTTTTAAAATGTATTGGGGGGGATTATTGGGTAGTTTTTAATTTTTATTGTGTATTATGTGTTTTTATATGGATATAATTCAGTATACAAATAACAACAACAAGTGGATGAGTGCATTGTTTACAAAAAGCAGTTGCGGGGGGATCAAGATTGAGGTTGTGGCTGTGGCACAGCTCAAGGGGTTAATCCTACAGTGCAGACATATACCAGCTGTCTGTGGAAAAATTACCCAACTCACAAACACCCCTCACCAGGATCCTTGAGCGCACGGCACACCAGCTTGTCAACCAGCAATGGCTGGCGGATGACCTTTGTGCGTTCGGCCTTCTTCACCGGTTTGGTGATGAGGAAGAGGTCCGTGAAAAGAAAGCAGTAAACATCCATCTGGAGAAGAAAAATATGCCAAATGATCAGAGCATCCTGTGTGGAGCTTGATGCAGGGGCGGGGGAGAGAGAAGGGGGCAGGAATGGGGGCTCTTTCTAGAGAGGACAAGGGATGCTATGCACCACATTAGTCTGCAAGCAAAACGTAAACCACCACCACCCCGGGAAAAATTCCTCTCCACCCTCTGCACATGGAAAGCTAGCATGTCAGGGAAAATACTTTTCTGCCTGGCTTTCTGCATGCAAAGGCAGTGTCTCAGCCTCTGGCTTTGTGGGTAGAAGTTCCAGGCTGAATCACATGAGACCCCCAAGTCTGAGTTGCAATAGTAACAAGAAGAAGAAGAAGAAGAAGAAGAAGAAGAAGAAGAAGAAGAAGAAGAAGAAGAAGAAGAAGATGATGATTTCCCCTGCCCATCAGGGCTTACCTTACTGTCTTTGCCTTCTTTCATTTTAAGGCTTCCCTCCAGCAGAAGCTGCCGCGTCTCCTCGGCGGAGGTCCCTGGGATGGGGGCTGTCAGGTCCAGGCGCAAGAACTCCTTCAGGATCTGAGGAAAGGGGGTTAAAGCCAAAAGAGTTCAGGCGCCTGAGACACTCCCTCCACCCACCCAGCCCAGACTGCCGTCTCGGGCACCCTTTGCCCACCCTTCTCCCCCATGTCGCGGTCACAGCCTCGCCACCCACCTTGTCCACTTCATCAGTGCTTCCCTCCACCACCTCGTAGGCATCGATGCGGCTCAAGATGCTGGCCAGGCGCTGCTGCTCCTGCCTCTGGCGCATGCGCGAGTTGATGTGGTTGATGAAGCGCTCCACCGAGTTGATCTGGTAGGAGGGAAGCCCGCCAGAGGTTATACCCAGGGGGAGGCAGCAATAAGGAGAGGGCGGCACCCGGCATCCCCAAGCTGGGTGCCTTCCAGCTGTGCTGATCTACAACTCCCAGCTGCCAGTGGTTCAGTGCTGATGGAGGGTGTTGGGTGTCCAGCAACATCTGGAAGTCACACAGTTTGGGGAGGCTGGCCCAGGCCAGATGTCTCCATGAAGCCCCAGAACCAAGATGTGAATGCAACAGCCCTCTCCTGCTGTAGTCCTCCCCTGGAATCAAATACTTAGAGGTAGACTGCTTCAGGTGCTGGAGGTTCCATCGTGGCTGGACTTTGTCGGCGTTAGGTAGGTTCGCCCTCAAATGCAAACTGAACTGTGTTTCTCCCCATCCCAACGGAGTCCCAGCCCTTCCTGAGATGGATTTGGGTGCAAACGTTTGCTGAATTCCTTGCATCTCCCAACACACAATCACCTACGCTAGCAGGCGTACCAGGGCGCACTGGCAACACTTTACCATGGTGATGATGGCCTCCCGGGTGTGGGGGTCTTCCGTCTTCTTAAGCACCGACTTCAGCAGCAGAGGGTATTTGGTGAGGCGCTGGTGAGGCTTCACCAGCATGTCGCTCAGCTTGAGCCGATTGCACTGTTTGTGCTTCTCGGCCCACTGCAAGTGGAAGAAGGCAAGCGTCAGTTCCTGGAGCCAAGAAACAGGCCACTAGCCAGTCCGTCACTACTAGCCAGGGGCTTAGCTCCCATCAGGAACACAAGCCACCAGCCCAGGAATGGACAGTTTCCAAAAGCAGCCCTAGGTGACAGACAGTCTCATATTCTAAAGAGTGGCCAATTCTTGGTGTTTCCAATAGTTCTGTCTCGGCCTCCAGACAAAACTCTGTAAAAAAAGCAACGGTCCACTCTGCAGACTGTCTGCCTGGTTCGAGGAAAAGGAAAAGCACCTATTGGCTAGTACCTCTGCCATCATCAACCCACCGCTTCCCCAGACCCTCCAGAGCCGTTTTGAAACTGCTTTTAAGATTGTTCCCCTCTTTTAGCCGAACAATAATCAGAGAAAATTAATTATAGAATTGTATCATTGGCAGGGACCATCAGGGACATTTTGTCCAACACCCCACAGTGCAGGAAGATACAGCTGGCCCATACAGGGCTCAAACCCACAACCTTGGCGCTATCAGCACCATGCTCCAACCAACTGAGCTAACCACATAGCACTCCTAAAGTGTGGGGCTTAAATAGCATGACTAGGAGAGGTGAGCATTGGGCTTGGCACCTCTGCTTAGCCAGCATTTAACTTGCTGGTGACAGATGCCTGCAGCTTTTCTGAATGTAGGACTCAACTTTGAGGGCAGCAACAGGTGTGGGATTCGTAGGATGGTCACAAAGAGAGGGGTGGGTGGGTTGGAAACAGCCGCCTTACCGTGACGTAGATGCGAAACAGTTCATTGTCCCGCAACAAGTTCCTCATGTACTCCATGCAGCCTTCCTCCTCCATGCAGTAGCGGATGTAAGGCTTAAAGTGGGAGCCAAACTGCAAGAGAAAAGCATCAGACTAAAGACACGGGTGCAGGGAGGCAGGAGCAGCGGAGGAAAGCGAGGGCCACCTGAGCAACCCAACTGGCCCTGCGCAGTGGTCCGAAACCGCAGATTCTAGGAGCTTCTCCCTTCTGCTCTCCAGCACCACCCCTGTTGATGGCCAGAGATGGTACTGCAGCTATCTGCTCAGCAGAGACCAATTTTTACAAGGAGTCTGTTGGGTTGCATTTGGTCCTGGAAAAGCTGCTCGCTCTGGTTCGGGTCCAACTATTGGATCAAAACCAAGCTGACACCAGATTGCCCGGCCGTCTTTCTCGGCCTCTCAGTGCCCCCTGCCGGGCGACTTGCCTCATTGGGGTACCTTCAATAGCCAGATTTCAACCTCCATTACAACTTGTTGGTATAGTAAAACAGAACATGCTTCAGAGGCCTTTCACGCTCCTCTGCTGATGCAGTTCTGGGACACTGGAATGGTCTCCAGCGGGTTGCTCATTTTCAGGAACAAAGCACCATACTCTCCTTGCTGCACCTGCAGGCAGGCACACTCACTGCATGCACACCTACCATCTTGAAGCCCTTGAAGAAGTCCGTGGGGTCTAGCAGAGCCCGGCTGGTCCTGGCCTTGTCCAAAACGGGGGCCATGACGCTTCTCCAGAGAGCACGGTGCAGCTGAATGATTTCCTGGATGTTGCTGAAAAGACGCTCAGCTTCCACCTGCAGAGTGGGGGGAAAGCAGACTCTGAGACCCTTCTTACACTCTCGAGCAGTGCCAGATTTACATGTAAGCTAAACAAGCTGTAGCTTAGGGCCCCACTCTCTTCGGGCCCCCCAAAAAAATTAAAGGGGGAAAAAAACACTGGGTGTACATTTCCAAAATATAAGATAAAAAAACAAATAATACAAAACCTACATACAGCAACAGTGTTTTGTGTTGTGTAGGCTCCTATGATGTAAGGAATGGGCTCCGCCTGCTAGCAAATATCACTGGTTTGCTCATTTCTATATATAGGGTGCCTACATTCTGCATGTGCAAATGGCTTTAGATACCTATTAGGTCCATAAATTATCATATGGCATATATTCAACACAAAAATCAGTGACAATTTAAAGGGACATATAAAGGGCCCCATTACCTTCAGTAGCTTAGGGCCTCATCAAACCTAAATCCGGCCCTGCACTCAAGTCACCTGCCAAGAAGAGCACCCCTGGGTCAGACTACCATTTGCTACTGTCACTCAGTGCACACTGCTCTCTCTGAACAGAGGTGCCACACACCAGGCACCATGGCGGGAGCCATCGAGAGAGGCACACATGCACCCAGCCCCCAGACTCCACCATGAATTTGGCCAAGCCCCTTTCAAAGCCACCCACTCCAGCAGCTTCCAACATGTGGTGTCCCACAAAGAAAGTGCAAAGGGCATGAAAATCTACAGTGACTCTCATCTGCCTGAATCTCCTTCCGATCCACTTCACCAGATTATTTCAGCTTTCAGGCGGTAAGAGCTGTTTGGAAGTGCAATGGTCCCCCTCGGGAGGACTCTCCGTCCTTGGAGGTTTTTAAGCAAAGGTTGGATGGCCATCTGTCATGGATGCTTTAGGTGAGATTCCTGCGTTGCGGGGGGTTGGACTAGATGACACCTGGGGTGCCCCTCCAACTCAACGGTTCTATGATTCTGTTATTCCATAACACAAGAGGAGGCAGTGTGGTGCGGCAGTTAGAGAGACCAGGGTTCAAATCCCCTCACCCTGCTCAGTCCCAAACTGCATTGGGTGACCTGGGGCCTGTCACTGACTATCAGCCTAACCTACCTCACAGGTTTGTTGTGGGGAATAAATGAGGAAGAGAGGGGAGAACTATGTATGCCACTTTGAACTCCTTAGAGCAGGGGTCCCCAAACTAAGGCCCGGGGGCTGGATGCGGCCCAATCGCCTTCTAAATGCGGCCCACGGATGGTCTGGGAATCAGCGTGTTTTTACATGAGTAGAATGTGTCCTTTTATTTAAAATGCAACTCTGGGTTATTTGTGGGGCCTGCCTGGTGTCTTTACATGAGTAGAATGTGTGCTTTTATTAAAAAGGCATCTCTGGGTTATTTGTGGGGCATAGGAATTCGTTCATATTTTTTCCAAAATATAGTCCGGCCCCTCACAAGGTCTGAGGGACAGTGGACCGGTCCCCTGCTGAAAAAGTATGCTGACCCCTGCCTTAGAGGAAAGAAGGCTGGATAGAAATGCAATCAATCAATCAGTCAATCAAAGTCATCCCAACTGTTGAAAACGCAGGCGACAGTTCTTAAAGTGATAGCTGGGATGGACAGCTGGGATGGAAATACTTCCAGGATAGGGAGTTCTGCTCTGCAGCCTGATGCAACTACATTTATCCAGAGTTCCTTCTCGATCAAACAGGTTGAGTGTGTTTTCGTTGGGAAAACCTGATCAATGCACTGCTGGGACCCGAGAGAAGCATTTGCATGATGCAAGAGTTGCCTTGGGCATATCTCTTTCATCTCTTCAAATAGCTTCTGTGTGCCACAAAGCCTGCCAGAGCGTCGTGTGGTTAAGGTATTTCTCCAAACAGTGAAAGATCGCAAGACGGTTTCTTGTCAGAAATGGGGGGGGGTGGGGGAGAGGGAGAGAGAGAGAGAGAAACTGGGCCACTTCCTCAGAGCAGATAAGAGACCAGTGGGGCAGAGGGGAGGGTGCTGCAGAGACGGCGTTCTGCTACAAAGCCACCGGGAGCAGGAGGCAGACCCATTACTGGCACAGGAAAAGTGAGGTTTGGCCCTGGAGGGTGACATCTGACATTTCTGGGGCAACAGCCATGTTCAACAGGAGAGGATGCTTACCTCACAAAGCAGCCCCGATTCCTGCAAGTTCAACAGGCAACACAGGAACAGCTGAGGAGGAAAGAGAGAGAAATGAGCTATTGCAATGGGGCTCGGTTGTGGGGGTCGCCGTCTGGTTAGAGAGCCAGCAAACAAAAGTGATGTTGGTCGTGATCCAGGGGTTTTGATCTGACACTGCTTTAAGCGAAGGGAAAGGCAAGGATAGAATGGCCGCTGTATTTCATGCATTGGCAACCTCAAGGCTGGATTACCGCAATGCACTCTCTGTGGGGCTGCTCTTGGTCTTGGTTTGAAAGCTCCAGCTGGTGCAGAATGCGGTGGCCAGATTGCTGATGGGGGCACCTGACGGAGAACATGTGACGCCTTAGTTAAAGCACCAGCCCATCTACTATGCAGCCTGGTTCAAGGTCCTTGTCTTAATTGACAAAGCCCTGAACAGCTTCAGCCCCAGGGTACCCCAGGGACGGCCTGAACCCTTATCTCTCAGCTGGGCCACCAAGATCCTCTGCAGGAGCATCGTTGGTCGTTCCCTGAGCAGGTGCAGCTCATTTGACAAAAGCAAGGAACGGAGTCTTCAGTGTCATTAACCCTGTTCTGTGGAACTCCCTGCCACTGGAGTTTCAGCAGGCACCTTGTCTTTCAACTTTTAAACACCTGCGGAAAACTCTTCTATTCCATCAGGCATTTATGCAGGCAAGTGAGAGCACATTGTACTACATTTCTGGTTTAAACTTATGCATTGTATGGTTTTATGCAGGGGTTACGTTCAGAGACACCGCACATATGGTGTATAATTGAAACTCAATGAAAAAACCTGCAAACACCCGGTTCTGCCCCCTCCCCCTCCCATTCCGCCCTTTTAGTGACGTTTCAGTGGCATCTTTATGATGTTTCCGGGTCACTTCCAGGTTCAGCACAATGTGGTTGTACACAGTCGCACACTTATTGAACATGCTTAGACAGGGGGCTGCCTGTATTTTATTTTTTTATAAACCACACTGGGGTGTGTGTGTGTGTGTGTGTGTGTGTGTGTGTGTGTATATATATATATATATATATATATATGTATATATATATATATATATATATATATATATGAAGAGCAGTATTTAAATATTTTTTATGAATGAATGAATATGCTTCAAGACTTCTGTGTCCTCAAACCCAGCCAGATGGGTGGGGTATAAATAACAAATACATACAATTATTATTATTATTATTATTATTATTAAACACATCACTTCATCTAAGACACTTACATCTGTGATGACCTTCAGTTTCCTTATGTAGGAGGCTTCTGTGTGCAGCAGTTCCCAAATAGCTTCCTGCTGGTGACATTGCCGGCGTGTCAAAACCTAGGAGGGTTAAGAGTCAGAGGCAGGGTTAGGGGCTTCTTCTTTTTACCATTACTTTCCTAAGAATATGACAAGCCCCCTTCTGAATCCATTCCCTCCGTGGGGGGGGGGGGACTGGATCCAGCCAACTACATCCTGGGTTTCCCCACCCCCCAGAGGACCGCTCCGACGAGTGGGTGGGGCCACCCGTCAATCACCTGACACCAAAGGAAAACCAAGGCCAAGTAAGGCTCAAAGGGACCGGCCCATCAGCCGACAACCCTGATTCCTCCAAAGAGACAGTAGCGCAGCGAATTGGCAGGCTCGAAGCTTCTGGGGAGCCCACAAGCAGGGCTCCGAGTACGTTCCCGAGCATGACCTTTAAAGCCCTAAACGGCCTCCGCCCTGTATACCTGAAGGAGCGTCTCCACCCCCATCGCTCAGCCCAGACTCCTCCGAGGGTCTTCTGGCATTTCCCTCACTGCGAGAAGCGAAGTTACAGGCAACCAGGCAGAGGGCCTTCTTGGTAGTGGCGCCCTCCCCGTGGAAAGCCCTCCCTTCAGATGTCAAGGAGATAAAGAACTACACAACTTCTAGAAGACACCTGAAGGCAGCCCTGTATCAGGAGGTTTTTTAATGCTTGATGTTTTTAGACATGCTGCCCAGAGTGGTGGGGTATGAATAATAAAATTATTATTATTGGAAGCAAACCCCTGCCCTGTTGGTTGACCCCAGCATACTGGTACACTGTTCCTAAAAGTGGAGGTTCCACTGGCAGACCTGAATCTGTCCAATCCCTTTAAACAAATAAAAAGCCATCTAAACTAGCAGCAGCCAGCCTACGCCTCACCCAGGGATGCAGATTTCCACAAAGTTAATTGTGCGGGGGGGAGAAAGGACTTTCCTTTTCCTGTCTGTCTTAAATCAGCTGACAGATACCTTCACTGGGGTTGGGGGTTCAGGTGAAAGCTTTATTGGAGAACTGAGCCCAGCTAGGTCAAGATCACAGCAGCCAGCCTTCTCCATAAAAGTGTAAGAAGAGTCGTCTGCTGGATCTGGTCAATGGCTCATCTGTCCCAGCATCCTGCTCTCACCGAGTCAAAGGGGAAACCTGCAAGCGGGACCCGAGCACAAGAGCAGCTCTCTCCCTCCAGGGTGGCTTTCAAAACTGGTATTCTGAAATACCAGCTGGACAGCAGAGGCGTCCTGCTCCCACCTCACCTCTGTGCCCTCAATGATCTCCTGCCAGCTGTCTTCCAGGCACAGGGCGGCATCGTCATCCTCCTCCTCCTCTTCCCAGGAATCCTGATCGAAGCGGAGCTGCTGGGGGAATTTGGGGAGGCCAAAGTGGCTGTAGGAGTGAAGCCTGCTTTCCAGCTGTTCCATCTTGTCCATCTCCTGGAGGGGTACAAAAAGGAGGGCTGAAAAAGGAAGTCTGGGGGTGCTGCTGTGCGGTGCCAGGAGTGGTGCCCTGGTTGGAGTGCCGGACTAGGACCTGGGAGAGACCAAGGTTCGAATCTCCGCTGAGTCATGAAGCTCACCTGGGGCCAGCCACTGCCTCTCAACCTGGCATTCCTCACAGGGGTGTTATGCAGGACCACATGGGGAGGGAGAAAGGAGGCCTGTGAGACGAGGGTTCAAATCCTGTTTCCCATAATGGCCCGCTGAATGAAGGGAACATCCTCTCCTAGCTTCCTGTCCTTTGGCAGCTGGTTCCCTGAGGTAGGTATCATGGATGGACAAGGACCTAAAAGAAGCCTTCTTGGACCAGACCAAAATAGTATAGGAATCTGCCTTCTACCCCCCCCCCCCAAAAAAACAGGCTACTACTGGTCCATACTCTCCATATAAACTGACCCAGGCCTTGCAAACATCACCTGAGGCCCTTCTCCGTGTGCCGCCTCACAGAAGGTCTGGAGAGTGGCAACACAAGAACAGGCCTTTTCAGTGGTGGCTCCCTGTGTGTGGAATGCTCTCCCCAAGGAGACTCACCGGGTGCCTGTTTAGTGCATTTGTCTCTCATCTGTGTTACGTAGTAACTCTAAAACCAGACCTTTGGCTGATTAAGCAATCTATGGCCTTTTAAATATGTTTGTGGGCGGGGGTTGTTGGTTTTTGTTATAGTCATGTGTATTTTGTGCTTTCATTTTGAGTTTTTTATGCTGTAAACCGCCCTGTGATCTTCAGATGAAAAGTTGTATATAAATTCAATTTATAAATAATAATAAAATATCATTAGGCACCAGGCAAACCACCTGTTCTTCTTCAGGCCTTTGGCTATTAATAAACTTTGAGTGGTCAGGATGTTTCAATCCTGCCTATTAAAAACAGGATTGCCTTCTAGAGTTTTCCCTCCTATTGGTTTTATACCTATGGGTTTGTTTATTACGGCGTCGTTTTGAGTTCCTTTTGTAAAATAACTGAATTTAAATAATTGTTTAATAATAATAATAATAATAATAATAATAATAATAATAATAATAATAATAATCTAGCTTAGTATTGTCTACAATGACTGGTTGTGGTTCTCCAAGGATTCAGACAATAGTCTTTCCCAGAACTGTCTGGCGATGCCAGGATAGAATCTTGAAGCCTTTTTCATCTAATGCTTTTTCATCTAATTCTGTCCCCTGCCTCTGATTTCCCAAAATAGGGTATGAAGGAACCAGCCTGCTCCCACCGATGCTTCCCAGAAAAGAGTATTTAGTGGCACATGACCCTCTGATATCACAGATATCAGGCCTCCCTCCAACTGCCAGCTGCCGTAACTGAGGCCACTGGAAGGCAAGGAAACTGGAGCTCTTTCCTTGCGCTTAGACCCAGTTCCATGACCTACTGAACTTGGTAACTAGCGCCTGAAGATTCATCCACAATTAACTTTGCTCCACATTTCTAGGCACTGGCCCGGGCTTTCTGGGACTGTGCCTGACAGCTTTTTATTTTTGCCCTGTTGCTTTCCCCTCAAAAACCCACTCTTCGCTGCTGAATCAGAGCAAACAGCAATCTGAGAAAAACAAAAATGGCTGTTTTCTCCAAATTCAGCGCAAAAGAGTGGGTTTTCATGGGTGGGGGGGGGGGAGTGCAGAGCAGGAAAGCAAGGACATGCACCTAGAAAGTGAAAGGTTAAGTATGGATGGGCCTTGAGTTTATTTCTTTCCTCCTCCCTCCCAAGCCCTTTTCCTTTTGTGCTGTGTCTTTCAGAGAGCAACCTTCCCTGGCCATCCTAACAAACCGCTGAGGGGGAAAGAACTGCCCTCCTTAGTTGATCTGCATGGATCAGCCGATGAAAAGGGGGGGTTGTGTGCTTCCGAGAGTGTCACTGTCTGCTTTTGTATGCGTTCACATCCTATAAATGTGTGCATGAAGAAGAAAAGAAGAAGAAGAAGAAGAAGAAGAAGAGGGAGGAGGAGGAGTTTGGATTTGATATCCCGCTTTTCACTACCCGAAGGAGTCTCAAAGCGGCTAACATTCTCCTTTCCCTTCCTTCCCCACAACTAACGCTCTGTGAGGTAAGTGGGGCTAAGAGAATTCAAAGAAGTGTGACTAGCCCATGGTCACTCAGCAGCTGCATGTGGAGGACTGAAGGAGTGGGGAAGCGAACCCGGTTCACCAGATTACGAGTCTACCACTCTTAACCACTACACCACAAGAACCACCTGCTGCTGCTGCAAACTGCCTCTGGCCATGGAAGTTCCATCTACCCATCACGAATGGCCTCCTCTATGAATGTGTCTCCACCTTGGTCTCTGGCTACCCTTCCTCGTGATCTGACGCCACTTGATTTTGCGGGGGGTGGGGGCGGATCCTGACCTCTCCAGGACACCCTTCCCAAAAGAAAAGGGCCTGCAGGAATCAAAAGGAAAGGACCCGCAGGAATCCACAGGCGGCAGTGCTGGGCACTGGCAACGTACCCGCGTGAAGGGGCTGGCACTGTTGCCAGAACCAAATAACCCGCTGAAGCGGCTGGCAGCCCGGTTCTTCCACGTGTCGATGCCATTGCTGGGCAAGGAGGCGCTGGAGGGTTGCAGGGGGTCGTGGCTCGGGATGCTGGCGTCCCCCAAAAACTCATTCATGTTCTTCCTTTGTCTTCCAGGGGCCTGTGAGGGACAAACAGGGAGAGGAGAGGGAAGTTAGAGAGCTGGAGAACATAAGATTAGCATGCCAGAACAGGCCAAAGGGTGCCCAGTGTCTTGTTCTCACACTGGGCAACTGCAAGGGAAAGAAGGAAGCAGGGCCTGAGAAATTCTCGCCTCCTTCAGTTCCCTGCAACTGGTATTCAGAAGCAGGGTGGATATAAATCAATGTGTTTTTTAAAATAAATAAATAAATAATGGATTTTTAATTATTTAAATTGGATTTTTTAAATTTAAATCAGTTTTTTTTAATTTAAATTGGATTTTTTAAATTTAAATCAGTTTTTTTTTAATTTAAATTGGACTTTTAAAATAAAATGCTTTCGGAGGAAAAATCTTTCTAAAGATAGTTTTCTATTTAAGTTGCATTATAGTCCAAAAGCTATTCATCAGGAAAAAAGGATTTAAGTTTTTCATGTGTGCTAAAACTTGTTGTTTTTTTAAAAAAATTGTTTAACCACTTCAGTAAACAAACATGGATACATATGCTATAATGTTATTGTTTTAGTTAAATAAATGGTTCAAATTGTTATTAAGGAAATGATTATTTTTCTCCTTCCAATAAAGTACAGCAGAAAATTTCATAATTACCTGTCAATGTATTTCTAATAGTATAACCAAATCAGTTATTTTTGACATAACTGTAAAAACTACTCTGAAAATTTATTATTCCAAAAATGAAACCTTTATCTGGTTGTAAATATTAAGATTATACCAGCAAGAATGAGCCTTTCTGTAAAAAAAAAGGAAAAAAAGATTTAAATCAAGTCTTCCTGACTAGTGATTTAAATCAAGTCTTCCAGACTAGTGATTTAAATCGTGATTTTATATCGATTTGATTCACCGGTAAATCAAATCCACCCTGTTCAGAAGCATTGCTGCCTCTAAAAGGAAGGCGTCTGGGTTATCAGGAGAGGCAGAGAGCATCCTGGGGACAATGGAGCCTGTCCCCAAAACCCACAGGGGCACGGCAGCCGCCCATACCTTGAGGAGAAAAGAGAGCTGGAGGAGAAGGCAGAGAAACATCTTGCCTGGTTCTTGGTGCGCAAGCTAATGGCCAGCTGCCTTTTTGTGACCCAGGCAAAAGAGCACATATCCCAAAGCCTCTTGGCTAATCTCCATGCTATTCTAAGCCTGATAAGGATCTCCACAATCACCCAGAATGCCCTCTACCCAGCCACAGGTGCTCTGCAGCGCCCCCAGGCCAGGATCTGGAGCAGGTAAGATCATCTCTAGATCTCTATTCATTGAAACATCATAACCAGACACTGGAGAGACCTGTCAGGAGTAAGCATGGACCAATGGTACCAAAACAGTATGGGAAACAGCTTTACTAAAAATTAATCAATAAGCTGAAAATGACACGGGGACAAATAGAAGAAGATGCCTTCACCCCTTTATGGCTCCCCTTTATCACACACACAGCCCAACAAGACAATGACAAAAATCCACCCACAGCATACAAATCGATATGGCTAACCTGATCCAAAACACCCACCCACCCCACTCACACATGAAAACAAAGACCATCACAGCCAACCACAAATGAACACGCACACCCTAGGCCAGGCATAGGCAACCTTCGGCTCTCCAGATGTTTCGGACTACAATTCCCATCATCCCTGACCACTGGTCCTGTTAGCTAGGGATCATGGGAGTTGTAGGCCAAAACATCTGGAGAGCCGAAGGTTGCCTATGCCTGCCCTAGGCCAACCCCCAACCTCTCACCACCAAAGGAACACAAGCAAACAACAGAGAACCTGCACAAACAACGCTGACACCAAACCCTACATACATTAAGTAAAACAGAAACATAGTCACCCGACCCCACCCCACCCCTTCCCCCCTTTTTCTTCCTAATGTCTCAATAAATAAAACGGATTTGTAAAAATGTTACTTGGAAAAAATACGAGAGAGAGACATTGCACATACTTTTGTGAATCAAGAAAATCTTTAATAAAAAAAACACAATTAAAAAAAAACTCCCCTCTACAATTCTATGATTCTATCTATTCTTCCTTTAGATGTGGGAAGTGGAGGCAGCGGATTGGCAACTAGGACAGTAATCTGAGTTGGCCTTTCGGCCCATAGAGATCCTGTTTGGCCCACAGAGATTCTGGCCTGGCGCTCATATCTAAGCTGGCAAAAGAGCGGCAAAAGCTGTAGGGAAGACAGAACGCTGAACTCTCTGAGCTGAAACTAATACACCAGTCATGGTTGCCGCATCTAAAGAACCACCCAAAATTTCTTTCATTCATATATATCACTTTTCCTGTGTAACGTGGTCCACAGCTACTGCTGAAAATTAATTCAAAATTAAGGTTGCCGCATCTAAAGAACCACCCAAAATTTCTTTCATTCATATATATATATATATCACTTTTCCTGTGTAACGTGGTCCACAGCTACTGCTGAAAATTAATTCAAAATTAAGGTAAACTAGGGGACAGTCTAAAACAAAAACAAAAAGATTCATTTTCAACTACATGGAAAAAGTTTGTTTTATATACAAATAATTATAACTACATACGCTCCAATATTTCTCCAATGAAAATAGGGACATCCTAATCCATTGCAACAGCAGTAATAATAATAATAATAATAATAATAATAATAATAATAATAATAATAATAATTTTATTATTTATACCCCACCCATCTGACTGGGTTGCCCCAGCCACTCTGGGCAGCTTCCAACATATATAAAAACATAATAAAACATTAAACATTTTTTTAAAAAAACTTCCCTTGCAGGAATGTCTTCTAAAGGTTGTATAGTTACTTATCTCCTTGGTTGCATAACTCCAACATTTTTCTGATGAAAATAGGGACATCCTAAGGAAAAGTGGGACATTCCAGGATCAGATCAGAAACTGGGACAGCTTCTGTAAATCCAGGACTGTCCCTGGAAAATAGGGAAACTTGGAGGGTCTGTCATGTTCAAAAGCCTGCTGTGAAATTTCCTACTATTTGGAATTCTTACTGACGTTTCAAGTTTCAGGTCCCTCAGCCCAACAGTGCGCAATGCAGGGATCACAGCTAAAGAATCCCCTGACAGATGAACATCGAACCTCTGCTTAAAACCTCAATAAAACAAAATCTTAGAAAAAAACAAAAAACATTACTACTGCCCAACACGAATAATAAGTATTATCTTTTCCAGGGATTGTGAACCGAATGACCCAAATTTGCATTTTGTGCAAATACACAAGTGGTCCCCCGTCCCCCCAAAATGTCCTAAGGTCCAGACTCTGGCTCTCCCCTGGGCAGAAGGAGAATAGGACTTAAACCCACAAATCCTGCAAGGGCCAAACCATCTGCAGGGGTGCCATGCTGCCACCCCAAAACCTTTCCCCCTGCCACCACAGCAGAAAAGGGTCCTTGTGTCTGCCAGACTCACCTTATAGCCAAAGCCTCTTGCTCTCTGCCCTGGGAAGAATCCCAAGGAACGAAAGCACAAAGGCAGACAAGGAAGGGCCAAGAGCCTGGCTCTCTCCAGCTGGCTGGTGAGCAGGGAGGCGAGGAGAAGGCTGCTCGCCTTGAATCAACACTCTGTTCGCCGCCCGCCTTCCCCTTCATTCGCATTAATTGCATCGCTGAGAGGAGCTTGCCGGGCACCCTGGAGATGGGACATTCCTGGGCTCCCTCGGCGCCTCTACCTACTCCCCACCCCCCCTCCAGAGATCGGCGAGTTCTGAACATTTCTCCTCTTCTCCATCACACACAGCCCTCTTGGCTGGAGGATAGCACAGGATAAAATATCTCTGGTGAGGAGGCCAGCTCCTGCAGGCTTTTTGAGATGCTGCAAATGTTCCCTCCAGGTGGAACCAGGCAGTCATTTCCTTTATAGGAGAGCTGGAGGTGGAGTTGCTGCTTTCCAAGCTGCAAACGAACCCACTTTCTCTCCACCCTCCAATCACTTCACTCCAAGGCAGTCATTTGGTTTGCTTTTTACATATTTTAGGGCCCCCTTCACAAGGAGAATCTGTTGCAAAACTGGATACAAAATAATTGCCGAAGCAGCAGCAAGCAAAACAAAAGTTGCAGCCCGTTAAAAGCATCCATTTCATAATTCACCACACCGGCACAAATCAAGCAATTAACCAGCAGATCATATCAGAAGGAATTCTCTACCTTGTTTCCACAGCTCATGATTAGCCACTGGAAAAGTTAGGATTAAGTTTCCCATTTTTAAAGATCTTGGGAGGGGCCCTTCCTGATGTTTCATGGGACTGAATTCCACAAAAAGGGGGTCACCACTGTGAAGGCCCTGTTTCCTTTGCCCTTCAACCTAACTGCCTTTTCAGATGGGTATCTAAGCATCATCTATGGAAAAGATTGGAAGTTGCAGGCAGGTTGTATGTGCAAGCAGAGGTTCAAGTAACCCAGTTCCCAGGTCCGGTGCAATTGGAATAGTCTCGCTTAGATTCCAACCAGCTGGGCTCAACCAGTTACCCAGCAGCCACATTCTGCTCCTGTTGACGTTTCTGAGTCATCTTCAAAGGCAGCCCCACGCAGAGCGCATTACAGTAATCCAGCCTGGATGTCACCCAGGGCATGGATAACTGAGGCACACGGTCATTGTCTTCCTTCTGAGAGTGAGATGGATTGCTCTTCTATTTAAATCACAGCAACCATTTCTAAATTTGCACCTATAGGTACCTATGCATTTACATCTACCCTATAAGTAGCATTTTTCAGAATGGCAGTTTGCATTCTGAATAATGCAAAGCAATCATTGCAGAAGGAAGTTAAGAATAAAATGCAAAGCACGTTTATTCAAAATCCAATTAAAACTGTTTAGTTTAATTAATTCTACAAGACTGATGAGCTTGATCCACTGAGTCCCGCTTTTCAAAGTCTGATAGTCATTTACACCTCCAGTGCCCCCCCACTGCCCCCTTGCCTTTTGGTGCCCCCTAGGTGCTCCCCAGGGGGTGGTATCACCCACTTTCAGAACAACTGTACACCAAACGTTATGCAAATAGGTACCATCTTTTTGGACAATGTGTAAGCATCGCATATGCTAATGCCAGATCTTTAATTTGAAACGTTAAACAGAGTCCTGTGGCATCTAAAAGGGGGGGGGGAGTGTGTTGTATTGATTTTGCAACAAAACCAACACAACAACAGGAAACAAACCCCAACGGAGGCAAAGACTGTTGACTGAGACGTGTGGCATCTTGAAAAGCGCCACATTTATTTAGTCACATTTATTGGGCTGCGGCTGACATCGGGCGGGAGAAACATCGATGCGTGGCCATCAAAGCAACAGAGCGGCAAAATGCCCGAGAGCAGAGAAGGCAGCTGCTGAGGCCGGCCCCTCAGCAGAGACTAAAGCAACAAAACCTCAAAACAACCAGATTAAAAACCAGAGAACCTCGAGGTAAAGGTCTTCCCCTTCGCCACCGAGAACTTAGCCACAAGAGTACCAGCTGACTCCCCAGGAAGAACCCCCATGAACATGGGGTGTCACACCAGACAGGTGGCCTCCATCCCCAGTTTCCTGCCTCACCTGTCTCTAGGAAGGTCTCTCTGCCTTCATCCTCATTCCTCCCCTGAAATATGCAAATGGATCAAGCCAGTTTGGGTGCAGGGAGAAGCACTGCCCCAGGGGTTGCGGTGGGGGGTGGGAAGAGAGAGAGAGAGAATGCCAAGCCTTACCCCAAGGGTGCAGCACCAACTCCTGGGATAAGGGCCTTGCAGCTCAAAGCAGAAGGGCGTGCAGCATGCAGAGACCCAACACTGCTCATCTCCAAGCTGCTGCAGCCTTTGCAGCAGCAGTTCTGCAGACCTGTAGGGGGTGGCACCGTTGCCCCCCAGCAGTGCCTCAATGGGGAAGGGGAGGAGGAGTAGGAGAGAGGCTCCAGCACACTCTCCCTCCTCCAGGCCCACGGAGCAGCTGGGACAAACAACTGGATCCCCAAGGTCACCTTACTGCGCAATGCAGCTCATCCCGGGTGACAGGGTGCCTGCCCTCAGGGCCAGCTGAGCCCGGCAGCTGACAGGGAGACAATGCGCCTCAAGGGCTGGAGGCCTTTCCCAGCTGGTCCCCCCACAGCCCCTCTCCTCTCTTTGTTCCAGGCCCTGTGGGGGTGAGAGGGTTTTTTTCCCCCAAACGGGGACCCCCCCTCCCCTGTGAAGCTGCCTCCAGTGCTCAGAAGCAGAGCAGTTTGGACGCAAAGGCAAACACGGGATCCGGATGCTTTGAGCGCATTCAAGGTGGCAGGCGGTTCAATCCAATGTGAATTTTCTCAGAGCAGACCCACTGAAATTAATGGGCATGGCTGCCCTATTATTATTCTTAGTTACGTTTATTATTAGTCAATTTTGTTTCTTTTACAAAAGCAACTGAGCTTAGGAACATAAGGAGAGCTTGCTGGATCTGGCGAAAGAAGAAGAGTTTGGATTTGATATCCCGCTTTTCACTACCCAAAGGAGTCTCAAAGCGGCTAACATTCTCCTTTCCCTTCCTCCCCCACAACAAACACTCTGTGAGGTGAGTGGGGCTGAGAGACTTCAGAGAAGTGTGACTAGCCCAAGGTCACCCAGCAGCTGCATGTGGAGGAGCGGAGACGCGAACCCGGTTCCCCAGATTACGAGTCTACCGCTCTTAACCACTACACCACACTGTGAGGCATCCTGTACTCACAACAGCCAACCAAAACAAAATTAAAAATTAAAAAAATCCTTCCAGTAGCACCTTAGAGACCAACTAAGTTTGTTCTTGGTATGAGCTTTCGTGTGCATGCACACTTCTTCAGATACCTCTTCTGGGAACTCCATAAGCAAGCAGAAGAGCTGGATTCCTTCTGTGGCTTCATAGAATCACAGAATTGTTGAGTTGGAAGGGAACCTGAGGGTCATCTAGTCCAACCCCCTGCAGTGCAGGAATAACCACCCCGAGTGGGGTATAAATAAAATTATTTATTTATTTATTTATTTATTTATTTATTTATTATTTCCTCCTCCTTCTTCTTCCCCCCAATGTGGGGCTTGAACCCATGATCCTGAGATTAAGTCTCATGCTATTCTAGCAGTCTCCAGCAACTTGCATTCAGAAGCACTGCTGTCTCTGACTGTGTAGGAAGAGCATAGCCCTTGTGGATAGTAGCAAGTTGATAGCCCTCTCCTCCATGAATTTGGCTAAGTCGTTTTGGGCTGACAGTTTCACATATTGTTTTATTATTAAGTTGTCAACCTTTATCCCGAAAGGAGATAAACCTTAATGATAAACAAAACAATGAAAAGCCTTACAGGGTTGTTTCAAGGATTACAATGAAGCGTGCATATAAGTATTATGCGCGGAGAATATACACATTTCATACGAAGTTTATACAGAGAGAGAGAGAGAGAGAGAGAGAGTAAGTACAAAGTTTGAATGCTCTGCATGTTTACCCTTAAAGAAACTGAAAGTGCAAAGAACAAATTAGTCCACCCAGGATAAGAGGAAAGAGGAAAGATCTCCTTCGCTCCCTCCACCGCCCCAGAAACGCAAAACTGGCTGCTGCCCAAGGCCATTATATAACAAAGGAAAGAAGAAGAGGCCAGGAAAGTCAACCTGGTTTCCCCACTTGTTTCCCCGAATAGCAAGAAATAATCAAAACTGGCGGTCAAAGGTCCGCACTCCTGCCAGCTTGCAAAGATCTTCCTGCCATCATGGATTCCTGGTATTGACTGAATTTCTAGTGCTCAGGGTAGACTGGCTAGTGACTGGCTCAAGCTGGAGCCCAAATCCAGTGCATGGTTTCTAACTCTTGCCATTTCAAAGCAACCCTGAGATCCAAAAAGCTCCTATTTTTATAGGCAGAGAGGATCCATTTTTGAGGTGCATGCGCGTGAAGAGGAGGAGGAAGATTCATGAACTATGGGAATTATGAAATTGACAGTCACCCATCCTACCAGAGGACCACTAAGAACATAAGAAAAACCTGCAGGGACAGGACAAAGGAGGCTCATGGAGCCCAGCATCTTCTTCTCCCCTCCTGCTGCTTCCAGCCACTGGCAATCAAAAGCATTACTGCCTCCAACTGCGGAGGCAGAGCACAGCCATCGTGGCTAATAGCCTTCGACAGCCTTCTCCTCCATGTACCATTTGTCCAATCCTCTTTTAAAGCCATCATACAAATAATTGCTCCCAACATCCTGCTGCACCCAAACACCCACAAGTTCTAATGTTGAGAGAGGGAGAGGAAACTTTTCTCTGTCCACATCCTCCACTGAAAGAATCAGTTGCCCTGTTCCTATCAGAATCACCCCTTTCTCCTCTCTCACTCCCAGCTGTTCCCTTGAGATCCCTCCTCTCTGCCCAGGACGAGATCACTCACACTCGACCTCCGTTTCTCTCCAATGCCAGGCCCATCCTCAGGCTCTGCTGGACCCCGCCGCTGTCTTTTCAGAGAGTGTGCTTGCAAGCCGGGGCCCTCTTCCTCCTTGGCGCCTGGTGCCCCTCCAGACCTCACCGCCTCTTGACAGACTGCAGGATCAGCCATCTGAAAATTATATATCTGGATCCTTGAGGCAACAAATCCTGGGGCCACGGCCGGCTGGCTGTCTCTCTGCGGCTCTCTGCCAGGGGGCTCGTCAGGGAAACGGAAGAAGCGGGTAAGATGGGAGGTCCTGGGTGGGCTAAGATGGGTGGGGACATGCCACGTGGTCCATCTGGGGCTCAGCATGTCCACAAGGCTCTGCTGCGAGGCCGTTGCTGCCTCCGAACCATGTCAGGCCAAGAGAGGATGGGGTCAGGGACCAAAGGAGCCTGAGATCAGTTCCAAGGGCTGCTCCAGCTCTTCAATCCCAGCAAAGAGGCCAAAACAGGCAGCAGATCTGCTCCAAAGGTTTCCAAGTCTGGCTGGCCATGGTGGAGAAACCGCATCCTACTTGAGAGGCTGCCCTCGACCACAAGCTGGATGGGAGGGTGAGGTTTTCAAGCTCACCTCCGAGACAGGCTAGCAGGCAGCTTGGCACAGCCGCACGCAGGAATCCAAAGATCAGGGCAGAAGCTATAGGGGCTGGGCCAGTCCAATAGGCAGGACAGACAGCTGGCAGGGCGGGGTGGCTGGATGGGGTTCAGAGTGCAAGAAGCAGCCGAGAGCTGCTCTCCAAAAACCTGAGCACCACCGCCCAGCCTCCCCCTGAAAATTTGGGAAAAGAGAGTGTGCAGCAGGGGTGATGTGGGTCCCAATTGGAACCCCTTCCCCTAATATGCATTTGCTTATGGAGCAGGAGTGGGGAGGAGCTGAAGTAGGGGAAATGTTTGAAACGCGAACGGATCTCTGTATCATTGGAGCCGAGAAAGGAGAGGCTTGCTTGTAGACTTTGTAGAGATATTTGGCTGCCCACTGTGGGAAGCTAGCACCGGAATAGAGGGATGTTTTGTTCCAATCCGACAGGACTCCCTTCATGTCCCTAAAACGCAGCTTTAAGAACACTGAATGATGGCTACTAGACATGATAGTTGATGGAACCTCTGTGTTCAGAGGCAGTCTACCTCAGAATTCCCAGGTTTGCAGAAGAAGCAAAAAATAAATAAAAAGCCTAAGGGGGTATACACCCCACCCCCCGAAAAAGCAGCCCTATGAGGATTGAGAGTCCTTAGAAGTTACAGAGTATTGACTGTCAGTTGGAAAGGTAAAACAGAAAAGGGTGGGGGGGGGAGAGAGAGAGAGATAGAAGTGTCCTGGCTGAGTCTCTTGACAATCTGTAGGATACAGCTGGCCAGAACCCTGAACAACAGCACAAGCAGGAGAGGGGAGTAGTAAGCACTGCAACATTTTGTTGCAGAGCCCACTTGTTCTCAGTTTTCCCTGTGCTGACTCAAAAGTGCCCAACACTTTAGTGGCATTGCCTTAGGAAAGGTGCCCCCAATGCCCTAAATCCTATGTTCTTATGATCCTGATTTGTTTGTTTGTTTGTTTATTAAGTTAATCAACAGAATGGCTTTAACTGAAACATAACAGAACTTCAGACGCATGACTAAGCCTTTCTTGGTCCAGCAGACATTCCAAGGTTGCGTTTGGATTTATGATAGGTTTGTTATTGTTGTTGCTATTTTAACTTCCCAGTTCCTGTTGTTTTTTTATGTACGCTGCTTAGCAATGCAAATGATTAAGCGGTACAGATGTGTCTTAACGAGATAAAACAGATTGAGTGGTTGGGTGTTGTGCACCCTGTTTCATGCACACAGATGGGCAAACAGTGTCCCGCAAAACCAAGGCTAAGAAGATCCTTCCAGCACAGCATCCAGTTTCCAACAGTGGACAGCCAGAAAAAGGTGTCCCCAGGAAGCCCACAGGCAGGCATCTAGGAAGACTATTGTTGCCTGCTGCAAAACACACACACACACACACACACACACACACACACCCTCCTAGCTTCTGGTACTCAGAGGTACACACAGTGAGAATGCAGACCTTATGCTTCCTCCTCATTCCTTCATCACTCTTCTGACTACAGCCAAGCAAAGGAGAAATGACATATAAGAGTGGCTGGGGCAAACCAGTCAGATGGGGAGGATATAAATAATAATAACATCATCATCATCATCATTATCATCGTTGTTGTTGTTGTTGTTGTTGTTGTTGTTGTTATAGAATAGGACGTCCCTATTTTCATTGGAGAAATGTTGGATTGTATGGGTGTTTCTTGTGGGCTTCCCAACAGGGCATCTGGTTGGCCACTGTGACACTCAAACCCCTCCTCTGCCACAACTTCATACAAATCCAGGATTCTGATGAGGCACTACAAATCCTCCAATGGGGACTGGGTGATGACAGCCTTACATTTATATATATATATAGGGAGATATTGCTGAAGGTTCTGCCCCAACAGTGGGGGACCCCGGTTTCTGTATGCTTCTGAATGGCATTTTCCAGAAGCCACAAAAAGGAAGGCTGCTCTTGTGTTTGGGTCCTGCTTATCATCATCATCATTTATAAGAACATAAGAAGAACCAGATGGATCATGCCAATGGCCCATCTTAGTCCAGCATCCTGTTCTCACAGTGGCCAACCAGTTGCCTCCATGGGGAACCCACATGCAGGATCCGAACACTGGAGCCTTCTCCACGCACCTGTTCTGTTTCCAGCAACTGGTATTCACAAGCATTGCTGCAGAGCATAGTCATCATGGCTAATGGCCATCGACAGCCCTCTCCTCAACGAACTTGTCTAATCAATTTAGATTGGTGGTTATTATTGCCTCCTGTGGGAGTGAGTTCCACAGTTTAACTATGCACTGCATAAAGAAGTGCTTTCTTTTGTCTGAAACAAATTCAGCTTCACTGAATGTCCGTGAGTTCTAGTGTTATTGGGGGGGGGGGGGACACGTCTCTTGAGCCACTTTTCCCAGGCCACGCATAATTTTATAAACTTGCTTGCCTTTTCTCTAAACGGTCCCTAATCCTGCCACCTTTCCTCACCTGGGAGCCGCTCCATCCCTTCGATGGCTATTGCAGGAATGCAACACACAAACGGAAACATCTCTCACCGGCTTTGAGAAATCACCGACAAAGCAAGAGTGGCATAAGCAATGACCGGTTGGGCTTTTCTCGCTTGGGCCAAGCAGGTAAGATTTGGGAAAGGCATAGACTTCCGAGTAACACACTCGCAAGTCAGAGCCGCACCGGCATGCAAATCTGCAGCCTTATCTAAAGAGCAACTTATGCAAAACGAGGCGTCCGTAAGGAAACACCATTATTCAAAATGTTATCTCAGGGTTGAAGTTTCTTCTCATTAATAGATTACTTTATGGACTACCGATGCAGTGGCACTGATGGCTCTCAATATATTATTTCTGAACGCTGGAGCAGCAGGCAAGAAAGGAGGTGGGACCATAGAATCACAGAATCATAGAGCAGGAAGGGACCCCTAAGGGTCCTTGGGGTGCAGGAATTGCAAGTAAAGGATCGTTGGCAGGTGGCCAGCAAACCTCTCTTTTAAAGATTTCCAATGAACTTCCTGAGGCACTCTCAAATGGCTCTTACCCTCAGAAGGTTTTCCCTAACATTTAGTCAGAATTTCTTTCCTTGCTATTTGAATCCATTGGTTCAGTTCCTCCCCTCTGGAGCAGCAGAAAACAAGCTTGCTCCATCTTCAAATGGACAAACCTTCAGACAGTTGTAGGGCGTGATGGGTTTGGGTCAGAACCGTTTATTTCAATGTGCATCTGCCCCATTTCATGTAATGTGGGAGGGCTGATTTTTACAACAAAAGGGGGCAATGAGGAGGGGGCACAAATTCTTCCCCAGCTATGGCTCACACTCAAGTCTTCCCTTTCCCAGGACTGCCAAGGAGTCAGTGTTTGAGAATGGCTATCTGTCATCTCTGTTTGTCTTTCACTGTTAATTTTTAAGCTGGTTTTATGGCAGGATATAACTGTATTTAAGGGACGCAGGTGGCGCTGTGGCCTAAACCACTGAGCCCCTTGGGCTTGCCGATCAGAAGGTCGGCAGTTCGAATCCCCGTGTGAGCTCCCGTTGTTCTGTCCCAGCTCCTGCCCACCTAGCAGTTTGAAAGCATGTCAAAGTCCAAGTAGATAAATAAGTACCGCTCCAGCGGAAAGGTAAACGGTGTTTCCGTGCACTGCACTGATTCGCCAGAAGCGGCTTAATCATGCTGGCCACATGACCCGGAAGCTGCATGCCAGCTCCCTCAGCCAATAAAGCAAGATGAATGCCGCAACCCCAGTGTCATCCGCGACTGGACCTAATGGTCAGGGGTCCCTTTACCTTTACCTTTATAACTGTATTTAATTGTTATTCTTTTTTTCCTGAGCCTCCTTTAGTGGCTGCAGAGTAGAAGGATGTAAGTGGGGAGAGAGAGAGCAAAAAGGATATACAGCCAGTTTGGTGTAGTGCCTAGAGTGTCAGACTTGGACCTGGAAGACCAGGGTTCAAATCCCCACTCGACCAGGAAGCTCAGTAGGTGATACTGGCCAACTCATTGCCTCTCAGCCCAACCAACCTCACAGGGTTGTTGTGGAGATTCGGTAAGGAGGGTTGAACAATATGTGTCCTTGGAGAAAAAAGTGGGATATAAATCCAATAAATAAATAAAACCTATGGATAGACTTAGAAGCAAAGCAGTTTGGGTGGTGAGAGGAGGATCTTCAGTCCTTTCCTGTTAGGGGACATCTTTCCTGGTTTGTTTGTCTGTTTGCTTGCTTTAAACCAGAGCGCACCACCTCCCCATTTAATATGGGATGGGGCAAACCTAGGCTTCAGATAGCACCCATCTGGGGCTCTGGTGGCGCCTGGGCGCAGGGCTTGAGACACAAGGTGTCTCTGCTACCTTAAATCTAATCAAGATCAGCCGCATGACGTGATAATCTGGAGTCTGGTGAGCTCCCTGCGTAGCAAAGGCGCTGATCCCATTAGCACTCATTAGGGGACAGTTGCTTGCTTTGGCTACCTGCTGTTGAGAGGAGCAAATAAACGCCCTGTGGACACACCCAACACTTGCTCTAAGCTCTTCTGCAGTTCTGCCTGCCATTAGGCCTGTCTGCACATACTGCAGATCTCTCCCTGCCCTCTGCCCTGCTTGTTAGAAAGGGTACCAGCCAGTGGCAGAGCAAGCCAACTGGGTGCCCAGGCAGAGCAGGGGGCAGCAGGACACAGGGGGCAGCAGGGGCAGGGGGGCAGGGGGGAGGGGCAGCCACCTGCGGGGCTTTGAAGAAGTGCTGCCTCAATACAGCTGTGAGCTTCCATCTTTGGGCTGCATTGAAAACAGCTTCTCCATGTGAACCAGGAAGTGACCTCTCCAGATAACAAAATGTCTCTTCTTTTCCTATCTCCGTGGGTACGATCTCCTGGGTGATGCAGTTGAATGTACATGTGGACTCTGTCCATTTCCCTCCCTCCCACAACCACCACCCTCCACACAGCCCTAGGCACTGGCAACCCATGCTACACCACTGTCCTCTTCCACTGATGGGATGTGAAGGAGGACCCCTCTCTCAAGACGCCAAGCAAGCAACAGACAAGTGGATATGGGATGATGCAGCCATGTAGGGAACCCCAGCCTTAATATTTCCACCCAGAGATGAGTCCCAACATTGCTGGATGAGATCCTAAGAGGGACCATTGATGGGAATGGGGTGGTTTGGACAGCCACAAAGCAGACAGGTTACAATGAGGGTGAATTAACTAATTACAACCAAATTATAAGGGGAAAGGCTATTGAGAAAGTGGGAAAGGGGAGGAGGCTATTGATGGCAACCAGCCATGATCGATAAACTGCGCCTTCGCCGTCGGAGGCAGAAATTCTTCCGAATACCAGATTCTGGAAGCCACAGGAAAGGAAGAGTGCTGTTGAGCTCAGATCCTGATTGCAGGCTTTCCAGCAGAGACATCTGGTTGGCCGCTGTGAAAACAGAGTGCTAGACAAGATGGATCATAGGCCTGATCCAGCAGGCTCCTCTTAGGTCCTAATGAATACAGGAACCACAGCAAGGGGGTGAATCAGCAAAGTCCTTCCACATGCACACTGAGGCACCCCAGAAACATACAGGGGAAGTTCAGTTCGGCTGACATTTGAAGGCGACCCTCCGCAATCGACACTTCCTGGAGCGCTACTCAAAGCGAAACACAACCAGCCTTCGAAATTTGCACTTCTCCAAATTTCATGGCACTCCAAATGACACATGGGATGCGGGTGTTTCGAATCCCCGTGACAGGGTGAGCTCCCGTTGCTTGGTCCCTGTTCCTGCCAACCTAGCAGTTTGAAAGCACGTCATAGTGCAAGTAGATAAATAGGTACTGCTCTGGCGGGAAGGTAAATGGCGTTTCCATGCGCTGCTCTGCTGGCCACATGACCCGGAAGCTGTACACTGGCTCCCTCGGCCAATAAAGCGAGATGAGTGCCACAACCCCAGAGTCATCCACAACTAGACCTAATGGTCAGGGGTCCCTTTACCTTTACCAAATGACACATATTATGTGTCATGAGCAGGTGTGTTGAAAAGCAGCATACAGAAATGCATTACTTTAGGGGAAACAGCTTGCATAAATATATCCATTTTGACAGATCCATCCACTCCTCCCACATAGCAGAGCCGCACCTAGAGTCTTCCTCCAACGCCGCATGAGGCATGGAAGGCAATTTGTCATGCTGAGTGACACACGACTCTCTCATGCAAAACAGACAAAGGTTCAGATGTGCACGCCTCGTGTCAGCCTCCTCGCCCGGGCATCCCTGACACTCTCATGGCCACATCTGGGCATGGACGGCAAACAACACATTTACTCCTGACACAAGCCAGACCATCCCTCTGCTGTGATGTGCCATCAACACAAACACACACGTGCCGCAGGAAAAACTCAGCAGCGTCAGGCTGCCAAAGGAAGCAAGAAGAAGCAAAGGAAGGCTGAAAACAGGAGCTGGGCAGCAGTAGCCAAGCCCTCTTGCTACTTCTTTACTTGGTATCTCAAATTGCAGACTGCCCTCCTTCACTGAGAATGATCCCAGGGCCAAGAGCAGCCTCTGGCCCATGGGAATGGTGTTGCGCCTCCAGCCCCGCAATGGTGCTTACCAGATTTTATTTTTGGGGGGGTGCACTAGCCAGAGCACCAGACTAGCTACTGGAATGTGCCTGAAAAGGCCTAACCTCACTGCTGCCCCCCCTACTGCCCTGTTGGGAGGGTGGCAGTGCAAGAACATTTCTCCTGCCCAGGGTCAGTTTCCAGAATATTAAAAAACCAAAATGTGCATTTGTAAGAAATCACTTTTGGGAACTCCCTGCTGGGTACAGCCAGGGGTCTTTTTGCTGTACCTGGGGCAGCAGGCAGCAGGCAGGTCACAGAGTCACAGTCTTACCTGCAACAGTGAGATGGATTGCATTTCTACTTAAATGATAGTGCTCTTTTCTAAATTTGCATCTAGGCACAGAGCAGTAGCTAGATGGTCTTGCGCACCCTGGCAGAACCATCCAGATTGCGCCCCTAGCCTGTGCCCCTGGCGGGGGCCTTCCTCCACTCCTTACTAATGGCCCTGTCTAGGCATATGTGTACAGATTCATAAGAAATCAATTGTTTAGTGTGGCTTTCATGATGCGCTAAACTATCTTTTTTTAAAATAATAATAATGAGTTCCCTGCTTTTGATTATTTGGCATTTACATCCTTTGCATCACCCCTACGTTTCGTTGATTTCAATTGATGTTCTTTCTTTGTTTGCACTTTTGACTCTGCATTACTATCGAGAAACAAATTCTTGCTGACAAACGAACAAGAAACATTGCTTGCTTTTATATTCCTCGGTTTTTTGCCTTAGCACAAACATTATGAGATGGAGTTACAGGTTGGTAGCCGTGTTGGTCTGCCATAGTCAAAACAAAATTAAAAAAATTCCTTCCAGTAGCACCTTAGAGACTAACTAAATTTGTTCTTGGTATGAGCTTTCGTGTGCATGCACACTTCTTCAGAGTGAAACAAACAGAGAAATAACGAGCGGTGCAAGTTGCAGACCCACAGGCTTCCTCGATCTCCAGGGAAGGGTCCCTACTCCTGCCCACCTCATCCCTTTCCCCCTGCTTACCAGGATGTCGCTACTCTCCCTCCGAAGCGACAACTGCTCCAGGCGGTCGAGAGAGGGGGTGCTGGGGAAGGACGGGCCAGTGCCCGCAGGACGGAGGATAGGCAAACTCAGCGACTTGAAGTCCTTCACCGCCTGCTCCACTTTGAGTTCATCCCCAGGTTTGGCTGCAATGCAGAAGAGGAGGCCATGGGGCAGGTCAGGAGGGCAATGCCAGACAGAGAGGTCCCTCTCATATTGCCAAAGAGGCTTCCCCAACCTGGAGCCCTCCGGATGGGTTGGACGACATCTCCCACCAGCCTCAGGAGAGACACGCAGCAGAGCAGCCTACCTTTCACACGAAGGTAATGTCCTCCAAACCGGTATGCCTCGAAGTTGAGCGAGAGGGGGGTGTTGGACTGGTCCAGGTAAATATCCACTTTAGACAGGTCGATTCCCTTCCTCTCAAAAACCGGCAGCAGCACTTCACTGGGTTTTAAAAGAAAAGAGAGAGAACCAGTAAGTGGCGCTGCCAGTTAATCGATGTGTTGGAACTAGCTTGGGCTCAGAACGCCTGGAAGGTTGTAGCTCCCAATGCAAACCTGCCTGGGTGCTAAGATCATTCGGTCAGCACCTTCTCTTGGTCCCATCAACACTAGAGGCACGGCCGGCAGTGAGATGAGAGAGAAAGTGCCTTTTCGTGGTGGCTCCCAAATTGTGGGATTCCCTCCTCAAAGAGGGCAGACTGGCTCCCTCCTTGTTATCCTTCTGCTCACAGGCTACAAAGACCTTCCTGCTCAAATAGGTGTGACCTTGGGGCCAGTTACTCACTCTCAGCCTAACCTGCCTTTGTTTTCCCACACCCATTTCTAAGCAGGAGCTGCACATCAGAGCGGTGAGAACTTCAGCAGCAGAACTAGTCAGGCCTTTGCCCTCCGAACATCAGGTGCTGGGAGCAGGTTAGGATCCTGCGCTGAACTGATGGGCTCAGGAGTGCTGGAGCTGCTTCCAGATGAGACCTTGGACCCAGAGCATCCCACCTTGTGCTTTCCTGGGCTCCCAAAAACGAGTGAAGCCCCCGCCCAGCTTGCACCCCAGACTAAGCTGCTCTCTGCCCTCCTTACCCCAGGGACTTCTTCTTCATGGCTGGCACGATCTCCGTCTCAATGTCCACGTTCAGATCAAACTTCAAGGTGAAGCATTCCTTGCTAGGGTCCTGCGGGAGAAATGCAGGAGCATGTCGGCCAGAATTCAAAACAGTCGCCAGGCCTATGTCCCAACCCAATTTCTTAGCACATTCCCACCCCCTCCGGCCCTCCGCAGGGCATCCAAAGAGGCCTCTGTGACTTCTAGGGCCCTGCGCAGGATGAGGCCAGACCCAATTCCCAGGGTTTTGGAGTGAAAGCAAGGTGTGGTCACGGAATGAGCACAAGTGGCTTCCTTACGTCTGTGTGCCTCCTGCGAGCCTTCTTCTTTGGCAGCTTCAAGGCTGAGCTCTTCCTGTCCCTGAAACAGACCAGCCAGCAGGCAGAAAGGAGTTAGAAGGTCCCCCATCATATTGCCCCACAACAGCAAGGGAAGGCAGGCACAACTTTCCCCTCTGATGCAGGAAACGCTCTGCCCCACCGGCTCCCATACGGTTTATAAGCGCCTTTGCAGAATTCCTATCAAGCTGACCGACGTGTCAAGCAGGGGCATGCAATACAGCTCCTGGTGGATTGTACCAGGGTTTTTTGTCTTTGGTTCGAAGTAGATTTTCAAGCGGCACAAATTCCCCATCAGACACCCCACATTAAGAAAGAAAGCCAAATGAACACAAATTGCAAGCGCCTTCTGTCTCAACTTTTAAATGCCTGCTGGGAAAGTTTTTGTTCCGTCCAGCAATTGAGAATGCGCCCTTCCACAACAGTTAGCTGATTTCCGATTTCAACTTTTTAAGTTTGATTTTTATGGTGTGGGGTTTTGTTTCGTTTCTTGTATAACTGTAAATCGCCCTGCTATTCCCCGCCCCCCTTTTATGAATCGCTAGCGGTATGTATGCGTGTAAAATAGTGCACCGGGGGAAAGGCTAGACTGGACCCTTCCTCCCTGAGAGGCTAGTTTTCTAAGCGAGGGGAGTTCTCCTGATGTGAGCGCCTCCCGGGCCAGCCGGCCCTCCCCTCCACTCACCCTTTCCCGTCAATCAGCCCTTCGTCCTCCTCCTCCACATCTGAGGCGGGGCTGGTGCGTGGTGGGCACGACCGTGTGGAGACGTTCCGGGCCAGGATAGAACCTGGAAGGGGGGAAAGCGCAGAAGACACAGCCCATGAAGGATCCAGCCTTCACTGTGTTGCCCAGGGGTGGGGGGAAGCAACCCACTGAAGAGCACACCAGCTAAGCCGTTTGGAAAGAGATCATAGAATTGCAGAGTTGGACCCCCAGGTCACCCCCTGCAATGCAGGAATCACTGCTAAAGAATCCCTGCCAGGTGGCCATCCGAACTCTGCCTATGAACTTTGGACAAGCCCTGTGAAAAGGAGGCCGTGCCAAGCTGCTGTCGACCCAACCGCGTGGCTTGGGCTTTTCCCCTCACCTTGTGGCGGCAGGTCGAAGCGGATGTGCCCGTCAAAATGCATGGCACCGTGGAAGCGTCCGTCACACGCTTCACACAAGTGGAGGGGGCTGTTGTGGTTCAGCTGCTGGCACTCGGCGTGGTGGCATACCTGGCAGAAGGAGAGGGAGGGAGGGAGGGGAGAGAGAAACAGCAGGGTCAAGCCAGGGGCTAATTCCAGGACCAGAGAGGCATCTCCCGGGTGCAGGTTTTGGATTTCTAACATGCTGGCAGCAGGGCCAACAGCCAGCAAGTGATGTGAGCCAGAGTCCACAGCTGATTCCCTGCTCGCTCTTTAAGGGCACCTGATTGATGCTGCGAAAAGGCAAAACCTTTTGCAAAATGGTGATTTTTGCCTGTATAGATGCTGTATCAGCAGAAGCAAGCCAGCTTCGTTCCCATTCCTAGCCATTCCAGATTTCTCCAATTCATTTCCAACCAGGATCAGCCCAAATTAAGTTTCTTTTTGATTCACTTACTTCTCCCCAGCCCAAATTAATTTCAAGGTTTAAAGGCTTGAAGGAGGCGGGAGAGTGGCGTGCGCCACTTTCCAACTGCAGGTGGATTCTCCTTCTACATCGTTCGGATGTACAGGTTACGGGGAAACGGCTCCCTTTGCGTTTCCTCTTCCTTTCGCAAATTCGTTTGCAATTCAGCTTGTCAGCGCATCTCTCCATTCCGCCTTCTCTTCCATTCCACTGCGGGATGGATCTCCCTTTGGCTCCCTGCATATCTCCTCCGTGCAAACCCCCCAGGTTGTTTCTGCTCCCTTGTTAGCTCACTGTTCGGAAAAAGCTGGCCTTTCACACCCTGCCACCCACGTCCCAGCCCCTGTTCACATGAGGGGTACCTGGGTCTTTTGTGGCTGAATTAACGTGCCCCACCCCACCCCACCCCCGGGCTCACAGAGGAGGCTGCCGGTGGCCCTGGCCTACCAAAACCTCCTCATACAGGCGACGGAAGCAAGTGTCTGCAGCAGAACAATGCAAGAGCAGCCACAAGGTTTCCTCCGATTGTGAGGGACACCCTGGATGCCTGCGGCTGCTCAGCAGGGAGCTATTTTTAAGCACACATCCGAGTCAGGCTGAGGGCTGAGGGCTGCCTGATGCCCTGTGACCTCACATACAACAATGGCACAAGCACAGAAAAAGAGGAGCTACTGGATCAGGTCAATGTCCCATCTAGTGCGGCGTCCTGTTATCGCAGTGGCCAACCACCGGGATGCCATCAGGCAGGATCCAAGCAAAAGAGCCCTCTCCCTTCCTGGGGATGCAGAAGCATCACTGCCTCTGACGGGCTCCAGCCTCCGCTGTCTCATCTCAGAAGTTGTGACCACAGTGCAGCAGGCAGGTATTGAATCCAGCACCTTAGGGAGCTGGAGGTGACAGGTTGATCCAGGAGGGGGCAGTGCAGCCCAGTCTACTGGAACTGCCTCTGCAGAAACCTGAAACCAATATTTAAAAATGCTTAACATTTCTGTTCTCATCCCTGTTCTGAAGGTGAAATGTCGGCGTCCCGGTCGAAAACCAGAGCACTTTGGCCCTTCTTAGCAGTTCAAATATGGAACATCATAAGCTTTCAGCAAACTACTAAAACACCATTGCATGTCAAATATCAAATACGCCATTGCAGGTTCAGCTGTCAATTCAGTCAAATTCCTCAACACCAAGCCATGCCTACCTTTCCTACACTGGCAAATGCTGAAAGCAGCATTTGATTTATTGATGTACAGAGGATATTCAGCAAATATTTGAAGATTTGGCTAGAAATTGGCTAACTTTTTTTGGGGGGGGGGTCTGTGAGCCAAACACTGAAGGGTCTGTCAGGTTTCGATATTCAGATTTTTCACTGTCAACCCTGAATTTGAAATTCGCCATTTGTATCTTGGACCTGAAGCTTATTATGAAAACTGAGGTGGAAGGCAATGATATAACTTCTTCAGCTGCCCAATATTCACTGCTACTGAACTACTGTGCCCTGACAAAGTCAAGGTCAACCTCCTGTCGAAAACCATGAGGACTACACTCTTACTTTATTTTAAAGGCACTTGTTTGATTTTGCACCGAGGTAGCTATCGGATGCTGCCTGAAGCGTTGCATCTCTGTGCGACGAACAAGGACTCTGACCAGACAAAAGCCCACAGAATATTCGCCCTCAAAATCGGCAAAGGCGAGCTTGAAAGAGACCCTCTTTCAGGGCACAGTCATTTTAACTCCAGCATTTGGGAACCAGCTGGTTTCCTGTGGCTTGTCACCAAGAACAGTCAAGGGATGAGAAAGGCTCGCCCACACTTCATTTTGCTGCCAGTCTCTGATCATACCCCAACTTCCCAGATCTTTTATGGAAGGAAATACCTTGCAGGGCCTCTCTTCCATCAGCCCCAACACAGTTTGGGCCACATCAGAGTTCAAGTTCCAGCCGCCCTCATGGGAAAGGCCATAACTCAGCGGTAGGGTATCTGGTTTGCATGCAGAAGGTCCCAGGTTTGATCCCCGACACCATCTGAAAATCCTGGAGAGCCATTGCTGCCAGTCAGTGAAGACAATATTGAGCTAGATGGACTAATGGCCTGATTCTGTATATAAGGCACCTTCCTATGCTCCTACCTGATTTCATCCAAATGCTGTGCACGTCAGACTTTGTACTGGCAAGCTGCAATCACAGACATTTTGCAGTATGCTATTCATGTCAGCCTGGATAGCTCACATGGTTAGAGCATGGGGGTGGTAACACCAATGTTGCAGGTTCAATCCCTGTTTGGGACAGCTGCATATTCCTGCATTGCAAGGGGGTTGGACTAAATGAGCCTCAGGGTCCCTTCCAACTGTACAACTCTGTGTTTCTATTTCGTCTCTATCCTGCCTTTTCTCCAAGAGTGATTCTCCCCCCTGCGCCCACAGTTTATCTTCACAACAACCCTGTGAGGTAGGTTAGAGTGGGAGAATAATGACTGGCTCAAGGTCACCTAGTAAGCTTCATGGGTGGGTAGGGATTTGAACTGGGGTCTCGTGGATTTCCCCCTGACTGTAAATAGTGCCCACATTTCTCCTTGTGGTGGTTATTTTTTCTTTCTCTGGAGGATAGGACCCAAGGCAATGGATTTAAGTTACAAGAAAGGAAGAGCTTTCTGACAATAAGAGCTGTTCAACAGAGAGGTGATGGACTCTCCTTCCTGGGAAGTTTTTAAGTAGAGGTTGGATGGCCATCTGTCATGTATGATCCAGTTGAGATTCCTGCCTCGCGGAGGGTTGGACTAGATGACCCCCCCCCAGAGTCCCTTCCAACTCTACAACTCTATGATATCTGAAAAGAAAAGTGCTATTGCATTGGAAGCCATGCATATTTCCATCAGCATCCATCTTTTACCAACAACCTCAGGGTCCAGCCTTTGAGATACCTTTGAAAACAGGCGGGCAATACCTGGACAAAATATGAAAAGTCAGAGAGGGTCTGAGGAGAATTTCCCACCAGAAGGCAGTCCAGGAAGTGAAAGGGGGACAGCAAAAACCACCTTGAGGTCTTGGTCCTTCCCCCCAAAGCAAAAGGAAGTCCGGAAAGTAACTAGACATATGCAAATGATCTCTATTTGCATCTTTAAGATGCAACTTTATCGCCTCAATTATTATTCGGTGCCCTGTTGATACATTTTCCGCAAAAGGTTTCCCCAGCGCAGGAGTTACTGCCGCCATTTTAATGCTTCCCAGCATAACCCCAAAAAGGCAGCCGGGAGTGTACCTGGTGCAGCGCCACGCTTCCTACTGAGCCGATGCGATGCCTGTCTGTCTTACCAGGTGCAATAGCCAGGCCGCCTTCCCATCGCACTGTTCCTAGAGTGGCACCTCTCAGACACAAACCAAGGCAGCCAGGCAAGCTCCTGGCTGAAAAGCCAGCAGGCCACATGGCAACCCCCAAGTCCAAGCCTTGCTGAAAACGTCCGCAGTCTCCTGCAAGGCTTTTCCTTCTCTGCACTCGAAGCTGAGAGGCAGGGAAAGGGCCACAGAGCCAGCAGCTGAAGCAACAGCACTGAGTGAGGCAGGAAGCCCCGGAGATACGGGGAGTCGGAATCAGCAGGTGGCTCAGACGGGAGATGCAACACATTTGACCCAGCGTCCGTTGGAAACCAGACATCGGTGGCAAATGCACAGAAAGGGCTGGAGACAGTGGAGGAGGAGGAGGAGGAGGAGGAGGAGGAGGAGGAGGAGGAGGAAGAGGGAGGGATCAGCAGCTGCTGGCTTTTTCAACGGCCATCTTGAAAGCGAATGCCACTCTCCCTGCCAGACCTAGGAGCCTCAGGTGTGACAGGGGAGCCTCCCCGGAGGAAACACAACCGCAGGGAGGGCGGCTGGAGGCTGCCAGACGCTCCAGCCCCAGAAACTCACCCCTAAGGCCCCCCACTTCGCCCTCCAAGCCAGGTCTTGCAGACCGGGGCAGGACAGAGAGAGCCTGTCCCCAGCTGGCTGGCTGATTCATGGCTCCGGGAGGATTTGAAGGAGGCATCTCAGCCATGACAAAGCCTTGACTAAGCAGGTGGGGCATCTCTGGGGCTTGCAGTGAGTAAGAGCTCGAAAGCCACTCCTGCCAGGCTGGGCCCAGACAGGCCGCAATCCGCTGCCAGCGCAGGAGCCGTCTGGCTTGCTGGTACTTGCCTCTGCAGCGGCTGGGTCTGGCTTTCCCCTCCTCTCATCGCCTGCCTCTGCCAGGAAACTCTCCCAGCTGGAACCTAAGCCGGCAGCATTGAGGGGCGGGGAAGGTGGCACTCCCTCCCTCCCTCCCCAGGTGAGCAGGAGCAGCGGTAACCAGCAGGGCATTAAGTTTCCAAAAAAAGGCCCCCTCCCTCTCTCTCTTTTTTCCTTTTTTCTTTTGGTATAATTTTTATTAAATTTTCTGTTTTGCATTTTAAAATATTCATTTAAACAACCTTAAAACATCAGTGACTTCCCTTCTTCTCTTTCCACAATTCATTTTACAAAACATAAATCCCTGCATATTTTACATGAACTAAACCATTCAGTATTGCACTAATACATCCATCAAAGCTTATTTACACTGTTGAATTTATCTTAACGCTGCCAACGTTTTCAAGTGTACACAGTTCTCTCTCCCCCCCCCCCATATATTCAATAAACATTTTCCAATCTTCTTTAAACGCATGTTCTTCTTGTTCTCTTGTTCTGTTATTCTATATGTTAGGTCCGCAAGCTGCGCATATTTCATCAGTTTAAGTTGCCATTCTTCTTTGGTTGGGACCTTGCTCGATTTCCATCTGTGTCAGGCTACACAGCAAGCTGCCTTACGAGCATAAAAGAACATAAAAAGAGGACTTGCTGGATCAAGCCAAAGGCCTATTTAGTCCAGCATCCTGTTCTCACAGTGGCCAACCAGATGCCTGCAGGATTTGAGAACCAATCCAGTCCCTGCGGTTGTCATCAGCTGGTATTCAGAAACATTGCTGCCTCTGGCTGCGGAGGCCACTGTGGCCAATAGCCATCAATAGCCCTCTCCGCCTCTCTCCTCTTTTAAAGCCACCCAGACTGGTGGTTATCACTACCTCCTGGGCAAGTTTAATAGTTTACCCTTCCAACGTTTCCCCGATGAAAATAGAGGCACCCCCTCCATTTCTCCCATGAGAATAGGGACACCCGAAGGAAAAGCGGAATCGGAAACCGGGGCAGCTTCTGTTAATCCAGGACTGTCGCTGGAAAACAGGGACGCCTGGAAGGTCCAAATGCTTCTGAATACCAGTTGCTGGAAACCACAGGAGGGGAGAGCAGTCTTGTGTTCAAATCCTGCACTGGGGCTTCCCATCGGGGCATCTGGTTAGCCACGCTGAGAACGGGATGCTGGATTACATGGCCTCCTTTGGCCTGATCCAGCAGGCCTCTTTTAATGTCCTTACTTCCAACTGCTTTTCCTTGCTGCACACAAGTGAAGAGAGCGAAGGGAAGGCCATGGCCAGCCCTATCATTAGAAAGAGGGAAGCAGCCGCCTCATGAGTCAGTGGCCTTCCCCTATTCTCTCTGTACCCCCTAAGCTAGCTTGCTCCATGTCTCCATCTTCAGGCAGCAAAATGTCTTGGGCTGGCTTGGGCAAAGGGATTCGGCTGGAGTGTGGCAGAAGAGAGGGGAGCTGTTGCCCCAGATTTGGAAGGTACAGCATCTGCTTTACATGCAAAACATCCCAGTATCTCCAGGTGAGACTCAAAATGTCTCCAGTCAAAAATCCTGAGAGCCAAGAAATCTGATGTTCTGCCATCCAGATAGTTATGTTATATATATTTGAGAGCCAATGTGGTGTAGTGGTTAGAAAGTGCTGGACTAGGGGCCAGGGAGAGACCAGGGTTCAAATCCTCCACTCAGCCTCCTTGCATGACCTTGGGTCAGTCACTGCCTCTCAGCCTAGCCTACCTTGCAGGTTTGTTTGAGAAAAAGCTGGGACATTTTGTTGTTGTTGTTGTTCAGTCGTTCAGTCGTGTCCGACTCTTCGTGACCCCATGGACCAGAGCACGCCAGGCACGCCTATCCTTCACTGCCTCCCGCAGTTTGGCCAAACTCATGTTAGTAGCTTCGAGAACACTGTCCAACCATCTCATCCTCTGTCGTCCCCTTCTCTTTGTGCCCTCCATCTTTCCCAACATCAGGGTCTTTTCCAGGGAGTCTTCTCTTCTCATGAGGTGGCCAAAGTACTGGAGCCTCAACTTCAGGATCTGTCCTTCTAGTGAGCACTCAGGGCCGATTTCCTTGAGAATGGATAGGTTTGATCTTCTTGCAGTCCATGGGACTCTCAAGAGTCTCCTCCAGCACCATAATTCAAAAGCATCAATTCTTCGGCGATCAGCCTTCTTTATGGTCCAGCTCTCACTTCCGTACATTACTACTGGGAAAACCATAGCTTTAACTATACGGACCTTTGTCGGCAAGGTGATGTCTTTGCTTTTTAAGATGCTTTCTAGGTTTGTCATTGCTTTTCTCTCAAGAAGCAGGCGTCTTCTAATTTCGTGACTGCTGTCACCATCTGCAGTGATCATGGAACCCAAGAAAGTGAAATCTCTCACTGCCTCCATTTCTTCCCCTTCTATTTGCCAGGAGGTGATGGGACCAGTGGCCATGATCTTAGTTTTTTTGATGTTGAGCTTCAGACCATATTTTGCGCTCTCCTCTTTCACCCTCATTAAAAGGTTCTTTTAAATGATTATTTTTTTAAAAGTATCCTGGAGTGGGGGCCTCTGGGATCTTGCCAGCCCAGGCAAGCCTCTGGTTGAGTCGAGGCAGGCCTGGAACCAGCTCCTCAGCCAGTCACCCAGCAGCCAGCCGCACATCCCGGCTAACTCACAGGAAGCGCTCCGTCTGGTGATGAGTCAAGGGAAATCTCCGCAGCCGGGCGTGGGATTGTAAACAAGTGTGTCTCACACTGTTTTGACACGGAGCAAGTCGCACGCAGCACTCTGAGTGGCGTGTCCCTTCGCAGACAGTCATTCTTAACAACAGGTAGGGAGAAGGGGAGGCGGAGGTGGGCAAGTGAAGTTTGTCTTTATAAGCAGGGTTGGGGGGGAGGCTGCATCAGTTGAAATCTGCTGTGCTGCAAGGCAGGGAGGTTACCTGTGCTTGAGATTTTGGAGGGAGCTCTCAGCAGGCAAATGGCCCACTACGACGACACAGCCTTTGTAACCAGAAGATTATGCTGTCCTTAGCCAGGTGCCTCTGAGCATGTCCAGAGTTTTGTTTCATTCTGCCCCTGCCCGCTTTCAGCAGACAAGACTAGCTTGCTTATCTGGGTATTATTTATTGAATTTCTTTTTTTTTTTCTCTCTCCAAGAGCTCAAGGTGGTGCATGGTTCTCCCTCTGCTCATTTAATACTCAAAACAAATCTGTGAGGTAGGATACGCTGAGATACAGGTGACTGGCTCAAGGTCACACCCAGTGAGCTCCATGGCTGAGCGGGAATTTGAACACAGGTCTCCCAGGCCCTAGTCTAGCACTCTAACCACTGCACTGCACTGCTCTCTCACTCTCGCTCTCTGCCTTCTGCATTGGTGCCCTCCGCCATCAGTGAGGTTTGGGGCATGACACCTTCAATGGGGTATTCAGGAGGCTCTTCTTAGTCGGGATGAAAGATACTCGGAGTCCAGTGTGATTTTCATGCTCTTTATTCAGCTCATAGTAGTGAGGGATGTAGTTCCCCCAAAACGTTTGCTTTATATACACTATTTACACAATGGGCCCCACGTGATTGGCTAATTCCGGGATACTCCTGTATGCCAATCAGAGTGCGGATTCACTTTCACCTGGAGCTGGATTGGGTGGCTCCTGCAGACCAATCAGACTGCTGCAATCTCAATCCTATTGTTCTGGGACCAATCAGACTGCTGCAATCTCAATCCTATTGTTCTGAGACCAGTCAGACTGCTGCAATCTCAATCCTATTGTTCTAGGACCAATCAGACTGCTGCAGTTTGGATCCTATTCAACTCAGTACATAACACGGGACCAAACAGCGGGCGATGCCCAGGCATGCCAAACCTTGATGCAATCCTGGACTGGCAGTGGGGGGAGATGGCAGGGGGGAGGGGGTCACTTAACGGAGAGGCAGAAGAGGGGACGCACCAGAGCCATGCCGTGAAACAAGGCTGGCGTATGCCACCATCCAGGTGCGAAGTGAAGTTCCTGGTGGCAGCATGCCTGGATTGGCATCCCGGGGCACATGGGCACATACCATTGCATCAGCTGCCACTTCCCTATGTGTAGCAGATGACAGAACAGCTCAGCTGGGACTTTTCTCTTGACAAAAGAGGAGCCTGACTGCCGGATGAAGGCAAACACCGACTCCAGTGGCCAGTCAGATGCGTTCTGTGTAGCCTGCCGGAAAGACTTGAAGGAACGAGGCCTCTCCTACAGCTGCTCCCCAGAATCTGGTAGACTTTCTCTGCACATGGAAGTTCCATTTAGCTGTCTTGGCTGCGGATGGGCCTCTCTCCATGCACTGGCTTAGCTGCCTTTTAGGAGCCACCGAAACCAGAAGCCCTTGCCGCATCTTGTGGCGATGAGTTCCACAGGTGCGAAGGAGCACCTCCTTTCAAATATCTCCTGCCATTCAGTTGCAATGGATGGACCCAAGCTCTGGCATCCAAAGAGGGGTGGGGGGAAGCTTCTCCCCCCCCCCACCCCACTTCCAACACACCATGCAGAATTTTACAAACCTCGGTCGCATCCTTCCTCATACGCCTTTTTTCCTGTGCTGGCTAGTAAAATTGTGGCAACCAGGTAACCATCTTAGCCACAGGTGCAGCAAAAAACACTGGCTGTTTGTTTTTGCCTGACAATAGCCATCCGTGTGTTCCTTCCAGAAGTAATACATGCCACATCCACTGAGACCCAGCGTGGTGTAGTGATTAGTGTCATACTAGGCCCTGGGAGAGACCAGGGCTCAAATTCCCACTTGGCTATGAAGCTCACTGGGTGTGACCTTGGGCCAGTCACTGCCTAACTAACCTCATTAAATGAGGAGCAGGGAGAACCATGTATGCCATCTCAAGCTCCTCAGAGAAAAATGTGGTATATAAGCTCATCATTTCACTTAAACCAGGACAAAAAGGCGACAGTGATTCCACCACATAGGCGCCAATTCCCTGGGGCCCTTGGTGCCTGAGCACCCACAAAATTCCCCAGGCACCCACAAATTTCAGTGCTAGGGCCTTGCATGCTGCATGGCACCCATGGCTCCAGGCACCCACAGTCTCGGGGCCAAGTTGTCATTCCTGCTCTACCGTGTGACTAAATAATGGGGAAACTCTCCTCCTAAATGCAATTCCTGCATTGCAGGGGTTTGGATGAGATGACCCTCGAGGTTCCCTTCCAACTCTACAATTCAATGATTTTTTCCTCCCCCGGGTCAGTGCTGCCCATCACTGGGGGGTGGGGGGCTTGGCAAGGTCAATACGGAAAGACATCCCCGCCCCCCCGTGGCAAAACTGCACCAGCATCAGGCAAAAGCCAAGCTATTTGAGGAGGACTGAACCTGAGAACACACCTCCTACCCGAAGGCAACATCACCCCGAGAATAAGCAAAACAATGATGCAGAAGAGACCACCTCAGAGCTCGTGCAGAAAGCCACCCCCTCTCACACACACACCCCAAGTAACTGCGGCATTCCACCCTGGGAACGATAGGGGTGTGGGCCTTTCCAACAGGCTGACCCCTCTTGCCAACTGTTTCCACTTGGCCTGTGGCTGGAACAGGCGGCTGCAACACCGGAATGACGCTCGGCCATGTTTTTCTGCTGCCAACGCACGTGGCAGCCTAGCTGGGTGGGGCTCAGTCTGGAGGCTGCGGCTGGTGCAGAAGGCAGCTGCTTGTGAGGATTGCCAGAGTGCAATGCCTTGTCTGTGGATTTGCATGGGCTGCCAGCCTGGGTTGAAGGTTTGAGCACTAAGCACAGTAGGGCCCAAAGCAACTCAGGACCAGTTTACTTAGCAGAGGCTGCCTCACCCCCCCCCCTTGGCAAACTGCACCGAGAAAGGGTGCAATTTGCAAATAACACATTAAGGCAAATTATTATTTAATATTTATTTAAAAAGTGGAACACACTCCCTCGGGAGGTTGTGCACTCTCTTTCCTTGGAGGTTTTTAAGCAGAGGTTGGGTGGCCATCTGTCATGGATGCTTCAGTTGAGTTTCCTGTATCTCAGGGGGTTGGACTAGATGACCCTTGGGGGTCCCTTCCAACCCTACAATTCCATGACTCTGTGATTCTATTCCTTGCATTGGTATCCCACCTTTTTCTCCAAGGAGCTGAAGGTTGAGTCCATGGTTTTCTCCCCCTCTTCCTTTAATCCTCACAACAGCCCTGTCAGGTAGGTTAGGCCGAACAGCAGTGACTAGCCCCAAAACTAGTTCAAAACTCTAACCACTGCACCACACCGTCTTTCATTAAGGTCACTTCATGTCCTCTGCCACTGGACCACCTCTTGGTCAAAGCAGCAGCAGCAGCAGCGGAGGGTCTACTCTGGCCCAAGACAAGCCGGCATCCGATCCTGCAGCACACCAAGCAGACAAGGAAGCACCTCTCCCCAAAGGAAACACACTCTGCACCTGCCCAGGAACACCGTTTTTGAACACATGTCTTTTTCCCATTGGGGAGATGAATTCAGCAGGCATCCAGAATCAAGCACTCCTCTGCACCATCTCCTTCTTCATGCAGCGGCAAACAGTTCTGACAAACCTCCCTTCCTCACAAACCCGCTTTGGCACCCCAGATGGACGTGAGCCAAGCAGCGAGGCCTGGTACCCAAGCAGAAAACCCAAATGTCTCTGACACCCACCAAGCCCTCCTGCACAAGAGCAGGTTGTGCTTTCTGGGCCCTTTAGCTGCAATTCCTGCATTGCAGGGAGGCGAACGAGACGATCCTTTGGGTACCTTCCAGCTCCACAATCCTGCGGTTCTAGAAAGGCATCCAAAAAGCAGCTTCCATACCTCGCCTGCGGCAGGACTGCCTGTCGCTGGAAGGGGCTTCTCTCCCTCCTCCTCGCCGCTCTCCAGGAGCCAAGCTTTCCAGAGTCAGCAGTGGGATCCTCTGTGCAAGATGCCACCACTCTGCGACTGCCACCGCTGCCGCCACAACAAAGACCAACCCCTTCAGGAACGAGTGCTCTTTCGATGTGTTTGTGTGTCTAAAGTTCAGGAGGAGTGGCTCAGGGGGACAGCACGCAGCCAGGAAGGTTGTGCACCTGGACAGGACAAGTTCCAGCGTGCCTCTCATCCACGGGACGACCTCCAGGAGGGCAGCCTCAGGGCTCTGTTGACCTCTGCGGCACTCGCAGTCTGTAGTGGCGAGGCTTAGGGCAGAGGAGGTGCTTGCCTGCCTGCCTGCCTGCCTGCCATCACCAACCAAGGCACAAGCCACTTCAACAGAAGCACAGGAAACCTGGAAAGCTGCCTTCCGCCGAGTCAGAAAATTGGCTCATCTAGATCAGCAATGCCCACACTGACTAGCAGAACACTCTCTGGGGTTTCAGGCAGGGAACTCTGCCAGCCCTACCCGGAGATGCCACTGGGGACTGAACCTGGGACCTTCTGCATGCACAGCAGCTATGGTCCTTCCTCCGAAAAAGCAAGGCTGTAGTCCTCATGGTTGTAATAGAAAAAGGAAGCGATTCCCAAGACTTGCCTGCACCACTTGCCACCTCCCTATGTCTCCGCACTGAGCAACAGAAGTGTGATCTAGTAGTTACGTTGTTGGAATTGGGCTGAGGCTCAAACATCCATGCAGTCATGAAGTTCGCTGGGCGGCCTTGAGACTGCCCTACCTCACAGGGTTGTTGTGAAGAAAAAATAGGAAGTCCACACGCCACTTTGAGTTCCTGGGAGGGAGGGAGGGATATAAACATAACACAAAAGGAAATTAACCCCCAAATAAAAAAAATCCTTACCATCCCGTTAAATCAAGTCACCGTCGCAGCCCTAGATTTTCACGGGTTTGGAATAATGTTGGAATTCACACATTTAAAAAAACACACACACACAGCCACTCAGGTAGTAAGCAATCCATGTTTTGGCAGAGAGAAAGAGAAGCGGAAAGAGAGAAAGGGCGTCTCCGAGAGGCCAGAGGGCCAAGTGGCTGCAGCTGTCGGCTGGAAGCCAGCCAGCCCTGACAAAAGGGAGAGAGGATGTGGGGGGCTCAGGCTGCCTTTTTGCTCACACCGCAAATAGAACAAAAAAAGAGAAAAGAGAAAAAGCCAGGCCTTCCCAGGCTGCTACTTCAATCACTTCCACTAGGCTGGGACGAGGTGGGGGCAGTGGAGAAGCCAGGCTTCAAGGCAGCCAAAAAGAGCCCCAGACAGCAGCGCTGGCTGGCTCAGCCCCAAAGCAAGTGGCTCAGCGCAGACGGCTGTTGCGTCATGGCCGTTCCATGTGACTGAGACAGGCAGGGAGCCAAAGGGACATCGCAGGCCACTGCCATGGTCCCAGACCAAACTGGAAAGATGGCCAAGTGCAGCTGGCCTCCTGCGCACTCATGAATGCCAGGGGATGGAGTTGGTGAGAGAGGAGCACACTGAGAGTCCTCTCCTGTGCAGCGGGACAGGCTCTACCTTGCAAAGGGATATGTCAAAGCCCACCCTGAGCTCCAGGGAACCCAATGCTTTCTGCTTATATCAGAACATATGAAGAGCTCTGCTGGATGAAGCCAAATGAGTGGAGAGGGATGACCAGGCGGCATCTCCTTCTTCTGCCACACTCCTGCCAAATCTCTTTGACCAAACCATCCCAAGACATTTCACTACCTGAAGATGGGCCCCCCTCTCTCCCTCATTCCATGTGCAAAATCCGTCCAAAGAGGCAGTTGCATCTTACTTCCGCACTGGCTAAAGCGACTGCATCCTCCAATATACCCGAGGGCAGCAGGCTGGCATAAAGAGGCACAGAGCAAGCTAGCTTAGGGGCTAGGGAATGGTGCGGGGGGGGGGGGCTGTTTCCCTTCACTCTCTCCACTTGTGTGCAACAAGGAAAAGCAGGTGAAAATAAGGACATAACAAGAGGCCTGGTCCCCTATGGCCCATTGAGTCCAGCATCCTGTTCTCCCAGTGGCCAACCATATGCCCCGATGGGAAGCCCAGAATCAGGATTCGAACACAAGACCACTCCTGGGGTTTCCAGCAAGTGGCCTTCAGAAGCATTACTGCTTTCTTTCATCCTTGGATGAAGAGCATAGCCAATAGCTCTCCTCCCTGAATTTTTTTGTTATCCTCTTTTAAAGCCACCTTGTTTTGCGGCCATCACTGCCTCCCATGGGAGTGAGTTCCATATTGGCCAGGGTATCCTGGTGCCTACCTTGGAAGAGGCCCAGTTCTCTATTTGGAAACAATGGGTGGCATTCAACTTACTTTCAGACCCATTGAAACGAACGGGTTGTTGCTATTCGCTTCAATAGGTCCACTCTGAGCAGAAGCTCATTGAATAGAACTCATCCTCTTGTTTCGGAGCTGCCCAGGTTAAAGTGTGCTAAGAAGGGGGGGGGGGAAACAGGCCAGGAATGGGTGACTGTGAAGTTGAGCATCACCTAGGCTGCAAGCTGAGCAGGCAGCTATAGGAATTGTTCCCAGATTGACACCTGGAACATATAGATTAGCAGATGCAAATCTGAGTCTCCTTTTGCCCATCTACCCCCCACCCCCAGTTTCTGCTCCTTGGTGCCATTTTATGGTGCAGACCCACAGGCTTCATCTGGGAAAACAGACTAAGGCTGTCTTCCCCAACCTGGCGCCCTCCAAAGTTGGAGGTAGTCATGCTTCTGAATACCATTTGCTGGAAACAGTAGGAAGGGAAAGGGCTCTTATGCTCAGGCCCTGTTTGTGGGTTTCCCATAATGGTCAGAGCAGAGCTGTCAACCTTCCTTTTTTTGCATTGGGAAACGGGCATAGCTGTCAACTTTCCCTTTTTTGCAATGGGAAACGGCGCTGGAATAAGGGAATTTCCCGCAAAAAAAGGGGGAAAGTTGACAGCTATGGGTCAGAGTAAGAACAGGAGGCTGGCCTGATACAGCAGGCTCTCTTGCATTTTGGACTACACAGCTCTGCTGGCTGGGGCTGATAGGAGTTGTGGTTCAAAACATCTGGAGGGGGGCAAGTTGGAGAAGGATGGTCTAAAGTGCCTGGAAGCGGTTCTCTAGCTTTGGATTCTCAGTGAGACGTTTATTCCAAGCTTTGCTTCCCAAGAGCCTTGAATCTGAGATTCTGGTACCCTATTTCAGGAAACGTCCAATTCACCTGTGGAGGATGATTTGAGACATGACACAGAACTGAGTTTCCAGAGGACACCTGCGCTTGCTGAGGTCAATTGCCCTCTGCCCAGATCTGAATAGAGCAACTTTGTTCATCAGGACCAGTCTGAGAAGAGGGGAGCTGGTGCTTCTGTTAAAAAAACCCAATCATAACAACATAAAAAGAGACTGCTGGATCAGGCCAGTAGCCTGTCTAGTCGAGCATCCTGTTCTCACAGTGGCCAAGCAGTTGCCTGCGCAAAGCCTGCATGCAGGGCATGAGTGCCACAGCACACTACCCATCTGCAAAAGTTTTTTTGGGGGGGGGGGTTATAATCTTTCACACACACAAACAAGGCAGACACTCGCCCAGTCCACAGCTGCTCACACTCACATGCCCATGCCTGGAGCGGGTGTGTCCCCATGTGCCTCAGCCTCTGACAGTCAGTGCATGGCATGTGTTTTGAGGAGGAAGTAGTTTTTGAAAGTCCAAAACATTTGAGAAACAACTGCCGAATGAAGCAAGTGCACCAGTTCATACACACACCGTGGGAGAAGCAACAGGAAAGGCTGGCCACAACAGCTCATGACCTGGTAGCTTCAAGGCTGGATTGCTGCAATGCACTCTATGTGGAGCTTCCCTTGCACATGGTCCAGAAGCTGCAGCTAGTGCATAATGCTGGCAGGAGGGGAACCTTGGCAGTGCGTAACAGCCATGCTCAGAGATCTGCACTGGTTGCCAATTTGCTGCTAGTCCGAGTTCAAGGTGTTACTATTAGGATATAAAGTCCTTAACAGCTTGGGACCAGTTTACCTACGAGATCGCCTTGCTCCACATGTGCCCACTCAACCACTTTGACTGGTGGAATTGGCACTATTACACTATTTGTAAGAGATCCATCTTTTAGTGTGCAACTCTGGAACTCCCTGCCTATTGACATCAGGCAGCCCCCATTCACTGTACCCTTTTCAGCACCTGCTAAAAACATATTTGTTTAGATGAAATGTCTAGAAAGCTGGTATGTGTTTAAATATGTTTTTAGTCTACTGTTATTTTAACTTTTAAAAAGTTTTTAATTGTTGTTGCTGATTTTTCTTGTTGATCATTTTATTGTCCTATCTTTTTTTGTAAACCGCTTTGAGGTTTGTTTGTTTTTCCTCCCCCCCACCCAATCAAGCGGTGTATAAATTTTATGGAATAAAAATATAAATGAAATAAGGGATCTTACTTACTGCCCCCAAGGTTTTGTTCCGGGCCCCACAAGATGTGTGGGGTAGGCCAGTGTGGGGTAGCGCAGAGTGTCAGACTCGGAACTGGGAGAGACCGAGGATCAAATCACCTCCACTGGGTGACCCTGGGGCCACTCACTGCCTCTCAGACTAACCTACTAAACAGGGCTGTTATGGGGATCAAATGAGGATGCGGAGAACTATGTGCAGTACCTTGAGCTCCTTAATTTCTCAGGCACACTTTTGTCCTTGGCTGGCTATCTGGTCCAGCACACAGAAGGACATAGCGGTTTTTTCATTTCTCTTCCTGCAGCCAAATGGGCCCATGAATCAGGTTTGAGGCAATGCACAACCACCCGCCCCCCCCAACTGAAAATACATGGTTTTGTTTTCTTCGCCTTGCAACTGAAACTTGAGCAAAAGTAGGCTTTGAACCCTGCCCCCACCAAGTGAAATTTACTGACCCTACACATCAGCTGAGAGTTTCAGAGGGGCACCTCCTGGCACTTATGTTTTCAAATTGTTCAAAGTACAGCATTTGTAAATAAATAAATAAATGAATGAATGAAAGTACACCAAATATTAAAACTGCCCCAGGCAAACGTCCATGACTCCTGCCCGAGAAATTCCAGAGAGGAAGCTGGAGGTAGCCCATTCCAGAAGAGAAAAGGAGGCAGGGCTTTTGGTGAGGATTATTGGGTCTTATAGGGTGACACCCCACCCCACCCCCAAGTCAGGCTGCAAATAATTGCCACAGTCCATGGAAATTCTGGACATATGCTGCTGTTTTTTGAATTTGCCGGACACAGTAGAACATATTATTTTCTACTGTCCATTGTACAACCAGCTACGCAAAAGCGTGTTATCCCCTTTTTTGGGTAGTCTAACATCACATGAAAATATCAGATTCTACCTGTCTGGTATTAACCCGGAAGTAACTGCAAGGGTGGCTGACTTTTTATATCTCTCAGAGTGGTGAATGGCACTATTTAGCAGGAAGGAACTCCAATTAAAATCCTTATTACATATTTTTACACAGCTGCTGATTTGTATATATTTTTAAAATTTTATATATGGATGTTTTATGATGGCCTATATTTGTATCGCCTACAAATTGGCGATTATAATTCTGGAGACAACCCACACGATAAACCCCAATATTGCCTTGGGGAAATGGCACAATCCCAACAACCGAAGGCGACCAAAGTGGGGACCCGATCCAATGCTTTGGCTTCCATCAAGACTGTAGTGTAGCTGTACTCCTGGAAACCAAAGAAAATGCTCACTGGTTGGCCTGAAATTTACGCTTGGTAGAATGGGAGATGGAGGGCATCTGCTGCTCCTCTGTACAGGACCCACTACCGTCCTGCCAGTCACCCCAAGAGTCCAACCTGGTCTCCCTCCTCCACAAACACGGGCAGCACACCTGCCCAGCTGTTACCTTGACACCCAGCAGGGGCAGATCCCACCAGACGGGCTCATGGCGTCCATTTCTCTGCTCTCCAGCCACGACTCAAGCGTCTTCCTTTTGGGTCTGGAAAATCTCCCAGCTTTCGAAAATCCAAAACTCACCCCCTCTCCAACCCACCACAGCAACAATATTAGCCAAGAAGCCGAGAGATAGGGGTGGTTTCGCACTGCAGTCTAAACCGAACTGGCTTTCCTTCGCCTCTCAACACTCCGCGATTATCTCTGGTCCCGAAAACAATAATTAGCGTCTGGATCTACTCAACGCGCCCTGCTAACGCGCAGCCTTGGTAAGTTAAAACGCCTTCACGTTTCTAGTCCTGGTGGAAAAGGAGCCGCGCGTCTGCCCAAGAGGCGCCGGGCCCCCGTCTGCAGCCAGCCAACCAATACATAAAAAACACACACACCACCATCGTGTTCCCAGTTTTGCGACCCCTCCCCGAGGTTCTCCCCCTTCTGTCCTGTCCCTTCCTTCTGGATTCCGGTCCAGCCACTCACCAATTTGATGGCGCCCCTGGCGGGCAGCTCCTCGGGGGTCCCTCTACCGTCACCGGCGGCTTTCAAGTCCCCCAGCCGCTGCCTCATCGTGAGAGCCTCCAAAATGGGGCTGAGGGAGGTGGGGGCTGTCTGCAGCCTCATATACAAGAGGGGGCTCCGTCCAAAGCCCCAGCTGCCGCCGCTGCCTTCATGGCGCACAAAGCTGCTGCTGCTGCGCCTCTCGTCTCTCTTTCTCCCTCCTGCGGAAGAGCCAGACAGGCAGACCTGCCTGGAGGCTCCACCGAGACAAAGCCACGTTCAAGCCCGACAGGAGGAGGAGGAGGAGGAGGAAGACTGGCGGGACCTACCATTCCCCTGCCGAGGAGAGTGTCTCCGGCTGGAGCGTACCATTCCTGTCCAGTCGCAGGCGCCAAGGCAGAAGCAGGCACCGGAGCGCACAGCGGAGAAAAAGAGGTTGTGCGCTCTTCTTCCTCCTCTTGTTTCAAGAAGCAGGAGCCCGAAAAGTCCATCGGTCGTGGTGGGGTCTCTGGACGAAACTCTTCGCCTGTTGATCCCCTCCAAACATAGGGTGGGGGTGCCTTATTTATTTATCTCATAAAATTTATATGCGGCTTGGTTGTGAAAGGAAAGCCGCCCCCTCCAAGCGGTTAACAAAACGAAAAATATTATTAGCTAAAAAAAACCGTGAAAAGATTGAGACCTGAGGGTATAGGGCGGTATATGAATTCAATAAATAAAAAAGGTTGAAGACAACAACAGAAAACAAAGCAGCATTCTAAATATCTGGGTAGGCTCCTCCAAACAAAAATGTTTTTTCGAAAGCACATGCTTGGTGTCAATAGGCAGGTTGTTCCTAAGTGCAGCTGCTGCCACACTAAAAGATTGGCTTCTTGCAAACCTGGAACGGATATTATGTGGCGCTTATAACAGGGGTCCCCAAACTAAGGCCCGGGGGCCGGATGCGGCCCAATCGCCTTATAAATGCAGCCCGCGGACGGTCCGGGAATCAGCATGTTTTTACATGAGTAGAATGTGTCCTTTATTTAAAATGCATCTCTGGGTTATTTGTGGGGCATAGGAATTCGTTCATCCCCCCCCCCCAAATATATACAGAGAGAGAGAGAGAGAGAGAGAGTCTGGCCCCCCACAAGGTCTGAGGGACAGTGGACCGGCCCCCTGCTGAAAAAGTTTGCTGACCCCTGGCTTATAACAATGGGCTCATCCACACTTCAGCTTGTCCCAAACCTTGAAAACATGGGTCAGAGCGGTTTTCTGATTGACTCATTCTTTCTAGACATGGGTCCAAGTTGTTTTCCCCTTGCCCAGCTCCTTTCTACCATTGTTAAGATAGCTGAGATCCTGAGATTCCTGGATTGCAGGGGGTTGGACTCAATGACCCTTGGGGGTCCCTTCCAACTCTACAATTCTGATTCTATAATTCTAAGATTGTGCAAATGTTTGGTGCACATCTGCAAGAAGATGAACAGAAAGGAAAGATTCAGACCCCTTCTATGAAGTATGATTTGTGCCCATTAGGATTATTTCAACTGCAAGATATTGGGGGCAGGGATCTGGCTCCCTTTTCTGCTCACATGGTTCTGCAAAGTGTCCAAATGCATAATTGGTACTTAATATAATTATTTCACCTTTTCTCCAGACTGGGCCTCAAAGCAACTTACACAAATTAAAATAGCACCGCTACAATACATAAAAGCTAAACACATAGAAAAGATAATCAATACAAAGTTGTTCAACTCTAATAGAATTGAAACAATATAAATAAGAATTCTATTAAAATACAAATTTAAAAAACAACAAGTCAGTTCCCATAAGAAGAATATATGCACCTGCTGGTAGAAGGACAACAAGGAGGGAGCCAGTCTGGCTTCTCCAGGAAAGGAGTTGCAGAGTCTGGGAGCAGCCACCGAGAAGGCTCTCTCCCATGTCCCTACCAAGTGTGGCTGTGAGGATGGCAAGAATGAGATAAGACCGTCCCTCGATGATCTCAGATCCCAAGCAGCTTTGCATGGGTGACTATGGTCTTTTATATATACATAGAATATAGAATCGAGTTGGAAGGTACCATGAGGCTCATCCAGTCCACTCACCTGCAATGCATGAATAAGCAGCTGTCCCTTGCAGGGACTGAACTTGCAACCTCGGTAATATCAGTGCCACACTCTAACCAACTGAGCTATCCAGCTGATAAATAGATAGCCGCTGGGCCCAAGCTATATAGGGCTTTATAGGTCAGCACCAGTGCTTTGAATTGTGCCTGGAAGCAGCACCAGCAAGCAGCAACACATTTTCCTTGGTGGGGTGATGCATCTAAATCACAACCAAATTATAATTTGGATGAAGCTTTCAGCTGCAAGAGCTGTTTTGAAAAGGCTTCGCTACGCCTCCTCCACACACACACACACACCTGCCCCCCCCACTCCCTCCCCATCCATCAAAGCCCCATGTCTGACTGCCTGGCTCGCAGTTTCCTCGAACACAGGCTGCTTTTCATCCTGCGTGTATTTCCTCTTTCTGCAGTTCTGCGCCCCCTCACATACTTGCAAGCAGGGCAGACGTGTGGCAGCCTGCACAGACAGCATCATTCATGTCAAGGGAGATGAAAGCATGGAGTTGATGCCAAAGGACAGCTTGGCTGGTACAGAAGCGTAAGAGTGCCTGGGAACTCAGGACGAGGGTCCAACAGGCAAAGCGTCCGGAGCCCCTTGAAAGAAGAGTTAGGGTGACACCAGAGAACCAGGAGCAAAACAGTGAAGCCATTCCCCAAAATGTGCTGCCCAAAGAGGAAAGTAATTTGATAAGGTAAGCCTATCTGCAAAGGAGGCTGCCCACTACATCTCTGCATGAGTCCCTGCTTCCTTCTGGTCAGTTTCCGGGGTGGGATGGGTAATTCTGCCACATCTTGACATCAGGTGTGGCTGGTGCATCCAGTCACTCACAGTGCAAAGATACAGGGGAAATTGCTCAGGCTTTAACCGAGGTTCCTTGTTGCATCACTGCATGATGACCCTGCTCTGGGTCTGCATCCTGCTAATTATGAGTTACATTGAGATCAGTGGCTCATGCAAAAAAGAAACCTGAGGGCTAAGCTCTTCAAAGGGAGGATCTTCACACTTCTTCTCTTATATGCTTTCTGCGAGTGAGGAGACTTCATTTTAAATTCAGAAACAAAAATATACCTCAGCTGCCAGAAGTTCAGGAAGCCATACACTGAAAGGACAAAGTGCATTACAATATCATTCATACCTAAAAATAACAAGCAAGATGAACCAAAGCCCACCCTTCCTTCCTCCGTGTCCCAGAATAAAGGAGGTTTTGAGATTTGGAATGTGTTACGGATATAGCTTGCTCCCACAGTCACCCTTTTCTCTCCTTTGTTCACTCAGTTTTCATGGAGAATCCAGATGGCACCATTTTCATGTCACTGCAGCCCAGTGGTTTTTTTTTCCAGACCTAGCTTGTGCATCCCCCATTTTCCCACTCCAATAAAAGACCATGTACAACACCTGCTTATCCATTGCTGTTGATGTATTCGGGACTCGTGTGCCTTTTGTTAAAAGCTTTCTGCTTGCAAGTATTGCCTGGTGATCAATAGGGGATTGGAAAGGATTCCAAAAGGATCTCTTCAAACTGGGGTGAACTGCCACCAAGATGGCAAAAACCATGTAAGCAAGTGTAAAATGAAGCACACACACAAAAAACCCCACAAATGAACTCAATTCTTAATTCAAACCAATTGCCTTCCTCAGAAATACCTTAACAGCCTTGGGACTGTTTAAAGGACACGAGATTATCATGGGGGGGGTATTTTTTTTTTTTGCATCTGACCCATATTTGGGTGGGGGAAATAGTTTGTATGTTTTTAAGCAAGGGAAATGGATTTACATGAGGTTAAATTGAGAAGTTTACTCTCTAAACATATTTTGGTTGATGTAGATAGCAGAAGGGGGGAAGTTGACAAAAATAAGAGAAAAGACAAAAATGTGTTTTGACCATGTGTGTTAAAAACATTGAAACTTAATAAAATATAATTGGAAAAATAATTTAGTTGATGCATTGAGCTTCGATAATCCATTAATAAAGAATTATACATGCTTTACAACAGGCATAGGCAAACTCGGCCCTCCAGGTGTTTTGGGACTACAACTCCCATGATCCCTTGCTAACAGGACCCAGTGGTCAGGGATGATGGGAATTGTAGTCCAAAAACATCTGGAGGGCCGAGTTCGCCTATGCCTGCTTTACAATGAAGAATAAAGTTTATACTAGAGTAGGTCATGTTATCAGACACGTTGGTAAGTCTCTTAAATACTACCACTACAGACTTGCACTCGGTTTATGCACCAGGACAAGTGATTCTGAATTAGCTTCATCCAGGTAACACACCTTCACATGGTGTCTAATTGTTGTTAGATAATTTCTTCGCAAAAGAAAAAATTAAAATAAAACAAGATATTAAAACTTATCTCTCTCTCTTTTTTGAGGTTCACGATTTGGATTTCTAGGACTAATTGTGACTAGTAGCCAATGACACATTCCCCCCCCCCCACTCTCGGAGACAGTATGCCTCTCAGTACCAGCTGTCAGGAATCGTAAGTGGGAAGAGTTGCTACTGGACTCAGGCCTTGCTTGTGAGCTTCCCATGGGGGCATCTGGTTGACTACTGTGAGAACAGGATGCTGAGCTAGATGCACTACACACACACACACACACACACACACACCCATTAGCCTGACCTAGCAGGGCTCTTATGTTGTTAAACATCATGCCAGATTCTCCCACAATTCCATGGGCCTTGTGATGCCTGAGCTGGCCAGCTCTAAGCAAACCCTGCCACCTGCTGGCAGACTGTGGAACAGTTGTTATCAAAACCATCTCTACCATATACACAACATAGGGCCTGATGAGGAAGGTCAACTTTTTCAGACCTGCTGGGAGGACAAAGGAAAAAAGAGAGCCATAGGAGTGACTCTTAATCTGGACAGCTGAGAAACAACTGCGCTAGATGTTAACAGATCGCCAAAAGTATCTATCTATCTATCTATCTAATATTTTATTAATTATCCAAAATAACAAAAATAAAACAGTATCAATGTTTTGATATCACTATTGTTGTTGTATTGTTTAACAGACCATCAAAAGTAAATGGGAACCTAAAATGTCCACGTTATTTCACAGCAGACGCGGATTTTCCCACTGCTTGGTAATTATCCTCTTCCAAGTAGCCTACAGAATTCAGAAGCAATAAAAAACCACCACATAATAATTCATGATGAGACAGCAACATAATACAGAGTAGCTCCACAGAAAAGTATTCTCGAAAACCATGCCAAACTATTTGTTTTTTTTAAAAAAAAAACCTCCTCTGCAAATAGAAGCATTTTCAAAGCATACTTAAAGGCATGGATAGCTCTATCAGCAGAGCACGAGACTCTTAATCTCAGGGTTGTGGGTTCGAGTCCCATGTTGGGCAAAAGATTCCTGCTTTGAAGGGGCTGGACTAGATGACCCTCTACAATTCTATAGGGTGGAGGGGGTGTTGCTGGATTTTCCCTAGGGAGAGAGAATTCCAAAGTCAGGTCCTCATCTGAATCTGCTCCTCATGCATCTATCTTGGCACAGAGTGCATGCATCTATCTTGGCACAGCCCCTTCAAAGCAGGAATCTTTTGCCCAACATGGGACTCGAACCCACAACCCTGAGATTAAGAGTCTCATGCTCTGCTGATAGATGCTATCCATGCATTTAAGTATGCTTTGAAAATGCTTCTATTTGCGGGGGGGGGGGGCAGAGAGATGGAAGCAGCCTTCATCCCAGCCAAAATCTACTTGATCAGCTGCCCAGGGGATGTCAGAGCACCTCCTGTAACCCTCCAACAAATCGTTTCTTCGCCTCTGCCCCCCTCGGTTTCATACACACAGGAGCCAACAGAGAGGCCACAGACTGGGAGCAGGAACCTGTTGTTCTGGGCAGCTGTGGACCACAGAGTCTCTCTGCAGCTTCTTACATAACAGCTCAAGGGTGAATGAGGACGAGTCGATGGCCACAAAGGGGCTTTCTGGGATCTACAGAATACAGTAGCTTCTTTCCATGTTGCTAGTGGCTTTTGCTTAATGGCTTTTGGTGGCTGGTGGCTATCAGCTGCTAAAAACAGTGCTGCACAAGTATTACCTGCTTTGATGGAGAGGTTGAAGGAAACCACAGAATCATAGGAAGTTGGAAGGGACCCCAAGGGCCAACTGGTCCAACCCCCTGCCATGTAGGAATCACAGCTGGTGACCAATGATATTGCAGGATGAGCACTTTTAGCCAGTTAATGTTCTTTCATCTTTCTGATGAATTTTTAAAAAATGTAATCACATGTGTTTTTGCAAACACGAGTTGCACTGAGACATAGTAAGTGACGAACAAATGTAAATGATGATGATGATGATGATGATGATGATAGACTTTATTCAACTAAGTTTTACTCAACAGTAGCTCCACTGAAAGCAATTGGACCTAAGTTAGCCATGTGCGTTGATTTTAGAGGGTCTACTCTAAGCAGGACCAGCTTTGGCTACAACTTAACACATAACAAACAGGAGGACAAATTGTGTCTGTCCTGGTGTAAAACATACTTTCCACATTACAGCATTACAGCTTCTTTCAGGCCTTGTCTCCCAGGGTTCCACACTCGTGCCCAACAAAAATCCAGAGCATTTTAGGGTGCACGTTATTTGGGGTGGGCGATTTCACATCTGGGAGGTAAGCCTGAGATTTTGCAGCTGCCTGGCCAGACAGGGCTGGTTTTGAGATAAGGTGCTTAATGGGTTAAAAAGAAAAAAGAGTTCCACTACCTGCCTGCTCTCTCTCTCTCTCTCTCTCTCTCTCTCTCTCTGCCCGCCACCACCCTCACCTTGTACAGTTGTAAATGAACAGATATTCCTCCAACAACTTCTACTATTCCTCAGCTCCTCTCTTTCATCCCACACTCTGAAATCTGTTGTGCTTCCTCCATCCAAACAGGCCTCAGCCTAAAGTTGGGAGAGCTAATTCACAGCCAAGGAGCTGTGCAAAAAAAAGTCCAGCAAGAGGACCCCAGGCAGAGAGGCATGGCAGTGGGGCTGTAAATATGAAGGTTGCTGCTTCAAATCTCTCTCGCGTTAATTTGCCTAATCCATTTTAAGAGGCCACCTGTGCTGCTCTCCCTAAGAACAATTTGTGGCGATGAATCCCATAAGTTAATTATGCCTTGGATGAAGGCTGAGGGAGGGCAGCTTCTGGATACTGGCAGCCATAGGTCCAGGCACACCTAGTGTTTCAAAAAAAAAACAAAAAACCAGGGGTCCTGGTAAAGAGGAGATGGTAAAGAGCAGTAACCCAGCTGCCAGCGGAGTGAGGGGAGACCAAGACAGAAGCAAGGAGGAGGAAGGGAACAGAGAGAGATGCAGGCAGAAGAAGAAGGCTGGAATGGAGCTGCCGCTTCTGCCTGAGTCTGTCCCTACAAACAGCACGGGGAGAAGCTACAGATCCATTCCAGCTTTTTCCTTTTTCCTCCATCTATCTGCCTCTGTCTCACTGCTCTGGCCCCATCCAAGGTCCACCTTTTCCTCACACCCAGTGAGCGACTTCTCCTTGTCCAGGACAAGAAAATGAAGAAACCTTAATCTGTTTCAGTCCATTTGGGTTAGCTCATTATCTGGTTAAAGATAACGCTCATGAAAATTGACTGCATCTTTGTAAATGCCTCATGACAGCAAACACGTTGTATTTCGCGACTCATTTTAGAAGTTTATATTCTTTAAGCAATGTTTATTTCAAAGATCAAGTTTTGTTAATTGTTCAGTGAATAAAAACAACGTCCTTTGGCGTAGGCATTCAATATACGATTGCCTTCTAAAACGAAAAGCTGCCTGGGTACACTGCCTAACGAAATGTGCTGTCAGACAGTTTTTTTTTGGATATCCACATGGACAGACACCCACACGCCAATCTCCTTCTCTGCACCACTCATCATTTGACCCTTTATTTGATGAAATGTACAACTCAAGAGGATTCACAGCCACACAATAAAAATGAGTTTTAAAACATGACTAAATGTAGATTTTAAATGATACAATGAAACACCCCTGAAAATATATACATTCATCTCGTCGGAACAGCTTGTTGAAACAAGAATGTTTTTCATTGTTTCTGGAAAACTCAAAGAATAAGCATCTGTCCTATCTCACCAGGGAGACCAGAGCTGATTTTGCCCCAGACTCAGGATTGAACCCAACCTGGGATGGGTTTGTATAATCAGTTTCCTCCAAAAACACCCGCAACTGCATTGCCAACAACCTGCTTGAGTCCCTGTCCCAAAAGGGAGAATTTCAGGAACTGGGTGGTAGTTGTTTAATACCAACAGGGTCCAGGGTTGGGTTTGTCAGGAATGGCCACATTATCACCTCCTTCCGAGTGGCAGGCACCACCTGCAAAGATGCGCTCACCCCCTGGACCTCGAAGAGTTGAGAGGGCACCTGGTTGGGCACAAAGTTGCCTGGTCAGGCCACAAAGACCAGTACCACAAAACAAGGCTTGATAGAGCATTGCAAACCTCGCTTGGAGCCACATCAGCCACGGCATCAAGCAGGCTATATGGGTGGGCAACTTCGTCCTCAAACCATTCGCCAAGCAAATCACAGTGGATCTCCCAAGAGGTTGCAGGCTCCATCCACTGATGTAGATGTCAGGAGGGCTCAGACCACACCACTTGCCTGGGCGATTAGTCAAGGAAGCAGTGGAGGCAACAAAGGAAGCCCTCTGTGCTGGTTTCACCAGCTAGCCTGAACTCACGTCCAGTCAGGGCTTTCAACGCCTACACTCGAGCTATTGTCCAGTCTGTTTCATAGCTACCCAGTATTCCAGGGGCCAAATATGCTCTAGAGAAGGCTCTCATGAGTAATATATATATATTCATTCCATAGTTTGATACATCCATTATACAGTTATCTTCGGTTATCTTATATCCTTGGACTTCCCCACACATCACATCCCTTCATGGCTTCTTGTTTAGTCCTTGTTGAGCTGCATTTCCTTAATTAACACCCCTCTTCTGGTTGTTTTTAATTTATCTGGTTATTGTATATCTTTAAATATTATCCAAAGTGTTCCCACTCCTCTCTTATATCTGTCTCATCCTGATTCCTTATCTTTGCAGTCAGCATTGCTATTTCCACATATTCTGCCAACTTATTCTGCCATTCTTCTTCTTCTTCTTCTTCTTCTTCTTCTTCTTCTTCTTCTTCTTCTTCTTCTGTAGGACTATTTTTGTCCTTCCGCCTTGGAGCATAAATCCTTCTGGTTGCTGCCGTTGCGTATAGAAAGAGTACCAAGTACTTTCTTGGGTATTTCATCCTCTATAATAGGAGCAGTTGTTTACATGGCCACCAGCATCTCTCAGTTCCGCAAGAAGACTTAAGGCCTCAGTTGGGCCTAATGTAGAAGCAACCCTGAAGTCCTCTAGTTGAAGGTTGCATTTTTAACTGACATTTTAAAATTATCTTTAAGCCGCTTTAAAGCTATCTCACTTGGAGGGACCGAAGGGAAAAGCTGAATAGCAGCAAGATTTTTTTTGGGGGGGTCACCCTTGTGAATGGTTCCCTGCTACACTCCAGGTATTAGTACATTCATCTTAATACTGCTAAGTAAATTATCACCAGTTTGTTAGTGTAAAAGGTGTGCCTATTTAGCATGTATTTCAGTTCTGGTCATCAGCGACTCCAATTTTTGCATCTCATGACCATTCAGCACCCATCTTTTCCTTTAAATATATGCCAAAGAAGCAACCAATGAAATAGGCTTAGGGTCCGCAAGAGTTTATGTCATCATAAATTTGTTAGTATTTTAAATATCTTCCAAAGAGTTTTCCCAAACAGATTATTCTGCTGCAAGGAATTGGAGGGGGTGGTGTTGACAAAATGACGTCACACGTATTAGCCAATAGGCTCCTACGGCTACCGTAAAAACTAGATGTTGAAATCGGTACTTACTTCCCTTTTCAAGAAAAGGAATGGACTTTTTTCCAGGTTCAATTTTAACCAACCTGAAGAGGAAGTTTGTTCAAAGACTAGGTAGTAGCGGTGGCAAGGGTGGCGGGGGAGAAGGTGGACACCACATATTCAACCTCAGGGACTGAACAAAGTCCATGGAGCATCCCCCCTTTGCGGATAATCCTCAAGATCCCCCCCCCAAAAAAAACCTCATCTCAATAACAAAAAACGCTCCCCATAACAGCAAAACATCCAAAGAGATAATGAAGGTTTAGGAAATGGTGGGGGAAAGGTCCAGGAATATGGGTTGACTACCATTAGCAAACACTTACCTTCACTTCAAGACAGCCCCAGAGAGAAACCCAGGTGGCATTGGGGGGGGAACCCCAAAGGGATTTCTTTTTCCTGCCCAGACTTCAGTCCCAAAGAAAAGTAAGGGAAGCTATCCCAGAGAAGAGAGAATGAGTAACCTAGTCAGCTACTCCACAGATGGGGGAGAGGGGAATGAGAGGCTCTAAATCCATCACAGCTTTACATTAACAAGCAATTAGGCTAAGAGGACAAGGCAGAGAGCGGGAGATTCTGCAGGGCTAGTTTGCACGCAGACACACAAATTATAACCTGGGAGTAGAAGCAGGGGCAGCCCATCTGTGCTGGGGCTCTTGGTAGCAGCACAGCCCAAGCTGGACCCCAAGGCTGGCATAGTGAGTGAGGGGTTTGGTGTTCAGCTAGTTCACACATTCCACAGAGGCAGACTCAGATTAGGCCCAACAGGGCTCTGCAACCTAGTATGTGATGTCCAAACACGCAGGTGCTTCAAGAAAGCTGTCTGCTTTTTCTTTTTTTTCCAGATCACATCTATTTTTATTCATTTATATGCCCATTCTCCAGCCTTACTTTACACACACACACAAATCAGTTGCAGAACTGTCCCAGAGATTGGTAGAAGGCATATTGACAGCGTCACAGGCACTAGCCAATTGGTCCTGTCCACTTCTAGCTTCCCCCTGCCTGCAGTTCAAAGCAAGCTACAGAGCATCAGTTGTGCCATTTCCCACCCACCCCCTCCAGAGCTCGTCAGGAGAGAGACAAAAAAGACAAAGTCTGAGTTGAATTAAAGAATGGCCCTAGAACTGATTCTTCCCTGCCCATCCAAAGAAAAACCCATGAAATTTTTCTTCACCTTAATTCTAGGGTTGGACTGAAGCGGCATGATAGAGGTTTATAGAATTATGCACGGTACGGAGGAAGTAGCTGGAGAAAAAAGTTCTTTCTCCCTCTCTAATAACACCGGAACTCGAGCTTATTCATGCAGCACATAGTTGAACTATGGAACTCGCTCCCGCAGGAGGCAGCGGTGGCTTTGAAAGAAGATTAGGCAAATTCACAGAGTAGAAGGCGGATACTAGCCAGGATGGCTCTGCTCTGCCTCCACGGTCAAAGGCAGTGATGCTTCTGTACACCAGTAGCTGGAAAACTCGGGTTGGGGGAGAGAGAGAGAGAGAGAGAGCACTCTTGCATGTTTCCCGCAGGCATCTGATTGGCTCCTGCAAGAACACGATGCTGGGATAGATGCCCTGATCCAACAGGCTTTTTTTTCTTACGTTCTTAATTTATTTTAGTGGTACTAGTCAGCCTGCCTACTTCCCTCCCTCCCTCCCTCCCCACCTGCTCAACCTGTAACCATGTAAACAAGCTGAGGCTGCCTTGCACCCCAGTCTTCTCAAGGAAACTGACCCTTCCTCCTCCAACTCCTCACACACAGGCCAGCTCAAGGGTCCTACGAAGCTGCCCTTTTTCATTTTTTGCATATCGTGTTGCTGGGCTCCTTTCCTGTTCCTGAGCAGCAGAGAACAGGGGGAGCAGCTCCAGCGAATCGTTGTGAATTGAGCAAAGCGGACAAGGGAGAACAGCTGTCGCTCTCTCTCTCTCTTTACACACCCACCCCAAATCTTCTTGTTGGAATGGCGAGGCACTGATCCTTTTGGGGGGGGGGGAGAGCTGAGCATTTCTCCAGCTGCTGAGGCTTTGAGGCTGCCACTCTGTCTGGAAAAGTCTTTGCGGTTTGTTAGCAGGGAGGGGAAAGAGGCGGTGAGGTAAGGGGGAGACCCGAGGAAGGGCGGAGAGGCAGAGGGGAAGGACAGAGCCAAACATCAGGCCCGAACGGCTCCGTCTCCATCAGCCACACCCATGAAGGGGCACAACGGAACTTGGGGCACCCACATTCAGTTCTAAAAACCCAGCTGGGAAAAAGCAGCCGGGTTCTTATTTTCTTTACCCCTTACCCTTCACACACACACACACACACACACACACACTTACACACTTTAAATATTCTGGTTAGTTAATCCCCATGGTAGGTATTCAGCTTCTTTTTTTAAAAAATAATAATAATAATAATAAAGTGGGCACGTTTAGGATAAATTCACACATGTAACAATAAGCAGCTCTCACCACTTTTTTGGGACTCATGTCGTTTTTAGTTCATTCTCGAAGTCAGGCACTGGGCAAAACTTTTCAGATGGGCTGGCAGCCAATTAAAGAAGGGCGTGATACCCGCTCCATCTTCCCCCAGTCTAGACATCAATGTGTTGGATGATGCCAGCACCAGGCAGTGATGATGTGGAGCAGATTGGGTGGCATGGAGTGGCAGGTGGGGAGCACTCAGTATATTGGGACCATGCTGCAGATAGAGGGACGGAAGGTGGGCGAGAGGGGAATCTTGATGCTGGGCTGCCACTTTGGGTCTCATCCGCTTACTCCGGTTCCTGTGTGTAATGATAGATCTTGCAATTTGTTGGCACGCCTTTACTGTTAAGGGCTTGGCAGTTTAAGGACTTGCCCTGGAGTCACATGACCTCGGCAGTTCCTTAGGTCTTGAGTTTCAGTTCTAGCAGAGTCTTAGCAGACTCTTGTCGCTATTTTCCAGGGACGCCCCTGATTTAGAGAAGCCGTCCTAGTTTCTGACTTGATCACAGAATGTCCCACTTTTCCTTAGGATGTCCCTATTTTCATTGGAGAAATGTTGGAGGGTATGGTCTTAAAGCATGGGTAGGCAAACTTAAGGCCCGGGGGCTGGATGCAGCCCAATCACCTTCTAAATCCGGCCTGCGGACGGTCCAGGAATCAGCGTGTTTTTACATGAGTAGAATGTGTCCCTTTATTTAAAATGCATCTCTGGGTTATTTGTGGGGCCTGCCTGGTGTTTTTACATGAGTAGAATGTGTGCTTTTATTGAAAATGCATCTATGGGTTATTTGTGGGGCATAGGAATTCGTTCATTTCCCCCCCAAAATATAGTCTGCCCCCCCCCCACAAAGTCTGAGGGACAGTTGTCCAGCCCCCTGCTGAAAAAGTTTGCTGACCCCTGCCTTAGAGGCTCCTCTGAATAAACCTTCTTTTATTTTTTTAAAAAAAATTACACCTTATTGCAGGTGCTTGTTGTTGGACCCAGAAACATTACACAGTGGGTTAGAGGCTCACTGTGTCTGAATCCCTATGGCCCTGCCTGCACTATGCCTTGAAAGCAGCATCATGCCACCCAACGAATTCTGGGAACTGTAGTTTGTTTGGGATGCTGAGAGCTGTTAGGAGGCCCTTTATTTCACTCCCAGAGCACCCCGTGAAGGGGAATTGATTGTTAAACCACTCTGGCATTTGCACCTCTGTTGGGTTGGTGGGGAGAGAGGTCTCCTAACAACTCTCAACAACATTAACAGCTCCTGGGATTCTTTGAGGGAAGCCATGACTGTTTACAAAGTGGCATAGCATACCTTCCAACATGTTGACTCCAGAAATTAGGGTGTGCATCTTCCTGGCCCTGCTCCCGTGCGAGTCACATGACCTGCATGAGATCACAGAGCCCAAAAACATGTGTCTGGGATGCGCGCAGCACCCAAAGAATGGGATGTCCCGATTTAATGGGGGCAGTTGACAGGAATGGCAAAGCACTGCATATTGTGCAGATGGAGCCTGTCGTAGCCTAATGCCAACAGCTGATTCTGTATTTGTGACCTCATCCTCCTTGGCTTGGTTAATCCACAGCCTTTGGATTTCTCAGATCAAGGCACTTGGGAGGAAACGGTAGGCTTTGTGGCAACTTCCTCAAGATCTAAGAATATCCCCCTTTCCCAGAAGCCCCCTGAATCCAAACACATGCAAAATCATAATACAGTACCTTTGTGGCTCGCCGCTTCTCCACACAGTTGGGATTTTGGCAGTACAATACTTTCTCCTTCTCCTCCGTCACGGTCCGCTCATCTGGAAGAGAAAGCGTTCAAAAGTTTGCTGAAGAAGAAGAAGAAGGCAGGTTGTCCAGCAGCCAGTCGGGAGCAAACAGCTTCACAGCACCTAGCTTGCAAAACTTCAGATCTATAGACAGCTTGTGGTCCTAATGGGGGACCAATATTTTTAAAAAGCAGTGGTTTTTTGGCAAAGGAAAAGCTTAGTGATCACAGGAGCAGAATGGGACTTAAGAGACCCACAGCACAGGCCCACGAGACACATTTTGCATCTGCTATAGATGCAAAATTTAGGTTCTGAGCAAATGAAGGGTGGGTGGGAAGCTGGTCACTGTCATTGCGCTTTGCATACAAGTAAACATGAACCCTCTAGCAACACCCTTGTGGAGAGGAGAGCAAGGACTCTTGACTTTAAAAAATAAAAAATGTGCCTGCGTCTAATCTTGCCTCTTTCTCACATTTATTTCTTGCAGTATGTTTTTCTTTCTGTAAATCTACCAAAGAATAAAAATAAAATAAAATTCAGATGAAGGGGTTTTCTCAGAATGGTGGAGGACGTGTGTGCTGCATCCCATTGTTGTTGTGGGGGTGGCATTTGCCCTTCTTCTTCAGATAGGAAATGCTCTGTGGTGGGGACAAAAATATATATAGGGGGTCTAGGAGAGTCAGTTGTGGGGCAATGAGAAATGTCCCTGTTTTCATCTGAGGAAAGTTGGAGGATATGTGATTGTGAAGCTCAGGTCAAAAGGCAGAAAAGACCTGCAGTTCCCTTTCGGGTATAAGCAAGATAGGCAAGATATTCTGGGATTTTTAAATTATTTTTTAAACACCATGCAACTCATTGCTGCCACAGGGTTCAGCCTACCAGGCCTGACATGATAGGAACTCTGGCAAAGACCCCAACACATGTGCATCCTCAGTGGCCACGTTGCACAGCCGCCTGTCAGTCCCTCTGCCAAAGGACGTCTGTTCAACTTAATAACCCACAGCACAGCTCATTTAATAACTCATTTTTCCCCCTGTTGCAATTCAATAAGTTCAAAGCCCACAGACACAGCTCTCCCCCTCTATTCCTATTTTATATCCCACAGCAACCCGGTGATGCAGATTAGGCTGAGAGTTAGTGACTGCTCCAAAGTTTCCCAGAAAGCTTCAAGACTGAGTGGGGATTTGAACCCAAAGCCTCTCTGGCCCTTGATCAACAAGCATGAGGCTCTTTTATATGTAGGAATCAGGGGCAGGTGGGGTGAGAAGCATTTGATCATGCAATGGTCCATTTGCATTCTGTTTTAATGTTTTGCTGATTTCATCTGTTTTAAAATATTTTGTTTTTATTTTTAACGGCATCAGAGATATGTTTGCTGCCCTTTGTGAAGAGCAGGGCTGGGTGATAGATCGACAGATCATCCAAAACTGGTTTGAAGTCCATATCGTGATATCGATTTCATCATTTTTGAGCTGGCTATATGTATTTCAAATCATGGTGTGTGTGTGTGCACTATGCAAAAATCGCAATGTGGGAAAAACCATGAAGCCAGCCAATGCGTCTACAGAGCTCCATCCTTATTTCAGACATCGTGATACAGTTGTACCTTGGTTTTCAAACGTAATCTGTTCTGGAAGACCGTTAGAGTTCCGAAACCTTCAAAAACTGAAAGCTCAGTAAAGAAGCATTGACATGGAAAACTCAATATGGAAGCTGCGTAGCATGTTCAACTTCTGAGGCGAGTTTGAAAACCGAAGCATTTACTTCTGGGTTTACGGCGTTTGAAAACCAAAATGTTCGTCAACAGAGATGTTCAAAAACCAAGGTACCACTGTATATTGGTATATTGCAATGTTTAGCTGGTGTTCTATTGCTACGTTGTGGAAACCAGATATCGCCCAACACTAGTGAGCAGTAAATAGAAATATAGAACAGTTTTAACTTGTGAGCCATAGCTAATGTGGAACAAGCACCTTCCCCCATTCTGGGAGAGACTTAGGGCAAAGCAAAAGGCACTCTGTACGTGCTTTGGGGGCTCTTATTATTCTTGCATGGTGTGTCCGATTCTAGGCCCAGCACAGGTTCCAGGGTTAATTGCTGTTATGTGCTGGTGGCTCACATCAAGTCCTGAAGCTACTTGTCTTTCTGTCAGCTGCACTGCAAAGAAATGAACCACGTGCTGTAAAAAACATTAAAGTCAGAGCAAGCTACCGGGTCAGGGCATGCTGCTCACCTCTCAGCCCAGAGGGAGACTTGTGCTCGAAAGCCTTGGGTTCCGTTGCTGGCGAACTTCAGAGTTTTCAACTGGCTCCAGTCCTAAGCCCCTGATTATGCAGGGAAAAAGTTCCCGTCAACAAAGAGCATTTAAAAGGCCATTACGTGCTGTTCTTGGCAGGCACCCCTCAGCTGCAGGGATGGAGCATCTGTCAGACACAGGGCCTGCGCAGGAATCCAAACGGACTCCCATCGGAGGTGAAAGGGAGCTGGTACCATCAGGGTCAGGCGGCCAGCAGGATGCCTTGCAGCAATCCAAGAGGGCCTACGGACGAGGCTCCAGGTTTCTAAATACTGCAGAGCCGTGATCTCAGGGAACCATGTTGCTAAGAGAGGCAGGGCCATGATCCTTCCCGCGTTCATCAAATGAGAAGTCAGCCGGGAAGAAAGGAAAATGAGGAAAGAAATAGCCATTCATTTCCCCACATCTGTGAAGTTCCCTTAAATATCTCAGTCTTTTTGAATTCTATCCAAATCTACTGTTCTGTGGTTTGGTTGCCATGTTTTAATATTGTCTGGGAACGCAGAATGTTGCTTGTCAAATAAATAAGTGCATCCATGTGTAGTCCCTGGGAAATCACTTCCTGTTTGTTTGTTTTCCTTTCGGCGGTGCCTGGTTCAAATTTGCAGAGCAAACTGCTGGAGTCTTTGTTCTGCAGGGCTCAGCTCCATCTCTCGGGATCTCTAGAACTTTGTACTGCTGGTGACTATTTGATGCTATGGTCTGAAATCTTGGAACCAGGGCAACATCTCGGTCATGCATCTAACAAAGTGGATTCCAGTCCACGAAAAAAATTATACTCTAATAAAAAACAGGTTGGTCTTTAAAGCTGCCGCAAAACATTTGTATTTCTTGTCTTTATTTGCATCGTGTGGAGGGAAATTTTTCGAAGAAAAAGCAATTTAATTATTTATTTTAAAGGTCACCACAGAAGTTCCCGGAGGCTCTTCAAAGGCAGCAACATGCATTGCAGAGTGTATCCCAGGAGTCCAGCTGTGATGAAAGGAAAGCACATGTCCTTGAATCTAGAGCTGCCTTCTCTAGGAATGGCCATGGCTCATCATGCGGCAGCCGAAGTTGGGTGAGGGCACTCTTGCCACAGCTACCATAGGGACATCCGGGCTCAAGGATGAGACCAGGGGACACACGGAGACACACACACACACACACACACAACTGCGCAGCTGCCTTTCCAAGGGACTCCCATTTAAGGCAGGCACATCTGCCCTCAGGAACAACAACACGCACTTGGGTATGCCAGACAAGACCCCATTGCCCAAATCTTTGGGCAGCAGGCAGGTTTTTCCTTCAGTGATGCTGCCCCAGAGATAAATTCTCTTCGGTTCTGCTGGTGCCCACCACCTCTTCAGAGTTTCACATATCCTTTCCCAAAGCAGCTTGAAGAAAACCCCTTGGAGTTTGTCTAAATCTGGCCTTTTTATTTTTGCTCTTCGCCGCAGAACCGCTCTTGGCAACGGTTTCGCCAGGCAATGTTTTCATACCAGCTGTTTAAATCTTTCTCTCTCTTCTTGGCGGGTGGGGGTTGGGGGGTGAGAATACAAATTTGTGCATGCGGTTCCTCGCTTCCCCGAATGGTGAAATGCGCCAGTATTTCAACCAGGGAGTGTGGGAGAGAATGACGGCATTATTTTTGCAAAATGCTTGTTTACAAATATACACGGTGAGCAAAGAGGAAGACGGAAAAAGTCCAGAGACACGAAACTCAGAGCCACATGGAGACCCCCTTCCAGACAAGTGCAAAAGGGCGGGGGGGCATTGGGAGTTTTCTTTTTTCAATTTTGCAGGTTCTGCCCTCCATCTACCCTCCAACTGCTGAGCTCTGATTCAGTCCCAATGAAGCTCCCCCATCCCCTCAAGTGTTGCTGAAGTGGTGAATTCTGAAGTGCTGGTGTTCTTCATGGCAATAAGAACCCCAAAAGAGTCTTGCTGGATCAGGCCAATGGCCCATCGCATCCAGCATCTTCTTTTCACAGTGGCCAGCCAGATGCCTGTGGGAAACCAGAAAGCAGGACTCAAGGACAAAGGCGTTCTCCCCTCCTGTGGTTTCCTGCAACTGGTGGTGGCAATCTTTGTGGCAACCATGCCCCTTCTGAGATTATATACAAGGACAGTGGAGAGAGACTCTTTTTTGATTCTCGCACTTCAGTGCCCAACCCACCTAAATTTGCCTTTCCTGAACCACTTTGTGAACAAAAACACACCTATCCTTTGAAATTCGCACTTCTCCGAATTGTGCAAGGCAGTTTGACCAAAATGCAGGTATTAGTAGGGGGAAAGGATGCAATTTGGGGGATAGGTTTGTGCCAAAAAGCACTGTATTCAGGGGGATGGCTTGCAAAAAAACACAGCTTACAGGCAAAATTGTGTACAGAAACATGCATGTTAGGAGTGATAACTGAACAAAAATGCATATGCATTTTCACTGAGGTTTTTTTTAAAAAAAAATCCAAACTGATACCGACATGGGGCAAGCTAAACAAGACCGCGAAGATGATAAACAGAAAGAAACTGAAATGGACCGATTCTTCCATCCCTATCGACAACAAAAATGGATTTTTGACCTATGCAAAGGTCAGGGCTTCAACACCAAACCGCTTGGTTCTAAGCCACCTGTCCTCCCTGCATAGGCTAAAAGGCCCCTCCCCCACTTCCAATATTTAAAATTTCAGTCTTGGGCAATTGCCAAACAAAGCAGCACCAAAATTGTTTAGCAGCACAAGACAGTGGCCATTTTCAAGACAAAGACACAGGAAAGCCAATGTCAGACACAGCGAGTGAGGGGCAGGGAGCGTGCAGAGCAGCGACGAGCACACTCTTTTCTACCTCGAGCCAAAGGAAAATAAGTGATGCTTTCGGCGACGGATGGCTTTCACACAGCTGCAGCTTCTGGCCAAAGTGGTTCAACAGGGTTTATATTTAGAAGCGGACCGAGTGAATTACAGCTCACCCCGCCCCAGATGCAGCCAACAACAACAGAGGCCATGCTCGTCTTGACGGCATCGGCGGGTTCCCTTCGACCCAGTATACGGCGCAGGCTGCCAGCAAACTGACTCACAGCTGGAGTTTTATTTCTTATTTTTCAGAAGTGGGGGGAGGGGGGGAGAGAAGCTCAAAGTTTTGGGCCTTTGCCTTTTTAGGGATCCCTGGGAGAGGGTGGCGCATTTGTCAAAAGGGCATTGGAAGTGGGGAGAGAGAGAGAGAGAGAGAGAGAGAGAGAGAGAGAGAGAGAGAGAGAGACCAAACAGAGGCAGGAAGGATTATTTAGTTGTGATTCCTGCATTGCAATGAGGATGGACTAGAGGACCCTTGGGGGTCCCTTCCAACTCTACAGTTCGAATGATTCCAAGGGCTGAAATGCTATTATATGTGACCTGCTGTTCCACGCTCTACAATGCTGCAAGGCCACCCCAGGCAGTTGGCACCAGCCTGCTAACAAAGCTACTACCCTCTCTGCAATCAGGATAGATAGATGATAAATAGATATTCTATACCAATCCTGCACCCAGTATCCCTAGGCCAAGAAGTGACCTGGCCCTCCCTAGATCCGAATTTCCCCCATCCTCTGAGTTCTGAAGATTTTGCCATTTGTTGTTTTAAAGTGACGAAAGGGCCTTTTGAAGCAGCTTCTTCTCCCGCCCCCTTTAAAGGAGGCTGGAAGCTGTTTCAAAGGGTGCTTTGCTCGACTTCCGGTTTGGTGCCGAGTCAATGGCGGACGGGAGTCCGACGGCTCCGTCCTCCGTCAGGCGATAGGGATCTCCGTGCCTGCGCCACGGGTCTCTTAAAGCCACGGGAAGAGCGTCCCGTGGACCGTCTGCTTCGTGGGTCCCAGACGTGTCGTCTCCGCTCCCGATTGACCCTCGTAAGGGGGGAAATCGGGCGAGCGAAGCTCCGACACGGGACTGAAGAAGCGTCTGCCTTCGGAGGATCAAAGCAGCGATCCCGCCAGACTCGAGCACCCGGCACTTCCGACATAGAAACTTCCAAAGAAACTCTGTAAGTAAAAGATTTTGGACTGTCTGAAAAGTTTGGAGCATACTGCTTGCAGAGGAAACTTTAAAAGGAAGCCTGTTCCCTTTGAACTGTTTGCGCGAGCCGGGTAGCGCTAAAAGATCAAAGCCGCGAGTAACGGGAAAGTTTTGCGAACTCTGCCAAACTTTTTAAAAGTTGATTAAAAGTTGTTTTATGGATATTTTGAGACTCAGAAATAGTTGATATGGCAAAAGAAGACACCGCTCGCCCTCAGGACTAGGATTCCGGGTCAGTAGCGGGCTGCAAAACATTGTTGCCATTTCTTTTTCCTTGGTACTGTTTCAGTGACTGTTTACCAGTGGAGACTTTTTGACTTTTGTAGCCAGATACAAGTTACTTTATGGACCTGGTGGTAACACTGCAAGTGAGAAACAGTTACTGACTTGGGCTATTTAAAATAGACTCTTCTTGGCTTCAAGGAATTTATAATTTTGGGAAAATTTGAACTCTTTGCCTAAAAGTTGGATTATTGGACTGGTGTGGGCTCCTGGCTCAGCAGCCTCTTTGTTCTCAGAAGCTAGCTGCAGGCCACCTGGTGTTTACTTTTGGGACTGTTGGTCTTCTGCTGTGAATGTCTGAGACAGTTACCACAGCAACTGGAGTGACCTTGAGATTACAGCTACAGAGCCCACAGGGAATGGAAACTAGATCTAAAGGAACTGGCTCTGAAAAAAGAAAAGGCTCTGTTTCCTTAACTCTTCAGGAACAAATGGAGAAATTGGTTGTTAGCGTGGCAGAAATTGCAGCAGGTTTGAATAGTGTCACTGAAAGGTTGAAGCAAACACAAGAATCGGTGAACACCATTGGTGCATCAGTGAATACAACAGTTAACTCTGCAATAGAAAAACTCCAAGCTGATATAAAAGCCGATATTAAAAATTCTACTGAGACCTTGGAAAAATCAATTGGGCAAATTGAGGAGAATGTAAGAAAGAACAGAGAAGAAATTAATAAAATAGGGCTTGAGGTGACCACTTTGAAAAAGGATTCAGAGGAAATTAAAGTGGTCAGAGAAAAAATAAAAAAGGTGGAGGAAAAATTGGACAATATAGACTTGGAGCAGATAGAGAATATTGGAACACGACAGAGAACTGTTGAAGAATCTCTTGCTTTTCTGCAACTACATCAGAGAGAAGGAAACATAAGAATAAGGGGTCTTCCAGAATTGGAAGGGGAAGACCTGAAAGCTTACATTGTGCAACAATTTTCAACATATTGGGAATTAGAAGAGGTAAACGTCTCAGCACGCATAGTGAAGGCCTTCAGATTCGGACCTAGAGGTTCCAGAGGAAAGAAAAGCACTAAAACAGTCAGTGACTGTTTGCTTGTGCTACACGATAGACACGACAGAGACTACTTTCTGGACTTACACTACAGAAACAACCTGGTGGTACAGCAGAATAAAGTAATTTTTTATAAGGACATCCCCAATTTTTTTTTGGATAAAAGAGCTCCTTACAACGATTTGGTGACTGAGCTAAGAAGAAAAAAGATCTCCTTCAGTTGGGAATTTCCAGAAGGCCTGGCATTTACGTTTGAAGGGAAAAAGATAAGAATAAGATCCTTGGCGGAAAAGCAAAAGTTCTTGGACAAGCATCTGGAACACTTTAAAGGTACTCCATTGGACCCAGCACAGCTCTACAAGTTTCCAGAAGTATTCCCACCACCGTCGGGACTACCAGGACCAAGCCAGGATCCAGAACAAGATAAGAAAGGACAGGCAACTGGAGGAGAAGAATAAACAAAGAAATGGCGCTCAAGCTAATGACTTGGAATGTACGGGGATTGAATCAGAGACCAAAGAGACGCAGAGTGTTTTATAGCATAGAAAAGAAGAATTTGGACATAATATGTTTACAGGAAACCCACATAGCCCGTCGTCATAGAAGATTATTACAGAACAAAAAACTAGGCCAAGAGTTTATATCATCGGACAAGGTCAAGAAGAGAGGTGTAGTGATTTACGCAAAGGAGAAATATAGCCCAAGACAGCTATTTAAAGATGAAGAAGGGAGATACATCGCAATTGAAATCAACGTACAAGGCGAAAAATTCTTGATTCTGGGACTTTATGCACCAAATGATGGAAAGTCGATTTTTTATAAAAAAATACATGACTTGCTGTTGGATTATTTGGATTATAAGGTAGTTTGCCTTGGAGACTTTAATGGGGCAGTTTCCACATTAATGGACAGATCTCAAAGAACTAAATTAACAAACGATGGGAAACTCCCAAAGACCTTTTTTGAAATGGTGGACAATTTGAATTTGGTGGACTCCTGGAGATTAAAAAATCCCAGAGAAACAGAGGCAACGTATTTTAGTGAATCTCAGCAGTCATGGTCGAGGATAGACTACATCTGGATTTCGAATGAATTGGCTCCAAAAATACAAAAGGCAGAAATCGGTCCCAAAACGCTTTCAGACCATAATCCGGTACAGTTAAACCTAAAAATGATTTCCAAGGATTCTTTCAGATGGAGAATGGATGACGCACTGATGAGGGACACCAAGCTAGTAGAAAGAGCGGTGAAAAAGATGAAAGAATATTTTCAAATTAATTGGAGTTCCGAAGTGGAGAAAAGGATTGCCTGGGATGCAAGTAAAGCGGTAATGAGAGGATTCCTCATAAGTGAAAAAGCAAAAAAGAAGAAGCAACAAAATGTAGAAATGGAGAGACTGCTGAAATTAATCAAAGAAAAGGAAAAAGAATTAAGAGGACATCCCAGATGTGTCAAAATTCAAAAAGAAATTAAATACTTGCAATCCCAATATGCGAACATTATGAATCAGGACATTGAATGGAAAGTGAAAATGATGAAACAAAGAACATTTGAATCTGCTAATAAATGTGGAAAATTACTAGCTTGGCAATTAAAGAAAAGACAAAAGGCAAATGTCATCAGCAATTTGGTAGTAAATGGAAAAAACGTAGAGAAACCGGAGGAAATCAGATGGTGTTTTCAGAGATTTTACAAGCAACTGTACAAGGAGGAGAAGATAGATGAAGCAGAGATAGACCGATTTCTGGAAAAGAATGGATTGCAAAAAGTCCCAGAGGAAAAACTAACAACTCTCAACCACCCAATATCGACACAAGAGATAGAAGATGCAATAAACAATATGCAAGTGGGGAAGGCCCCAGGACCGGATGGATTAACAGCAAAATATTATAAGACATTGAAAGATTGGCTATCGCAGCCGTTAAGAGAAACTTGCAATAAAATACTAGAAGGAGATAGGGCACCAGAGACGTGGAAAGAAGCCTTTATCACACTGATTCCAAAACCAGACACAGATAAGACTCTAATGAAAAATTACCGTCCAATATCCCTCTTGAATGTGGATTATAAAATTTTCGCAAATGTTTTGGCTACAAGGCTGAAAAGAGTGCTGAAAGACCAGTGTTTTTCAACCTTTTTTGGGCAAAGGCACACTTGTTTCATGAAAAAAATCACGAGGCACACCACCATTAGAAAATGTTAAAAAATTTAACTCTGTGCCTATATTGACTATATATAAAGTAATTCTCTTGATTTTTTCAATTTTTCCCACGGCACACCAGGCAACATCTCGCGGCACACTAGTGTGCCGCGGAACAGTGGTTGAAAAACACTGTGAAAGACTATATACATAGAGACCAAGCAGGTTTCTTGCCAGGAAGACAAATAAGTAATAACACGAGAATTATTGTGGACATTTTAGAAAAACTGGAGAGAGACATAAACATAGACGCGGCACTATTATTTGTTGATGCAGAGAAAGCATTCGATAAAATATCTTGGACATTTATGAAAAAGAATTTGGAAAAGATGGGAGTTGGAGAAAAATTCTTAAATGGCATCAAGGCCATTTATACAGAACAAAGAGCAAAAATAATAGTAAACAGTGTGATATCGGAGGAGATTGAAGTTGAGAAAGGAACAAGACAAGGGTGCCCTATCTCCCCTTTACTTTTTATTACGGTCCTGGAAGTCCTCCTAAATATGATTCGAAAAGACAAACAGACAAAAGGAATTAGAGTGGGAGAGAAAGAATACAAACTACGCGCCTTCGCAGACGATCTGATGCTATCCCTGCAGGAACCGGAAAGCAGTGTCCCCAGAGCTTTGGAACTAATTGAACAATTTGGACTTGTAGCTGGCTTCAAATTAAATAAGCAGAAAACCAAAGTTTTAGGTAAAAATTTGAGTGCAGAACAGATTCAAAGAATACAAGAAGGCACTGGCCTCAATTTTGTTAAATCTGTAAAATATCTAGGTATCAGTCTCACAACCAAGAATTTGAACCTGTATAAGGATAATTATGAAAAACTGTGGATGGAGATAAAGAAGGATATGGAAATATGGACAAGATTAAAACTGTCGTTAATGGGAAGAATAGCTGTGATAAAAATGAATGTCCTACCAAGGATGCTGTTTTTATTCCAAGCCATACCAATTTTGGATAAATTGGACTGTTTTAAGAAATGGCAAAAGGATTTATCAAAGTTTATATGGCAGGGCAAAAAGCCAAGAATCAAGTTTAAGATTTTAACAGACTCTAAAGAGAGAGGAGGCTTTGCCCTGCCGGACTTAAGACTTTATTTTGAAGCAGCGGCCTTTTGCTGGCTAAAGGACTGGTTTAAGCTAGAGAACGTTGATGTGTTGGACTTGGAAGGACATGATAATATGTTTGGTTGGCATGCATACCTTTGGTATGACAAGGTTAAGATCCACAGAACTTTTAAGTCTCATATAGTTAGAAAATCCTTGTATCAGGTCTGGACTAGATATAAAGACTTGTTAGAGAGAAAGACTCCTAGATGGATCTCTCCAGTGGAGGCCAAGGCCTATAAGAGACCGAACATGTCTGCAAACTGGTTAAGATATATGGACATATTGCAGCAGGAAGGGGACTCTTTTAAGCTAAAAAGCTACGATCAGGTGAAAAGTCAGGTCCCCGACTGGCTGCACTATTATCAGGTATATGAAACATTTAAAATGGACAAAAAAGTTGGTTTTCAAGTAGAAAAATCAAAACTGGAAACAGAACTGATAGAATCGAACTTTAAGAACCTTTCCAAAATGTATAATCTTTTGCTAGAGTGGCATACGAAAGATGAACTGGTTAAATCGTCAATGATAGATTGGGCGAAAGATGTAGGACATAATATTATGATGGATGACTGGGAGAGACTGTGGCAGAAAGGTATCAAATTTACTGCTTGTCATAGTTTAAGAGAAAACATAATGAAAATGGTTTACAGATGGTATTTGATACCAGTTAAGATAGCTAAGATGAATACCAAAATGTCAGATGTATGTTGGAAATGTAAACATGCGAAAGGTACCTTTTATCATATGTGGTGGCTGTGCCCAGCGGTAAATGCTTTCTGGGATAAGATTTATAATGAGCTCAAGAAGGTAATGAAAGTTACCTTTTGTAAGAAACCAGAGGCATTTCTTCTGAGCATAACCAATGAAGAGATACCCAGTCAGGATAGAGTGTTTTTTATGTATGCCACAACAGCAGCCAGAATCCTATTGGCAAGAACATGGAAAGGGGAAGAGATACCAACGGTGGAAGAATGGCAGATGAAGATGATGGAATACATGGAACTCGCAGAACTGACCGCCAGAATCCGGGACCAGAGGGAGGAGACGGTGTCACGAGATTGGAAAAAATTTAAAGACTATTTAGTTAAATCAGCAAAATTGAATATTTGAGCAGAGATGTATAGAGGCTTTAATAGGTTTATGTTAGATAAAATTGGCAAGAGAAAATTTTTGTATGAATGATTTTTTTTGTTAAATAGGAGTTAAGATTTGATATTAAGATAAGATTTATAGTTGATTAATAGTTGATTAAGTATATGACCGAGTAAAGTTAAGCATATTGAAAATTTGAGCAAATGTAAACTGAACAAGATATAAAGCTACCTTAAAGATGTATTTGATTTTGAAGACAGTGGAGGGAATGGGGGAAGTCCCCAAATAGAGAAGTTAGAAACAAGGAAAGTATAAAGATAGGTATTGGTCAAGGTATGTATATGTTCTTTTTTCTTTTTATGTTTATTGTTATTGTTATTGTTTTTATTGTTGTTTTTATATTGTTTAATATGTCTTGTGTAACTGTTGTATTTTGTTTTTCAGTGATTTATTGGAAAATAATAAAATCTTATAAAAAAAAAACAAAGGGTGCTTTGCTCTGCTTGTCCTTTAAGCAGGAGGGTGGCAGCCTTGGCACCTCCCTCCACAGCCCACTTAAAGAACAGGTAAAAGGGCTTTAATCTCAGCTCCTCCAGTAGATAAGCGAAGATTAAATCCTGTGGCCTCTCTGCATGATCCTGTTCCCTGCTGGGAATAGGGCAGCACAGCCAATTTCAGTCTGTTACCTCCGAGGATGTGGACAGGCTGCTTGGACGAGTGAAACCAACCACCTGTCTCCTTGATCCTTGCCCATCTTGGCTTATAAAAGCTAGCCGGGAGGGGCTGGGCGATGGGCTGCGCGGGGTGGTGAATGCTTCCCTCTGTGAGGGAGCCTTCCCAGCCCCGCTGAAAGAGGCGGTCATTAAACCGCTTCTTAAAAAAACATCTTTAGACCCGGCCAATATGGCCAACTATCGCCCAGTCTCAAATCTACCATTCTTGGGCAAGGTGATTGAGCGAGTGGTTGCTGAACAACTCCAGGCACACCTGGAAGAAGCGGACCATTTGGATCCCTTCCAATCGGGATTCAGGCCTCACTATGGGACTGAAACCGCCTTGGTCGCGCTGGTCGATGATCTCCGGCGGGCTAGGGACAAAGGTGAGAGCTGTTTCCTAGTTCTGCTGGATCTCTCAGCGGCCTTTGACACCATCGACCATAACATCCTTCTAGACCGACTAGAGGGGTTGGGAGCTGGAGGCACTGTTATACAGTGGTTCCGCTCCTTCCTCCTGGGCTGTGTTCAGAAAGTGGTGGTGGGGGATGAGTGTTCAGACCCCTGGGCTCTCACTTGTGGGGTGCCTCAGGGTTCTGTCCTCTCCCCCATGCTTTTTAATATCTATATGAAGCCGCTGGGAGAGATCATCAGGGGGTTTGGGCTGGGTGTTCATCAGTATGCAGATGATACCCAGCTCTACCTCTCTTTCAAATCAGAACCAGTGAAGGCCGTGAAGGTCCTGTGTGAGTGCCTGGAGGCGGTTGGAGGATGGATGGCGGCTAACAGATTGAGGTTGAATCCTGACAAGACAGAAGTACTGTTTTTGGGGGACAGGAGGAGGGCAGGTGTGGAGGATTCCCTGGTCCTGAATGGGGTAACTGTGCCCCTGAAGGACCAGGTGCGCAGCCTGGGAGTCATTTTGGACTCACAGCTGTCCATGGAAGCGCAGGTTAATTCTGTATCCAGGGCAGCTGTCTACCAGCTCCACCTGGTACGCAGGCTGAGACCCTACCTGCCCGCGGACTGTCTCACCAAGGTGGTGCATGCTCTGGTTATCTCCCGCTTGGACTACTGCAATGCGCTCTATGTGGGGCTACCTTTGAAGGTGACCCGGAAACTGCAATTAATCCAAAATGCGGCAGCTAGACTGGTGACTGGGAGTGGCCGCCGAGACCACATAACACCGGTCCTGAGAGATCTGCATTGGCTCCCAGTACGTTTCCGAGCACAATTCAAAGTGTTGGTGCTGACCTTTAAAGCCCTAAACGGCCTCGGTCCTGTATACCTGAAGGAGCGTCTCCACCCCCATCATTCAGCCCGGACACTGAGATCCAGCGCCGAGGGCCTTCTGTCGGTTCCCTCACTGCGAGAAGCAAAACTACAGGGAACCAGGCAGAGGGCCTTCTCGGTAGTGGCGCCCGCCCTGTGGAACGCCCTCCCATCACAGGTCAGGGAAATAAACAACTACCTGACATTCAGAAAAAACCTGAAGGCAGCCCTTTTTAGGGAAGTTTTTAATGTTTGATATTTTTGTATTTGATTTCTGTTGGAAGCCGCCCAGAGTGGCTGGGGAAATCCAGCCAGATGGGCGGGGTACAAATAATAAATATTATTATTATTATTATTATTATTATTATTATTATTATTATTATTATTATTAAACCGTCTCCTCTGGCTGCTGTGTGGGCCCAGGAGTTCCCTACCCATCCGTTACCCACAGAAAAGGCCCTGTAAATTGTGGGCAAGGGAAACAGACATAGGGTTACTTCATTTGTGTAGAATTAGGGGGAAGAATAGAGGCTGGTTCTGAGTCTGCTGCCCCCTAATGCCATTGCACTTTGAGACCGTCATCTCCAACAAAATCAGGAAAGAGAAAACAAAAAGATCAAGGGAATGGAGTGACACACACACACACAATGAAAGGTTGCAGCACTGGGGAGTTTTTAGTTTAGAGAAAAGGCAAGTAAGAGGTGACATGATGGGAGTTTATACATTTTACACACGGCATGCAGAAAGTTTTTCTCTCTATCACCTAGCAGTAGAACTTGTGGAAATCCAACGAAGCTGATCTTTGGGAGATTCAGATATAAAGGAAGTCATTCTTCACACAGCACATAGTTAACCTGTGGGACTCCCTCCCACTGAGGGCAGTGACAGTCCTGAACTTGGATGGCTTTAATAGAGGGATTGGACATCTTCATGGAGGAGAAGGCTCATTGAGGGAGCTGGGTATGTTTATCTTGGATAAGATGAGACCCAGACGAGAGGGGATAGGATAGCCATCTTCAAAGATCTTAAGGGCTGCCCATGGAAGATGGGGCAAGCTTGTTTTATGCTACTCCAGAGGGGAGCATCCAAAACAACGGATTTAAGTGACAAGGAAGGAGATTCCAACTAAACATTAGGAAGATGAGGGTGGAACCGACAACCTCACATCCATTGGAGGTTTTTCAACAGAGGATGGATGGCCATCTGTCAGGGATTCCTGCATTGCAGGGGGTTGGACTGGATGACCCTTGGGATCCCTTCCAACACTACAGTCCTATGATTCTATGAACAGTGACGGCACCTAGGTATCAAGCACAGCAGCGGAGGATGGCCTGTCCTCTTTGTTTTATTGCCCAAGTTGTGTGAGAGAAAATGTGCTTCTTCTCGAGAGACTGGGCTGCCCACACTTTGAAATTACTCTCTCCCCACTACCACCCTGAAGCCCCACAGAACAATGCAGCCTCTGTCGCTGGTGGGGTCACTCTTGGCCCTGACCACTTAGTAACAGCCTCCCTATTGGCCGCCCCGCCAGGCGGAATTATGATTGCCGTTGACCTATTATGAATAATCATGGGAGCGAAGAAGGGAATCCTTTCAGCGCAGGAAAAAGGGAAGCTTTTTAAAACACACGGGAGGAGCAGAAAAGAAGGAAATCCAGTTGCAGAACTGGGAGCGAGCTGGGGGGGCGGGGCGGGTGGAGAGGAAGCGGGCAGGACGACAGAGCTGGAGGCAACAGAACTAAGCAGGGAAATGTGTGTCTGCCCGCAACATCCTCTTTGGAGTTGGCCTTCTGCACAGCCAACTGTGGGATAACCAGCCTCATATAACCAACAAGTAATCAATGCATGATGGGGTTAATGCCATAGAGTAAGCTGTCCTGCCAGGCTTAACTATGTCCACTTCCTGGCAGGAAAAAAGGTAATCAAGCCTATTGTTCCCTTCCAGCCTACCTGAGAAGCTCAGTGTGTAAAGAGATTTGAGCTTTCTCCATACAACACTTTAAACTCCTGCCATGTCCCTCTTACAAACCAGCCTTTCTTCTTGGTGGAACCGCTCCTCCTACGTTCCCACAAGGGAAATTGCAGCAGCGATTGGGAATTCCACTGCCTTGGCAGGTTAGAAAGAGGCGGCGGAGCCCTCTGATTTTTCATCTACCCATCGTGCACCATCCATCCCAGTCCGTGGCCTGCCAGTGGGAGGTCTGCTGCAGGACCAACTCCCTAGCGGTGCCAGCTGTCAGCCAAGGGAAGGCATCCGTCACAGCAAAGGGGAAGATGTTTACATCTAAAAGCAGCACAAGAGCTAAATATTTGTGTGAAGTCAAAGGGGGGGGATTAACATTGTGTGGCAAAGTGTCCAACCACCTATGCAAACAGCAGTTTGCACACTCACACCCACACTTTAAAAGCGATCAAAGCAGGGATGAGATTTTCAGAGTTGCAAAAAAAACCAAAAACAACTCCAAGTCTTACCCAAAATATTTGTTCTACCTCTCTCCCACTTCCCCAAGAATAAAACTGAGATGTGCACTTTCCTCTTAATGTTGAAAAGTTTTAAAATAGGTCAGAATGAGGATGAGATGCCCCCATCTGCTTGAGCATTTTGGCTGCCTTTTCCTGAACCTTTCCCAACTCTACAACATCCCTTTTCAGGTGAGGCGGCCAGAACTGCGCACTGGATTCCCCAAATCTGTTCTTCCATACATAAACTTACAGGTGGTACCTGCTCACTCACATTGGCTAGTTCTAAAAGCCGCAAGGGTTTTCGTAAGCCTGTTTTCAGCCTGTTTTACAGAGGTGGAGCTTTGCAAAACATCTGACAGCCTTCTAGCAAGCCTCCCAGGACCCCATGCTGGTTTCCAGAGCTTCCTGTCCCAGGACAACCTGCAGCTCTGACCTTCCATGCTGTACCTGCAGTTCTTCCAGAGGTATCTCGTTTCAAATGAAAACAGGCCTGCAGTTTCTAAGATCGCCATTCTTAAAAGCTCTTGTTGTACATTGAAGATTACTGGTCTAGCTTTTGTCTCCTTTGTATGTATTAAATTGCACACACACACACACACAGAGAGAGAGAGAGAGAGAGAGAGAGGAGGAGGAGGAGGAGGAGGAGGGTGGATGAAAGCCTTCATTATTGACACACATCTGCTTCACAGCGACAAGCATGCATGGGGGCGAACTGGGCAAAGATGCCCAGGATTGGCGTGGGGGTGGGGAGTGTGTTCTTTGAAGCTTCCACTGTGGCTGCTGAAGAGCCAAGCTGCTAGTCGAGGGTGGGATATGTGGATTGCCTCTTCAGCATACAATGGAAGCTTCAAAAGAAAGCCGGAAGGTTTCTCTGTTATGGTTTCAGGGTAGGATGGCCCATTACATGTTGGTAAATAAAGGTAAAGGTAAAGGAACCGTGACAGTTAAGTCCAGTCGCGAACGACTCTGGGGTTGCGGCGCTCATCTCGATTTATTGGCCGAGGGAGCCGACGTTTGTCCACAGACAGTTTTTCCAGGTCATGTGGCCAGTATGACTAAGCCGCTTCTGGTGAAAGCATAGCTAAGTCGCTTCTGGTGAAACCAGAGCAGCGCATTGAAATGCTGTTTACCTTCCCGCCGGAGTGGTACCTATTTATCTACTTGAACCCTAAATTGCTTGTTCCCGGCAACCCCAAGATCCTTGGATTGAAGAATATTTTTAACTGCTTTTAGAATGTTTTTTTAAAAAATAAAAAATAAAAAACTGCAACTGGTTTTTACATGTGTTTTTTAACACTTTTCTTTGTTTGAAGATTGCACAAAAGTACAAAAAGTACATGCCAAAAACCGACAAACAAAAAGAAAAAAAGAAAAAGAAAACTTCTATACTATACATAAATAAAAACCAATACCATCAGATATACATGATTTTACATGTTTCTAATTGTAATTGATACTGGAGTGTTTTGGTCTGTTTTAAGAATGCTTTTGCTTTTTTAGTTACAGGTGGGTAGCCGTGTTGGTCTGCCGTAGTTGAAACAAAATCAAAAATTCTTTCCAGTAGCACCTTAGAGACCAACTGAGTTTGTTCTTGGTATGAGCTTTCGTGTGCATGCACACTTCTTCAGATACACTGAAACAGAAGTCACTAGATCCTTAAATATAGTGAGGGAGTGGGGAGGGGTATTACTCAGAAGGGTGGTGGGAATGGGTGATAAGCTGATAGGTGTTGCTTTTTTAGTTTTTGCTTCTTAAATTGTGTACCTCTTTGCTGCCCTAGGCTCCTTGGGGTCAAAGGGCGGGGTTCAAATTCAATATTACTACTAATAACAACAATGCAATAAGGTAAAAGAGAATGACAATTTGCACACCGTAGGTTATGTGTACAGCAGCAAACATCCAAATACCGGTAATAGGCTGCACCCAGCTACTCAGAGTAGATCTCCTGAAATCATGCTAACTATTGAGTTGAGCTCCTGAAATTACAATAGTTATGCCCACTAATGCCATTGGGTGTACTCTGAGTAGGACCAGCATCAGGGACAAACATATTAATGCTATCTAATTAAGAAATGCAATGCCTTTAACCAAGGCAGATACCAGGAGAGAGAGAGAGAGAGAGAGGTGTGTGACCAGGTGCTGTTCACCGAGGATGAGCAACTTCAAAAAGGGCCCCCTCCCTTCTCTCCCTTTTGATGGCTCCTTATCTTTAAACCCAGACTTTGAAAGAACAGCCTTCCAATAGAGGGCACCTTCAGGTAGAGGACTCTCCTCTTGCTGCAGCCCTTCAAAATAGAGGACTTGCCCTGCGCAAGTAGGACATACCTATTTCAGGTACCAACCAGGGGTCCACAGACCAACATTTAAAATGGATTGTGCAAGGTCAGACATGGTGTCCCTTCCAGATGTTGGTGGACCACCATTAAGTAGTAGGCCAGGTTCAAGGTACTGGTAATACAAAGCTCTCCAGATCAGGGTATCCCAAACTTGGTTCTCCAGCTGCTTTTGGACTACAACTCCCATCATCCCTAGCAAGCAGGACCAGTGGTCTGGGATGATGGGAATTGTAGTCAAAAAACAGCTGGAGACCCAAGTTTGGGAAAAACTGCTCTAGAGCTTGGGGTCAAGATACCAAACAGATTGTCTCACTCCTGATAGATCCAACCGATCACTGAACTCTGCAGGAGACCTTGGCAGATACCGTCTCATCAGGAGGTCCTTTCCATAGGACATAGGAATCAGGCTTTTAGTGTGGCAGCACCTGCCTTCTGTAATGCCTTCCCGTCACCATATCAGCCAGACGCCTTCTCTACTGTCCTCAGAGCACCCATTGAAACACCTATAGAAAATTTAAATCTCAGTCTGTATCTGTGCTGGACTTGAAATTCTTTTTGATATAGACGCAATCCACAAACGAAATACATAAATAAATCTCTCATCGTCCTTGGCCATTGGCTATGCTGACGGGAATCCAACAGCATCTATACAATACAACACCTTTAGTGGCATAAATAAGACAACAAACATAAGCCCTCTGTATATGCTAAAATTCTAAGACATGTGATGTAAAATAAAGGGGGGGGAGAGGGGGAGAGATCTTCGACAACCACTATTATTCAGGCCAGAGCGCCCCAGATTTTACTTCAAAAATCCTGGTCAGAAATTGTGCCATAACTCTAGTGACTTCAGGAGAATCATCCCTCATCTATAAGAACACAAGAAGAGCCCGTCTGGATCAGGCCAACGGCCAATCAAAATCCGGCATCCTCTTCTCGCAGTGGCCAACCAGATGCACCACAAAGAGAAACCCACAAGCAGGACCTGAGTGCAACAGCAACTCTTTCCAACAACTGGTTTTTCAGAAGCATTACTGCCTGCAGCCATGGTGGCAGAGCATAGCCACCATGGCTTGTAGCCTTACCCTCCATGAACTTGCCCAACCCTCCTTTCAAGCCATCCAACTTGGTCCCAACTCTGAGGCTATCAGCTCAGCCCCCCAAAAGCAAACCACAAGACTGGCAAGATTCTTCTCCTCTGCTCACTGAGAGACATTGTTCTTTAAAGCTTTGTTTTCCTCTTTTCCTGCTATTATTTAGACAGGCACCGCGTCCCGAAAGTGTGCAAGCCTCTGAACTAATCCTCATCCTTTCTGCAACTGCTGTCCAAATATTTGGACAGTCGGCAGGACCCAGCAGCACCCAAACTTTGATTTTCGGCCGCCTGTTTACTAAACCTCACACTTTTGTTTAAAACTGTAAAACTCTTTTGCCCTGCAATAAAACAGCTCCGGCGCATCCTGGCAGGGGGAGGTAAAGGAAGCGGGGAAAGAAAGCAACTTCTTATTGTGGAAATAAATTGCCTAAGACTCTTAAAACTGTTTGCGTAATTTTTGGGTTGGCTCTGGGAAGCGAGCGCCAGGCTGGGGTGACCTCATCCCTCGAGCTTTCGGCACGCGGGGCGCCTGACCTACCCTCCAGATCCTGCGTGATATCCAGAGTTGAACTCCACGAAAAGCGCTCCACTGTTGCGCATTCCAGCTCCGTCAAGTCCGCAGGGAGGGTCTCCAGTTCGTACGCCCCTCTTTTCTTCCAGTATAGAAACATTTTGCATAGAGGAATCCCACAAGCGTGGCTTGTCCTTAAAGCTCAGTGGCCCGAAGGGAGATCCTCTCTCTGTGTGTCTCACCAGCCTGGGATGGTGGCGAGCGCAACATTTTTTAGCCCAAGTTCCATCCACGGCTTGAGCCGTAGCCGGTCAGGATTGCACCTTAAGGAGCAGGTTCCGGCAGATGTACAGACAAGTGGCTCATTCATCCTGGTGAAACGGGAGGTTTCTGGGAGAGCAAAGAGCTTCTAAGAAACTGACCAATGTTCTGCGCACCCAACCGGACAAAGGGCCTTTTTCTCGTGCCTCCTACAGACATTTTACAAATTTCGCTTTCCATCATTTATGAAAGAGATCTCAGGCAAGGATACAAGACAGACTTATGGTGGGCATTTAAAAAAAAAGAAAAAGAAATCTTGCTGGAAAGCAACCAAAATAAGGCGGTCTTGCCCCTACAATGAGATTTCGAAAGAAACAAGGAGTGTCGAAATCATACATGGGAAGAGAACCATTGTCTCCAAGTCAGGCAGATGATTTAAAATTTGATGCAGGAGATAATGAGAGAAAGGAGCACCATTGCGTCCTATGAGAACCCCAATTTCTTATCTCCCAATTAGACAGGACAGAATATTTTGCTGCACACACAAAAACCTGTTTACTAGAAGAGTGAGTCTAGTACTGAACAGAAATGCTGACCCGAGACCAAGTATAATTGGCAGCGGGTTCCCGTAGCTCACTATGTGACCACAGACTAATCAGCATCTCTCAGCATAACCTACCTACCTACCTCACAGGGTTGTTGGGAATGAAACCACGGAGACAACAGCGGGATTTGCATCAGCCGTGCTTCTGGCCTCTTGCTAAAAGCTGACACCTGTGCCTGCAGCCTCAGAGGTCAGGCAAGGAAAGTGGGCTGCAGCAAAGTTTTGCAGAGAGCCGCAAGCCAGGCGTGACTGCAAGAGTCTTCCCTTGCCATTAATCTCAAGAGCTCTCATTCAGAGGCAGACTGCCTCTGAACATGGAGGTTCCACCTAGGACATCATGGCTGTTGATCGACCATACTTCCTCCTAAACCTAAGTCAATGGCCATCACATCTTGTGGCAGAGAGTTACACGGTGTCGAGAAGTAGTACTTCTTCTTCTTCTTCTTCTTCTTCTTCTTCTTCTTCTTCTTCTTCTTCTTCTAGTATGCACAGTTTTATAAATCTTTCTTCATATTCCACCTGTGCTTAGCCATTCCCACCACCACAAAACCTAAAACACTTTAGCAGTGCCTTTCCTCATAGTGGAAGTGCCCTTCAGTTTGGTATATATAGCAAGGAATGTAACAATTGCAATTTAGTCTAATCATGGAACTGGAAACCTGGTGTGATCTTCAGCCAGTTTATCTGAGGAAGTTAACGTTCTTCATCAGAAACTGGAAAACTTATATAGAAAGGGTTTTTTGGGGGGTGGGGTAGGGTGACAATTTACTACCCCAAGCTGAAATTCCAATGTATCCTGGCATAAGTAAGTGGCCCCAAATGAATTGTGTGTGCATGTGATAGTGGGAGAGAGATGAAAATAACTGAATTCTGTTTCCCTAACTCAGTTTTCGCTTGAAAAACCTCATGGGACATTTTTTCCCCATTGGCTGGGATAAAAGGTACCCCCCCCCAAAAAAAAATACAGGACTCAGTATAGAATTCCTTGCAGCATTTTTTTCTTATTCCATCATGCTTCTTTATTTTTCATTTTGAGAAAGAAAAATCTACGCAGGTCCTTAAATCTGCATCTCTGGGTCAGTTTTATTAGAAAATGTTTACTCTCGCTCAGCATGTTACTACTGGCAGCGGTAAAAGCAAAACACAGCAAATGCAGAAAACTTAAGTGTAAATGGTAAGCGGTTGAAATTTGGCAACACTCTTTGCTATGATGCAGCTCACAATGCCCACGGGGACTGATGTCGCAGGTCTGCTTCTGGGTAAATTCAACCATGCAAGGTGTACCCAGGCTAGATTTTAAACACTTGTGGGGTTGGCTGTTGTTGTTTTTTAGTAAAAAGGTCTTTATCAATTGTCAGCTCACACACACACCCCTCACATGCACACACCTCTCTGAAGCAGGAATGCCCACTGAGGCAAACGTGTTTTTAACTTTTACAAAACTTCTTCTCCTAAGGAATATCTTATACACACTGTCTGTCTGTCTCTCTCTCCCTCTCTCTCCAGATTCCTCCCTTCCCTTTTGCGGGGCAGAATAAATAGCCTTATAGCACACTGCAGGGTTTGCAAGTGGCATGTGGTTTGAGGGCTCTTTGAAGCTTGCTCTGATAAATCCTCAAAAGTCAAGATTAAAGGGAAGGATTTCAGGAAGGTGGAACTGCAGGAGTCTCAGCCCATTCCTTGAAATTATACCTCTGCCAGCTTCCCATCACAGGCCTGGGTTGGGGGCTTCCATCCCACTTCCAGGAAGGAAGGAAGGAAGGAAGGAAGGAAGGAAGGAAGGAAGGAAGGAAGGAAGGAAGGAAGGAAGGAAGGACACTTCCTACCCCAGCTGGCTGCCCCACAGACCTGCCTTCTTCTATGGACCTGGCTTGCTGCCCACCAGACAATTTGACATGCTCCTCCAAGTCAGCCACTTTTCCCCCCATCTGTTGACTCAGCCGCCCAAAATGAGTTTTTGGCAATTGAACTCGCCTTTGCTGGTTTTGCACAGACTTGGAATCTACAGCTGGTTTTCCTTTTTGACCCGATGCTTCAGCACGCCCAGAAATACAGGCAGCATCCATGTGCAGAGGGAGGGGGGGCACAAAACTGGGCAGTGGGGTGGCATGGGGAAATGTGCAGAGTGAGAGAGGAAAGGGGCAGCAGGGCTTTTGCTAAGGGATGAGAAGCCTGGAGGAAAAGCTGCATGCACCAAGTTGCTTTCCTTTTATTCTAGCACACACTCACCTGCCCAGGTGGGAGGTAAAGCGAAGGATCTGTGCAAACAGACTGGGCACAACCAATCCCCCTCTTGTTCCGCGAGCCTAATTAAATCCCTTTTTTTCTATTTAACTTGCAAAGGTCAGTGGAAACAAGGCTCATCTATCAGAGGAATCACAGTGCTCTTTGGCATCAGAGGCGAGTGTTTGTTCTGAAAGGCCAACCTGTCTCCAACCTGTCTCCGATAGCCCTTTCTTTCTTTCTTTTCTTTCTTTCCCTTGAAAATGGACCCAGAACTTATTTTTGGCTCATAGAAGATAAACTGCTAGGCAGAAGCAGAGGAACAGCTTACACCCAAGGCTTCTTACCCATCACAAAAACTAAGCAGCCTTGAAGGTCCATCTACCTCGGCATCCTGTCCTTTCACACTGGCAAGCCAAGGTGACTCTGCACATCCCCCTGATCTATGGGTTTTGTGGAGGCGACAGCCCACCCCTGCTGCTTGCCTCCAGCATCTGCCCTGTACAGGTAGACTGCTTCAAAACATGGAGGCCCTGTGTTTAGCTCTGCAAGGATGATTGCCCAGGCTGGCCTTCAGGCTGTACACATGAGAAGCATCTCCAACCCCCCCATCGCTCAGCCCGAACACTGAGGTCCTCCTCCAAGGACCTTCTGCCTGTTCCCTCGCTGTGAGAAGTGAAGCTATGGGGAGCCAGGGAGAGGGCCTTCTTGGCAGTGGCACCCACCCTGTGGAACGCCCATCCCATCAGATGTCGAGGAGATAAAGAACTACACAACTTTTAGAAGACATCTGAAGGCAGCCCTGTATCGGGAAGTTTTTGGTGTTTGATGTTTTATTATGTTTTTATACGTTTTGGAAGCCGCCCAGAGTGGCCGGGGTATTATTATTATTATTATTATTATTATTATTATTATTATTATTATTTCTCCCACGCTCCAACCTGGTGATATCCCCTTCTTTCTGTACAATTCACAGCACAGAAATCGGAATTGTGTGCAGCAGTGTCCTTCGCCGGGTTTCGCTGAGAAGCAGATTCTTGCTGTTCCCTCTCAGCCACCGCCACCGCCCCCCACTCCCCCTTTCAGCAAAGGTTTCTGGAAGGAGAACCTCCTGGCAGGCAAAAGCTCCAGACTGTAGCCTGGAACGAACAAGCTGCAGCCATCCTGCCTTTTAAAACACCTCGGCCCGGATGGATGGAAACTCTGACAAGGCCCCAGCATTCCTCATCAAGCAGTGAAGGAAGATAGAAAAGGGGAGAGGGGTGAACTCACAGAGAAAAATGGTCCTTGGAGCCAAATGGCTTGCAAAGCCAGAAAGAGGGTGGGGGTGGGGGGTGGAATCACAGAACTGTAGAGTTGGAAGGGATCCAAAATGTCATCTTGTCCAAGGTAAAGGATGCTTTGGGAGCCAACCTGAGCCACCTTCTCTGGCCTCACGCTGAACCCCCTACTCCCAGCCTCCTTGGCCCACACTTAAGAGGTGAAGTTTCGCAGCCCAAGACCTCCTCACCCCTGTACCCTTTTGAAACTTAATCTTGCTTGATTCTGCTTATACGGCAGCAGGATGAGCTTCAAATCCCAGGGCTGGTGAAAAGGATCTAGGGGTCTTAACATGAGTCGACAGTGTGATGCAACAGCAAAAAGAAAAAAGAAAAAAGACAAATGCTATTCTAGGCGACACTGGCTGAAGTCTAATGTCCAGATCAAGGGAAGTTATAGTGCCATTTTATTCTGCATTGTTCAGAGTCTACTTGGAGGTTCTGGGCACCCCTGTTTAAGACAGATACTGACAAGCGGGGCGACTGGGATGATCAAGGGTCTGGAAACCAAGGTGAGGGTGGTGGGTATGTTTAGCCTGGAGAAGAGAAGACTGAGAGGTGACATGAGAGCCATCTTCAAATATAGGAAGAGCTGCCATATGGAAGATGGAGCAAATTTGTTTTCTGCTCCTCCAGAGAGTAGGACCTGAGCCAATAGTTTCAGATGACAAGAAAGGAGATTCAGACTAAACATTAGGAAGAACTTTCTGTTGGTAGAACTGTTTGAGAGTGGAACGGGCAACCTCAGAAGGTGGTGGAGCCTCATCCGCTGGAGGTTTTTCAACAGAGGTTGGATGGCCATCTGTCAAGGATTCCTGTATTGCAGGGGGTTGGACTAGATGACCCTGAGATCCCTTTCCAACTCTACAATTGTATGAAAAACCACCCATTATCACATTTATTTATTTATTTAGATTCATACACCACCTGATTGTAAAAAAACAAAAAACCAACCAACCCTCGAAGTTTACAGAAAAAAAAATAAAAGTTATCAGTAAGAATAATTTAAGACTTTCAAAAAGCTAAAATAACAAACTGAAAACAGATTAAAACTCACACCAACTTTCTAAATTTCTGGGTAGGCCTATCTAAAAAAAATAAATGTTTCTAGCAGGTTCCGAAAAAGAGTATGGCGATATCAAATGGCAAGGAGTTCCCAAGGCATCTACTGCATAACGGTCCTGCATCTCTGATTCCTTTAAGTACCTAGCAACACGCTGAAAGGGGGTGGGGTGAGGGACACATACATGGAATGATAATATTTTAGCCCCAATAACCTCAGGAGCTTTCAGCGTGTTTCCCAAGTCCAGACCCGATAACACTCTGTATACCCGACTGCACTGGCTCTCTTCTGCTCCTTAAGGCAGCCGTCTCCTCGGGACGACACAGCGCTTGCTTAAATCTCCTGCTATTTTTTTCCACTTGCAGAGAAAAAGCAGAAAGCCAGCTGTGCTAAAACCAGAGTGTCTGTTTGCAAGGGGCAGCAGGGGGGAAAAGGAGGAGGCTGTTGGCAACGAGAGCTTGCCTGAACAGTGCCAGGTCCTGGGAAACTTGCGTGAGAAGCCGCACCGCAAAAAACCTCAAGTTTTTTCAGCCTGTTAAAAATAAAAAGGGGGAGGTAAAAAAATAAATGTTTCTTGTGTTTGTGATGAGCACCACACAGGCCCTTGGCTTTGCCCTGGTGTGGATTAAGTTTTCGGAGCAAAAAGCAAAACACAGGTCCCCATCCCCTCGCACACATTCGTATCTGCGGCTCTGGCATCGAAAGGGGGTTGGACTAGATGACCCTTGGCGTTCCTTTCCAGCCCTGCCATTCTATGATGCCATGAACCCACCAGCAACGATGTTTCTTAGGTTCATCCTACCCCACTTAAAACCCACCCAAGTCCTGACATGGCACTGGATCAGGTCCATCTTAACACCACTGGTGGCAAGACGGACGCGTTTTCTATTCTAAGCAACTCAAAATGTCAGGAATGCTAAACTCATTTCGGCCTGGAAGGAGAATTTAGGGAAGGGCCTTAGCTTGGGAGTGGAGCAACTGTTTAAAAATGTAGATGACCCCAAGCTCATTGCAGGGGACTGGGCTAGATGACTCTTTTGGGTATTCCCAACACTACAATCCTGTGATTCGTTCCCCAATAGCATCTCCAGTTAGGCTGGCGAAGGCTCCTTGCCCTGAAACGCTGGAGAGCAGCTGCCAGTCCGTGCAAACAGTATTAAGCTAGATGAACCAATGGTTTGCCTCGTAAGCTTCCCATGAGCTGCAAGCTCTTTACAAAGGGACCACCGATCAGGACTGTCCTGAGGGAAAGAAAGATGGTGTCCCTGCATTCCATGTAGGAAAGGAATTAAATCTTTTCTCAGCACTGGCAATAGGATGGCATCCTCCACCCCTTTTGAAGGCAGCAGCTTCAATAGCTCCTTCAATAGCTTGGGGGGCGGGCTCCTCAGCCCACAGGATCTACTTGCTTGAGGGAGCTGCTTCATTCAGGGGAATGGCTCGGCGGCTCCAACTAGGAGTGCTCTAGCAAGACAGGGGGAGAAAGGGTTCTCTGGCCAAGGTAGGGCCAGTCCTTGGGACATTCGCCTAGCCGAGGCAGGTCTGGGCTGCAGTGTGTTCCATTTCCATTTCTTGTCCAAAATGTCTGCATTATAGTTCAGCTTTCACACAACGTAAAAGCCTTTTCCAGAAAACTAATGGAACCTAGGGCATGTCTAGTGCTAATTTCCGTGCGATTTGGTTCCAGGAAAAAAATTAATCCCGTCTGCAGCGCCTTGAACCTTGGAAAATCATGAGAGTAAAGTGACGAGATTTGGGGAGGTTTTACATTTCTTTCCTGCAATTTTCACAGGGGTAGGGTGGGGAATCTTGGGGGGGGGGGGGGGGGGAACAGGCATGTGTGTAAAGTGGGGAGGGACATTGTCCAATGGCAGAGTCATCACTGTGCCACACCATGCCCACTGATGTGAACGGAATTTAGCACAGCATGCTGGTATATTTGGTCCGAAAGCCACCGCTGCAGAACACAATGGGCACTGCAGCGTGAAAGGAATGTTAGAAAACGGGACAGAAGCTCTACCACTATAATCAGGAAAACTAAGGGAATTTCCCCCATGACTAAATGCAGCCCTGGATGGAGAATGGTGCTCTTGAGACGTTCCCCAGCATCTCAAAACGGGGAGAAGGTGCCTCTTGCTTTTGCCCCAGGTTCAGCAGTGCAAGGGGAGGGGGGTGCCAGCTGGATTCCCTGCCTTGATCACCAACATTTCTTGGGTCTGAGAGAAGAAGGGAGTGGAGAGAGAGAAAGAAGAAGAAGAAGAAGAAGAAGAAGAAGAAGAAGAAGAAGAAGAAGAAGAAGAAGAAGAAGAAGAAGAAGAAGAAGAAGAAGAAGAAGAAGAAGAAGAAGAAGAAGAAAACAGCTAATGAAAACATTTAAGGACTGCTTCATTCCTGAGAGGCACAAAAATGAGCAGCATTTCCCTATAATAGGGAAGGAAACGATTTGGGAGAATAAAGCAGACAGGGTGAACCCTTTTCCAGCTGGCTAATTTATCAGTGTCTCCTTTGCTTATTTTAATAGGGGGGGGGGAATGCTCAGAACAGTTTGTTTTGTCTGTCCTAGTTGCCAAAGAGGTAGCCAGGGTTATAAAATCACCAGTTCTTTTCCACTTCTGGCTCAGAATTGCTGCATTATCAAAAGCCACATACTTGGTTTCATACGTAAAGGAGGGAACTCAATGTTTATGCAGGGTAGGGGGGCATTGGGTCTCATCTGGACCCCTGGGGAGCCACTGCTGGTCAGTAGTGGCATTGAACTCAACAGGCCCAGTGCTAAATAGGGTGGCTGCATTCTTGGGAGTTACAGGGATCTCAGTAGTCTATAGTTTTCATTGGCCACTGTACACTGTTGTTTGCCCAGAGCAAGGGCTGGAGGGCTAGCGAGATAAGCTTGCCACTGGCCTGCCCAAGCAGAAACTCAGGCAAAGGGCTCTTTAGCCCTATCCTCTCCAGTGGGAAAAGAAACTGATTTTGGCCACAACTTTCGTCACAGGAACACAGGATGAGTAAAGGAGGGACCCATGATAGAGGTGTATAAAATTAGATACGAGGTGGGGAAAGTGAACAGCGTTTTTCTTCCCCTCTGATAATACTAGAACCCAGCAGGGTCATCTGAGGAAGATGAATATTCAGGACAACATGAAGTACCACCAACTTGGATGGCTTTATTAAGGTGATTACACAAATACCTGGCGGATGGGTCTATCAAAGGCTAGTCAAAAAGGCCCTATGCTTCCTCCAGGGCAGGAGGCGGAATACTCGTGAATACCAGCTGCTTGGAATCGCAAGTGAGAAGTCTGCTGTTACACTCAGGCTTGCAGGCTTTCCAGAATCATCTGTTTGGCTACAGTGTAAAAGAGGATGGATGCTGGACAGCTAGGCCTTTGGGCAGGTCCCAAAGGATATTGCTACAGGTTTAGAGGGGTCAGTCTGTATGATGCCCGTGGGCCCCTTCCAAACCTGTGATCCTGCAGAGCTGTATAGGTTAGACTAGAATCTAAAGAGGAAAACAGCCCAACCCGATTCATTGTTAAGGCAATAATTAAGTGCTGCCATTTATATTAGAAAGAGGTTGTTCTGTTGTCATAGAGACAAATGGGGGCAAGCTCCATCACCTAATGGGGAAGCAAGATCTGTTGGGGGTTAATGCTGTGAGCCCCTCTATCCTATGCTCAGGTTGTAGATACGTGCAAATAAAACCATACATCCTAATGACACCAGTCTCTGTTGACCTTCATGCCAAGGAAACTGAACCCTGAGTAAACACAGACACCCCTAGAGTCTCTCACTGCTCTGTTTGAGGTCCGAAAAGCAGTATCATAATCTGCAAGGAACTCAAGGCACTTTTAAATTATGGCACTGTGCACCCTTGTGAATGTTAGTGATGTGGCGTACATGGCTGAAGAAAACCCAAACTGGCATTAAAGAACTCAAGGGGCAACCCTGCTAGATGAGACAAAAGGCCCCATGGAGCCCCACAACCCGTTTCCTGCAGGGGCCAAGATATCTTAATAAAACCCACCAGCCAGGCATGAAAGGAAGAGCCTTCCCATTTGCCCATAGCACCAGTTATTTCAGGTGTAGACTGCTCCTGAACATGGAAGACCCATTCCAGGCTGCAGAGACCTTATAGTCACGAAACACCAGGCTGCAGCTAACTGCCCCGAAGCGGCAGATCTCCCCCACCCCCCACCCCAAGCCTATTTCATGACTGCTACCACTTACTTGTTCCCAAGCGCAGATTGAGCCAGGTGCGAGGGGGGGAGCCATACTTGGTCAGGACCGAGTTCATCCCCTTGCCTCTCGCGGAGCCAGAGTCCCAGGGGGCACAGTGGGTGGGTGGGTGGGCAGACAGCAGTCCAGAGAGCAGAAGCAGTCACAGCACCACAAAGCGAAGAGATCAAAACAGAAAGGGGCTCAGCGCTGCTCTGCACCCTTCAGGAAGGGAATGAGAAAGCCCTGGTGCTCAGCAGCCAGACTCCCACCGCTCAAGCTTTTCCAGTCGGACGGCAAGAGCAAAGTATGCGCCTCTTGGCCTCCTCCACGTTTCTTTCTTTCCAGAGCAGAGAGCCTCCCTTGGGCGTTGTATATTTTACCACCGGCTTCCTAGGGTTGTCCGTTTCATGTGCCTTCGCCGTCTGGATTCCCGCTTCTGGGCCTTCCCCCTTCCTGGCAGGCGGCCACCCACCTCCACCCCCACCGAAAATGAACTCGGCAACCAAGCCGTCTCTCCAGCCTTGGCGCCCACCAGGTGGGGGGGGGGGGAAGAACTTCCAAAGCGTTATTCCATGGCTCAGTTTTGCTACTCCTCCGAGCCTGCCCGGTTTATTTTATTGCACTGGGTTTAGCTCTCTCTCTCTCTCTTACCCACAACCCGCCATGCAAACAAATCAGCCAGCGAAGCAAAGTCCCTTAGAAAAGCTCAAGGCACAGGCCACTGAGCATCAGGCAGGCAGGACCGGTTGCTACAGCAACCAGCTGTACTCAGAACCAACTAAGGGAAGCACCACCGCACCCCTTATTTCATCTCCCCCACCCCACCCTGGTGCCCGATTATTTCAGATTCAAAGGCTTGTGCAACTTGTTCCACAGGCAGAGGGGTGCCTGCCTTATGCCTATGGACATCTGTGTTTTTCTGTCTCTGATAAGATACATTTAAAACTTTGGCTGCCTCAGACCCTGATACTTCATATGTGATTTCCAAAGCACTGCACAGATGGCGTCCATATTTACCCTAGCCACTGTTCAGGGTAGATTGTCAGCCAAAGCTTTTCCTGTGCAGCCAGACTTGGCCATATGGGGAGAATTAAGAACACATTAAGCTAACACTTTAACTCTTTCAGCTGCCAACGGCGTGACGTATACAGGCCTCAGCCAATGAGAACGTCCCGGCTTGCGAACCCCAACACAAAGCCCTCCCATTTCAAGAAAACAAAAACGGGTAAAGTTCATCTTTTCCCTGTAGGTTGCTCTCGCACAAAAAGGAATAGTTAAATGGGGACGGAGGAGTGGATTTCCTGGGGTCTCTCTGGATTACTTAAAAGTGGCTTTAAGGTAAGCTGTCTGTAGACTTGAATAGTAAATTCTCCCACCCCAAGGGAGATCTCTGCTACGAAAATTTGTAAATGGAATACATCAAATGCTGTTTCACATAGTACGTATTGAACAGGAAAAGCAGCAATTCCAGGACACTCTGTTACCGATCTTAAGGCAGCACAAAATAATTTCTATCAGCAGAACTTCAAATGGGAGATGGCAGCAGAAAACGGCTGGATTGCAATTCGTCAAGAGGTCCTAGGCTATCAGCTTGTGAACCAAATCAGGATGAAGGGTTGGAGCCATACTGCCAAGTAGACCTATTGGAATTAATCAATATGGCTAACCTTAAAGCTGTTGATTTCAATGGGTTTACTCCGATTAGAACTTAGCTGGATACAACCCAAAAGGGTATTTGTTCTTATCACTACACTACATGTGTCAATTAGCTTATCAATAACCAGGGTTTCTCTGCTATCACCAGAGTTGAAGGGGGAAATTGCACTTTAATGAGAAACTGCTTAATTTGCACCACGAAAGCTGCACTTCTCCAAATTTTTCAGTTTGCAGTTTTCCAAACAATATGAACAAAAATGCATATATCTTAGGGGGAAATGTGTGTTTGAAAAAGCATATACTAGTGAAAATAACATTCACAAATGATATCAGGGAAACAGCTTGCAAAAGTGTGCATTTAGTCAGAACCGCAAACAAAAATGAATTTACTAGAAGAAATCTGCACTAAAATGCTGATGAATTTTCAAGAGAATCTTTAAAAATAATAATAAAAAAACAACTGCTGAAGAAATGTGGAGAAGTGAATTTAACATTGGGGGGGGGGGGATGAGAAACTTTCAACAGAAATTGACGTTTATGCCCATCATCAATATAATTTGCTTTTATCACGGACTTGTTTCACATTTCGTTCCTCTCTGACCTCACTTCCTTCCATTCCCCCACCTGCCCATATGCTACACATATGCCTTTCAATTTAGGCATCTGATGAAGCACGCCCTGTTGCATGAAAGCTTGAGCCATGATAGATCAGTGCTCGAAATCATAGATCAGTGCTAGAAACCATTGTTCTATCTAGGTGGATTTTGCGACAGGGAATTTCATTAGTGCGAGTAGTTTCTGAGTTCTGGGAGCAGTATTGCACCTAAGATCTCAGATTAAAACAGCAGAGTGGAAGGAAAGGAGGAGCTCTTTCTGCCTCTCCACTTCTAGCTACGCTCTGAAGACTGGGGAAGAGACCCTTTTAAGAATATTAGGGAGGTAGGCAGGGGAAGGACTAGACCATATGAAAAATGAACATAGTATTTTAGCTGCAGTTCATTCATTTTCAGACTTGCATTCTTGTTATATAAAAAAAGTGGGCCTAGACATTCCGTTGCTGCACCCGTAACCTAGGTTTAAGGTGCCATTTATCTCCTAGCTTTCGTATCTCAGTTTCTAAAACTGTAATAGATTTATTGGTACTCAAGCTGCAACAAGACTCTTTTATCATCATATGGGGTCCAGAATCAGTGCTTTCCAGAGGGTTTGTTTTGAAGAATAGCAGATTTATTGTAGCCTTAGCTTTCACGGATTAGAGCCCATGTTATCAGAGGAATGAAGATGCTCTAGTCAAAAGTGGATGACAACATAAATTTAATAAATAATAATGCTGCTGCTGATGAGTCCTCTGCATCCTATTATCATTGGCCTTTGGCTAATGCAACATCTGAAAAACTGCAAGTTCCTCATCCCTATCTAAAAGGTATACACTAAGAGGACTTCATCCAGCTGTGCACTGATGCCTGTTCACACAAAGGCCAACTTCTTGATCAAAATCTAGGATTTCAAAACTGCAAGTTCAAGAACCAGAGGACTTTAGATAAGTCGATCAGGCAGCTTGAGCAACATGATCTCAGCCACATTTCATCTGTAGCTAGCTCCTTAAAACCATTAGATTAGAAAAATCAAAGTAGCTTGTGTGAGGCATAGTTCCCTGGCTCAAAGGATGAGAACTGAAATGAGCCTGAATCGCTAGATCTTAAGAGAAAAAACAGAGACTAGGATGGACTACAAGTCTCAATGGCTCCAGCCACCATGGCTGTGTTGGCTGGGGCTGATGGGAATTGTAGTCCAAAAGAACCAAAGGAGCCCAGGTAGGCAAAGGATGTTACCAAGCCGACTCAGCAGTAGATCCCTTTCCTGCAGTGCAGCTTTGGATCAATAGGGTCTCTGGCCTGGGCCAAGCATTGTTTCAATGAAAATAGCTTGGCTCCCTAGAATCTTCTCCAAATACAATAAGGGACTCAAAAGCAGCAGCTGCAGCTACAGCATCTTCAGGAAGCCAGGTGCCCTGTGCCAAGAGTCCTCTCAGCACGGAGCTGTTTGGTAGAAGGCTGTTAAAGGCTGCACCCACAACATTCAAGCTCACTGCACTGCAAGAGCGATACAGCTCCCTCTGCAGACAGCAACTGCAGCCTGGTCATTTCTTGTTTGAAACCAGATATTCACCACCACCACATCTTTGGTAGCCTAAAACAAATTTCACAGAAAATAGAGAAGCAGTAAATACCAAATTGTTGCAGACTCTTGAAAACTGAAAGACATGCCAGCACATGACAACAAGAGTGATGGAACAGCAAAGAAGCATCATTTCACTCACACCCAGAAGGGCCACTGTTTGGTGAATCCTGCATCAAGGACCTCAAAGAATGTGGAATAAAGGCAGTTTATATCAAAAGTTTAATTTTTTTCAGGATGCAAAGAAAACACACAAATGAATAAAACATGACAGTGTATCAGCATGACACTCTCAGCTGTGAAAATTGTAACTGGTCTCCTGTGGAAGGTCCCCTGAGAATATGCCATGTCTCCTGAGCTGATCAGTTCCTGCAGAGGAGGATTTAGATTGGAGCTCATGGCTGCATATGTTCTCTCCTCTTGAGATGCTTTTTCAATTTCAGTTTCCCAGCACCTGAAATGTCATAGTTATACTCCGACGTGACATAGGGTATCTCCCCTTCAATCCCCACCTGACAAAGAAAAAACAGTGTTATAGGACACGTTGTGTCTGTGAAAGACACACACACGTGGCAAATGCCAGCAAAACTCAATGGGTTCAAAAAACAAAACAAAACAAAACACCAAACACATCTATCAGACTCTAAAGTTTTAAGGCCAATAGGACACTAGGAACAGAGTGAGCATAACCCAATATGAATTTGTGAACTGTGGAAAGAAATGGGGGGAGGGGGGAAAATTGCTTTCTCCCTCTGAATATTAAAACTCAGATTCTCCAATAGCTCTGGCTGGCAGTAGGTTCAGGATAAATAGAAGGAAGAGTCCTTACTTGGTTCAGGAAGATGCAATTAGGGATAGGGATACTTCCAATCAGTAAGCAATTCACAAATCGCAAGTTCTGTGGTGCTACTGGTGTCAGAATGTGGTATAGCTTCTTGTCTGTGTCTACCCCTCGGACGATTCCTGTAGAAAGGGGCACATGAAGAACCAGCCTTGAGTATTCCAGAACCACTTAGCAGGCTGGCACAACTAAGGTTACCATTGGATGTTTTAGCAACATTCTGCAAATATCTAGACACCTACTTCAGGGCTAAAGAGAAATCATGACTTGGTTTTTAATCACAATATTTTAGTTCATATTCATCTGCTGCTGCTTTGGTTTTTCTTTTATTCTTTTTTACCGGTGTTTATTTTCACTACATAGTGTATTTTTAAAAATAAAATTCAAATAGTGCAAACTGCCCTCAGAAATGTCAAGATATAATTTCACTGGAATAAATATTTGGAGCACTTTGGGGGCAGAGCACATGAGCAAGACAGTGGTAGCCAACCCATATAGCTTAGCAAGAGGGGACGCTGCTTCTTACAAGCAAGGGGGGGGTGTGGATTTGTCTGTGTAGTCCTGCATCACCTGCCCAGGCTAGACAAGGCCCTCCCTCTCAAGGGGAAGGGCAAGCTGGGTAGGAAGTATACATTTTGGCTATCTACCAAGGTCAGCTGAAGCCCGTGGATTCCTGCCCCTTTTGATTCCGAACAGTTCCCAGTGGAAAGGGTAAGCACTCCCACTATCATGGACTGTTTTCATTTTACAAAAGACTAAGGATTTAGGGTGGGGCAGGAAGAAAGGGGTGCTACAAATGCAAGACACTTACCAAAGCCCAGGCAATTGCAGATGGGGGTTTGCGTCAACAAGACCGGCCCGTCTGCGTTACACGACACCTGATCTGGCAGTTGGCAGAGGCCAACCCAGCTGGCATTGACAGAATACAAGATGTGGGCAGGAGCAACATCTGTGTGTATGACTCTGAGGGCGACGGCATTGAAAGGTACCTGGGAAACGAAAAGCAAAAGCGTAAACTCAACCAGCAATTTGCTTTGTTTCAGTTATACAAATTCATGTGGGCTACATCTGCTAATGACCGCTTGGCATCACCAGCCAGGAGTGGAATTCCTGTTTATTTTTACAGAAGAATACCTCTGGGTGCCAAATCCTGGGGACAAGCTACTGGGGATACTTGTGGGAGGGGGGCAGAGCTCTGCGACAAAGTATATACTCTGCACATGCAAGATACATCACATCTTCAAAGTTCAAAAGGGTGTTAGGAAGCCAGGCTGGGGAAAGACTTCTGCTTGAGAACTTGGAGAGCTGCTGCCTGCCAGAGAAAACAATGTCAGGCTAGATGGACTGAAAGCAGCCTGGGCTGAAAGAGCAGGACAGAGAGAATCCTCTGAAGGTCTTTAGGGCAGGCATGTCCAACAGGTAGATCGTGATCTACCGGTAGATCACTGGGCGTCTGTGGTAGATCACTGGCTTCCCCCAAAGAAGCTCAACAACTTTGGCTCCCCTAAAAAATGATCAACATTTTAGCCCTTCACCCCCCAAAAAAAACAGGGTGTTCCTCCTGCCTCAGAAAAGCTCAACAACTCTGACATGAACCCCTAAAAAATGGGCCTTCCTCCTTCCTAAAAAAAAGCTTAACAACTTTGACCTGAACCCCCCAAAAGGGGGTAGATCACTGCCAGTTTTTAACTCTGTGAGTAGATCACAGTCTCTTCAGAGTTGGCCACCCCTGCTTTAGGGTAACAATTCCCAAGTGGTAACTGCATCTTGGCTGCTTGCACAAAGCCTCTGTAATGACAATACTAACACAAAGCTCTGATGCATAGGCACATTTACCTGATAGGGTATCAGGCTGTGTAAAGGAAACACAGATTCCATGTCTGGGGGCTGCAACTGGCCCAAGTACGCCAAGATTGCCATGTCTCGTAGGACACTGCTGTGGGTGCGTCTAGAGGAGCAAAATGAGAAATAGATCACAGACTGGTTGGGAAGCACACTTTCTGGTCAGCCTTACGAGGGGGAAGGAGGGGAGGGACATGGGACTGAAGGTGAGAACAACAGCGCAAAGGAGGGCTGCAGAATAAAAAAGAGAAGTGGCCACATAAATGGGGTTGGGAAGGTGAAAAGTGGGTTTAGTAGGTGCATGGGATGGGAAGGGGAAGCTCTAGGAAGTTAATATGGTGGGGGTTGAGAAGTGGAGCAAGAGGGGAGGCAGAGCCCCCCCCCGCTAGTGTCACACACACACACACACACACACACACACAAATAGTATTTAAAATGCCACAATACTCTTTTGCTGTTATTGCAAGAACACTATTAGCCAATAGCTTGCTAGTGACCTGCTTGTAATATACATTACAAGACAGACAGGAAGGGATGCAGAAAGAGTGGGTCAAGGACTCCCAAAGGGAAGCAGAGGCGCCAGAGAAGTGAGGCTAGCTAGTCATGGAAAGGCCTTAAGGTATCACGTTACCCTGTCCTGCTCTCCACCCCACCCACCCCTGTCCCCACATGCCATTGTGTGGCACTTACCCAGTGCCAGCGTTCCCTGCTCCTGGGAACTCTGGCTGGACACACAGCAACTGATGGCCAGGATGTGGAGGGTGGAAGCCCGCTTGGGCCAGGCCCTGCTGCCCCGAGTCCTCCATCCCTTTCAGGCTCTTGCGCCGGAGGAGTGCTTTGCCTCTTGTGTGCAGGCCAGCAGTGCAATGGATATACTCTGGGGATAGCTGAGGCATGTCCCTGAAGTCTTCCGCACTGATCTGAATGATGTGACTAGGTGCCAGCAGCCGAATTATGTCAATCAAAAGGAGCAATCCGGCACCTTTGAACCAGGGGACAAAACAAGAGCATGTCCGGGTAGGAATGTGGGCATTCAACGAAAAGGATGGAACACGTTATAGGGTGAAAAATGAAGCTGCTGCATCAAGCAAGAGTGCATCATTTCAGGCCTCTGTAACTGCTGAGCCGGAGGGAGAGAGAAAAAGGTTTTGCAGGGCACCCAAGTCCACCTGATTCAAACACTTCTGCAATTGCAGCAGGCTTTGCCTCCATGGTCACAATTTTTATGGTCATTAAGAGAGAGAAACTTGGGTCCTTCTTAAAGGAATGCACACACATCCTGCACTCTTATAGCTCAAGGCATGAGTTCCCTGCATAACTCCATCTTCCCAACTTTCAGTACCTTGTGTCTTCCACCTGCCATTCCTCACCTTTGAAACATATCTGACATTCTAATGAAATCTTAAGCTTAGAACCAGAATTACATGAATATACTTGACTGATATAAAGAGAAGAACATATCAGTTGGCCAGGGCCAACCAACCTCATATTCCCTCTCTGCCAGTCAGTTTTGGTACTGCAATTCCAAACAAGCACAGAAAATGCTGACTTTGCAAACAAAAACAGAAATACCAAACTGAGCATAGATTCCAGAAGAGAAGGGATATTGTATTAAAGCAACTGAATACTTTGCTTCCCCACCCCCGCTGTGCACTTTGCTGAGATCTTTACGGAAGGGCAGATGCCAGTTTCCCTTCAAGCATGGTTCTAGCCTTGCTGGGTTGCCAGTGCTGCCTCTACAGCCATGTTCCAAATGTGGTGAAGTCCCCAGAGCCAGAAGCTGGGGGTTTGGGAGGCACACAGAGTGAAGGGTTCTATGCAGAGTAGACGCATTGAAATTAATGGGTCAAAGTTAGCAATGTCTGCTAATTTCAATGGGTCTACTCTGAATAGCAATAACATTGGCTACCAGTACCCTAGACAGCTTAGGGTTCTAGAAGCAGAATAAGCAAGAGATATGTCAACTGAGGCGGCCAGGTAAGAAAGAGTTTGAGAGATGAGCCTCAGTGACAGTCCCCACATCCCCACCTTCCTCGCCTTGGGCCAACATAGGATCTCAAACTTGCGTGCAGTTGACCCCACAGCTGAAAAAAGTCACATTCTCCCCATAGCCTTACCTTTCACCCATCCCATTGTGTTGATGACCAGAGGAACGTCTCTCTCGTAGGCACTGAACACGTATTTCAGTGTGTCAATGTATCTTTCAGTGTCCTGCTCACAACTGGTTGCCCCAAAGTAAACCATTTTGCGCGGTGTACGCTGGTGAGTGAACGGTGGACCTAAAAGGGGAGAAGAAATTGACAGAACTGCACATATTCAAAACAGCTGCAACAGCACTTTATCCACCCAACGGGGTGGTGGGGGTGCAGAAAGTAATTGACCTTTCTCCCTATACTCAACCTCTAATGGGAAAGCAGGTCATTGCTCCAGTTTGGTTTTGATCCCTTTGGAAAGGCTGGTGCTCCAAGAAGAGCTCCACTCACACCAGGAAGTAAATTCTGTGTGGGGCTTCCTTTGTGCTTGATCCAAAAACTGCTGGTAGCACAGAATGCTGCAGCACAGTTTCCGATGGGAGTGAGACCCTGTCAGCATAAAACAGCACGTAACAAATCAGAGATCTGCCTTGGCTGTCAATCTGCTCCAGGGCCAAATTCAAGGAATTATTATTAGTATTACAAAGTCCTTAAGGTTGGGACCAGTTTACTTGCAGGATCAATTTACCCCACATATATGCCCAGTCGGCCACTTCAATCTGCAGATCTGACACTGTTACAAGTGCCAAATAATGCTCATTCTGCACTTGTAAGAAACTGATCTTCTGGCAGCACCTACACTCTGGAACCCCCTGCCTACTGACATCAGGCAGGCACCTTCACTGCACTCTTTTTGGTGCCTGCTAAAAAAAAATTATTTAGGCCAGCCTGCTCAGGTACATAGTAGGCTGACATGCATTTTATTTACTTTTAGCTACTGTTGATTTTAATCATCACTGGTATAATTTACAATACCTGTCTTCAATGATAACTTTAATATTTTGTTTTATATTTCTGTAAGCCACTTAGAGATTTCCCGAGTCATTTATTGTTAAATAAATAAAACAAATAAAGCCACTCAGAACATGAGTCCAGACATTTCACATCATTCTGATAATGCCTCCAAAGCACATACCCAGAAGCGGCTCTGTTACGTTAATTAGGGAAACGCACCCAGGAGGCGTGAACTCTGGCTGCCCCAGATCACAGTCCAAGAATTCAATGCAGGGAAGGCTACAATTAAGAAGAGGAAAATGATATAAATGTTAACAGAATGCCTTTGACTGCCATCACTGGAAAACACAGCCTGAAGCTAAAGCAAAATTTTGAATATTCTGATCAGCAGCCCCCCCCCCCACTCACCTGCTCTTGTCAGCAATCAGGATGGTTATAAGAATATCAGAAGAGCTGAAGCTAGATCAGAATGGCCCATCTAATCCTGCATCCTTTTCTCACTGTGGCCAACTAGAAGCCTGTGGCAAACCAGGATGCAGGACCAAGGGAGGTTACTCTCCCCTCCTGTGGTTTCCAGAAGCTGGTATTAAGAAGCATTGCAAAATCTAAGAGATACATGCTTATAAGTGCTAGGCCTTCAAAACTGGAAGCCTAGAGACTGCTTTGGCAAAAGGAACAAAGGCAGGATAGCCAGACAAGGATCAGAGAGCTGACAGCCCACGGTGGGGAGGAGATAAAACAGCACCCGCCACCCCTGACCCAAGGAAAATAGGGAAGGAGATGGGAGAAAGAAGCTCTCATTGCAAACAGCCATAGCAGCCTTCACCAGAGAACTCACCTGTTGAGCAAAATATTAATCAGGTATCTGTTAAAAGTTGACTTGCCAACACTTTTGGGGCCACAAACCAAGACTATAGGGCAGCCTTCATCCTCATCTGAAACACAAACACAGTATCTGAACATAACTGCCCCAGTGAAGTTACAATCTCAAATGATTATTCAAGAATAAGAACTTACAAACACAACTGGCACATCTACATGAAATCTCACAGGAGGTTAACATGACCAACATCTTTTTTCAATAAAAAAAGACCAAGCAGAAACAGATTCTTCCTCCAAGCTTAGAATCAGAGTACAGCAGCTTGGGCCCAGTTCTTTCTCTGTGGACAAAGGAGGGCCCCATTGGCTTCATTTTTATTTTAACAAGTCTTCAGGTACAAGCACTGCTCCATTTAGGTTACAGCTGCACTTCACCCTTGCTCACGTTAGCTTTAAGCTACTCACCTTGGCACGCTTGGACTAATTCTTCAACTGCTGACAATGTGCTTTCTGACATCAGCAGGCCACTCCTGGGGTCTTGCTTCCCAAGACCAACAGAAGCGAGCACTGTATCCTCTGGAATGAAACTGGGAGCCTTCTGTCTCTAGGAATGAGAAGGCATTTGTCTGAAGGTGGATTCATCCATTTAAAAAGGCAGAATAGACTGTATGTCTATTAGCAGGTATTAAGAACCCCTAACTTCAGAGGCAGCATCCCTCTGAATACTAACAGCTAGGGAATAGCAGGTTCAAGGGGCATTTGGCTTCGTAACTAGTTTGTGGGCTTCACAGAGGCATCTGAGAGGCCCCTGTGGACAGCAGGATGCTGGATCAGATGGACTTTTGGATGAATCCAGCAAGGCTCTTAATGTTCATTGCAAATTGGCCTTAGCTAGCAAGTATTTAGCTAATTGACAAACACCTAAAAAGCAGAGATATCCATTGCCAATGAAGTGTGGAGTTCAGGCCTAAGAGTAGGATAAGTTAAAAGGCCCCAAATCCAGGAAACGTTAACACAAAGGAAGCCTTGATTGCCTGGCAGAGCAGCTTCATCCCCACAAGAGGCCTAAAAGGAAATCCAAGCATCTACGAAAGGATACCCAAGTCCCAGGACCAACGCAGCTCAATTGAAATCCATGTAATTAACCCAAACAGAAATTTGATATTGGCCACATAATCACCATTTTTCATTAGCGGGTGTCTTCAGACTTCAGGTGTGAATGCTGTAGAGAAGGGCATGTTCTTTCATGCATCAACCCCCCCCCCAAAGTCCTTGACCTTCCCTTGTGTAATCTTGCTTTATCAGGGCCCCCCATCACAAAGAGGGTTCAACTCAAATTCAAGAGGATTAAGTAGAGGCCCTGCTTATGGGGACTGAACACATGATGCCAGGTCTTGCAGTGTATCCTGAATCGGTTCTGCGAAAACTCAAGAGGACAGAAGGAACTCACCTTTGCTATGAATATGTGGGAGAAATTTGAGTAGCTGTGAAGGAACCTAGTCGCTGGAGTATCCAGACGCTCCAACAAAATAATGGAACACTGAGGAATGAAGTCCTTCATCAGTTTGCATCTTGCATCTGGAAAGACAAAGGATGAAACCACAAATGAGACAGTAAGCCTCCTGCTTGGCCCTCATAATGCTTCAAGGCCATTGTGATTAAGGACAGAAAACCTTAATAATTGCAATGGCTCTGCAGGGCCTCCAGTGGAGTCTGCCTCACTTCCTGGAAGCCTTCACATTTGCACAGGAACATTTTCTACAGAGCACAGGGAAGCTATTCAACAGGTTCGGACATTAGCAGCCTGGGTTTGGCCTTTATTGGCAACAGGCCCCAAACTCCGGAACCTTTTTCCAGAAGAGGTTAGGGAAGCACAAACACGGCTGTCTTTTTGAGAAGTCTGCAAATTCTGCATGTTTTCAATGAGGACTTAAATTTTCTGTGGCTGCTTTGTCTTAAATATGTATTTATCATGATTTATAAACAGCTGGTTTTTGTGTACATGTTGCATTTCTTTTAGTGTCAAATACTTAACACAGCTTGTGAAAAAGCAATATAAAATATTTCAGGTAACAAACAAAACCACCCTGTGAACAGCGTTAGGCTGAAAGAGAGAGCTGCTGGATGAGAATTCTTATTTTATTTATTTGTATTCAGCCTTTTCCCCTAACTGGACTCAGCAACAGAGAACAGCAAAAAGACTTAAATGTGACAAAGGGCCACAGGTCAAAATCATGCCCATAAAAGATATCCATTCTGCACACAGAAACTCCAAAAGCATTTCAAAGGATGCACGTGGGTATATATATATATATATAAACACACACTAGACAGCCTGTCCACAAAAGCCATTTTCCACAATCTGATCCCTGATAGGCAGAGCTCTGTGTGAGCACAAAGCACATCATATTCTTTTTCAAACATCCAAGATCACCCTCTCACAGGAACAAGTTCAGAGCCCACCCTCCATTCCTACTTACCTCGGGGCACAAGGTGTGCTCGGAGGATGGACTTTGCCTCTGCTTTCATTTCCTTCCCAGATTTTTCTGGCTCCTTATAAGCCACTGCTTCAATGGTGAGAGCACAATGGGAGTAGGGGGAGAAGAGGTGATACGGGGGCTGATCTGGAACGATGTTGAACCCAAACACCCGTACAGAGCCATACAGGCACGTCAGGGAACACTTGCCAGTGAATGTCAGTGCCTGAAAGGTACAAAATAACTACTGTAAATAAGCAAACTACTGTAATACCTAAATGTTGGCTGCCCCTTTTAACATTACCCTGAGAAGTTGTCCTAGACTGTTTTTAATGTTACATTTTAATGGTGTAACCCACTCTGGGGTCTCATGGTGAATTATATCATCATCATCTGCAGGATACAGGTCCTCCAAGTACTGCTGGACTAATTGCCTTATACCATGTTAGACCATTGGTCCAGCTAAATTATTACTGTCTGCAATGACAAAGCTCTCCAAAGCTTCTGACAGGGAGTCTCGCTCAGCCCTTTCTGGAGATGCCACCTGGGACTGAAGAGAGGACCTTCTGCACAAAAAGCAGATAATCTACCATTGAGCTACAATCCTTCTGCTAAAATCAAAGTTAGATTCTATTCCGCATGGTTCTGAATACAGGCCTGACTGAAATATGAAGCTGACTTATAACTCAGTCCATTGGTCCATCTAGCTCCAAGTTATCTATTCTACACAATGACTTTTCGAGGATTGAGATAGGAACCCTTCTGCATGCAAGACATTTACTCTACCAGTACAGCCCTTCCATATCTACCTGCCCACTTCCCCCTGCCCCTTCTGCTACCTAGTCACACCCCCACAAAGGCACGTCCTTCCTTGTACAGTAAGCCTGCAACTTATGTGCATTTAACTTGTGCACATTCAGAATTTTTTTAATAAAAAGATTGAAAGGAGGCAGAAAGGAGGCAAGGTTCCAGGACAAATGACTATGGCAATCCCACCCACCATGGAACCAAATGGGTTTCGATCAAGAGGTGATTTGGGCTTTAGGCGCAAACTCCATGTAAATTGCAGGCCTATACCTTACAGCTACTCCCCGCAATGGCAAACCCACCGAGTTGGAGTCCATTCTCTGTATTTGCATAACCACGCCTCTTGTGTTTCCTGGCCACGCCCTTTCCCTGAGCGGCAGCACCTCAAACAGCGCTAGACCAACCTGATAAAGTGGAGCACGCCCCTTCTACTCCCAAGCCACGCTCTTCCTTTATTTGGTAACGCCTCCAACGACGGGGGGGGGAACCCGCGCGCGTCCTGTATTTGCATAGCCACGCCCTCTCCGCGCTTACCTGTCCCTGAGGCAGGAGCAGAAAGGCTCTGCCTTCCTTGGCCTCGACGGTCGTCAGTATCTCTCCCTCAGCCGAGGTTTCTTCGTCCGTTGGCGGCGGTTGCGATGGCCGCGCGGAGAGGAGGCCGCGGTGCTGCAGGGCGTCGGGCCCCCTGTGGACCTTCTTCGCCGGCGGGGCAGGCGGAGACTGCGGAGCCGCTTTTCGGCGCCGGCGCCGGCTCCTCTGCCGCCGGAGGAGGCTGGCCGGGTTCAAGCGGCGGTTCGCCATTCCCACACCTCCCCTCGGCGGCGGCCCGCGTCTCCAAAGCGACCGCTAGCGCGCATGCGCGTCCTTTCGCGAGCCGGGAAACGACGATAGAGACAGGAACGGGTAGAGCGGCTTCGTGCTTCGGAACGTCGTGACGTCATATGGTTGCCTCGCAGAGAGAAGGAGAACCGGAAATTAGAGGAGCCTATCAATTGGATTTCCGGGGCAATAGACTTTTTAGTTGAGGTTGGAATTGAAATAGGCAAATCGTGGGAGACGTTGTAAGGTTTTTCCCCCAGTTGTGTTTTGTTTAAATTTATTTCCCGCCTTTCCACAAACGGGCTCGAGGCGGTTAACAGTAGAAACGCGATAGCGTAATAAAATACGTAATAAAAGCAAAACACAATAAAATAAACGAAGGCAGGCTAAACAAATGGCCACAGAATTGTAGAGTTGGGAGGGACCCCCCAAGGTCATCTAGTCCAACCTCATTCCAATGCAGAAGTTGGATCCCAGGAATAATAATGGGATTACCCTTTGAATTCGCCACAAATTTTACAGAGAACAACCAGCTACCATTAAAGCACAGATCAGATCTGTATCCAACGACTGAACCAGTCCAAGACTGGTACTTTTTGGCACTGCCACTTGCCACTTTTTAGCACTGCCTCGATGTGGACCACGATTTATGTGGTGTCGTGAGGCTCGGGGTCTCTGATTGTTACACTCCAGTTTGGGCACAGATTTTTTTCTGTGATTTTACTGGTTTTGAAGGGATCCCCTGCAAAAAAACCCAGAGAATCCATAATCGGTGGTGCCCAGATTCATGCGTGTTTTTGCACCACGATGACATCAAATAACAACATAAGGAAAACCCTCAGGGATGAGGCTAATCAGTGGCCACTCCAAGGGCTTCAGCAAACAGAAAGCAAGTCCACTCAAGTGGAAGAGAATAATCTGTTGTATCCAGTGAGAGTCCCACTCAAAGAAGATCCATTGAAAGTCATGGCCATGACAAACTGAGGTCCATTAATTTCAATGGGTCTATCTACTTTGTGTAGAGCATAGCTGGATAGGGCCCAGTGTCAGGTGGGACAAGGGTTACCTCTTCATTCATTCCCTGCTGAAACTTCCCTCCTTCCCAAAGCTGTTCTTCCAGGAAAGGAAGGAAAGTGTGATGGGGTTTACACAGGATGGAAATGGGAAGAGCAATGGAAATCATTGCACTCTCCCCAATACTGGGATTTCATCCAGCTGAGTTTTACTCAGAGCAGACCCACTGAAATCAATGCCACATCCATTCGTTCCAATGGGTCTATTTGGAGTATCACCAGCATTGGTAACAACCCACTGGTTTGTTTCATTTCTACAAATATTTGTCCTGATTATAGAGTTTAAGAATTAAGGGAAAGGGCCATAACTCAGTGGCAGAGCATCTGCCTTGCATCCAGGAGATCCCAGGTTCACCATTAGCATCTCCAGGTGGTGCTGAGAATGAACCCTGCCTGAAACCCCAGAGTGTTGCTGGAAGTCAATGTGGACAATACTGAGCAAAATTAACCATTCACTTGTATTATGTGTTTAACAAAACATACCATTAGAAATTCTGCAAAGCCAAGTGTCATCATCAAAAATACCATCCCATGTTCTCCCCCACCATGGGGACCCCCATTTTCTCCTCTTTTAATAAAGATTCACTGTTTCTGCATATATTTTCTTTCCTTATTGTATCTGAAGAAGTGTGCATGCACACGAAAGCTCATACCAAGAACAAACTTAGTTGGTCTCTAAGGTGCCACTGGAAGGAATTGTTTATTTTATTTTGTTTTGGATTTTCCATGGAAGCCATAATCTGGATTAAATGGGGAAATAATACAGGCCAGCATTTGGATGAAGATGTCATCATACAGACATGGAGCAGCATAGAGTCCAGTGACAGACCCGTGCATGGTGGAAGTGCCAATTATTTCCAAAAAGCCAGGCATTGTAACAGCATGGCAGTGGAGATGTCAAAACACAGCTGCTTCCTCTTCTTTCATTTCAATCTTTCAAAAGATTTCAATCTTTTTCTTTCATGATATATTTCTTTTGGGTGCTTTGGGGTTTTTTTAGCAGCTGAGGACTAGAGACTTGCACAGGTCGCTAGTGCATCCATTCCTACATGATGTAGTCAATGTGATCGTAACAGAGGGGGCATGAGGAGTGTTGTAAGTGTTTATAGGGTCTAATTTTATTTCACAAGGAGCCCAGGAGGAGAGGGCACATTTTACTTCAACTCTCCTGCGGAATCTGTTAGGAAAATTAAACCTCACAATTTGGTTTTCGGCTTGCATCCTGCTGCGTCGCTCCAGGAAAGTTTCCTGTGTATGTATATCCTGCCCTCTGCTCTGAGGCATTTTACAGGTGTGCAGGGTTATGCAAATGATCCCAGGTGATTCAGGGACACTGGTCTCAATATTCCTTCTCCCCAAAAAGCAGAGTGCCCTTGTGACTGCAACAGTGACTTCCCCTGGTCCATTCAGGATGAGTCTCTCTCCCTCACCCTTTTTTTATTTGCTGCTTTTGGGCTTCTGTTGTTGTGCCAGCGGGAGCCTAAACCAGGGGATTTCTTCCCCGCTGAGGCTGGATGGAGACTATACCCTTGCGGGGCTGTTTCAAATTCACCGGAGTAACATCACCAAACCCCAGAAAACTAAGCCAGAAGTTGCCATCTGTGACAGGTAAGTGAGAGGAGCCAGAAATATCGCAGGTGCCATAGCTCAATGCTTTGCGTGCAGAGGTTCTCAGGTTCAATTCTCAATGGCATCTCCAAGTAGGGCGGAGAGAGACCCCTGCCTGAAACCCTGGAGAGTTTCTGCCAGTCAGTGTAAACCACACTGAGCTAGGTGGTCTGATGGGCCAGTGGTCTGATAAGTCATCTTCCTATGTAGGATGCAGGTATCTGTGTTTGGGAAGCATGTGGTCCCAAGCTATGTTTAATCCTGGCAAAAGAGCAAATGAAAACAGCATATACCAAAGTAACTTCTCCACTGTCAAGTGCTTGAAGGAACATCTCCCATAGACATGCTTATACCTTCAAGTGAGGCTCCTCTACTTGCTATCCCACCATCCTGCACAAGCAGAAGTAGCATTACAGGCAGCAGAGCCTTGTGTGTGGTGACACCCGTCCTCTAGACTTTTTTTTAAGGAGCTACGGAAGGCCCCTTCCAATGTGGACTCACAGTCAGCTTAAGACCGTTTCTCCCCATCCCCCAACACACACACCAGGCTTGTATTGGCAACAGACAGGCATCCTACTTATTTGCAATCAGCTATTGTGTTTCACTGGATGGTTAATCAGTTTTGATATTTTCTAGGCTGTCATTTTTTTTTCTTTTGTCCCTCTGAGAGGCAGTTTGGCTGAAAAGCCATTAGAAGTGCCATGCTGTGTTCGCTCCAAGGTAGCCAGGACTATTCCCCTTTGGGATATGGAGGGTTCCATACAGCCATCATGGCTCACGGCTATTGATCGACCCCCACCTCTTCCATGGATTTTATCCAGTCTCCTTTGAAACAGTGTCTTGCATCAACAAGTAACATACATGGGACAAAGTTATGTGCAATGGATCCCTGACCCTCCAGCTTCCTCCAGTTTTATAAGAGATGAAGGGGGCTGGAAATTCCTATTCAATTTTCCCCAAACAAGCTGCATAAATCAATCAATAGCTCCTAAGTTGGAGGCTGTGAGTGCCATTGCTTATGAAATCAACACAGTGCCACCAGGGTACAAGAAGGGCTGTGGCTCAGGGGCAGAGTAGAAGGTCCTGCAGGTTCAATCCTCACCATCTCAAGGGCTGGGAGAGACCCTCCATCTGCAGCCCCAGGGAGCTGCTTTCACACCTTGCAGGGAATCTTGAACCAGGTGGACCAATGACTCGACTAAAGCAGTTTCTGGAGATCATATAAGTATCAGCAGGCAAGGAGGAGCAGGGAACTAAGGGGGACAACTCTCGTAAGCAGCCTAGTGAGAATTGAACACTTTTCTTTTTTTTTGCAACCAATCTATGTTTCGTTTTATCTGTTCGACCACTTTATTTTACGTTCCAGTACTGTTTTTATAGTTTGTGTTTTATAATCATTTATAAATTAAAATTATAATTATAAATTATAAATTAAATTTATTAATTTATTAATAATAAACTTTATTATTAAAAGTTTTAGAATACAGTAAAAGCAAAACAGAGAGTAGAGCAAGCATAAGAAAAGAACATGAAGGAGGAGGAGGAGGAGGAGGAGGAGGAGGAGGAGGAGGAGGAGGAGGAGAGGAAGAAAACCTCTATCAAGGTTATATATTTACTCTTAATGCACACCAAGGGATATAAATCATCCCTGCTCTCACCTGGGTGCTTCCCCCTCTTCCCCCAGCCTCCCACCCTGGGAAATCCTCTCTCCCCTGCCTCTCACACAGGGCCTTTTCTCTTCCATCCCTCTCAGAACATAAATATAGAGTTAACCCCCCTCCAAAAAAAATAAAGAAAGATAAAGAGAGAGAAATAAAAAGAGGAAGAAGGTGCTGACAAGGAAACCGGGGGGGGGGAGGGCATGGAATGGAGTATCATAATGGAGCCTGTTGCATAGGAGCAGTCTACCATGCAATATTTTGCTGCTGTCCCACACTTGGGATTCCACCCCACCACCCACCGCCCTTTAGTTCCACGTTCTCCTGCGGCTTTTCTCTGTTTCTGCAGCATGTATGACGTGAGTTACCATGGCTACTACCTGTTCCAGGCCATGCGGTTCGGGGTGGAGGAAATCAACAACTCCAGCTGCCTCCTGCCCAACGTCACGCTGGGGTACGAGATCTACGACACTTGCTCGGCATCGTCCAACATGTACGCCACGCTGAGCCTCCTCTCCCAGGGTGGCGGAGAGGGCTGCTGCGGTGCCCGGCAGCTGGCGGTGGCTGCCAACTACACCCACTCCCTGCCCAAGGTTGTGGGCGTCATCGGGCCAGACACCAGTGAGAATGCTTTCACGACAGCCAGTCTGCTGGGCGTCTTCTGCATGCCAGAGGTAAGCCCCCAAAGGGTGGTGGGACTTTGTGGATTAGGAGAGCTATCTGTGCTATCTCCAGGTGTGGTTGGACTACAGCTTCCCCATCAGCTACAGTCAGCACAGCCAGGCCCAGGAATGAAGAAAATTATTGTGGGGGTGGGCAAGAACAGGCACCAGCAGCTGCCCAGAGATGTCAGGGAGTTGGTGCCAGGCTGCTCTTCCTGGTCTCTGTTTTAGGCTGTTGATAGCATGATTCACAACTATCTTGTTGAGATTCCTGCATCACAGGGGGTTGGTGCCCTTCCAGTTCTGTGATTCTGCTTTATTTTTCTCACGCATCTTTCCCCCCCCAAAAAAACAAATTACCCTCTTTGCTGGTGCAGGAGAGATCACTGCAAAGTAAAAGCAACACAGTCCACTGGGAAGTTGTGTTGGGGAGAGGTTCCTGCCGGATCATGTCCGTGAAACGTTGATTAGGCAGAAGAGAGCCTTTAGGAAATGTTGAGGGAGGGCAAGGGCGGTGAATTTAAGCAGAGGGAGCCTCAGACTGACGATAAAAGACGTCTGAGGAGCCCTGTATGACTGGTGGCTGCTAGCTAGGAGATGCACATCCCATTGGTGGCTCTGTTTCCATCAGTGATGTAGCTTGTTTTCTGCTGCTCCAGAGGGCAAGACCCGAACTCATGGATTCAAATGACAAGGAAGGAGGTGCCAGCTAAAAATTAGGAAGAACTTTCCGAGGTTGAGAGCTGTTTGACGAAGGAACGGACTCCCTTGGAAGGTGGCGGAATCTCCTTCCTTGTAGGTTTTCAAACAGAAGGTGGATGGCCAATTGTCAAGGGATTCTTTAGCTGCTGTTCCTGGTTTGCAGGGGGTTGGACTAGATGAGCCTTGGGGGTCGCTTCCAACTCACAGAACTGTTTCCACCTGCCCATCCAGCTGCATCAGGGGTGAGGGGATGTCTGTGGCCCTGCTGGGAACAGAGAAGGGGTTTCTGTTGGGAGTTAAACTTCAGGAACATCTGGAGGACCCGATGCATATCAAGAGCAGTTGCCTCCTTCCTGCCTTACCCTCTCTCTTCCCAGGTCAGCTACGAAGCCTCCAGTAAGATGCTCAGCGACAAGCGGGCCTTCCCTTCCTTCCTGCGCACCATCCCCAGCGACCAGCTGCAGGTAGACGCCATGGTGCGCCTGCTGAAGGCTTTTGGGTGGACCTGGGTCGCGGTGGTGGGCAGCAACAACAACTACGGGCTCCAGGGCCTGCAGATGCTGCACGAAGCGGCCCCCCAGGAAGGCATCTGCTTCGCCTACCAGGGCGTCATCCCTGCCAGCAGCGCAGAGGTGGCCCACATGGTCCTGGAGGTGGTGGCTTCTGCCGCCAACGTGGTGGCCGTCTTCGCCAACAAGCGCAGCGCCTTCCTGTTCCTCCAGGAGGCCGCCCGGCAGAACGTGACCGGGAAGGTGTGGCTGGGCACGGAGGACTGGTCCTTGGCCACGGAAATCTGGGAGATCTCCGGCATTCAGGGAATCGGCACAGTCCTCGGGGTAACCGTCCATCAGGCACGCCTTTCGGGGATGAAGGCGTTTGAAGCAGCTTTTGCCGCATCAGAGGAAGCGGGCGCCCGCCCGGAGCACGGAGGCGACGCTGCCTCATGTCAAAATTGCAAGGAAAAGTGTGGCCAGCGATTCTCCCGGTTCCGCAAGCTGCCTGACAGGCAGGAGCCATCGCCCTACGACACACAAGGGGCGTTTAATGTGTATTCGGCGGTGTATGTCATGGCGCATGCCCTCCACCGTCTGCTGGGCTGCCAAACTGGTGTGTGCCATAAGGGCACCGTCTATCCGTGGCAGGTAAACCTCCCCATCTCTCTCTCTCTCTCTCTCTCTCTCTCTCTCTCTCTCTCTCTCCGCATTTATCCGGCAGGGACGGTGCCAAATGGCATTCCTGCTACAGTAAGAGTGAGGTTTCTTCATGGAAAAAGCAGGCAATGCTGTGCCAACCAGGCGTGCCTAACCTGTGGCTTTACAGATATTGCTCAACTCCAGATCTCATCAGTCTCAGCCAGCAGGATTCATGGAACACGGAGGCTGCAACATCTGTAGGGTGCCACACTGCTTATCCCTGTTCCGTGCTTTCCTGGGATTCCAGGATGCCAAAGAAAATCAAAATAACAGCTGAGATTTCTCTGCATTATATACTCTTAGCGTCTATGCCACACCATCTCTCCAGCTGAGCATGCTCTGATGGGCATCAGGGGTATGTGAGCTGGGACAGCTCACGCGGTAGAGCATGAGTCTCTTAATCTCGGGGGCATGGGTTTGAGCCCCATGTTGGGCAAATGATTCCTTCACTGCAGGGGGTTGGACTAGATGAACTTCAAGAGTCCCTTCCAACTCTATGATTCATCTTGTTAGAGGGTGACCCAGGCGACAGCAGCCCCCCAAGTCGCTTGCACTGGGCCCTGGATCTCTTGCCCTTTCCCCTCCCTTTTCCTGCTCACAAACCCTGCCTAATTAAAGAGTTCGGGTTTGGGGTGCAGAGGTTTGCAGAATCCATGGGGAGTTTTCAGAATCAAAAAATGGAAGGGGAGTTCCTCTGGGGAATGGGACCATTTGGTTCACCCAGAGTTCACAAGGCCCCGTGCCTTCGATTTTAAACATGGGGCGTTTCTACACTGCAGACTTAAAACTGGTTTAGCAGTTAATTCCTCCTCCCCAGGGAAACTCTAGAAAATACCCGCAAGCCCAGAGTTTGGTAATACCTTTGGACCAACCCACAGGAACGTGGCAAGCTCTAGAGTCCTCCAAAACGCTTCTCCAGATATGTACTGGGGGCTGACATGAGTTGTAGTCCAGAACATCTGAAGGGCATCAGGTTAGGGTTGGCTGGATTATTCTGTCTGTGTCTGTCTGTCTCTCTGCTGCAGCTCCTGAAGGAAGTGAAGCGGGTGAACTTCAGCCTGAACCACAGACAGATTTATTTTGATGCCAATGGGGACCCCTTGGTTGGCTACGACCTGGTCTTGTGGACATGGGCTGGGCAGGAGTGGAACTACACCGTGGTGGGCTCCTTTGACAGGAACCCGGACCGCCTGAGCATCCACAAGGACAGGCTCCTGTGGCACACAGAGGATAATCAGGTAAGGAGGCACACATGGAGGAGCGGGAGGCTCATACACCCAGGGAAGATTCTTACTGTTGAGATCTAGCCACCACCCGTGACGTTGGTCTGCCTGGAATTCCCATCGCCAGGGAAAAATGGGAGCGAGCAACCCAGCTTCCGTTGCTCGGTCCCTGCTCCTGCCAACCTAGCAGTTCGAAAGCATGTCAAAGTGTAAGTAGATAAATGGGTACCGCTCCGGCGGGAAGGTAAACGGCGTTTCTGTGCACTGCTCTGGTTCACCAGAAGCGGCTTAGTCATGCTGGCCACATGACCCGGAAGCTGTACGCCGGCTTCCTTGGCCAGTAAAGCGAGATGAGCGCCGCAACCCCAGAGTCATTCGAGACTGGACTTAACGGTCAGGGGTCCCTTTACCTTTACACCCCTTGACACCAACACTCCTCCTCCCGCCCAGGTCCCTGTCTCCGTGTGCTCCAAGGAATGCGGCATGGGGGAGCAGAAGGTGCAGCAGGGCATGCACCAGTGCTGTTTCCACTGCGTGGGCTGCTCTCCAGGAACCTTCCTGAACAGAAGCGGTGAGTGAATTGTCAGCAGGCAGGGCAAGGCCAGGCCAGCACCAGAGTCAGAAGCAGGCAGGCAGAGGCGATTCAACTCTCCTGCCTCTTAAACCCATGGCCTCTGTGGGTTCAGGCTGGCTCTGCACCCTTGCTGTCTCCCCACAGGGCCAATGCCTCCGGGGTCACATGGCTTCCTAAACCCGAAACCCAAGCCTTGCATGATGTTCCTGAGCTTTTGCGGTTTGGGGCCAGGGTTTGTGGTCTCACCTGCATCCTCTAGGAGGAAGGCTTGGCCAAGTGGCCCGTGACCAGAAGCAGGAAGCTCTCTTGCAAAGCACTCGGAGCGATGGAGAAACATGGAAATGTGCTGGAGCCACAGAGGGTTAGTTCATGCCAGCCTGGAGCGTGATGGCAGTGGCAAAAAAAAAGAGATATATATTTGTACCCGGTATACCTTTAAAGCACATTCTTTCCCTCAGGGAATTCTGGGCACCATAGTTCACCCCTTCACAGAGATACCATGTCCAGCAGACCTAAAAAAAACTACAGGCCTCAGGGAGAGAATGTACTTCAGATGCGTTTTTATTTGCTTTTCAATTTATTTGTAATTGTGACTGGTTTTAGATGCTTGTAACTGTCTTTTGAATGTTTTAATCTTTATATATATATATATATATATATATATATATATATATATAGATAGATAGATAGATAGATATAGATATAGATATAGATAGATAGATAGATAGATAGATAGATATAGTCTGCTTTCTTGTTTTAAATGGTCCACCCGTTTGCCGCCAGTTTGTAGGAGCGGGTGCACTTTTAGGACCCTGAGCAGAGATGCAGAGATGAGTTCAAGAGATGCAGAGATGAGTGCCAAAGACTCAGGGCCACCCCCTAATAACACTCTTGTGCGCTGTGATATTAGGAGAGCACTTCCAGAGTGCAACACACACAGACAGCGAGGCACTACAGCATACAGGTGCACTAAGGCTGAGCTGTGTTGATGGGAGGAAAGGCAACATTCTTTTAGCAGGGAATCCAGGATTAATTATTTCACAGAATCATAGAACTGGAAGGTGCCACGAGGGTCATCTTGTCGAACCCCCTGCAATGCAGGAATCTTTTGCCCGGCGTGGGGCTCAGACCCAAAACGCTGAGATTAAGAGTCTTGTGTTCTTCCAGCTGAGCTATCCCAGCTGGTTATTGCATTTGTATCCTAGGCTTTTCTCCAAGCACCTCAAGGTGGTGTAGACATTATTCTGCTGCTCCTCCTCCTTTAACCCCCACAACCCTGTGAGGGAGGTTAGGCTGAGAGGCAGCAGCTGGCCCAAGGTCGCACCCAGCTAGAGCATCCCGGCCGAGCGGAGATTTGAACCCTTGTCTCACAGGTCCTCATAGTCCAACTCTCTAACCACTACCCTGCAGCGGCTCTCCTGTTGGCTGCCCCCCCACAGATCCCCTGGGGAGGGGGGAACGTGGTTTCCAGTTGCCTCCGCTGACTTGCCCTGCCGCCCCACAGAACCGTACACCTGCCAGAAGTGCCGGAAGGACCAGTGGGCGCCTGGCAGAAGCGAAGCCTGCTTCGACCGCACCGTCGTCTTCCTGCTGTGGGACGACCCCGTCTCCGTGGCCCTGTTGGCAGCCAACACCCTCCTGCTACTGCTCGTGGGCGGAACCATAGGAGTCTTCGCGCACAACCGCCACACACCCGTCGTAAAGTCGGCCGGCGGTTGGATGTGCTTTGCCATGCTGGGCTCCCTGGCCTGCGCCTGCCTCAGCCTCTACTGCTTCTTCGGGGCCCCAGGGCACTTTGCCTGCATTCTGAGGTTGTCGGTGTACAGCACCTGCCTCACTGTGTGCCTCTCGTGCATGGTGGCGCGCTCGGTGCAGATCGTCATTGTCTTCAAGATGGCGGCCAGGGCTCCAGGCCTGTACGGGGCCTGGCGGAGGTACCACGGCTCCAGCCTGCTCATAGGAGCCATCACTGGGCTGCAAGGCACAATGGTCCTCACCTCCCTCAGCATCGGCCCACCGGTCCCCTACAAGAACTACAAGGCCTTTGAGGAGCTGATTCTCCTGGAGTGCGGCCAGGGCAACACGGTGATCCCCCTTTTCTGGATGATCTTCAACAGCCTGCTGGGCGTGGCTTGCTTCACCATCAGCTACATGGGGAAGGACCTTCCCAACAGCTACAACGAAGCCAAGTGCATCACGTTCAGCAACCTCATCTATTTCGTCTCCTTCATCACGTACACCACCGCCGCGAGCATCTACAAGGGCAAGTACCTGGCGGCTATCTACATCGCCACCCTCCTCTCCACCCTCGCCGGGATCTTCGGGGGCTACTTCGCCCCCAAGGCCTACGTCATCCTCTTCCACTCCCATCTCAACACCAACCAACACTTCCAGATGTCCATTCAGAGCTACACAAAGAGGGTGAACGCAGCAGGCTGAGCGGCGGGAAGGTCGGGCGGCCAAGGCGAGATGGGCTTTGCCTTCTCAGTTTCACGTTTTTCCGGTCTTGTCTTCCGTTCTGTACAATTCCACACCATTTCCCTCCCTTCTTTCTACAAAAGGAATCCTTGTGAATTCTAGTGCAATATGCCTTCATGCGGTACAATTGTGTGCAATTAACTTGCGCAATTTGAAAGCTGGCTAGTTCAAATCCCGCAGATTAAGCACAGGGAAGGAGGAGAGCTTAAAAACTCCTCTTGCACCAGGTTTTCCTGGAGCAGAGAGTTTTTAAAAGCCTTGCTTACCAGGCTCTGGGATGCTCTCAGGAGATTTTCTGGGAATCCAGATGGCCCCACAGGAGCACCCCAGAGCTCTCTGCTCTGCTTGAAAGGTAAAGATGGTTGCATGAGGGTGGTTTGGGCATACAGTGGAACCTTGGTTCTGGAATGGCTTAGTTGATGAACAAATCGGCTCCCAAACGCTGAAAACCCAAAAGTACGTGTTGCAGTTTCTGAACGTTTTTTGGAAGCCAAACATCCGATGCAGCTGTCGGCTATTGTTTCCGGGACACCTGCACCAATCAGAAGCCGCGCCTTTGTTGTTGAATGTTTCAGGAGTCAAACAGATTAAGTTCGAGAACCAAGGTTCCACTGTACATGTTTTTGCTCATGCGAACTATCCCCAGAATGTAACCCCGGCACAAGATGCAAAACACTACAAATTCTATGATTCTGTTCTACGATTCATACCGTGTACACTTCTTTGTATGCAATTTTGCTAAGATACATATTTTCCTGCAAAACGATTTCCCTAATACAATGCACTTTTGCAAGTTATTTCCATTGATCTACGCACTTATATGCATTTTTGAACACACCGCTTGGCTGGAGGACTGCATTGCAAGATTTGGAGGAGTGGGAATATCCGAGGCTGGCTGGATTTCAGTTTCCGTATCATAAAGTACAGATCAGATTAGTGTGAACTGAAACAAGTTTCTCCCCCATCCCTTGATGGGAGTAAGGCCAGAGAAACCTAATCCACACACAAAGAACTCCAGGGGCTCATGGGTGATGAGGAAATAACAACCCCCCCCCCCCATTTCCCCATCCCAGGCAATTAGATCAACAATGGTTTTGAGTTGTGGGGGTGACAGATTCTTTTTCACTTCACTCCAGCGAAGAGGTTCTGTCAGCTGAGCAAGGGAAGGATCTAACGTAGAAATTTTAGCAGCACCTGGGCCATTATTGCACACTGCATTATGTTCAGAGTATGGATGTAATTTAAGTTCGGGTTTTCTTTTTTAATTACTCTCCTTTATTGGGGATGGGGCTTTACAATAGGGGCACAACGCTACGTCTCACAGTCATCTGGGATGGTAATGATCAGCGACTGTTCGATCACATCCGGGGGACCAAAGTTCTCGTTCGAAGAGAGTCTCTGTACAGGGAACTCCTCGCTTAGGGAGCCGTGGGCGAGCGACTCTGCCGCGACTTCCTCGGCAGAGCCCCCCTCCAGAGCGTGAGGGGGCTGCAGGGCCACCACCACGGCCTTCTCGTCCTCGATGACCAGGTTCCGCAGCTTCCTCTGCCGGGGGTTGTAGTTCTCCACCCGGTCGTGGATCTCCATGTGGCGCCTCAAGTGGGCCTTCGAGAGAGCAAGAGGAGAGACGGTTGGCATGTCAGAACCCAGAGCCCACAAACGGAAGTGGGGAAGAGCAGCTAAGTGCCCTTTCCAGCAGTAACAGATGCACTGCTGGGCAACGTCAGCCGTGCATCTGCAACAGAGGGAGACTTTACGGGTTTAGGGCGAGGATGACAAAATGTGTGAAGATCTCTGGACAACTGAGAGTGCTTTATGGAGGGCCAGTGGTTCTCAAGGGGGTCGCTTTTGATAGCGTTTAGTCACCCTAAGGCAGAGGAGAATTCTCTTTTCCTGTCGAGGGCCACACTCCATGAAGGATAATCTCTTAGGGGCCCCATATAAGTGTTGGGCAGGGACTCAAGAGAAAAGTGAACAGAGCCACCCTCTTGTCTCTCTCACCTCCTGCCCCAGTTCCCACCCCAAGTTTCCCATCTGCTAGGCACTTGCAGAAGCTGAGGGCCACATGAAAATAGACAGAGGGCCACAGGTTGGCCACCCCTTTCCTCAGATGAAGGGGGGAAATCAATGCAGATACTGTAGGGAGAAGGAAGAAGGAAAAAAGAATTGCAAGAAGGAGAAAGAAAAGGCACTGAGAGGGGATTTGAAAAGCTTAGGAGTCAGGCTATGCACACACACACACACAAAATTCCTATTTCTTAAATGTGCTGTAAGCCAGACCACGAGTGCTGCATCATACCTGCCGTGTGAACTTGTAGCCACATTCTGTGCATTCGAACTTCCTCACCCCTTTGTGCCGACGGACATGGACACGCAGTTGCTCCACAGCTGGAAAAGCAAAACCAGGGGCCCATTAAGTGGCTAAGGACAGCATCCAGCCCAGCGCTGCCCACTCCTCCAGATGTTTCTGGCAACTTCTCCCAGGGGCTGTGCTGGCCATGTCCAAAACATATGGAGGGCACAAGCCTGGCCAACTTGGTCAGTAGCTCTACCAAGATTTATGCCCAGCCGTCCCACTCTAGGTGGCCTCTTTACCTTGGCTTAAGTCTGGCGTTTCCCTAAATACAAAAGCTCAGTCCTCTGCCAAGTGCAGACAATCTGGTGCCCCAACCCTAATCCCCGACCCTACCAAACCCTGGGGCTGGTGGGAGTTGTAGTCCAACAGCACCTGGAGGGCACCAAGTTGGCGAAAGCAAAGCTGCAGGATCCGTGCTCCTCAACTGCGTAGCTCCGTCTTCCACAAAAGCCTTCGCACTGCGCGTTTTGAGACAGTAAGGCTTTGCCCCTCTTAACAAGCATTTCACTCATTTGTTTCGGCACTCCCTCCCCAATCATCACCTTTGAAAGTCTTCCCACAGATCTGGCAGAAGTGGGGCCTCCCTTCCTGGTGCCGGCTGGCAATGTGCCTCAGCAGGGGGCCTCTCTCGGTGAACTTCTGGTCACAAAACTCACAGCTGAAGGGACGCTCGCCTGTGTGGGTCCGGTTGTGCTTGTCCAGGCTTGCTGATGTGGGCACACAGAAGAGAAAACCAGTCAAACAGGAGGAGAGGCCTTCTTTATATTTCTATATACGCACCAGACTGTATTACAAAAAGTGATGGGAATGGAAACATAGCTTTTAAAGCACCCATTATTCCTTCCTGACTAATGACTAGAGCTGCAAGGTTAGTCCGAAACCCATATGAAGTTCACACCACAATACCGGTTTCAGACTTTTTGAGCTGGCGATACATCATGGCTCCCTGGCTCCAGCCAGCACAGCACACCTCGCTCCAGTCTGCCTGCAGCTTGTTCCTCCCCGTTTCAACATCATGGTGCATCGCCAGATCGCGTTGTTTGGCTGGTGATACATCACGGTGCTGAAAACCTAGTACTGCCCAGGCTTCCTGCTGACTGAGAGGTTCTCTAGGTTCCCAGAGAGCCTGGGTGGGACAAGCCTGCAAGTCCTAAGCAGATGCCCTACGGCAACTCTGCCCTTCAGTGGGAACGGCCACAAGGGCCAGGCTGTACCCATACCTTGCGTGCGGAAGGTTTTGCCGCAGAGGTGGCACTGGAAGGGCTTCTCCCCAGTGTGGGTGCGCAGGTGCATGTTGAGGTTGGCCTTCTGGGTGAAGGCGTGCTGGCAGAACTCGCAGACATAGGGGCGCTCGTTCCTGCAGAGACAGGAGGAGGAAGGGCAATGCTTGAGCATACTAGGGCAAGGAAGCTCCCTGTGGAAAGGGACAAAGCAGGCCACTTCCGCACACCTATGCTTAGCTTTGATGTGCATCTGCAACCCATTGCGACTCGAAGCCCTGTGGCCGCACTCCTCGCAGACAAACAGCTTCTCCCCGCGGTGCTTGAAGGCCTCGTGGAGGTGCAGCTCCGTCCGCGACAGGAAGCACTTGGAGCAGGCCGAGCACTAAAGAAGGAAGAGGAGGAAGAATGGACTGGGGTCAGGGACGTGCCCCTTGTGGGCCAAGTGGCCTTGCAGAGGTGGCCTCAGGCTCAACCACTTCCTCGCAGACTGCCCCTTTCCCCCCATTAACATCCCTGGAGCTCGGCCTTCCCTTCATTTTCACATGCAAGCAAAGGTGCCATCTCCCAAGCAAACCACATTCCCTGTCTCCACTGGGCTTACCATAACAAACAGGTTTCAGAAAAAAATAAGGTGGTTTTTTAAAAAGGATGACAAGTTGTCGTAATCGCCAGTAACAATGTATTGTATGCAGCTGTGCAATTTACAGGGTCAATAAGACAAACATAGCAAAAGGGAAAGGAAGTGTGGGATTGTGATGACAGAATCAAAGCAATTACAGTGGTACCTCGGGTTAAGAACTTAATTCGTTCTGGAGGTCCGTTCTTAACCTGAAACTGTTCTTAACCTGAGGTACCACTTTAGCTAACCGGGCCTCCCGCTACTGCTGCGCCGCCACCGCACGATTTCTGTTCTCATCCTGAAGCAAAGTTATTAACCCAAGGTACCATTTCTGGGTTTAGTGGAGTCTGTAACCTGAAGCATCTGTAACCTGAAGCGTCTGTAACCCAAGGTACACTTACATACTCCCTGTGAGGCCTGATTCTCCCGAGCTGCTGTGTTTCCATATAAAATAAAAATTAGACTCAATGGCGAAGAAGCCATCGCAAGCACTTTGTCCCCTGGACAGTTTCAGCTTAGGTGAGATTTTTCCAAGGACGGTTTGCCAAGTCTTGGCAAACACCGATACTCACCGCGTGTGGCTTGGGGGCGCCGTGTAGCTTGATGAGGTGGCTCTGCAGGTCCTTCTTCTGCATGAACTGCTGGATGCAGGAAGAGCACTGGAACACAAGGGGACACAAGAGCCGCAGGTCAGTGGTGGATGAGGGTTGTTATTCTTTTGTTTGTTTTCATTTTAAAAGAAAAGCCATTTCTCACACTGAACCACACCTTACAAAACTAACCTTCCTTCCGTACAGTTATCTGAATAACGTCCCACATATTACAAAGGATGTTAAAAACAAAAACGGAGATTCCAAAAACAAAAAAGGATAATCCCTCGTATTTATAGGGTCAGGTGCAGAGTTGGAATAATTTAGGAGGTCTACTCTTTTCCTGTTTCATCAATAGGGGGCTTCCCAAGTTACTGTAGCATCCTTAAGGTTTGGTGGGAATCTGATCAAGAGGCATTGCAGGGACTCAATGGCCCTTGGGGTCCCTTCCAACTCTACAATTCTGGATACGTGGGTGGCGCTGTGGTCTAAACCACACAGCCTAGGGCTTGCTGATCAGAATGTCGGTGGTTCGAATCCCCACGACGGGGTGAGCTCCGGTTGTTCGGTCCCAGCTCCTGCCAATCTGGCAGTTCAAAAACACATCAAAGTGCAAGTAGATAAATAGGTACCACTCCGGCGGGAAGGTAAACAGCATTTCTGTGTGCTGCTCTGGTTTCACCAGAAGCGGCTTGGTCATGCTGGCCACATGACCCAGAAAAACAGCGGACAAACGTCGGCTCCCTCAGCCAGTAAAGCGAGATGAGTGCCGCAACCCCAGAGTCGTTCGCGACTGGACTTAACTGTCAGGGGTCCTTTACCTTTACCTTTTACACATTGTACTGCAAGCACATGCGTGCCAATATTAATCTATAAAACAAAGTCTTGCTGTGCACTCATAAAGGAGACTTTTTTTCATTTGGCCTCTACTTAAACCAACTTTTCTGTTAATCTTTCACCATACTTTGTTAAAGCATTCTTTTTTAGGAACCGCCTAAAACTCCAAGCCTCTGTGCCTAGCTGAGCACTTGGCCAGGGTGTTCAGGTACGGCTTCTGTTCCTGATGGCAGCCTTCCCCTCCCTCCAAAAGCTGGACCACAACTCCCATCAGCCCCAGGTGGCAGAGCTGCCTTGTAACTCTTGTAACTTCAAAGGGAAGGTTGAGGATATGTGAATCGATCCCCTTCCCCCAAGTAAAATGGCCTGTCACTTGGCAGCCATCAAGACTCAGGGGCAAGGCAGGCTGACCTTATAGGGCATCTCTCCCGTATGGGACACCATGTGCACACGGAGCTCCATCCGCCTCTTGAACATCTCTTGACAGACAGAGCAGGTGAAAACCTGGACAGAAAAGGGAAAACGACATTCAGGGAGCCGAGGGGCAGGGGAGGGGAAAGCCCTGCATAGAACTGCCACCTCCAAGGAGAGCGAGCAAACCAACACGTTCAAGAAACGCAGCCAGAGACTCTGCTGCTTCAGGAAGCAGGCAGAGAAATTTAAGAACAGTCCTGCTGGATGAAGGAACTCACCCATCTAGTCCAGCATCCTGTTTTCACAGGGAACAACCAGATGCCCCAGGGGGAAACCCGCAAGCAGGATTCAAGCCTAAGGGCAACACTCCCCACCCCCCACCCCGTGGCTTCCAGCCTCTGTCTTTTGATTAGCTAACAGCCGCATGAGGCCGCACAGTAGAAGAAGACGGCCGCATGGCTCCTCTTCTAGACATCACCCAACCCCAAACAGCCCCTTTTGGTCCTGACTCAATGCAGGCACAAATCCTTAAGTCACCCCTCTCCAGATGGGGCCTGGGGCTGCCATCTCGGCGGCTAGTGCGTTTGCAGCTCAATGCTGACAGGCGTATCAGTGTCAGCTCCCTGGTGGGCGAGACAGGATTTGAACCCGGGTCTTCTACATCTCAACTCAGCCCTCTCTCTTGGGCACCACAACAGCCTCCACCCACCCAGTAGTACATCAGGGCTGTTCCTTCAACAGCACTGCAAGAGTGTCTGTGTGTGCTTTCCAGCTGCAACCCCCTCCTTCCCATACCTGCTCTGAACGGTTCATGCAGTTCCTGGCTTCGTGCTCCAGCAGGTTCTCCTTCCGGAAGTAGCATTTCCCGCACTTGGAACATTCAAAGGGCTTCTCACCAGTGTGCTTCCTGCAGGTTACAAGGATTTTTTTTATAAAAAAGAACAGAGTAACCCACTGCAAGTAGTCCTGCAAGGCGGGAGGGGGGGGCACTGTTGTGCTCTGGTCACTCAAGGGGACTCACCTAAAACCAGGGAACAGTAGAAGGTAGATCAGGGTCCTCTGATCTAGGTGATTTGGCCTGCTATCAGGCAAACTGCATTTTCAATTGCTGGTTTTAAATGTGTTTTGATGTATTTTAGCTACCGTTTTTAACTAGTTAGTTTTTATTACTTTGTATTTTATAACGATGCTTTTAAATGTTGGAAGCTGCCTTAAGAAAGGCAGGATATAAATACATTAAAATAAAATAACATAAAACAGCAACAACAACCGCAGCAGTTGACTGTCAGGAGTTTGTGACTCCCAATTGTTCAACAATACCAACAGACACCTTCCTTCCCCACTCCAGAGCTAAATCTGGCTGCTGAAACAAAGAAAGTCTGGAGTAACCAGAAGTAGACTACCGTCTGAGAATGAGTTCAGTCCAGTTCTGGTCCTGAAAACAAACCCCTCCATGCAGAATGTGCTCAAAGGCACCTGTCCTGGACTCCTAAGTTTTGCACCTGGGCACTCTGGCTTCTAATAAGAAACCAAGCCTGGGTTCTGCCCATTCCTACTCCAAATGCTGGGCAAGGAGCCAACCATGCCTCAATTCACAAGCTGGTTTTGGGGACAAAACAGACAGCTCTTATCTTTGCGAGTGTGACACCCTCCCCAGCGCAAGGCATGTGAACTTGCCTGTTGTGCACCTTGAGATAGTACTTGCTGAGAAAGGACTTGTGGCAAGTGGGGCATTCAACTGGTCCCGTCGCACCCCTGCGGCTTCCCAGCACCCCACCTTCCAGCAGGCCACTGTTCCCAGCTGTCTTGGAGCTGCTGGGCTTCCTGGACAGGTGAGTTCTCCTTTTGGTCCTCACTCTCTTCTTCCCGGGAATGTAATCCTCATCCCTTTCCTTGCTCCCTCCTCCATCATCTTCAGCAGTCAAGTCATTCGAGCCGGGAGCCTCCTGCGTTTCCCGCTGCGAGAAAAACAAGGCAGTAACTTCTACACATCCACCCAAACACAACTTTGTGTACTACGATAAACAGAATCCTCCATGAAGGCTAGCCACTTGACCAGTTAAAAAATAATACTTGGCCATATATGATGGCCAAGTATTTCAAACATTCATTTAGTACAACTGTAAGAAAGGAACTAACTATATGCTAATTTCAATCCTGCCAATTAGTTAAGTGTTCCAAGTAAAAGTTCTATTGTCATCAAGTGTTATTTGTAGCCTAATCACATAGTGCAAATAAGAGGTGCAAGTGAAACAAGTTCAGGAGATTCAACCATTCTCCTTTATCCCAGGACCTGAGGAATAGCCCAAACCATTGTAAATGTTGTTTAAAATGAAATTTTAAACTCACACAGCAGCTCTAAGACCAAAGTACTTTGATGCTCTCTGGGTGTTTTGGACCACAACACCAGGATGGATGGGAGTTGTAGCCCAAAAATTCTGGAGGGCATGAGGCTGGGGAAAGCTACTATACATACATAGCTAGACTATTTGCCCTTTACACAGGTCAAACCTGGTTTAGCAACCCAGTGTAAACTTGACAAGCAGCTGCTGAAGTTGATTGTGGCCCCTTACACATTTTCAGGTGTACACTTAAAACCTTTGGCATTCAACTAAACATAAAATATGCAGAGGAGTCCCCAAGACCCCTGTGAGCACACAGTCCTCATATCACCAGCTCTATCGGTTCCATTAAAAAGACTGGCTGCCACCCACACAAATACATTTTCACCATCCATGGAATTATCTGGACTGTTACTATCAGACTGTGGACTGTTAACCGACAGTATTTGATGAGTGACCTCAGAGTTTCTCAATTTTTAGACTAAGTTCCACCTTTTTCAAGAACATAACACACAACCAAACTACTATTGGATGAACTGGCCTTGTCTCCCCTGGCCTCCCCCAAAATCCAAGGCAGTCCGTATCCCGTCCCCATTTCCTGATGAGATGCTTATTCTATTCAGTTTCTCAGAAAAGCAGCTGCCTGAACCTAGAATTCCAACAGGCAGCTCTCAATCTTGCAGAGGCAGCTTGATTGAGTGGGCCAAACCAATCCTTCCACCATTCTACACGGAACTACAGTTAGGTTAGGTTTCTTCTCTAATATCCTGCTACCCATTATGACTTTCAGCTGCAGTAAAACATTTTTAGCATTTTGTTAGAGAGACCTGGCCTTTGGGACAAACAAGAAAGTAAATAGGAACTAGAAGATTCAGAAGCTCTTTTTTACAAAGACTCACAGCTCAAACCTGCACTGTGTGTATGTGAGAGAGAGGGAGCTTGCTACTGCAGTATGACCCCATCTGCAGGTTTTGGAGCACTAACAGCAGCCAGGCCTTGAAATCAGAGCTGTTAGTTATTTCTGAGTTGCTTTTATTAGTTCGTGCTGTACTGGGACAAAGTGCACAGTTTTGTTGATGCCTGTTGACATTTGTGATATTTCTGCATTGCCTGGATTTGCTGTACATGGATGTGTGCTGCTTTGGAAACAACAGGCCTGCATAGATCTGCTGTTAAAACATGTGAGTCTGCACCATGCCTCATTGTATCTATTTGGTGCTTTAACAAAAAGAAAGTTAAATGAAATGAGGATTCTGCACTTTAAATTCTGCATCACAAAAACTGCAACATGCACGAATCGCTGATTCTAACAAAGCTCTAAGTACAAGCTGGGATGAATTTGTGACTCATCCATCTAGTGTGTTTTTGTCATTGTTCAGTATTATTAAAATTAGCAGCTGGGAAACAAGGAAATAATAGCTTTCCTATAGCCACTATACCTATTTACACATACAGAAAAAAATACTATGAAAGATCCCACCCACCCAGAAACACTGTGTATAGCCCTATTCAAAATCCCCACGAATCAGGTCAATGATGTTTAATGTACACAACTTTCAGGCTCTTGTAAATCTCAAAAACTTGCATTTTTGAATAGTTAAGTCTCTAGTCCTCGTAATTTCTCAGATAAGCCAGGGGAGTTGCACAAAGACCAGACTAACTGAATACCTGTGGTTACTAACTACAAACTTATTGAGCCATTCCAGGTTGTTGGAAGATAGTCTACCATAGTAAAGCATCTTGAATTTTTCAACTTTCAAATTCCAAAAATGAGGGGTGCTAAAAAGCTGTAACATCAAGATGTTTTGGTTAAATTAATACAATTTAGTTTCGCTTGTTAAGTAAAATGTGTGTAAAATTGCAAGGAAATCATTAAAAATGACTGCCAAGTACTTGCAGTTACATTATATATTAATTTTTTATTTTTTTATTTAGCATTACTTGACATTTTCAGAAGGTAGAATTAAACTTCTTTAGTTTCCCAAAAGCAGTTTATGTGCTTCTTCATCAGGCACGGACTTACCAAGCTAAATGTTGTCCAATCACAAAAACATCAGATTTTAATTCCTCACACCCAGGAACATATTTTTAAGACCCCTCACTGAAGAAATTTGCAGTAATTGAAGAAACACTCCCTAAACTGACATACCCAACCACCACAGGCATTTCTAATCTGAGTAACCACATACGTATATCTGGATTCGCTGCAGCACAAACCAGATTCCTCAGCTGCTTTCTGGAGGTGCAGAAGCTTGCCAATTTGAATTACAGGAACCATCTCTGGAAGCTTATTAGCAGTTCCATGCCTTAAAAATGGGCAGTGATGGACAAACTGACTGGAACACAGTTTACCAATCCTCCTGTAACACGTACAGGTGCAAGACAGACTTGACTACCTTCCTGAAAAATACTCTTGCCTTGAGGCCCTCTGAAATCTGAACATGCATGCCAGGGCGTATCCCAGCATCCTCTGCAAAACTGTTCTGCACACCAGGAAAGGCTCCCCAAGGACCCCAAGTTGCTTCCCCACAGCTGCGAGTCCCTAAATGCTAGAACATGCAATAACCCCCGAGATCTTGAATTTCCCCCACCCACCCCAGACACACCCAGCCCCTTGGTGCAGGTCCCCACCCACCCTCCCCATGCTCCCACATTAAGACAAGCAGCAAAGGCGTTCTGCTGCTTTGTCCCCACCAACACTGCTTGCTGCTTTAAGGTGCCTTTATTCTCAAACAGGGACGGGGCTTGTCGCGGACAAAGGCAACCCCTTTCTGTTATCACATGACTCCACACGCCACCTCATGATTGGCGCCCGCATCCTCGGCGGCTCCTCTTTTCAGTGGCCTTTTTAGGAGCTCCTTACATTCCGGGGTGCTCTTTACTTCACCTGCATTGCTCAGCGCTATTGTTTTGGGGGACCTTTTCAGCCTTCCCCGAAGGAGACAGGGGCTCTCTCTTTGGCCCTGGGCCACTTTGCTGCCCTGGATGCAGGGGCTCGGGCTGGCTTCTCGAGCAGTGTCACCTGGGGGCACAGCGCCACCAAGGGCCGGCTCTCCCTGCGTCTCGGCTAGCGCTTCGGAGTGATCCCCAAGGTCCTTTGTGAGCGAATACGGGCCATTCTGGTCGCCGCCGTCCAAGCACCCAGGCTTGAACTCCTGGCAAAGCCTGACTGCTTCTGGGATGCAGAGCTCCTTGGCCGCCTCAAGAAGTTTCTCCCAGTTCTCTGCAGTGATGGCCAGGTGGCCTGTGTAGAAGAAGTCGAGGAGGGGCGTGAAGATCTCCACAAAGGTCTCTGGCAGGATGATTCTGCTGGAAGCTCCATCATACATGCTCCGGAAGAAGGAGCTGCAGCACGCCAAGACACTCCAGTGTGCCTTGAACACCAAGCTGCCCACTGCCAGGGTGGCATCGCAGTACTGCCCACTCTCCCGCTGCTTGTTGAGTTCCTGCAGGACACGCACACTGTGCTGGACAAAGGAGCCCTCCATGGTCTGCTGCAGGAGAGAAACAAAGTGCAGGAGAAGAAGGGTCAGGGATTCTTTAGCTAGGATTCCTGCATTGCGGAGGGTTGGATTCGATCAGCATTTCCCAAACTTGAGTCTCAAGCTGTTTTTGGGGGACTACAGCTCCCATCAACCCTACCTAATAGGCCCAGTGGTCAGGGGTGATGGGAATTTTAGTCCAAAACAGCTGGAGACTCAAGTTTGGGAAACCCTGGACTAGATGAACCCTTTGGGTAATTGTAACATTCTGTGATTGTAAGTGGATGGAAACATTGAAATCCAAGCTAAGTACAATGAGAGGTAGGCTGCTCATCTTGGCAATCAGGCAGGGGTAGAGAACAAATCACTTATGTATTCCTTATTATAATTGTATTTATGTGATTATTTTTTTTCCCAAGTTGCACAGATACTGCTTTATGACATTTGTTTTGTATGTTATAAACAGCCCTGTGGTCTACTGATGAAGGACTGGGGCAGTATATGAATTTAATAAAGAGCAATAATATTTATTAATAAATAATGAATAATTATGCAGAGGGGTGTTGTTTTAATTATGTAAGGAGCCTCGAATCCTGGTCTGTGAAAAGGGTGGGAAATAAATATAATAATGATAAAAATAATAATTAGAGGGTGTGGGCTCTGGGCACAAACTGAATTATTTAGTCAATTGCATTAACATCTGAAAAAAATTGGTTCCTTCATACCCCAGACCCAAACAGCAGCATAAAAATGGATGAAATGAGCAGGACTGTCTGTCTTTCCTCCCATAACTTTTCAGCTAAAAATGAAAACAAAGCAAATTATGTGTCCACAGCAAAACCTCAATATTCATTTGCAGCGTCCCCCAGGGAAGATAACTGGTGAGCAGAGCCCAACCAGTATTAATATTATACCAATTATTAACACACTCCCCTTCCTCAAAACATCAGGAGGTAGAACGCAAATAGCAAAGCCAAATCACTCCCCAAACGAAAAGGTCCCTGCAAGCCTGATCACAAGAAGAAAAACAAAAAAGCAACATCTCTGAGCAGGAGTAAGGCACCCCCCCCCCCACTCTCCACTCCCTTCCTTCTGTGTAAAAATGCTTGGGGGGCTGGGGGGGCTGTCAGACTACAACTCCCATCATCCTTATCCATTGGCCATGCTGGTGCTGATGGGAGTTGGGAGTCCAACAACAACTGCAGAGCACACACACACACCCCAAAATCATGGGGGGGGGGAGGAATGGGCTGTATTGGAGGGTTAATGACTGAAATGAAAGGAAGGCGTGGGGGAGCGGTATTGCCATTCAGGCTAAAGGAAGGCTGCAGGCGGCGAACTGCCAGTTCAGTTTAATTAATAAGCAAGCGACCAACATGGAAGGGGGATTTCACTGCCTCTTCCCCCCCCCCCAATAGCCGGTGGTCTCCCTCTTTTATTATGGGATAGTGGAAACTTGGGGAAACAAACCACAGGCTGGGGAGGCACTACTTCCCCCCAACCCGGCAACAACGCGCACTTTTAAACGCCCCTCACTCGCTTACCTCGGCTCTACCCTCCTCCCTCCCCTCTTATAGCGCGCCCAGCCCAGGCACAGGAGGAGCACAGAAAAGCCAAAACGCCGCCATCTTGGACCGAGCAGGGACGTCGTGACGTCAGCGCGGCTGGTGCCGGATAGGGGCGGACGGAAAGATATGCTAATAAAGAAGGCGGGGCGACCGGTGACGCCCCGCCCCTCTCCTTCAAGCTTCAAAGCGGCGCTGCCCAAGCAGCTCATCCGGCGCAGGACCCGATTCGAATTAAAGGGGGGTTCATCGAATCACAGAGCTATAGAGCTGGGAGGGATCTCAAGGCGCGGCCCCTCACCCAACTTGAAACCATACCGGACCTTGTTTAATTCAATTCAATTCAATTCAAACTTTATTTGCGTAGCCGACTGGCCATAGCATCTAAAAGAGAACACCAACAAAAATACAACAAATATGGTTACCAATAAAACCTTATTTTTTATATATATAAAGATTTTATTATTTTTCCATATGCATATAAAAAGAACACAACATACACAAATACAGTAAACCCTAACCCTAACCCTAACCCTAACCCTAACCCTAACCCAATAAAACCTTATAACCTATTAAAACTCAAGGTAATAGCTCCTTGGAACTTAACATAAATAGTAAAATGATACTGTTTAGTTTAGCAAACGTGCTAGCAGTTTTATTGCTACACCTGCCTGCTTTTTTTTTTTTTTTTGAAATCGAGACGGTTATCAGCTAGTTAGATCAGTATTTAATAATATAATTTAATAATACGATGTAACGCAAATGCAGCAATAGCGGTAAGCAAACCACACTCAGATCCCACTGAGGCGCAGCGCCTTTGTTTGCAATATGAAAGTATCATTGTTCCAGAGTAATGGGTGCATAGCAGGCACTTGGCAATGAAGTTTCTTTCTTGCAGCAGCAGGATTAAAAAAAACTGCCCCAGCCCACAGCAAAGCTGTCAGTCCCACTAGCACCATCACATGCCTGCCTTCCTGCTGTCAGCCGTCCCATCAAATCAAGAGACCGCAGTCGATGGTACCGAGTTTCCAACGTATCAGAAAAAAAGCAGCCAGGGAAAGAGCAAACCAACAGATTTTATGCCAAACCCACAAATGGCACTGCTTTCCATATTCAGTGAAGAAAAATCTTGGTCTATTGTAGAAGGAACATCTTACAATTTTAAATTTACTGCTGCAGGATTGTGCAAAAGGGGGGGGGGCTCCCGTTTCTAATGAATAATAATTGCACGTCTGCCTTGGTTATTAGTGTGCAAGCTTTTGGGTGCCACAGAGCTCTTCAACAACAGGGCAGGTGAAGTCCCACAAAGCAAAGTTGAGGTGAAGGAGAAAACCAAGCAATAGCTCAAAAGTTAAAAATGAGGCTAAGCGTTGCGGCTTTCAGAATGGCAAACTGTGGAGGCTGTAAATTATCGGGCAAGGAGGTCAGGGATTCCCTCCCGCAACGTGTGAAGCAGAGATTCTTCTCCAACCCCCCCCCCCCACACACCACCACCACCATAAAAGGCTGTGTCTGAAGTTTGGTGGGATTCCCCTGGGAGCCCCCTTTTATTCATTTAACAAAGTGTATTTTATACCGTTTGACTGTTTTTTTAAAAAAAAACACCTCTGGTTTGTGACATTTAAGTGAGGGGTGGGGCGTTGTTTCCTTGGCAACCCACCTACCTGGACTCTGGGTGTTGCTCCTCCTTATTCTTGATGTTCCGTCAGAATGTTGAGGCACCTGCTGCTCTCTCTGCCGCCTGGCTCAAACACCTCTCTCTTCAAGTTCATCTTTCCGTTTCTCTCATGAATCAGGTTATTCTCCATTAAGCCATGTTTGCAATGGGAGACCATCTCCATCTCCTTTTAAATACAGTAGACAACTCGTACATCCCAAGTTGAGGGGTGTGTGTAGCACAGTATTAGATCTGCTTTTAATGCTGAGGGTGGGGCTGAGAAGAGCTGCTGCCAGTCTGTGTGGGCAATACTGAGCTAGATGGGATCAACAGTCTGACTCGGTATAAGGCTGCTTCCTGTATATATCCTGTAAAAATAATTACACCCAAGCAACAGATGAGGAGGTGGCATGGACCAGAAGGAATGGAGGTTACTTGTGTAAGGGATGCTTCTGAATCCCAGGTGCAGAGGACCACATTCATGCCCTGCTTGCGAGTTCCCTGTAACAAAAATCTTAATTGCAATTCCCTCGTTGATTGCACTACCCTTCTCAACTGGATACAAGCAGCAGAGCTCCCACCGTCCTTCAGAAAACTTGCTCTCCCCAGGGAGGCTCGCCTGATGTCATCATTACAAGTAAAAGCATTCTGTTTTAACCACGTCTTTGGCTTTGAACTACTACCTATGGCCTTTCTGAGGGGGTGCAGTGTTTTAATACTTTTTGTTGTTGTTGTTAAGGTATGCTTTTGTTCTTTGTTTCAAAGGACGAAGAGCCACCACTGAAAAGGACCGTTCTCATGTTGCCACTCTCTGGATCTCTTGTGGAGGGGGCACATGAAGAAGGGCCTTGGATTACAATTGCAAGGTCCAGATTGGTTCATATAAAAGTAATTTATTATTTGTACCCCGCCCATCTGGCTGGGTCTCCCCAGCCACTCTGGGCGGCTTCCACCAAACATTAAAATACATTTAAAATATCACAGTTTAAAAACTTCCCTAAACAGGGCTGCCTTCAGGTATTTTCTGAATGTCAGGTAGTTGTTTATTCCCTTGACTTCTGATGGGAGGGCGTTCCACAGGGCGGGCGCCACTACCGAGAAGGCCCTCTGCCTGGTTCCCTGTAGTTTTGCTTCTTGCAGTGAGGGAACCGACAGAAGGCCCTCAGCACTGGATCTGTGTCCAGGCTGAATGATGGGGGTGGAGACGCTCCTTCAGGTATACAGGACTGAGGCCGTTTAGGGCTTTAAAGGTCAGCACCAACACTTTGAATTGTGCTCGGAAATGTACTGGGTGGTCCATGGTCTTTTTAGTGCAGCTGTGGAAGTTTTCCAGGTGGGGCTGGGAAAGACCTGTGTCAGAAGTGCTGCCAGTCAGTGTAGGCAATACTGTGAGATGCCAAGGACTGAATTTTTGTTCTACTAGAGTCTCATCCCTGTTCTGTATTAAGACTTAACACATCTAAGAACGCCAACCTATTCCATTACAAGCCCATCTTTTGCCTGTTTTTCATATTCTTCTTAGGAAAGAGGCAGTCAGGTGGCCTTTATGGCTGGTCAGCTGGATGGGGGCCAGCTCAGATTCTTGAGCAATGGCATGTGTAGCCTCTCAAGACTTTGCCATCTGGAGTTTGCTCTGGCGCAAGGTTGGGTGTAAAATGTCTGAAACAAGTCAATAAAAATGTCCTGCTTTCATCAAGGTCTAGTAGGAAGCCACTTCCCGATTTCCACATAAGGAAAACAATGCCCTTCAGAAGCTGTGATGGAACTCCCTGATTTAATGCTATGGCTTTTTTGGTATGTAAATAACACATCTGCGTGTTTCAATAGATGCGACCCAGAATTAGGAAGCGCTGATCTGTGTGGATAGAGCAATGAAAGTATTTATTATGGAGCTTGTCCACTTGCAAAGCCTGTTTTGGGCTGCACCAGCAAAACACTATGTCCCCTCCTCACCCCACCAAGTGTCACAGTTGCTGCTGCTGTTAATATGGACACCCTTGTTTTAGAACAAAGGAGTTGGGTTGTTCTTGCTTGCTTTGGTATATGCATAGACTCATGGTCTATATCGCAAGCTAGGGAACCTTGGTGCCAGTGCTTTTGCCTGGCTGAAACATGTCCTTGAACTGATGTTGCATCATCCTTACTTGTATGGACGGATGCAGAAGTGAGTGTGAAAACATCTGACTTTTGCATAGCTGGAATATAGCCTCCTTGTACTAAGGTTAAGAAGTGCACCTGCAGCTTGCGGACCTTGGAAGGTTGCCCATGTGCCAGAATTCATCCCTAGGTCTGAAAATGTCAACCCACCCCTACCTTAGCAAGAGCCACACTATTTTATTGGGCTGGCCAGTTATGCCTCATGGTCATTTTGGCTTGAATTAAATGCTAATCCTACTCAAGAAGTAAATGGACACAACTCATTTCAGTTGGATACCATACATATCCTAACTTCAGCTGCAGATGTAGGATCACAAGAGGCGAAAAAGCAATTACAACTGTCCAACTCCTGCAATAGTATGTGAAGTGTGGAGGTGAATATCCAGCTCACGCTTATTTTGACCAATGTGACGCAGGAACTGTTTGTCTGTAGCGGTTCAGAGTCAGGCTGACTTTTCCTTCAACGTCAATTTCAGGTTGTTGCTCAGGCCACTGCTACAGTGGTGCCCCGCTAGATGAAAATAATTCATTCTACGAGTGTCTTCGTAGAGCGAATTTTTCGTCTAGTGAAGCGGCAATGCAGCGCGGAGGTTTTCGCGCCGAAAAAAAAAATTCGTCTTGCGAGGCAGCCCCATTGACTTTTTCGTCTTGTGGGGCAGCCTTCCGCTAGCGAATGCCGTTCGTCTAGCGAGTTTTTCGTCTAGCGAGGCACCACTGTACTATGAAAAATTCACTGTAACAGCCATAATGTCTGGGAATGGTAGTCTAAACCAGTGTTTTTCAACCTTTTTGGGGCAAAGGCACACTTGTTTCATGAAAAAAATCACGAGGCACACCACCATTAGGAAATGTTAAAAAAATTAACTCCGTGCCTATATTGACTATATATAAAGTAATTCTCTTGAATTTTTCAATTTTTCCCACGGCACACCAGGCAACATCTCGCGGCACACTAGTGTGCCACGGAACAGTGGTTGAAAAACACTGGTCTAAACAGCTGGAGGCACCCAGCTGGGATAGCTCAGCCAGCAAGAGCATGAGGCTCTTAATCTCAAGTTCGAGTCCCATGCTGGGCAAAAGATTCCTGCATTGCAGGGAGTTGAACTAGATGACCCTTTGTGGCACCTTCCAGCTCTGTAATTCTGTAACTCAGGCTTCCTCAAACTCGGCCCTCCAGATGTTTTGAGACTACAATTCCCATCATCCCTGACCACTGGTCCTGCTAGCTAGGGATCATGGGAGTTGTAGGCCAAAAAACATCTGGAGGGCCGAGTTTGAGGAAGCCTCAACTGGTCTTCTTTCCCATTTTATGGCTAAGAAGTGTGTAATCCAGCAAAACGGCACCCCATATGTCCCCTGGCATTGAACAAGTCTCCTTAACACACACACACACACACACACACACACCCCCCTTTACTTAACATTCAGCTTTCAAGTTTAAAAGAAAATAAAAAATATAAGAAATATCTTTGCTTCCGAAAGCATTATCATACAGTACTCAAGGTTAAACACAAGTATCTACATTAAAGTTAAAAATAAATAGGATGAAGGCAAATTCATCTGGTTCTAGAGATGGCACAGAGAACTTGGCTGCGAGTATGACAAAGTATCATGAAATCTATTAATAGACTTTAAAACAGCCCGGCACAAAATACTTAAACCTTACTCATCAAGTGAGACCAAAACAAGATGTCGTAAGCATAAGCAGCAGCAGCAGCAGGTCTGTAAACAGCTGGCAGAGTTGAAAAGGAGCCTCTCTCGCAAGTGTGTCTTTTTCCGGCTTAGAGGGAGGATGGTGTATATTGGGGGGGAGAGGGTTGGGATTTCAGTGTTTACTTGTGGAAAGCAGGGGGTTGCAAAAGAACCCCTGACCAAGTCTGAAGGAAGAGAAAACAACGGCTGGCTTTAGTTGGAAAAGGGGAGGCTAAAGGGTAAGAAATGAGAAACTGAAGCAGCATCACAGAATCTGGAACATCACACACACACACACACATGCAATGATGCCCCCACTTCCCCCAAGCAGCTCTGGTGGAGGACCTCACCCACCGTTCCTGCGGCAGATTTGCCCCCCCCCCCAATCTGCACAATCCAGAAAAAGCCATGCTTTGCCACGCCTAGGGCAACCATACAGCAGCAGAGGCAGCCACTGTGGGCAAAGGAAGCCCTCTAAAATAACCTCCTGTTTCCATCTTTGCTAGTGCTGTGCCTTGACAGCAACAGAGTCTCCTTCCAAATTGCACTGCAATTAAGGCACCGACCGTGAAGAGGACCTGAAAACAACCTACTGGAGAGCAGCCCCCCCCCGGTCACTAAACTGGCGATGCTCCCCTGCCCAAAGCTGGCCACTCAGACTAAGGATACTAAGATTGAGTAGAAAAGAGCTCTTCTGTCTTGGGTCCCTCAGATTTGGGCAGACTATAACTCCCATCATCCACAGCTAGCTTAGTCCAGGGGTCAAGGATGGGAGTTGCTGTCCACCTACATCCGGGGAGCCAAGGTTGAAGAACTGATAGAAACAATGATTCTGACAGGACCTCCTGCGACAGGAATCAATGGATGATATTCCAGCAGCAACATGCAACTGAAGAAATGGGCATCATTCAGGTTGCGGGGGGTGGGGGGGGAGGAAGAGCAGCCCACCCTCCAAGCTCTGGTTTTGCCAGCCAAATAGGACTTTTTCCCTAGCAGGAATCGGTGGCAGACCCAATGCACCAGCTAGTGACAGCAAAGATGCCTGGCTTGTTCTTAGGCACACAGGAAGAGCCTTGCTGGATGCAGCGAAGGGTCTGTCTAAACCAACACCCCCGTTTCCGACAGTGGCTAGCCAGAAGTTTCTGGCGAGCACAAAAGCTCTCTTGCAAACTAGCATTTAGTGGCACTCTAGTCCCCCACACGAGGAAGTTTCACTGAGCTAACCTGAATAAAAACGGCTGCTGGGTGTCTCCTGCAGAAACGCTACAAGGGGGCATCGCATCTTGTGGCAAGGAGTACCATAAATAAACTGAGTGTGGTGTGTCTCTCTTTCAATTTCATGGGGAGACCTCAAATTCTAGTGTTGAGCGAGGGGAAGGAAAGCCTTTCCTCTACTTGTGTTCTCCTCTCCATGCATAATGACTTTAAGTGAACTGTGCTCATGCCTTCATTTGGCTATTTTTAAGCAAAACAGCACCAGATCATGTTAGCCTAAGGGAAAGTTTTCTGATCAGCGATTTTCAAACTCCTTGGGAACTGCCAGGAAGAAACGGGAGGAGAACTAGACACCTCCCTTTTCAGGGATTCCCCCGAAGACAGCACTGATGATCTCAAAGAGCCCGCTCCTTGCCCTCCTCGCCACCCATGCAGTCCTCGCAGCCGAGGACACCCGCCTCCAAATCCTCTCCCAGCTGGCCTCCCCAAGAAGCGGCACCCACAGATTTCCTCCGAGCCCCAGAGACAAGCTGTCCGATTGTTAGCGCAACTCGTTGAGGTTCAGGTTGTGGAGGTTCTGGCGCTGGCGGTTCAGGCTGATGGCGTTGTCCAAGGGCCGCTCCTCGCCCTCTTCCAGCGTCTCGGGCATGAACTGGCGGAAAATGCTGACGCTGCTGTGCCAGAAAATCGGCTCGGGCAGCTGGCCAGCCAAGCTCCACTTGCGGGTCTCCGGATCGTAGGACTCTAGCATCGCTGAGAGTTCAAAGGTGTTGTCGTAGCCGCCGGAGACGTAGAGCTTCCCTCCAAGGACGGCCAAGCTCCCTCCAACGTGCACCTGGAAGAAAAGGAGAGCGGTGCAGAAACCAAGCCATCTCTTCTCTACTCTGCATTTTGGAAGGTTGGTCACCTGCTTGCCATGCTTTCGGAAGCCTTTTAAAGATATCGCAAACCAAATTGTGCAGCGTCGTTCCCGGGATCAAGGAGCAGGGTTTTGTCTAGTGTTCGGATGCAATTGGATGCCCTTTCAAATTGAATTTTTTTTATTCTAATACGACACCTTGAACTGGCAGCAAATGGGCACAGGCGCAACATGTCGACAGGGTCTCTCTCCTGACATCAACCACGCTGCAGCAATCTGCACTCATTGCAGCTTCAAGATCAAGTGCAAGGGATAATAATGTAATAAAAATAATAATTTATTACTTATACCCCACCCATCAGGCTGGGCCTCCCTAACCACTCTGGGCAGCTTCCAACAGAATATTAAAAACACTATAAAAAACAGGCATCCCCAAACTCGGCCCTCCAGCTGTTTTGGGACTACAATTCCCATCATCCCTCACCACTGTTTCTGCTAGCTTGGGATGATGGGAGTTGTAGTCCCAACACAGCTGGAGGGCCGAGTTTGGGGATGCCTGCTATAAAACATCAAACATTAAAAACTTCCCTAAACAGGGCTGCCTTCAGATGTCCTCTAAAAGTCGGATAGTTGTTTTATTTCCTTGACATCTTATGGGAGGATGTTCCACAGGGCGGGTGCCACGACCGAGAAGGCCCTCTGCCTGGTTCCCTGAAACCTCAATTCTCGCAGCAAGGGAACAGCCAGAAGGGCCTTGGCGCTGGACCTCAGTTTCCAGGCTGAACGATGGGGGTGGAGACGCTCCTTCAGGTATACTGGGCCCCACAAAAAGCACATTGCAGTAATCCAACCCCCTCTCGCTAACTTTTCTCCATTGCCACCTTTGATCTGGACTCTTCAGCCTCCTCCCCCTTCAATTCCATTTAAGGTAAAGGGACCCCTGACCGTTAGGTCCAGTCGTGGATGACTCTGGGGTTGCGGCGCTCATCTTGCTTTATTGGCCAAGGGAGCTGGGTCATGTGACCAGCATGACTAAGCCGCTTCTGGCGAACCAGAGCAGCACACGGAAATGCCATTTACCTTCCTGCTGGAGCAGTACCTATTTATCTACTTGCACTTTGACATGCTTTTGAACTGCTAGGTAGGCAGGAGCGAGGACCGAGCAACGGGAGCTCACCCCGTTGCGGGGATTCAAACTGCCGACCTTCTGATCAGCAAGCCCTAGGCTCTGTGGTTTAAGCCACAGTGCCACCCGCGTCCCTTCAATTCCAATTACTGCTCATTAAAGATCCAAGACCCTCACCTGGAGCATTGGAGGGATTTTGTCCCATTCGTTCTTTGCTGGGTTGTAGACGTCCACTTCGGCAGAGTCGTCCCTGCAGAAGGAAATCAAGCAGAGGTGAACGAGAAGAAGATCCAAACACCCCTAGCCTTGTCGTGTGGAAGGGAGGGAAGGCACGATCCCCAAGCCTCTATGGTGGTACCTCGGGTTACAAACACCTTGGGTTACAAATACTTCGGGTTACAGACTCCGCTAACCCAGTAGTATCTTGGGTTAAGAACTTTGCCCTAGGATGAGAACAGAAATTGCGCGGCGGTGGCAGCGGGAGGCCCCATGAGCTAAAGTGGTACCTCAGGTTAAGAACGATTTCAGGTTAAGAACGAAGTAAGTCCATAACCAAAGGTACCACTGTACTTTATTCCTTAACGGGGCATGGGGACCCAATCCACTCAGACCTCATAGCGCTTGGCGCGCACACACCAAGTGTCAAAATTTCCGGGGCCTTTTGTGATCAGCTTAGAAAATAAAGATTCTGGTTGGAAGGACTGATGGAAAGGAAGGCGAGGAAGAGATCTTTGTGCAAACACACCAAACCCGCCGCCCAAAAATATGTTGCTTTCTTTCTCCTCTGCTTACCCCCACCCTTCCAGAGATTTGGAATCTGCTCTTTTCGTAGCCTCTCTAAAAGCAGCATTCCTCAGCCTGTGGACCTCCAGATGTTTTAGACTATCAAGACTTTGAAAAGATTGTATCACTGGATCAAATCTATCAGTTATGTGAAATTAATGAAGCTCAATAGTTATAACTGGAACATGAATAAATGTGCAATTAATGGCTACTGTTTTGAATGCTATTGTGCTATATTACCTTCCTTAGTGGAGCATGAATAATAATAATAATAATAATAATAATAATAATAATAATAATAATAATAATAATTTTATTTATACCCCGCCCTTCCCAGCCAAAAACCGGGCTCAGGGCGGCTAACACTAATTAAAATCACAGCAAAAACATAAAAACAATGCTTTTTATAGGGTGGGAGGTACAGGGGATGAGTTTATGGAGACAAGGCAATGGTGGCCTAAACCACTGAGCTAGACTTTGGAAGGGGAGGAGTTGCCTGCAGTTTCCATCCATCTTTTTTTGGAGGAGGAGAAGGAGATAAAAGGAGAAACCCTAGAAGCTTCCTGAGCTGTGCTCCAGCAGTTGCGTAACGCTCATCTCCTTGCTCTGTTCACGAAACAGGGAGCCTGACAGCAACAGGTGAGGGGTGTCGATGACAAAAGAAATGCGCTTTTCTGACCCGCAGAACGGCAGGCTGGGAGCCCGTCAAGACCGCCACAAAACTCCCAGCCGAAATGAAAGGGAAAGGCTCAGAACCTTCTCCTGGGCTGCTTCCTCCTCTCCTCTCAGCAAATGCCGAATGCCAATTGCATTCGTTAACTTTGTCGGGCAACTGTATTTACAATGAAATGTGGCACTTAGCAGAAGAGTTGGGGAAGGTGGGTGCAAAAGGAAAGGAGGGGGGTGGGGGGGTCACTGTCCTGTCGGCTTTGGGAGCTGCAAAATGTTTCTGGAGCCTCTGCAGGAATCCGAACTATTTCTCAAGCCAAGCTCTGGAAGGTTGCAGAATGCACAATTGCTTCTGGGGAGCAGAGCAGCCAAGCTCTTCAGCAAGCAACTGTTAAATCTCAGTGGGGCTGGCCGGGGGGGGGGGCAGAATGAATCTCAGCAGCAGGAATTCCAAGCTTCCTGTTCCTTGCCTGCACCAGTGGATTGAAGCGAGGCTGAACAGCCCCTTAAGATTCATTTAAGGCATCAGGATAAGGGGGCTATTTCTGCTTTCAAAAAAAGGATTTTCTTAACGTCTGGGGAAATGGGGTGTATACCCTGCCCCCAAATTAGGCATATGCTAGCACTGCAGGAGAGAAAAGAGCCCTGCGGGGACCAACTGGTTATAGTAAGCCGGACAGGGGTGAGTTTCACCATCCTGGCACCCTCTGAGCCATAAAGTCACTGGGGCCCCATGCAACAGCTCCCTGACCCAACTGCAACACGAAGAGAGTAATGTTGGCTTTGGGCAGCTGAAAGGGCAGCAAGCAAATCTTATCTTTCAGATGCTTCAGGCATACAACTTATTGCTTGTTTTAAAACAGGATGAAGCAGTTCATTCATTGGGAAGAGCATGTTGTACCCCCCCCCCGGCAAAAAATAAATAAAAAATCTGTTTGGCTTCTAGATGAAGAATGAGACTAGAGGTCACAAGGAAGCTCCCCACAGCCCCCGTTCACACAGGAGGAACCGAATGAGCCTCCACACCAGAGGAAGCCTCTTGGTGACTGTAGGGGCCACAGTTGCAGCAGTCCCTGGCAAGTGAATGGGTGACTGATAGCTGCGAGTGGGCTGTGGCAGCTACAGTCACATGGAGGCTCCTCAACCGATGAGAGTTTCCTGGCACAGCGAAGATCCGTCACCCTGTGAACAGCTGGTTCTGGAACCCATTTCTGAAGTCTACAGAGCGAGAGCTGCAACCTGAACAGAGCAGGTGCCCAAATCCCAACAAGGAAAGGGGCAGCTGACCCCTTCTCCTTCCTCCCCCCTCCTTGCCACTCCCTCGGCCAACTTGAAAGATAACAAGCTTATCCAAACTATTTTCAGACCTTGCTCAATCACGAGCTCAGCCCATCACTGGCTGAAGGGCTCGAGTGCCTTTCAGATAGCAGGAACCTGACCTACGACAGCCCCTCTCGATGAAGGGCACCAGGGAGCCGCCTCTGGGAAGCAACAGGCTCTTGGAAGCTCCCTTCTCTAAGCTTTGCCAACTTAATCTGCAGAAAGAGCTTTGGAAGTATGAAGCAAAGCTCCTTCTAGGTGGGGGGGGGCAGGAGTTCCTTCCCATCCCCCGCCCTGTCTGGGATGTTGCATAACTGGACCAGCATCCCGCAACCCTCCAAAATATCCAGGGAGATCAAACACATTCACAAAGAAGCTTGTAAAAACTCCTACGCAAAAACATCCCTGTTTGTGGCCTAGTGGGGCTATTGTGTGGGTGGAACGAGTGGCTTTTTTTTTTTTTTACAATTCTAGGTTGCACGCTCCCACCCTCACCCTATCTTGAGAGGAGATGGCAGCAGCTAAGGCAGCCTTTACCTGACAAAATACATCAACCCGCTGAGAGTGACGGTCTTGGGTGCGAACGACCAGGGGGGCAGCTGCCCGCAGTTCACCAGGGACCACAGGTCAGACTCGGGGTCGTAGCACTGCATCACCATGGACTCCTTGCCGGACAAGGAGCCGGTGGCGTAGAGCTTTCCGCGGCAGGCGGTGGTGGAGCAATTGTCCATGGGGTAGAGCATGGGCTGCAGGGGCTCCCAGGAGTCTAGTGTGTGGTCGTAGCGCTCGGTGCTGTCGGAGGCTACCACGTAGAGCAGCCCGTCCAGGACGACGGAGCTGTGGTACTCGCGGGCCTTCAGCATGGGAGACACCTCCGTCCACTCGTTCACGCTGGAGTTGTAGCGCCAGACGCAGTCGTAGAGCCTCGAGCCGTCGGAACCTCCTAGGGGCAGAGCACTGCGTCCCATTAGTATGGAATCATAGACCTGTAGAGTTGGAAGGGACCCCAGGGGTAATCTAGCCTCAACCCCCCCCCCAAAAAATGCAGGACTCGCACACAAGACTGTGGCTCAGGGCATGTGGTTCACCCTAATGGTCCACTTACACAAGGCAACAGCTCCATCTAATTGAGCTCCTTTGTACCACGTTAAACTGTGCCTTCTTACAAGCAGCAGCAAATCAAAGATTTGTGGCAGAGGTATTTCCCCTGGAGAATGCAGAACATGACTTTGATCCATGAAGGCCCTTTGTTACACACCAACGAACGTATTTCTTAATTGGGGGAGAACTGCCCACATCCCATGTTTGCTTGCAAGCCCAAATGCCCCTTGCTGAGACACCTCAACATCCCTTCAAGCAAGACCAGGCTCTGATCAAACCCAGAAACAAAAATGGAGTGCACAAATTTCCTTAGGGAAAATGGGATACATGGCCACTATCATCTGTGGCAACGAGAATCAGCTTCAGGCCAGTGTCCGATGCTCTCAGACTCTGACAAGAACCAACCTGTAGCTTGGAGAGAGCCGATGGCCCTCCTGTGGCACAATGGGTCAGTGCGCCTGGCCGTTAACCAGAAGGTTGGTGGTTCGAGACCACCCAGGGATGGCTGTGGGCAGGATTTGGACCAGATGACCATCATGATCCCTTCCAACTCTACAATTCTATTCTATGATGGAGATGTGGTACCCGCAAGGTGTTTGTAGACTACATTTGTAGACTACAGCACCCATCAATCCCTCACCTTTAGCTGTTTTGGTTGGGGTGGATAGGAATAGCTGGGATGGGAGTATAGGCTACCCACCTGTGCTGTACACAGACTTCAGCTGCATCCTTAGTCTGCTGAAGTCTACAGGGCTTAACTATGCTCGCAGAACCTCAGCCTGGCTGATGGGGCAGACTTCATGGCTTCTCCCCACCAAGAGGAAGACTCTGTTCCTCTGCACATCCCAGTGATCAGCTGTGGGCATGGGACTGGGACGGCCAGCTACCCTTACAAAAGCTCCTTTCTGGGCCCTGCACATGTGTGTTTGCAGGGATGTGGTGGTCTCCAAAGCTCACTGGGGGAGGCTTTGCCGAGGGAGAAAACGTCTGCCCCAAGGGCAGCCACATGGTGGGAATGAGAGAAAATCCTCCTAATGTCTTTTGACAGCTGTATGGAGAACTCCTGCAGGGAAGATTCCCAGGAGGGTGGCTGGTGCTGGGGCATAGCACAGAGGCATCTCAGCTCAGGTGTCTCCCTCGCTGGCTCCTAGCACCCGCTCTATAAATAACTTGCAAAGCAATGAACAGGAAGGGGGCGTGGAGACTCACACAGAGCCCCTTGTTCAGCCTCCTCTCTCTGGCTTCCCAGGAGGAAGGTCAAAACAAACTGGAAGCTCCCCACAAGCTCAAAGGCAGATGCTGCTGGTGACACATATCATCATCTCTGAGCATCGGCCACACACACTGGAGCTAAAGAAGGCACGTAAGATTGTCAGAAGAGCCCTGCAGCTGGATCAGGCCCACTTAGCCCAGCACAGTGACCAGCCAGATGCTTATAGGAAGCCGCAAGCTTCCCAAGAGTGATATGTATGCAGCCTAACACAGTACAACACATTCAGTCATAGGGCATTATTGACAAGAGGGAAAGGAGAGAGTGGATGGGGTCTGTTACCCTGGAGAAGAGCTGCCTGTAGGGATTGGGCAGGAGGGTAGCTAGGTCCTTAGGGCACAGACCCATGACACAAATTGGCAGGTGCTGATATGCATGGGTCCCCTTAAGATATTAAGAACTGAACAATACAGCTGTATCTGATCAATGGCCTATCTAGTTGCACTTCCTGTTTTCACAGGAGCCAACCAGATGCCCCAAAGGGAAGCCCACAAGCAGGACCCAAGCGAAAACTGCCACTCTCCCCACTTGTTATTGGCCAGCACTGGAATTCGGAAGCATTGCTGCCTCCATCCCTGAAGGCAGAGCCTAGCCAGAGTTGCTAGTAGCCATGGATACAGTACCCTTGTTTCCCCATGAACCTGTCCTATCCTCTTTTAAAGCCGTCCAAGTTGGTGGCCATCACCGCCTCCTCCGGGAGTTCCGCGGTTTAAGAGCTGTTCGCGCACCTTTTAGAGGGCACGCCTGTGGCAAACCCCTTCAAGCAGGGCTAGGGACACTCCAGCAACTGGTAGCCCTCCCGTCCCGGCTCACCGGTGACATAGATGTCGTTGCCGAGGGCGGCGGCGCTGTAGCCTCCTCCGAGGTGCTCGGGGAACTCGGCCAGGTAGCGCCAGTGTCCCGTGCGGGGGTTGAAGCAGTCGACGGTGACGAGCTCATCGCAGTCGCGGTCGCAACCGCCGAGGAGGACGAGGATCTCGGCCAGGCCGGTGGAAGGGCGCGGGCGGAGGCGGGCGCAGGGCGCGCGGTCGTGGCGGTCCAGGCGGCCGGCCTGGAAGAGGCGCGCCTCGGCCACCAGGCGCAGACAGGCCTCGGAGCGCGCCACCAGCGGCTCGCCCTCGACGTGGGCCAGGAGGGCGAAGCGGCGCACGAAGGGCAGCCGGACGTGCGCCAGGAGCTGGGGCAGGAGCGGAGCGCGGGCTGCCGGCTCGGCGCGCACCCAGCGCAGCGCCAGCTCGAAGGCCGCCTCCTCCTTGGGCACGCGGAGCGCGTCGTCGCGCAGGTACGAGAGCAGCCGCGGCAGCGGGAGGCGCTCCAGCTGCGCGGCCAGCTCGCCCTCGCTCTCGGCGGCGTGGCGCAGGACGCAGCGGCGGGCGGCGGCGGCCAGTGGGGCGCACGCGAAGGCCTCGCCGAACTCCTGCATCTCCAGGGCGGCGGCTGGCTCGAGACGCGCCGCCAGCCAGGCCCCGCACGCCGCCTTGACGGCTGGGAACTGGAGCAGGTCGGCGGCGCGCAGCAGGCGCTCGGCCAGCTCTGGCCCGCCGGGAGACGCCACCCGGCCCGTGTAGGCGAAGTCGAGCAGCAGGGCCAGGCACTCGGGCTCCACGCCGTGCAGCCGCACCCGCGCCGCGCGCGCCTCCCGCAGCCCGCCGCCGAACATGGCGCGGAAGTAGCCCGAGGCCGCTGCCAGCACCGCCCGGTGCGCGCCGAACTCCCCGCCGCCCGCTACCAGCGTCACGTCCAGCAGCGCCCGCTCCGCCCGCAGCGCGCACAGGCCCCGGAGCAGCGCCGTCGCGTGCGCCGCCTCCTCCGCCGTCGCCTCTTCGCCCGTCGTCGGTTCCATTCTCGCCCGCCGCTGAGTCTGACTGCCGCCCGACGCCTCCGCGCACCCTCGGCCGGCTCCTCCCTCGCCTGGGCTGGCGCCGGTCCCGCGCGCGCTCCGCCTCCTCCGAAGGGCGACGACGACGCGCCTGGCTGGCTGGCTGCAAGGGCGCCGCTCTCAGTCGCCAAGCAGCTTCGGAGAACACCAGGCTCCTCGCTGCCGCCCTCCTGCCTCCAAGGGGAGCCGGGAGGGGGCGGCTCTGTCGCTTCAGCCCCGGGAAAAGGGCAAGCCTGGGCTCTGGAGAGGAAGCGCCCGCTAGCACCAAGCGAAAGGCCACAGACGCTCGGCTGGACGTAAAAGGCAAATTGCTTGGAGCCTTCCCAAGGCAGTGGCGGCGCCTTTCAGCCTCCACCTGAACCTTCGTTAACTCTTTGCCAGCAAACTCTGAAAGGCTCGTGGGTGCGCAGGAAGAAGGCCCAGGGGAAAGGCTACCGGGATGCGCCTGGCGACGGCCCTCCTTGCATAGCTGCTCGGCTACCCGCTGCGTGGCTACTAGTCACGATGCCTCTAAAACTCCAAGGCTGTAATGTTTCTGAATGCGTCTTGCGGGAAACTGCAGGAGGGGAGAGTGACTCTGTGCTGGGGTTTCCAATAAGGTGGCATCTCGGTGGCCCCAGGCCCTGCCAGAACAGAATCCTGGACTAGATGAACCACTGGCCTCATCCAGCTGGCTTCTTTAATAGTATGTTCACAGTCTGCACAACTCACTCCCTAGTGAACGTTAAGTGCATAAGGTCATCAGGCTCCGTGGTAACAGCTACAATTCCCTTGTGGCATTTAATTCTGTTGAATTTATTTTACTGTATTTTAATTTATATATTGTAGATTTTTTTATATATTTAGTTTTTGAGATTTTCCCCGAGTACAAAGTTGCTTATAAACATTCTAAAGAAACAAGCCACTGAGTGAGCAGGGGCTGCGCCAGTCTTGTTTTGGGAGTAACTCCCTTTGAACTCAGTGAGGCAGACTCCCAAATAAACATGAGGCAAGGCCTCGTAGACTTTCCTAGGAAAGAGCCTGTTTCACATTCTGATGCATGCAGAAGATTATGATGCAATAAAGAATTAGTCACTAACACCCCTGTTCTAAATATAGTGGGTGACGCCAAGTAAGTCATACCCAGGGAGTGACTTAAGCTGGATATCCCCCATTATGGGGAAATAGTGGATCTGGCTCCTGAGCTTAGGACTTCACAGCTCCATAGTCTGGTGGTGCAATAAATCAAGTGCGTCTCATTCTAGGTGCACTCAGGTGGGCGCTCTCCAAAAAGCAACAACTTAAGCAGTCAAGTACTGTACTTCTTTATAGTGCCAAAAGAAAGGGGGATAAACAACTGTTCACATGCATGCATCCATTATTATTTGACAGACTAGGACACTCACACACTTACAGAGGCTGCAAAACCCCTTCTCAGAACTTATACACACACACACAAATTGTTAATGGGTTTTCCCAATACCCCCAACTACTGCAACACCACTGCTTTATTAAGATCTGGTACCTTTCCCCCCAGCACCAAATATGGGGTTACAATCTAAAATTCACCCCAGCAAGTGGAAAGAGATTGCAGTGGGATAAATTGCAAAACATGACTTATTATTTCAGTTACACAAACTTGGTGACCTCTTGGTCCTAAGCAGGGCACGCCTTTGCCATGGAGCTTCCAAAGATGCCTGGTTCGATTTGGGGCCTCAGCATCCGAGCAGCGCACTACAAGAATGTTGTGCTGAAGCTCTCCAGTCACAGCCTGAGTGTTTTCTCTCACAAAGGCCTCCTCTGTTGCAAGGACACTGCTTCTCTCGGATCTGCAACTGCTGATCAGCACATAACCATGTCAGCTGCTTATATAAAGCACATCAGACCAGACCCCGTGGCTGTAAACATCCCAGAAAAACTTTGCAGCTTTTCTCATCTGGGCAGTTTACATTTACTGTTAGTACTACCACTCCCCCCCACAAAAGAAATAGTTGTTTTTTAATAATTTTATTTATAGTTTTCATTTATATACATTTCAGTAGTTTAACAATAGTTGTAACATTTCAAACCTCAACTTCCTCCTCTTTCTGCGGTTTCTTAACTTTATTTTTATTATTTCCAGCATATTCTAAATTAACTTATTTAAAATATTTGTTTTATTTTTTAATTGGGCTGTATCCAATGTCACTCACATTCAGAGGAGACCCATGGATAGGCAGAGGCCGCTTTTTGCAATATCTGCATTTATTTACAGATACCCCAATGGCTGGCATTAACATAGCAGACCCTGGATCTGTAGTCTCCCACTGGGAGGGGGGAGGGGGGGAATGCTCTCTCCTTCCAAAAAAAGAGTCCAGGGATTGAGAGGAATCTCCTTAACAAAGGGAAGGTGCTTGGCCACACTGCCAGGGCCTTTAAGGTAATTCCTGGCACTGCTGCTGGGTCCCATTAATGTAACAATCAGGAGTCGCTTGTTGGCAGGTAAGACCTGCATTGACACCATCAAAAACCCATAAAAGCAGAAGGTTCAATTAACTCTATATCTGCTGGTCTCCTCTACTGATCTCATGGATGAAGGATGGAAGGGCCCATCTTGTTATTCTTTGGATTCATGTTTTTAAAAGGCATGCTTATTGCTCCTTCTGAAAAACTGAACCACCTTGTGTACCACTAGAGGCTATGCAACCCCCTCAGACTTTGCATCAGTCTGGGAACTGTTCTGTGATTTTTATCACCAAACAATCTCATGGTTCGCACATTCATACTAAATATGATTTTATCTGGCAACGTCTATGAACAACTGATATATTTTGGTATAAATACTGTATGAACCGTGCATCCTACTATGGAACATATTTTATGCTATTTGGTCTTTGCAAAGCATTTTTTAAATTTTACCATGCATTTTTACCCCTTTTGTTTTTATGACAGTTTTTATGATGGTTTGATGTTTTGTTTGTTTCATTTGCAAATCTTATTTTTAAAAGTTTATATACACCCACCCACACCAAAATAAAAGAATTACAGGAACCTCTGAAAGGGCTTCGAGTTATTGCGGAGTGTCCTGAAACTTAATGAACTGCGACATCAATTGTAAAAAACAAAAACCTTGCAAGACTTCCTGTGAACTTCCAGTGCCTCCCAAACCCCGACTGGGAAATTGCCCATCAGGATGCCTAAAGATCTCTCGGTGGAGCGCAAGGACTACGATTCCCGGTTTGCCATGCGAGCGGCGCAGGCGCAGTGCTGCTGCCAGACCAGGAGGCTCCTCCCCACTCGGGCGGGCGGGGCGGGGCTTCGGCACCCACCCCCGTTGCCGGTCCCGGGAGGCGCTGCCGCCGCCGCCGCCGCTGCTGTTGGCTTGCCGCCTCCTCCTCCTCCACCACCTCCACCTCCTCGCTCGGTCCTCTGATCCCACCCAGCCTGCCAGCCATGGATTCTGACTCCTGCGCTTCCCCGCCGCCCCCCGAGGTGAGAAGAGCCCCCTTGCCGTCCTCCCCCCAGTGATGGGGTACAAGGAGTCCTGCCCCCTCCCCCCCCAAAAAACCACTACCGCATATATACCCCCAGGAGCCCCACTTTCTCCTCTCCCCCCGTTTCGTCCCCCGCCCCGCTTTCTCTTCATCCTTCTTCAAGCCTTCTACCCGCCCCCCGCCCCGCTCTAGCCCCAGTTCAGGACACCCCCCCCATCCACTCCCCTCTCCGCGCAGAATTGGGTCTCTTGCTTGAGGTTGGATGTACGTGGGTGGGAGAGGGGGAAGGCGTGGCAGAGTTGAGGGGGTGTCCGGAGCTTCTTTTTTCTCCATTTAAATCTCACCCCCTCCCTCCAGCACACCTTTCCAAGCCTTCCTCGGCCACTGTTCTCCCCTCCCTTCCCTTCTTTTAAGGGTGCGATCCTTCTCTGGTGCTTCATCAGCACCCTGGGGGGTGTTTGCCCCCGCCGCCCAGGGCCGGTTGGGATCCGGCTTGCTGGGCAGCCGGTTGCCCGCACTCCATGCCTGACCCTCACTCCAAATCCCAACAAAGAAGCAGGCTCCCCTCCAGAATAAACCTCCCCGTCCCCCCTCCACCGGGCATTGCCCACTTATTATGATGGCGGCGGGTGGGGAATGGGCAAAAGTCTGCAATGTGGCGCGGCGCTTTAAGGGTTTGCTTGCAAAAGTGGGGGTCCCCTCCCCTGCAGCTCCTCAGCCAGTGACCCCTCCCTTTAGCAAAGTTTTCTCAAGGCCCCCCCCCCCCGCTTTTTCGGTCTCCGAGTGGCACCTCGCTGGCCCTGCCCTCTTCGAGTCCGTGGCTGACGCCCCTAGTGGTTACGCCCGCCTCTTCCTCCCTCCTTGCAGGATTTTTCTCCCGGATCCAAACGATGCCGCACGGTGGAGGACTTCAACAAGTTTTGCACATTCGTCTTGGCCTACGCGGGGTACATCCCCTACCCGCAAGAGGTATGGACGTCGGAGTGCGGGGTGGAGGCTGCCTTCGGTGCAGCTGGATAATTGGGGCGGGGGGGGGGAGGGGAGAGGCGGGCTCTGCTTCCCAAGATGCGGCTACCCTGCTGTGCAAAAGAGTGGGTGTTCTCTCCCCCTAAGGCTTTCTGGGATTTGGGGCCCTGGCAGGCTCCGGTTCATTGGTGGGGGGAGAATCGTCTCCGGAGGGAAAGGATCGGGAGAGGAAGCAGTGAATCAGTGTGTGTGTGTGTGTGTGTGTGTGTGTGTGTTTAATGTCTTTGCAAATGCTGCCTGGGGATTAGGATGCTTTTGTGGAATGAAATGTCAGGAGGTGCTTTTTTGTTCTTATGCAGATTGGCAGCCTTTGCGAACCTGGTGGCCTCCGGACATTTCGGACTACAATTCCCATCATCCCCCATGGGCCATCATGTAGCCATGCTGATGGGAGTTGTGGTCCGAAACACCTGGATAGCCCCATGTTGGCTACACCTGCATTGATAGGGAAGTGGGAAAGGCTGTTCTACAGCCCTTCTGTTCTGTCCACCCTGAATGTCCAAAGTGACCAGCTGTAGTGTCAAAATGCAGGCAAAACTCTGGAGATTCTTGCATTGCAGGGGGCTGGACTAGATGGCCCTTGGGGGGCCCCTTCCAACTTTGCACCTGTACCATTTCACAAAACTGTAATTTAAAACAATTGCTTGGGTGCTGGGCCTAATTGCAGCCTCTGTGAAACTGATTTCTGTGAAACTGATTTCTTTCTGCAGGACCCTTCTGTGCGGAACGCCCCTAGCCCCCCCAACAGCACCGGGGGCACCATCGACAGCGACAGTGGGGATGTGGGTGAAGCGAGGCTCCCCTCCGCCCTCTCCTTGCCAGGGAAAGCACAGAAGAGCTTCAGCCAGCTGACACATTGGAAAGCTTACACCTCCCTCTACCAGTGGGCAAAGCCCCAGGGCTTCCTGTTGGGCAGGAAGAAAATGGGGCTCAGGAGGAAGAGGAAGCTGAAGCGGAGGGAGGTGCTGGCGCCTCCACCCCCAGAAGAGGAAGACAGCCGGGAGCTGCTGGGAGGGGAGGAGTCCTATGCGCAGGCGCCCACGAGCCCCTCTTCGGAAGGCGATGCCCACTCCTCCACGGGGCACTGCTCAGCATGGGACTCTGACTCGCTCTCCAGTGCTTCGTGCCTGCCAGCAGCCCCACCAGAGGCTCCGCGCCTGGTTCAGACGGTGGGCAAGCGCACCATCATCCGGCAAGGGAAGCAGGTGGTGTTCCGCGATGAGGACGGCAGTGCAGATGACGAGGACATCATGGTGGATTCAGGTATGGAGCAGAGAGGGTCTCAAACAAAGCACTGTCTTTCTGCATCAGGCAGAAGGTTAAAAGCAGGGGAGCCATGAAGGCTGGATGGCATGTACTGACAGCTCCAGCCAAAACTTGCAGAAAACATCTGAAGGGCACCAAGCTAGTGATTGCAGTGCTGGTGGCACCACTTGGGAGAGCTTTCTCGGTGGTGGCTCCCTTTACGTGGAACACTTTGCCCTGTTCCCCTCTTGATTTGTGTTCTACTAGCGACTGATAACTTTTTAAATGAGCTTTTTGATTCTCTTGCTGTTTCACGACCCGATTGCAAATATTGCCTTTTAACTAATCATTTGTGTTTTTAATGGCTGGCTCACTCCTGGCTTCCTATATGTAAAACCACAAGATGAGCAACGCCCTTGTGGAGGGGGAAAACAGTGGTATAATTTTAAATAAGAATGTATGTATATTTTAAAAGGTCAGTGTATTAACCGCCTATTATTGACGGAACTCTCACCGCTATTAAAAAAACCAAAGCGGTATTTTGAAATCATTATTGTGGTGTGACCAGTTGAAGGCAACAAATTCTCTTGCCACAACAAATGAACTCCTTGGGGAGCCTGTGGGAACCCTGCAGTTATTATTGCTGGCTTCCATCATCAAAGCAGCAGCAAGGGATAGTGGGAGTTGTAGTCCAGAACAGCTGGAGAACCCCAGAAGAGTAGCCAAGCCCTTTTCTGTGTCACCAGCGGCAAGAGTGTTGGGCTGAGAGATAAAGGCTTGCTCCTTGGAGGGAGCACCCACCTACAAACAGGCTTCCCAGGTAGATGAATGTGGTTGTATTTGAGGACTGGTGGTATATCTGATTAGGGTCTCTTACCTAGAACTTGTTTCTCTCTCTTCCTCCCTGCCACACAGATGATGATTCCTGGGACCTTGTGACCTGTTTCTGCATGAAACCCTTTGCCGGGCGCCCCATGATCGAGTGCAACGAATGCCACACCTGGATCCACCTTTCCTGCGCAAAGATCCGCAAGTCCAACGTCCCAGAAATCTACGTCTGCCAGAAGTGTCGGGACTCCAAGTTCAACATCCGCCGCTCCAGCCGCTCCCGGATGGGGTCGCGCCGGCACTTCCTGGATTAGCCGGGTGGGATTTCCCCTTAACGAGTTTGACACAAGCGGACTTGTCATGTGAAACACGAGACTCTGGTTGGTGGGGGACAAACCCAGCCACAAGCAGGGAACATCCTCTCTGTGGTGAAGGGAAGCGTCTCGAGGCACCCTCAATGGCCTAAATCGCCACTTGAGAAGGACCCGATTCCGTGCCCCAACCAACGCAAGCCGAAGAAAAAGGGCATCATTAGGATAAGAGGAAGGGGGGGCTGCCTGGTGTGCACCTCACTTCCCTTTCTTTCTGTTGTCCCAGGTATGAAAGTATGGCAGGATGAACTGCCTGATGGGTGCTGAGTGACTCCACCATCAGGGAAGGGGATGCAGCAGTTTGAGAGCTGGAGGTGCCAGCAGCTGTTGCACCTCCACCGCGCTGCAGCAGCAGGATCTCTGTTAAGGTTGTGTGAAAAAGGGTTGCCTTCCCCACCCAGTGGAGAGCCAATCCGAGGTAGCCTCAAAGTGAGACAGCCCGTGGCTGCTGCTTTAAAAGCCACCTTCAGTGGGGGAAGCCATCTGCTCGTGCAGGCAGGGAGAGGGAAGGGCAGCCATTTCTCTCCCTTCGGAGGATGGGCTCAATTCTTATTCTGACAGGCTCCTCCTCCTCTCAGGTCCATGATAGGCTTTCCTTCAAGTCGGCTGGCTCTGTGTTCGTAAATTGGGAAACGTGTAAAAACGCTTCTTCTGAGCTGATAGGGGTGGTAAGCCTTGGCACCTGGGGATGCCTCTATGCATCCAGTACAGAAGTCTTGCGAGCTGGGAAATCGGCACAGAGATCTCAGGTTTAACAAGCCCAGTGGATTCCTGCCACCAGAGTGCTGATGCCTCCTTTGCAGTGACCAAACTGGCTTATTGGACAGATGTGAATCCTCAAGTGGATTCTCCCTTTGCATCGCTCTGAGCTGTCGACAGCAAGGAAATGTAGTTTGTGTGGGGAAGGAAGAGCAGCAGGCTCGGTGGAGTGAGGAGTGCACTAAGACAGACAGTCGTCTTGCCCGAGTCTCAGCGTGGAAAAGTATTTCTTTGGGCACCTAATGTGCGACCCAGGTTTTCTTATGATGGACTTGTGTTACAAGTGGTAATGGATGGGGGGATTGATACCCCTTAAGTCATTTACCCAATTGGTTTGGTAGGGTTCCCATACTGCATTCTTCTGCCATGACCGCAAAACTTTGTCCATTTATCAGAAGTATGAAGAACTTGATTCCTCCACACAGCAGGGTCTGCTTTCCCATTTGCCAAAGACAGTTCTTCTACAGAATGCCCCAGGCTGATGCTGTGATCACTTGGCAGCCTCAGCTACCATCTTGGTGGTGTGGTTTTTTTTAAATATATGTCTGCAGAGCAAGACAAATCAGTGTAGGACATCTTGTGGTGGAGGAAACAACCGAGGAATAAGTTTCCTGTTGAGCAAGAGTTTTCACTTGTATTTTGGCATTGAGCTCTAGGACCCAGTTTCAACCATTCTGCAATCAGGTGGTGTCTGGCAAGCCCAGTTAATTGGGTTTTTCAGCAGAAGAATAAACATCTTGCATGTCTGTGAGTTCATCTTTGTGCAATCTCAGTTTGAGAGCTTTATTTTTTTTAATTAAAATTATTTGTATTATCGGATGAGGTTCCTTGTCTGTCTTTCTAGAAAAGAAGTAAAATCTTTAAATGGTGCATGGGTGACGTGTTTTGCTGCTCAGTAGGAGTGGAGGCAAAACCACTCCAAAGCACTGGGAGAAGGAGCAGGAAGGTGATGGGGTGGCGGTGGCAGCTTGAACATAGATACCATCCTTTGGGCGTGACTAGTGTAAATGCGAAAAATGCACTTCCCTTTATTGGGGATGGGTGGTACTGTAGTTCAGTGGTAGAAAGTCCTCAGTTCAATCCATGGCATCTCAGATAGGGCTGGGTGCAGACAATACCTGTACTGAGAAAGCTGGACCAAGGTTCTGACTGGGCACATGGTTGCTTCTTGTTTTCTGAGTCTGGAGGAGCAATTCTACGTCAACACCATTAAATTTCTATTCATTTAGCCCATTCAATTTTCCACTACAATGCTCAAACCAGCTTTGAATGCAGGGGATCAGGAATGTCTGGGGATCATGAACACCTTGTTGGCAAATGGCTCCTGGACAAGATTCCCCCTTGGTCTAATCCTGCAACCAGGATCTCATTTTAGTGCTTAAGGCCCCAACTTTGGGGCTTCATCTCCCGTTTAAAAAAAGGACCAGTCTGTCAAAATCACAGCCATGGCTGATGAAGGTGCACCAACTGTCTGATGACAGAATGCGGCTTTGTAGGATTAAATCTTTAGGGAGGGATGTTTGATCAGTGCCAGGAACAGCCCGTAGGAATCAGGTTGTCCACCCCCCCCAACACTTCATTCCAAACATTAATATTTCTGCTTGATTTTAATGTGTTTACAGGCAGAGCTGTTGGGGGAGCGGACAGTAGTCTCCACTCAGATCACACTTCAGCCTCAGAACTTCTAGTGGCCTGAGAAGAGTCCCTATTGTTTTGGTATTTCCCTAACACACACACACACACACTCCCTTTCACCCATATAAAGTATTATGATAATGTCCCACCAGAGGGTTGTTGAGAAGGTAACAGAATATGGGCGGAGTGAAACTGCTTTGCATCTGCAGAATGCTGGAAACCCCCAATCTTGAGTTTCTTAAAAGCATTATTGGTAGTGAAGCCACTCTTGAGGTAAGAACTCACCTTGCAGGCTCAGAAACCTCCAAAAAAAGGGGCTTGGGAGTAAGGGGACGGGGTGGGCAGAGACCCACTGCAGCTAGGTAAGAGAGGGGTCATCTCCAAGCCAAAGGGCAACATCCCCCACAGCTTCCATCTTTGTTGAGGCTGATGGGATGGGGGCACATGATTAAAGGATTCCTTTATGTAACAGGCTCAATTTATGGGCATCACCATGAATGCCAATAGCTATTAGGTTAAGCTGGTCACCAAATTCAGCTGAAATGGAGCTTAGGAGGATGGCTGCAGAGGGAGAGAGCACTGGTATGCCAGCTAAGAGCTATGAGCACCTGGAACACGAATGGGAAGAGCATCAAGCACCTGGGTGGCTCTTACAGCCACTTCCCCTATAGTCTACAGGAGCAGAAAGAGCAGAGGAAATAGAAAATGCACACATTTCCAGACACCAACCATGGCTCCATCACCCTGATGGTGCCCTCTAGCTGCAGTTGGACTCCAACTCCCATCATCCCTTACCCCTGGCCATGCTGGCTGATGGGAGCTGAGAACCTAACAGCACTGGAGAGTAACAGGTTAGGTAAGACTGATCCCTTGTCCATACCTGTTGCAAGAAAGAATGACCAATTAAGTCACCAGAAGGCACTACATTTAGCCTCCCTGAAGGATCAGAGTAAGCATGTCTGGCTGTATCCTTTGCCTCTTTGCCCAGTGGGAGGCTTCTGTGCCCCTTCTTTAAGTAGCCAACAGTCCGGAGAAAATGGGTCTCTTTTTATTGTCCTTATTTGTTACAGGAGAAACCAGAGGCTCTGACCACATCAGCGGCTCATGCACTTTGCAAAATTCCCAGTCACACGAGGCAGGGGCTTTGGAAAGCGGGGAAGGATTGAAGTGGAGGGGTGCTCAGGCTGAGCTGGGTTCAAAAAGCAGAAGGTTCAAGTGGTTATTGTCTGAAAGGCGCCGAAGCAAGCCTGCCTCCAGGGTGCTCCTTCTTACCAGTGTTAATTCTAGCTTGATTCTGGTTCTTGAAGAGGCCAGGTCACAGATTTCTGAAACCAGAACTCACTGCGATCCAGGAATAAATACTATGACCATACAGTGTATTTCTCATTCCATCAGCTCTGAAGGAACTCAGGATAACTGACGTGGAAAAATGAGTGGGGCAGTCGGGTAGGGGTGTCAACATGAATAAGGATCTTTACTTGAAGGTACCAAGGGTTAACCAAGGAGATGGATATTACTAGACCAGAACTTGGTTCAATGGAAGATGAGAGAGAAAAATATTTGTCCAACAAAACTGAGGAGCAGCAACACCTAATTTCAAGAGGAAAAAGGGGGCAGGAGGGATGTAATAGGCTTCATGGAATCAGTTATCATTTTACTTAGGGTAAGAGCTAAGGTGGGGACAGATGGGGGGTATGATCTGGATCCAAATGAGTGGGGCGAACCCAGTTATACAAACGAATAAAGTGGCACAGGGGATGCACCACACTGTGTTTCAGGAACCAGCAGTTACAACGTAAAGCTTGTTTTGGCATTCAACACCCCCAGGGATCCTGCATAAATGTCATCAAGGAAGGTGTTCCAAGGACTATCAGAGAGGCAACTCCAGTCTCCTCTCTTTGGGTCTGTAAAAGGAGCTCTACACTGCCACCAGGGACAGAGGGCCAAAAATGGGACTCCTGCAACCTCTCCGTTGCTTTCTTGTAGCACAAGAGCACCACTGGTCTGCGGTGGGAGCAATCTTCCATCGAGAATGCTATTGCCTCTGATTTGGCACTCACTTGGCCCTCCCACTCCTATCTCCCCATTGTGCCTCCATCCGCACGACGCCTTTTGTGTACATCAAAACACTTATGGCGACTTTTACTCCTTTTCCAGGCCAGCTTCTTGCTGTGCTTGGAACAAAGACAAGTTGACAGGGAAACAGTTCCTCTTAGTGTATCATATTATATCAGCTGCTAGAGAGAGAGAGAGAGATGATGATGGACAGGAAGATTCAAATGTGTTAAAAGAAAGGCTTACAAACAAATTTCCCAAAGTGCATTTTGATTTTGGAACGTGGATATGAGCACCGTGTTCTTTGCATTGCCGAGCAGCAGCAAGGGTCTGTGCGGCGGAGGCCATGAATATGCCCGCTCACTCCTTCACCTGAAGTAGCCCGTACCCCCCTCCACTTCCTGCAAGAATAAGATCGACACCTCACCCACCCCGCCCCCCAGCCCCAAGGCTCCCCCCGCTGAAGAGGACACTGGTTACTGCAGGGGAAAGAGGGGGCTCCCAGTCTGCAGCCCGCCCCCTTGCGTTGACAGGGGCAGGCTAGAAATGCTAGCCATCATCAGCTGTGTCAGTCAAGCAACGGTCCCCAGCTGCAGGGTCTGGGTGCCACTGTCTTGTTAGAGCAGATTCCTCTCATTTTGTCCCACAATGTTATGTTGGGTGTCCAACCACCTTCTTCTGCACCGATCAGGAAATACGGTAAGTCGCATCCCCACCCGTCTGAAGATGTCATCAAATCCAGGGAGGAAAGATGGTGCCATATCTGCTGGCCCCTGGGCACAGAACTCAGCACCTGCCCTCTTCCTCACCAGATTAGCTGTCTGCATCAATCCGGTGAGCTGTGAGGGTAGCAAAAAGAAAAAGAAAAAAAGAGGGTGGGTGGGCAGGGAGATAAAGAGAGGAGAGACTGTTTTATAGAGGCTGAGGTCAAGGCAAACTTGCTAAAGAGTCACCACTGAGGGAAGTGTAAAGGCACTTTTTTTTTAATAAGCAGGGGGCAACAGTGGGTTCACTCCCAGGAGACCCACATTGTGCTCCTCCCACCCCTGTAAAACACCTCCTGCAAAATGGCAAAGGAGAGCAGGAAGCAGCCTGCCTCCAGCACTACGCAGCATGCCACCATCCACAGGGGAAACTGGCAGGGAGGCCCCCAATCCAAATCCTGACACGGAAATCAATTTTGTGGGCTATGGCTCTAAGCTATAATAGCTGCAAAGTTGGGGGTTCTGAAAATCTGGGTTTGCCCTGCCCTGCTGCAGCTGTGTACACAGGGGCACGAAGTAGCCTCCAGAGAAGCAGGGCAGGGAAATGTTGCCATTCCTTTAGGAGCTGGAAGCTGCTCCCCAAACCAGCCGGAGTCACACTGCATGGAGCTGGCCAGCCATTTCTGGGCACTTAGGATACGCCTCATCCTGAAGATGTGCAATATTTCTGCCGCCTTGGGGACTTGAAGCTTCCTCTCTACTTTGTTGATTTTATCAACTTTAAATTATTATTAACCTTAATTTGCTACTCAAGCTATTACTTGTCCTCCACCAGCAGGCCCCAGGGTGAGTTACAACAATTTCAGTTTTTAAAAACAGTTAAATCAGTCCCAGGAATATCTCCAGTGTCAAAGACCAAGGTACAAGAGGTGGGTCATTTGACAACGAAGTCAGGTTTAAGGGGTTCTCTGTGCGTCCTCATAGTCATGCTTAAATTGCTGGAGGAAAGTCTTGGCTCCATGCAGCAGAGTGTGCTGTGGCCACAACCGTCTCAAACTCACAGCCTCTGTCAGTGGACTGAAGGAACATGAAGGCAAACAAGGCGGGAGTGAAATTTGGAGATGTGTGTATCGTCGTCATCCCCCTGACCCCATGAGTCCTTGCAAATGCAATCTTCCCATCTCCTGTCCATATGGCAGCTCCTCAGTGGAAGGGCAATGGTTGCCTTTACCAGGCCTGAAGAGGGGCTGGAAGCGGAAGCAGCAGACCAGGGCTTTGCTACTTACACTGCTTTGGTATCCGAAGGGCCTCGTTGTCGCCAGACATCACTTGATGCAGGACTCCTCGGAACTGGTAGAGGACTTTCAGGCTCTTATCTTCCCCGACACAAGGGTCGTAGAACCCAGGCAGGCCGGCCTGCAAGAGAGGAACAGTCACACGCTGAGTCAAGGAGAAGGGCGGTTATAGAGATCTGATTGTTAAGTGACTGGTTGGGACCCATCTTGAAACCTCCTGCCATTGGAAAACTCTGGATGGAAAAGTTTAACGTTCGGATATGGCCACCAGCTTTGAATGATAAATTGACTCAGGAATGCAAGAGGGCCAGGGGAGAAACACATGAAGGCAACTTTGAAACAGTCTGGTGCCAGTTTATCTCTTCTAGAAACCTCAACAATACATCAGTTTTACTGCTATCTAATCACCTAATCATCTAATTCCTTGAGTTCAGTTGATTCTTATTTGCTGTGCTTGGTGCTGTTTTTAACCCCTTTATGTTAAAAATTCCAATAAAAATGTAATTACAAAAAAAGGAAGAGATGATGGTGGTTGTGCAGAAGTATGCACATTGTGTAAGAGCTAGTGCACTTGTGTGCACACCCACCCACCACAGAACTATTGTAAAGCTTGGCTTCTGTATCCTACTGGAAGTCCAACCAAAGGTTTACAAATCACACCTTATGATTGCATGGCTTGGGCTGTGAACCACCCCACGGCGCCCTCAGAAATGAAACAGGTGAGTTGTGTGAGATAATCTGTTTCTCCACCTCCCTGCACACTGGCCTCCTCTTTACCTTGGATGCTTCTGTAAGGATGAGCTTGGAGTCTTTCACCAGGCACTGCAAGGGCACAGTCACGTCTATGACCTTCACCTTCTCGTTCCTTCTGCTTTGGTCATTGACGAATTTCCCGTACCAGGCATTCACCACAATCAGGCCTGCATTGTTAACGAGAATAAGCTGTTGGCGCAGAGGACACTTTCAGGAAACAGGGGAACGCCCCCCTCCCCCTCCAGGCAAGGAGAGAGAGACAGAGACAGAGACAGAGACAGAGACAGACACACACACACACACAGAGAGAGAGAGAGAGGTCTGCCCAGGCCTCTTACTATATAAAATCAAAACAGATGAGCACACAAATCCCTCCACTGGGATAGAGGCTCCCCTTTTAAGATTCCATATATTCTTCCACCTTAGAGGCTAGGGCCTTGATTTATTTTTAAAAGAACTACTGAGGTTCTTGGGTTGCTGATTTCTGCAACTAGTACCAAAGCCTGAGCTTGCACAGTACAATAATAGGAGGTGCCTTACACTGAGCATGCTCTAGCTCAGCTTCATCCATGCCAATGGGAATAGGCTCTCCAGGGATTCAGACATTGGTCTTTTTTCTGCCTTACCCCAGAGATGCCAAAGTATGAACCTGAGACCTTCTGCATGCAAAGCAGGTGCTCCACCACGGACCTACGGCTCACCCGCCACTCATATGGGATGAATATGCCCTTGTAGATAAACTGGAACCAAATAGGTATTCCAGAATCATTAAAGCAAGCATTCTGGGGCACAACCTTTTTCCCCTTAGTGCTTCCTGTTCCAACTCGATGACTGAAGCCCCATAAGAGCAGCAAGCAACACAGTAGCATTTACGAACCCAAACAGAAGTGTGCAACCACCTCAAATGCCTGCAGGGCAGACCTGGGTGGAAGAAAAGGGAAATCAGCACTCCTTACCCATCCTGGCTTCTTCGGCCTCAATAATTCTCCGGACAGATTCCTGCATCAGCCGCACCTAAGTGAGGGGACAGACCAGGATTCAGCATCAAAAGAAGAAGGCTTATTTATTGTGTTTGCAAATATTCCTAAAGGGAAAAAGGAGGAGGAGGAGGCCTTTATAGGGACTGCACTTGTGTAAAACCAACATGTGAGCCAGGAATGGGCTACGCTCTGCCTCTTCCATCATAGGAGACTGCAGAAGGTTGCCCTCCAACTCATGGAAAGCAACAGGGATGGTGGACCTTTGGTCATTCTGGGGTTGGTTTTATGTGTGAGAGAACCTGAGAGGGGAGCCCCTAGACTGTGTTGCTCAAAGGCACAGAGGCAAAGTGGGAGCTGCAGCAGTAGGACAATCAAGAGCAAGACCCAACTCCTCTCTGGGAACCTCATAAAAACAAGACCGGAGGGAAGGGCCAAGGCTTGGGGATGTGTTCTCCTTCAACACATTACGCTACATGGGGCACGAGGAGGAACAGGATCTAAGCAAGATTAAGGCTTGCTCAGCAGCTGCAGAGGTTTTGCTGCCTACATGCTCCCAAGCATAACTTTGCAAGCACTAGGAAACATGTTTCACAGAGAGAGGTGAATTTCTGCACTTGTGTGTAGAGTTGCGTCACACTCGTCTCTCCAGGGTTGCAGGACAAGGTGTTCTCCAAAAAGCTATGCCAGGTTCTCTTGCCTGCCTCTGATCTTGAAGGCCTCCTTACCACATGCAATTGGAGCCTGTCATTGTACAGTAACTCAGCCAGGAGGGATGTGCACTCTGCAGCCTGCCCAGAGGCACTTGGATCGATTCTCCCTGCACTCCTGTCTGGATGTTGGCACTGCCCAGAGGTGACCAGGCAAAGTCCCCCCCCCCCACCCCCAGCCTCGATAATGAAGATTTGTTGTAACAAGAAATACATTAGCAAGGGCTAGATTTACTAGTGGCCTTGTGAATGCTTGTCATCAAGAGGCAGGGTCAAAATATCTGAAATAAGTGAAAACCTTAGACATTGAATGAGACCAAGGTGGAAACATCTAGCCCAGTACTGTGCATCTCAAAAGACATCACTTGGAAGCGCACATGCCAGGTGTGAAGGAGGCAAATGACAAATAAAAAGATGTCAGGTACTTATTGGTGCTAGCTTGCCTACAATAGAGACAATCTATGCTACAATAGAGACAATCTAAGTTAGGAAGAGAGCAGAGAGAATTGTAACAGAGCCTTTACATCCCGGTCATCATCTGCTTGATTTACTTCCATCTGGACGTCGCTACAGGACTTCATATACAAAATCGGCCACGCACAGGAACAGCTTTTTCCCTTGTGCCATTAAATTGTTAAATTCGTTTCCCTTGTGCCATTAAATTGTTAAATTCGTAGTTGTGTAGCTGAAGGGGAGGTCAATTATGGGTGGGATTTCTTTGCTTCTTTGTATTGTGAGTGGAACAGTGTTTGTATGTTTACATTGCAATGTAGCCGAAACAAATTCCAAGTATGTTGAAAAATGTACTCGGCCAATAATAAATTATTGCTTATTCCTTAACCTGGGACATGTAAAGCATATGATCTATCAGAGATGTGGCCCTGGCCCCCAAAACTGGCTACAGTCACACTCTTGCATGTGTTCTATTTTTGAAAACACACACATACACTCTCTCTCTCTCCAGTAAAGGCAGGCGATGAGGCAATTAAAACAGATTCAGTTATGTAAAAACCTGATTAAAAACAAAATAAACCCAACGCTTTCAAAAATGAAGACAGCCAGGAGAAACAGTGAAAATTTGTGAGAGGGCTATGCAAAATTCACAAGGGAGAGTTAGGAAGCAGCAACTCACCAGACCTCCTCAAACACCCAACCACATTGTATTCTCAGCTGCCAGAGTGTTTTTTGAAGGGAAGAAAAGCCCTTGAGGTGAAGCCCAGATCAATTATTCCAAGGAGAAAGTGCACAGAGAACCCTAAATTATCCAGGAACGGGGAAGGAAGCAAGACTTGAGACTCACTGCGGCTTCTGCTTCCTGCTTCTTCTGCAAAGTGTCGCTGGCCGTGCTCTCCCGCTGCTTCTCCAATTCTCTAATGTTTGGGTGGGGGAGAGGAAGGAGGAGGGTTTCATTGTAGTCTGGGCACCTGCCCAAGGTTTCTGGCCTCCCTTCCCACTTTTCCCCAACCAATTCCCTGAGAGAAGCAGCCATGCTGCACGAAGGCAGAACAACCTGACTCATGAAAGTCAAGCCCACTGAAACGAGCAGGAGCTAGACAGGAACACTGCTTACTTCTCTGTTGCTCTTGCAAGTTTCAAGGGCCCCCAAAACATGAGGGCTTCCCAATGGTGATGGATCGCATCTCATGTTAATTGGCTAGAGCAGGAAGGTATTCTTTGGACGGTTTTCTAAGCAAGTCACAGAAATACCCCCTTTGCAGCCCAGAGTCTGGCTCCTTCTTCTCGCTCCACAAATCCCTCCACCCTCACAGGAGAGCTCTGCGGAAAAGAACAGGAGGATGTTCCCCCCCCACCCTCTGCCAAACCACCACTACTGCTTCCCCCACAGTGGCCGGCCAGAAACTTGCAGGAGGACCACAAGCAGCCCTGGAATGCTACAAACCTCGCTTGCTGCCCCATCCTCCGGCACCCTGTTTCCAGAGATGTACTGCCTCTGATGTACACACAGGGCAGCCCTCTCCTCCATCATCAGCTGCCTTTGCTGTGCTGTGCTTTGCAAGTCAGTCCCACCTCTATCCTCCCCCAATGCATGCTGGGAATGCTTTTGGGGCACTCACTTCTCCCTCTGCGCCCTCAGGTAGGGCCTGATGATGAGCCTGTGCATGGCAAAGTAGATGACGAGGGGCCCCGCCGTGGCGTAGAAGACCGCACTGGGCAGCAGCTGATCCGTCAAGTGGATGGGGAAGAAGTAGGTCTGGCTGGCTCGGTTCAGCCTGAGATGCAGGGGAAAGAAGAGCAGTTAGCTGGCAAGGCAGGCACAGAGAACCTGCAGGAGCCAGCTTCAAATACGCAAGGGGCCAGGGGAGGGAGAGAGAGAGAGAGCGTGCCCGACTCTCTGGTTCCTTGTCCTGCTCAATCATTTGCTGCCAGGTGGCAATGGGACTTTGGTGACCCTGGTGTGGCAAGGGATGCCTTGAGTGGCGGGAGGCCCACAGCCAGAACTCTAGAGCAGGAAGAGGAGGGCCCCAACCCTGCTGGGGCCCACCTACATGACATGTGCCCAGGCACACAATTTTAAGGCAATCCCTCCTCCATGTTTCATTACTCAAGCCTGCTGAGCTCTTTTAGCAGGGGGCAGGAAGAGAGTGAGAGACAAGCTCTGAAGTCCGATCATTCAACTTCCCGCTTTTCCCAGGCCATTCTGCTGTGTTCCGGAGCCCTCTGCTGGCAAAACTGAAACATGCCACCCAGAATGACAGCAGCACACGTTGTGATAAGTGTCTCCAGTAGACACAGCTTTAACAGGTGTCTGGTTATTAGACATACTGTGTTGCCCCGAAGGTGAACTGCTCCAGAAGCTGTGCTGACACCATGTGGGTACTCAACATAACCCTACAATTCATTGGAAGTAGCTATGGGGCATATGTGTTTACACACGCCTGCTTTGATATCCTAATTGGCCTAGCTTTCATGGTATCCCTATCTGTAGGAACTGGGATGTTGGGCTCAAAGCCCAGAAGAGGAACTCTGTAATGTTCTGGGTGCCTGCCACCTGCACCCCTGGTCAGTTGGCTGACGTAACCTGCCTTAGTGTATAAACAATGTATGTGCTTTAGGCTGGGTGCAGACAGTCCATCATCGGACAAGCCACCTCCTTGCTGTGGAGCCTACTTGCTGTAGCATCCATCCCATATCTGCAAGGGCAAGGGAACTGACAGGCTGCTTCTCGCTGTAGGTCTATTTCTCTTCTTTAATAAAGCATTAGAACTGATCTTCCCTGGCACTTCCGCAAATCTCAAACTCATAGAGCCCTCCTCTGGCTCTACAGCCTGGGTGCAGGTCAACACACAAACATAGTGCGTTCATTCTGAACTACTAGTCCTGTGGAGGGGCAAGGCCCAGGGGCTCGAGGAGCTGGCAGTGGGCATCGTGCTGAGAAGTGGGACTTGGCAAAGGGGCCTAAGAATGCCAACCCTTACATGCAGTTCAGTCCAGTGGCTTTCCATGGAGTCCCTCAGTAAGTACCAGCAGCAAAATGCCAAACCAGAGGCAGGAGGAGCCGCTCCCTAGAACAACCTTCCCCAACCTGGTGCTGAAGACTGCTGCTGTCCAGGGCAGCCAGAGGGCAGCAGTCTGTGGAAAGCAGCCCCAGAACTCAGGCTGCCAACTCACTTGATTTTCAGAGAGACTCCCTGGGGTACGCCAACACTGACGGTGGCTCCAAGGATGCTGTGCCTGGAGATTTTCCGCTCCGCCCCATATTCCACAATGGTCCCAAAGAAACCAGCTCTGAAACAAAAGCATTTGTGAACACTAAGCAGAGGGACAGGCTCTGCCTCCTGAGATCACTGAGTCTCATCTTTAATATACCTTGCCAACTCACCCCCTTGCCTGATGGGTCTCCCTTCCCCTCCAGAAATAAAGAGGCACTGCAGCAGCACCTGGCATGCCTGCTACATCTGGTTTCCAGATGATGAGCACTGCAGCTGCAGAAGGATGCCAACCTCTTGCCCATGCATCCTTAAAGCAACCATTGCAAGAGGCTGACTCCCTTGCGCAAACCCCTATGCCAAGAGCTGCCTCCTGCCTGCTAGTTATACCTGCCAGGGGCAACCCTCTGGGCTGGGACTTACTTGAGAGATCCTTTCACTCGCGTCTGATCCTCGTCCTGAAACTTGTGCTGGTAACTGACCATCATGAAGGAGTGAGGGATGCCCAGCTGTGGCATGAGAGAAACAGGAAGGTCAGCGAACCCTCTTTCTTCCTTCGCTTCTGTCTCCCTCGCATTCACACATATATGCCAACACACTTTCTGTCCCTTGCCTACTGGCAGTAGATCCCTAATTCATTCATGCAACTCACTGTCAAGAGACCAAGTCGTGGTTTAGGTAACTTTATAGGCAGACTGGTCCATTTCATGCAGTAGGGTAGGGTTGTTCACACAGCCATGTTCAGAGACCACACTGTGGAGCATGGCTCAGGTATAAACAGTTGGGTGGCCCACACAGATTCCTCAGGAGTAGATGAAGCCTCATCCCCCTCTTAACCCCCAGAGTCACAGGCCAACCATTAGATCCAAAGAGGCAACTTATCAATTCAAGTCGCTCCACTTCAACTCAAAAGACTCCCTGAGTTACTAGCACAGGTCTCCCCCACCCTCAAAGAGCAGACAATAATTGCAAAGAACAGTTGGAGCCAAAGGAAAGAGGGCCGCCCTACCTGAAATGCCATTGTGAAGTGGCTAGTTTTGGTGTCCCGGACAATGCTTGTATTCATTGCTGACTGAATGCCCCAGCGCCACTGCAAGTAGCCCATGGTGTTCTTGTCCAGGTTCCTTGCCAGGACGGTTGTAAGGCCCGGGCGGATCCCTCGGGAGGAGAACTGCAGCGCACAGCTTGTCGTGACAAAGCTGTGAACAAGGGGATGGCAGGAAGAGGCTTAGAAGGAAAATCGTCTCAGTGAAACCGGATGGTTTTCCCTCTCCTGTTTAGGCAACTGCTGCTCACGAGGAGCCTCTCCCAGCTACACCCTGCTCCCTAGCTACAGCCACATCCATTCCCTTTTTAAGGCCATGAGAGCTTGAGGTGTGCAGGAGGCAAGTTATCCCAGCTTCAATTAGAGCCTCCAACTTACAGATGGACATGCACACCTCCTCCTTCTCCAGCAACATCTCTTGGGAGTTGGGAAAGGATAAGAGGAGGATTATCAGCTTGTGATTCTGGAAGCTGCTCAAAGCTCCCGTCATGCTCTGATGTGTACATGGAGCCCCACACATCAAACCAAGCTGCCCTGTTCTCTTTGGGGGCAAAACGCCAGCAAACAGCACACTCTCTGCCTCTGCTCTCTAGGAAATGTGCTGGGCCAGAAGAATGGAGTCAGCTGCATGCTATGCCAAGGACAAATTGACACAGGGGCCATCTCAAGGGTATGGGTCGGCTCTGCCAGAGTCAACCCACAGGGCAACTGGACCCTATCCATTCCAACTGCTGCATGCCCACACAACAGATGCCCGGAATGAAACAGTAACGAGCAGCAGTTACTGGCCCCCGTGTTGCAGTTCACTATTGCACTGCCCTTCCTTCTGCTAGCCCAGGCATGTACTGTCATCTCTGCTGACACTTGTAGATCTAGGAAATGTGTGGAGTCAGTTATTAACTGGCCACTGTTCCGTGGCAGAGCACAGGTGTTGCAGGTCACTCCCTGGTGTTATAATAATTCTAAGGTCTCAAATATAGAATAAATGTTCATAAATGTACAAGCCAAACACACATACTTAAGTATATAAACCACGTGTCTGAAACAGTACAGGAGAGCAATCCTGAAGCCATTTTGACTCTCCCAAATTGACCTCAAATATTTCTCTGCAAGGAGGAAGGAAATGGGAAAAGCTTTCCAATTGTCTTTGGACTGTAGGGGCTTACACCCCCCTGCAAATACAGTCTGGCAAGTATCTGTTAGGCTGAGCACACTATATGTGTAAGAGATTCAGGATTCAATATGTGTAAGAGCTTCAGGAACTTAAGTATTTACCATCTCAAAGGAATGGCCAGGCTACTCAGAAAATGCAATCAAGTAAGGCATTATCAGGAGGGTGGTCTTGGGCTTTCAAGAGACTTTCAAAAGTATTTACAGGGGCTTGCACACCATTGTTCAGGGGTCTCCTCCCTCCTGCGTGTGGTGAGCGGGGACCCTGTTGCAACCGTTTATTTCCTTTAATAAAGATCAGATTTACTAGCAGGCTTTGCTTTCAATATACTCTGGTTGACCTCTGCTTTCTCTCTGACCAAGAGCTCTCCTGAGGGACTCTCTACGGGCTCTAGATACCCCATAAGGGAATTAAGAGGTATTTTCTTATAACACTGGCAGCTCCAGGCCAAAGACCCCAGACAGCTGCTGCCCATCAATGATGGCAGCACTGGGCAGCTTTGGATCAGCGTGATAGCTGGGCTTGAGCTTGCTGCCCATTAGGAACTAAACTGGAAGCTGTCAATAGTGGCAACTTTTCCAATAATTCCTTTTGGAAAGATATGAGCTAAGGCAGAAGCAAAGGCCATCTTCTGGCCACAGAGGGATATTGCACCCCAGGAAAGAAGAGGCTCATGACGATGGACAAGCAGGACTCAGGGGCAAGCACACTCTCCCTTCCTGCCGTTTCCAGCAACTGGTATTCAGAAGCATTTATTGCCTCCAACCGTGGAGGCAGAGCAGAGCCATTGATCCAAGTTTAGTCCTAACCTGCAACCCACTTTGAATATTGTAAACTTCCTGTGTAAGCTTTTCTCTTTCCCATACTACACTCCCTTCTTTTTGCATTTTCCTCTCTCACCTCTAACAAACAAAATGACAACTGGAGGGTCAAGGAAAATCCAGCTGGAACAGAAATACAGAGGAATAAACGTGGGTGAGAAATTCAGAGATCCCTCTCTTTGGTAGTTGGCACTAACTCCCAGGGGTTGCCAGAGTAGATCCCTTAAACCTGACAGGGGAAATGGGGCTGGGGTTCAAGCAACACAAGGGGCAACATGGTGACCCTTGCTGTCTCTCCCAAGTTCAATTTGTGCTTGGGGAGAGTTCACGCAGCTGGGGACGGGGGGAGGCTTCCCTACTAATACTGACTTGTCCTTTTGAGAAAGAGAGAATGAAAGAAGAGGGAGAGACACTTGATCCTCTTTCCTGCCTTTTCCAAACTGTAGGGCCTACGAGAGGCAGCTGTCTGTCTCACTGGAAGGCCAGGGACACTTTGCAGGCACCTGCTCCTGTTTCAAGACTATACTTTGCGGCATCGGCTGAAAAGCACTTTCATATGGAGTTGCTAGACCAGGGGTTGGCCAACTTACCCGGCCTTGGGCCAGTTCCTCCAGCGCCGATCGCGCAGCGGGCCGGAGGGCAGGAGAGCGTGCACCCATACATGTGCACACACACTATTTCTGTTGCACTTCCGGGTTGGCGGAGCTTGTGCGCATGCACCTCCTCCAACCCGGAAGTGCGCCAGAAATGACACTTGTGCATGTGCACAAGCTATTTCCGGTGCTCCGCCAACCCGGAAGTAGGCAGCCGCGCCAGTAAGAGTGGGCATCGGCAGTGGGCGTCGCTGCGGGCCGGATAAAATCACTTGGACCGTATCCGGCCCATGGGCCTTAGTTTGGGGACCCCTGTGCTAGACGGACCTTGGATCCACCATGGACCTCTTTCATAAGAAAGAACTCAATACAGCAAACGATTCTACATCTCTGAATCCCTAGGTTTGGCATGGTTACATTATTTACATTTCAGCCTGCCATGTATTTTCTGAGAGGGGCACCAGGGCCCTGAAAGAAAAGGTAGCCATATGATTGAAAACTGGCATCCTACTGGTGTCAAACACTGAATGGCACTGTGGGTGGTTAATATCGGTGCCACTGTGTATGTTGGCTGGTTGCCTGTAGATGCAAGAGACACATAGAGATAGTGATGAATAATTGGTTGCATATTCTGTTTTTTTTAAGGTTTGATGTTCGGTTGTATTTTTATATATGCTGTAAGCCGCCCAAAGTGGCTGGGAAAACCCAGCCAGATGGGTGGGATATAAATAAAATAAAAATAATAACATCACAAATCAGTCCTGTTCCTTCTAGTGGGTGGAAGGTTGTCCTCCGCCCCTTTCTAAGTCTTACCATCTTTGTGTAAGATTCCGAAACACCTTCAGGCCAAACAAAGGCCCCTGGAGGTCTCCAGCTCCGAACTCTATCTGCACAAAAAGAAGACGGACGAGAGTTAGGAAGCAACAGCTACAGAGGTGAGATCAGTGCGACTCAGTTAAGCTCTGGGGCTGGTCAGAGAGCTCACTGTCGTGAGCTGCCCACAGCCCTTCACTGGTACAAGCTGCCTTTAACTACTCCTCTATGGCAGCAACTCGGGACGCCTGGATAGGCACTGGAGTGCATGGCCAGGGAGAGGAGGCAGGTGGTGCTTCCTCCCCTGGAACACAGCAGTGCTCACAGCAGGAAGTTAGCTGTGCAAATCCACATGGTAGCCTAGTCCAGCACAGTGAAATTGCCCAGCTTCGAGAGAGTGAAAAAAGAGGGCTCTGGGTGCCCTAAAACAGGAAAATCAGTGACCTCCCACCAACAAGAAAGACAGAGAAAGAGCAGCAGCAGCAGCAGCAGCAGCAGCAGCAGCAGCAGCAGCAGCAAGAAACAGGGTGAAAACTGGGAGAAACCAGCCCTCTTACCTCTCCCCAGCCTTTGGCAGACGTCACACGCCTCAGAGCCAAGTTCACAGAGCCGCCTCCATTCCCGTTCTGCGTTGAGAGGTTTCCCGACAATATCGCAGTGTCTGTGGCTGTCAGTGGAGCCTGCAAGAGAAAGGCAGCTGTCTTGTTGCAGCTCATAGGAGTCCTGCACAATCTACAGCAGGCCTCACTCTCAGTGGCAGGTGTCACCAAAAGCAGACCCGCCTGGTTGGCACCCCTTTTCAGTCTCCCATATAAATGAATACTTAAGATGCTGCCTCAACACCAGGTGGCCTCACCTGAGTGGGTACAGGGAGAGCGTAACGTAACTCTGTGTGCACTGATGCTCTCTGCACAAAGGAGACAAGTTCATGGAGGAGAAAGCTACTGATGGCAAGCCATGACAGCTGTGCTCCGCCTCCACACTTAAGAGGCAGCAATGATTCTGAATACCAGTTTTTGGAAACCACAGGATAGGAGAGTGTTCTTGTTCTTGGTTCCTGCTTGCAGGTTCCCTGCAGGCATTTGGTTGGCCACAGTGGGAACAACACTCTATGCCCCAACACTGTGTGGCCTCATCTACGTGGGTAGAATGTGTGGTGCACGGATGCTCTCTGCACGTAGGAGGGGTAGACATACATGCCCAAGACGTGGAATCAGATTAATCGGTGAATTTGAGAGCCATCATCTGCTGCAGATACACACTTAGACAAGACTTGAGGTGTGATGATTCAACCAAACTACTGAATAAGTCCACCGTATGCTCAGCCTCCTGGCATTCGACCCTCTCAGAAGCTGCGCTGTTGACTAGTTTTATGAATGCCTCTCCACCACTTGCTGTCCTTGGCATGTCCTGGAATGCTCCATCATATTGCAGCTCAACTAACAGTGGGCAGGGGATGCTGACCAAGTGTGCAGAAGAAGCAGAGAATAGTCTTTGGGCTTCCCCACTACTACCAAAAGCGGGATGCAGGTGGCGCTGTGGTCTAAACCACTGAGCCTCTTGGGCTTGCCATTCAGAAGGTCGGCGGTTCGAATCCATGCAATGGGGTGAGCTCCCGTTGCTCTGTCCCAGCTTCTGTCAACCTAGCTGTTCAAAAGCATACCAGTGCAAGTAGATAAATAGGTACTGCTGAGGCAGGAAGGTAAACAGCATTACCGTGTGCTCTAGTTTCCGTCACGGTGTTCTGTTGCGCCTGAAGCGGTTTAGTTATGCTGGCCATGAAAGCTGTCTGTGGACAAACACTGGCTCCCTCAGCCTAAAATGTGAGATGAGCGCCACACCCCAGTCACCTTCGACTGGACTTAACCACCCAGGGGTCCTTTACCATACCTTTTTTTAACTACTACTAACACCCTTTGCCCGGGAAACAGCTTTTAAGCAACACACGCAGAGCCTGTGAAGACTCTCTGCTTCTAGAGATGGGAGGTGTGTGGCATACAAATGGACAGCACTTGAGCGCATGAGAGACTCTGACAGCACATGGGCTCAGCCGCAAGTGAACCTTCCCTTTCCCACTTCCTCCGGTGCCATTTCAAAACAGATAATTGCATCCCAGAGCCAGATTTCATTTCCCATTGCTCTGTGCTGAGGTGCCTCATTAACAGAGAAACCCTTTTTAATTTCTCTCTCTCTCTCTCTCTCTCTCTCTCTCACACACACACACACACACACTATTTATACTTTACCTCGATGGACTGCGATATGTGCATTTTGTTAATTTCAACATGGGGAAAGCTGCTCCCTGGCACTTCTTCGTACTCCTCATCGTACCGATCAAAGAGGTCAGTGGCGTCTATTCCAACGCTAATTGTCCCCTGGAGAAACAAAGAAACAAGCCCTTGGTGTTAAATGGCATTGTGCTCAGCTGTTTCAATGCCTTGCTCTCTTCGGCGGCCAGTCTTCTTCTGCCTGGAACAGCAAGAAAAAACTTTGCTCTGCCATTTCCTTTGCAAGCCCTTCTGAAAGCCCACCCCCTTAGCCGACAAGATCTTATGCTTAACCTCCAAATGCTCACTTGCAGCTGCAATTCCTTACGTTCATCCCTATCCCATTGGGGAAAACCTTAATTCGTTACCAGAGATCTTAACACTGAAAGACATGGGCCAGTTTTAAGCACCTTCAAATGGTTATCCCTGCATTTGTTCCAGGGAAGCCTGCTGGATCAGGCTGGTGGCCCATCCAAGTCCAGCATCCTGTTGTCACAGTGGCCAGTCAGATGCCCCTATGAGAAACCCTGTCTCCTCCTGTGGCTTCCAGCAACTGGCATTCAGAAGCATTACTGCTTCCAGATGTGGAGGTACGGCATAGCCGTCACAGCCAGTTGCCACTGATAGCCTTAAGTATTCATCCAACCCTCTTTCCAAGGCATCCCAGCTGGTGGCTGTTGCTGACTCCTGTGGCAGTGAGTTCCGTAGTCTAACTACGTGCCCACCCCTATCTTCTCTGCCAAATTCAGCCTGTAAACTCCAAGCAGGAAAGTCTTGCCTCCTTGCTACGTTGCTCTAGAACTGATGGCTCTATACTAGATGGAAAAGTGCAAATCATGTTCACTATTACGAATGCATGAGCTGCATGCTCCTGTACCACCATCTATTTCAGAGAGTGGTCTGTGCAGATTAAGAGACAAACCCCGTCCCTCCATCCCACTTTTAAACATCTCAGAAAGACCTGCTCACTCGGATATCTAGGGGGAATCCAGAAAAGCTCAGATATGGCTGATTTATGCAGCTGCACCCCTAATGCTGGCAGGCAATCAAAGTGTCAATTAGGGCCTCAGGATGTAGGCAAGGCTTGGATAAAATTAAACCCTGCACATGGCACCACTGTCAGAATGCGTGCAAGGAAAGACTGATTTGCATCTGACCCTCGAGACCAAAAATAAAACAAAATCCGCCTTAAGGCTCTTCTCCCCCACCATGCCAACCGCCACCTGCAGAAATACTGCAATACAAAATGGAAGACATCAACAAGAGGCAAACAGAACCACTTGGAACGGGAGGGGCTCATCTTTATGATGGGTGGGTCTGTTCGCATGAGCTTGGGAGTCCATTCGGCTTCTCAGCCCTGGAAATCAGTTAATGAAGTGATGCATTTTTAAAGCTCTTAGTAAGGGCTGTGGAAAAAACCAAAGACATAACAGTCTCTACTAGCAGGCCTACAATCTAAGAGACCCAGCGCAAAACTGAAAGAGGGGCAAGAGAAGGAAGACAAAGCTAGGGGTGAGCAATAAGGCAACCGATTTTTACTGGTGGTACCAAATTGTTCTGGGACAGGAGGGGAGCCTGTGTTCATGGTGCCTCCATCCCAACCAGCCACTGCACAGAAAGAGTAGTGGGACCCTATCAAAGCATTTCTGCAGTTTCAAGTCCAGACCTGACCAAAGCTATCAAAAGACACCAGGGACATCTGGCTCAGGACCTCAATACCTTAAGGTCTGTCTCTCCCCATACAAACCAACCCAGACCCTGCGCTTGGTGCCCAAGGCCCCTCTCCATGTCCTCCTTCCCAGAAAGGTTCGGAAGGCTGCAACAAGAGAACTGGCCTTTTCTGTGGTGGCTCCCCATCTGTGGAATGCTCTACCCAGAGAGGCTCACTTGGCACCATCATTAAATGTCTTCAGGTGCCAGGCAAAAACATTCCTCTTTACCCAGGCCTTTGGCCATTAAATATTCTGTGGCCTGTTAAAGGGGGGGGCTGCTATTACAGTTATTTTATTATTATGCTGTCTTTTATTATGCTATTTATTATGTTTTCATTATTGTGCTCTGTAAAATGTGTTTTTAAATGTTGTTCACCACCCTGGGATCAACTGAATAAATAATAACTTTTTTTCACTGCTTAGGAATGTCCACCTCCAACAGGGTGCTGTTTGGTGCTGCAAAAAACCTAAGATGTGCCAACATTTTATTCGCAACGTTGCTCCCTGGGAGTGTGCCAGAGCACTTGCAGTGTGGAGCTCCCAAATCCATGCCTCTGAGAAGCAACTGAAGAGGAAAGGAGGAGCTAGGAGGCCACTGAGCCTGAAACCTGCTGTTGGGTGCCAAAGACACTTGATGGGAGTTAAGCAGATGTTTGTTGGAGAGCAACTGATCCAGGGATAAGAGGGATCACTCTTTTTTAGCAGGTCTAGAGGCTTTCCCACTGTGCTCCTTTGCGGAGGAGAAAGATGCCAGCCATCTCTTGACTGCACATCATAATCCTAAAGGAGCACATAATCTCACAGCCGCATCCAGCTCCCCGAGAGTCTCAGCCTGGGTTTCACTTGCTATTCTTTTTTAAACTAAGCAAGTATCCAAGTTAAAGAAAGCTGTAAAGAAACACCAGAAGGAATAGACTGTGATGGTCAAACAGTTGGAGGCAATGGTGCTTCTCTGCCTTGTGTGGACTGCTCCCTGCTCCACCCCCCCCCCAGCAACTGGCAAGCCAGAATAAATGATATGAGATAAGAGATGCCTATGCAAAAATAATTGAATTGAACGGAATTCAGCAGTCCTTGGCGCCAGCCCCCAGCAAAACTGGCCAATTCTACCCAGAGTGACTTTGCGAGGGGTATGTGAGCCACTTTCCCCTTCAGCTGAAGACGCTCTGGTGATATTTAAATAGGGGAGGGAGAACCAAACCAGGAAGCACCCCACCCCAAACTCCAGTAATGAGCAAGCAGAAACGCTCTGGGCTGCTGATTGGGAATGAAGGCTGAAAGCTGCAGTCCCTGCAGAGGGAGAACACAAAGTGAGATGCCATAAATTAAGCCCTGGCGCTTGCCAAACAAGACATGTTTTTCACCGCCTCAGTCATTCCTGTCCGCTATTCAGGCTGCTATATACTCAGACGGCTGGTGGAGCTTAGATCCTGATTTGCTTCCCCCCCACCCCCAGCCCGCTTTTCACTATAAACGCTTTATTTCTTGCCACAAAGGGAGGAAAGGGATAAAAGGAGAACTCAGAAATCTCTTCTGTGGTCGAGCAAATTCATCACTTTGAAAAGTCTCAGGACTGAGACCATCTTGTTGTTGACACTTTCAAGCTCCCCTGGAAGCCCTTTTCTTGCAGGAACGGGGGCTGAAGCGCAAGGTAAAAAAATGCTTCAAATAAATAAGTAAGTTCACTCCACACTCATTTGCATGGATGGAAGCAAGTTGCTTTAAAATTTGCAATCTACATGCTCCTCCTTCTCCCTGATTTTAATGAGTCTTAGTGGGCTATAGACACCTCTGCAAGGTTGAGTCAACCTTACAACTTGCAAAAAACCCAAACAAACTCCAAACTACATTTCTTTGTGATCTTCAGCAGAAATTTCTCTCTCACTGTGTCCTTATCCAGCTAGGCTGGACCTTCCATTCACACCTGGTGCCTGTGGTGTGAACTATTCCAAATAAAGAGACACATGTTGTTGTTTTTAAAAAAAGAGCCAGTGTGGTGTAGTGGTTAGAGTGCTGGACTAGAACTTGGGAGACTGGGGTTCAAATCCCCATTCAGCCACGAAGCTTGCTCATTGACCCTGGGCTATCTCTCTCAGCCTAATCTACCTCATGGGGCTGTTTTGAAGATAAAATGAGGAGAGGAAGAATTGGGTACACCACCTTGAACTTCATTGGAGGAAAGATGGGCTATAAATGTAATCATCATCATCATCATCATCATCACAGGTCAGTGTGGTATAGTGACTAGTGTGGTGTCCCAGGTTCAAAATCCCCACTCAGGCATGAAGTTCACTGGGTGACCTTGGGCCATCTCTCAGCCTAACCTACCACAAAGGACTATTGTGAGGTAAAAAGCAGGTACTTTCCTTGGAGGAAAACTAAGATATAAGCATAATAAATAAGATCAGCTGCAAGCCCTGTTTATGCAAGAAAGGTCTCTTTCTCTCTCTCTTTCTCTCTCTGTCTCTCTCTCTCACACACACACAATTACATTAAATCCCTTTTCTTTCTTTCTTAAAAACAAACCAACCAGAAGGGTTGGGCTTTTTTTCTTGGAGGAAGACCTGCTTCACCCACCCATTCCCAGAGCTCTTTTTCCAACCCAGACAAGAGAAAAGACCCACAGATACGTCCACAAGTTGGTCTGAAATGAAAAAAAGAACCAATTCCCTCCCCAAATGATTAAAAAATCCCCATGCTTGGTCTTCTGGAACCAATTCTCACTCACTGCAGGCTTCCTAGGAAATGGCTATTATCAAGCTTTCCCATGGCCTTGGGTGCTGGCACAGTTTAAGTGTCTGAGCAGCAGGAATGTTCATAGATATTCTGGAATACCTCTAGCAGTGGACTCAGTAGCGAGGAAGTGCTAATTTCAATCCACAGAAGCCAGGGTTCAACCACCCAATTTTACAGGGGTTTCTGAACGCTGAAGCGTGTTTTTACTTCAGTATTTCTCTCCAGTTGTGTTTCTTTGATTTGGGGCAAATCATCACCACCACCATCACCACTGCTGTTTCCCTGCACACCCAGATAATCTGTATGGGTTTATTAGATATCTCATTAATCTCTCATTGGCCAAAAAATTGTCCAACATGGCTCTGATTTTGCAGAGTTAACATAGATTATTATTTGTTTTAACCCAAGCTCGACCTCACACTGTTTGACTATGTTCAAAGACCACCAAGGAGGGTGTCTGCTTTTTGCCCAGCATTTGTGGGTGCAATAGATGGCTGATGGTTGCTCCTCAGAGAAACAGCACAAATCCTCCAGGACTGAACAACCTTCACCAACAAATCTGAACAAAAGCATAAAAAGTCCCGCCGATCTCATTCTACCAGCTCCTCTGGGACAAGTAGGTGGCAGGCCGTTGGTTTTTTTTTTTTTAAGCCCTGCTTTATTTGCTTGCCTTTCTCCACAAGGATGCCTTTTGCCAGCTACAGGCTGGGCAAGCCCGTCTAAGGGAGGTGCAGCTGGTGAGGTCACGTGTCAGAGCCCATGCCACACTGGCAAGGGAATCTGGTCAAATGGAAGGAATGGGTGGGTGGGGGTCAGAATAGCAGATGGTAGGTGGTTAAATATAGCACCCGGAAGATGAGAACACACCTCCTGTCACTGTATGAGATGCGGAGGGGGGGGGGGGCTGGTTCTTGCCAGCCACTCTAAATAGAGCAAACTTAAACCCCAAACTGGGGGGTTGGGGAAGAAACGTGGGGGGATGAGAGAGCGGGTGGTGGTGGTGAGGTTGTGGACCAGCAATGGGAAAACAAACCATGAAAGATAACTAGCCTGGCATAGCTCCTGCAGAATACATAAACTCTCTATGAAACACTGAAGTGCCAACCTGAAGCAAGACAAGTGCAGGTATAGTTGCCTGGAGCTATATATATAAAAAAAAAAACCAGGTCACCAGAGTGCCAAACAAGAGGCTCACACCACTGTTTTGAGATGCATTTCCTTTAACCCAGGCATGTCCAACAGGTAGATCGTGATCTACTGGTAGATCGTGATCTACTGGTAGATCGCGGGGGGTTCCTGATAGATCCTGGTTGACCTCTGGCCCCTCAGCGATCTCCTTACAAAAAAAGCAAAACAAACAAACAAACAAACCCAACTTTGGCTTCCTAAAAAAAGCTCCACAACATTGGGTAGCTGACTGCCAGACTTTTTACGGCAATGAGTAGATCACTGCCAGTTTTCTTATACTGTGAGTAGATCACAGTCTATTGGGAGTTGGACGTCCCTGCTTTAACCTATCTCTTGCACCATGAGTGCACATAGGATTCAGAATCCCTCTGGTTCAGAATCTAAAGGACTCCAGAAAGACTTGGAACGGTGTCTTGTTTTACGGGTTGCTGGAGACTGAAAGATGCCAGCACAAGAACTACAATCTTCATAAGCGAGTAAAGCAATTTATTGCGCCAAAGGAAGGAGATCATTCCAGGGTGGCAAATGGTGAGGCGTCCTTTTTGTGCTGAAGGGAGAAGACGCCCAGATACTTTCAAGCAATGTAATGTATGCAGTAAATGGGCTTCTTATGCCCTGGACATCCCTCAAGCTAAACAACCGTTCGATTGGAATACATGCACTACAGCAAAGAGGCTGCCTTTAGCACATTAGAAATGCTGGCTTCCAAAGTATAAAGTTGTCCAGCGCAGCAGGTCTGGGGTAGTCGGGAGGAAGGTGGGCATCTTGCCATTTGGCTTGGTGAATGATCTCTCTTCAGGTGTGCTGGCAGCCATGGTCTCTACACTTCCCCAGCCTCATGAAAGCCAGAAAGCACACCCCATGACCATCAAAGGCATTTTCAAGAGACACAAGGCTTTGAGATCATAACCCAAAGGTAAGGTCTTTACTTTGATCAGCGTACCACCCATCAAAAAACCAAACAGTAAATATTTTCAAATAAGACTGCTTGCTATAGTTTTCAGAAGTTTTGTTCTAATGACAATTTCTTTTAAAAATAAACCTTTTTACAAAGAAAACAGATTTCAAACATTAAACAACTGGTTTCTATGTGTTTTCTCTCTCTCTCTGTAGAATCCAAGATGACAGTCAAGCAACCCAGACAAGCCCTGGCTAGGGATAAAGTGAAGGCCACGGACCAGGCTAATCGCGGAGGAAAGTCGAGAAAGAACCAGACAGCTAGGGCTGAAACACAGGCAGAGAGGGGGACAGTCCTTGCTCCAAGGTCACAGACGTACAGCGGAGACATGCTAGAGAGAGGCAGCAGCGCCAGGATTGGCGGAGGAAAAAATCAAAGCAGAAAGAAAGCAGCCCTAAATTAAACACATTATTCCTCGAGGGCCAAGAGCAGGGTAATTATGAGCAGAGTGATGAAATTGGAGGACCCTAAGCTTAGGCTACAGCGACTCCACACCAGGTTTAGCCATATGGTCTAAATTAAAAGCAAAATTAAGTATCTTCATGGGTGAAATATTGTCAGAACAGGCAAGGGGTTCCCAAACTGTGGTTTGTGAATCACCATGGGGTCCATTCAGGTGGTTTGTGGGGTGAAGACAGGTGGTGCCACATTCATCACATTAAATATCCATATTGATTTTTAACTGTATTTTCATTGCTTCTTTTATTTCTTACAATGCATTTTTTTGTGCTACCATGTGAATTCTATGGAATACAATAAAATGCAACATATAATAAACAAAAGGAGAAATAAAATACACTTAAATACTGTACAGCATCTAGCACAGCACATTGCAATCAATGCAGCAAGCAGAAAAGACAATAAGTGGACTGCCAAGATGCCTGGCAATGTTCAGGAGGAGGTTTGTGGGAGGCAAGAGCAGGGGAGGAGCTTGGGGACTCCTGGAATAAGCTAAACCCAGGAAGCAGAGGGAGCTGGCTAAGTTAGCTGCACTTACATACCAATGGCTAACTTATACCACTGATTCCAACGGGGGCTTATACTGCATCCCATCCAAATATATAATTATACAAGGAGGAACCAGTTTGGAACACAGGATGCTGTCACACATTCTGTCACCCTTCAGAATGACCATCAATAGGTCTTGGGGCAATTCAACGCATAGGAACATAGGATGTTGCTTTACACTGAGTCAGACCACTGGCCCACCTGGATAGCTCAGTTGGTTAGAGCATGCTGCTGAAAACACCAAGGTTTCAGGTTCGATCCCTGTATGGGATGACTGCATATTCCTGCATTACAGGGGTTGGAGTTGGACTAGATAATCCTCAGAGTTCCTTCCAACTCTACAATTCTATGGATCAGCATTGTCTATTGTAGACACCAGGCTTGAGAGATCTAGTGTGCTTTACCTGGTACAAAAGATAAATATCTTTCAGAGCCCAGGAATTTATTTTGAGCTCCAAAACTGAACAGAGCTCACAAGTTTTCCTCTCCTGGAAACTTCCCCCTTTCTTTTTTTATTTTCTTTTGTTAGTTTCCTGAAGTCATTTTTGTTGGTATTGCTGCACAACTAAGAATCAGAAATCCTTGCTGATTTACTTCACAGCACCCAGATATCTACCAGTAGATCCTGATCCATCTTCTGGCCACCCCGATCTATATTGACTGGCAGCTGTTCTCCAGGGGTTCAGGCAGGAGTCCCTCCCAGCCCTTCCTGGAGAAGCCAGGGATTGAATTTGGGACCTTCTGTATGAAAAACCTTGTGCTCTGCTCCTGAGCCATGGCCCTTGGATCACAACTGGTCCCCAAGGATTACCCCACCCCCCTTTATTGCCCAAAACACACAAGAGAATTTCTACCATGGCTAAAGGCAATTTCACACATGCATGTTGATCATTTGATGACTGCCAAATTATAGGGGGGGGGCACTGATGGCTTGCCTGAGAGAATGGGCTGCCTTGCATTGCCTGCTACCATTTCAAAAGCACTGCTTTTCAAGAGTCAGTTCACACATCCAGTGGAGAGTCATCCAGCGACAAAAGGAGCCTGCCTCAACTAGCAGAACAGAACCCACTGCTGCAACCCAGAGAGAGGCTGAAAAGCATGCAAAGGCACACACAATTAATTTCTGCAGGACAGAGCCTGATGGAGCGCAGCCAGCAAGCAACACCAAAGAGGCGCCTCTGGGAAACTTAATTCAGGAGAAGAACATCTTTCTGCTAAACTAAATCCACCATTCATGGCAAAGGTGATATGAGAAAGGCAGGTCAAGGCATATTTTTCACACCGATATAGAACAAGGTCACTGTGCAATCTTCTGCCGCTTCGAGGTGACAGTCGAAGATGTGCTTTCAGAATCCCAGGGCAAACCTTTTCGCGTGCACCCTGCAATCTTATTTTAGAATTCTCTCTTTCGGGAAATATAGCTCTGCTCGTCACAACTCCCCTTTCATTTGCACCAGCCTGAAACTGAGAATGTGCGGTGTTACCCAAGATGGGTCCTGGCACACGAGGAGGAGAGAGGGGCTGCGCTTGCATCCAGAATATAACACGGGCTGCCGACGGCACACCACTGAGCATAACTCTGCTCACAGAAGCATGGAGTGGAAATAAACAAGGTTGCAATAGGCGCCTTTTTGCCAAGTGGAGATGCTCACAGCTGTGCAACCACAATGAGCTGTGTGCAAGTATTGGAGGCTTTCAGAACCTCATGGGATTTTCGGCAACGGCAGCTCTAGGGAAAAGGAGGAGGACACAGTCCAACGCTCAGGTGACACCCTCAGCCACTTTGTGGCATTTCAAGAAGAAACCATTTGAGCTACTGATGCAAATGGGGCCAGAGAGCGTGAAACTGAATGCATGTACTCTGTTGTTGCTCTCATCTTCTCAATTTAAATGCCAGGCATAGAAGCATCTGTTCTGAAGAAGGCCAAATGAACTACAAACTCAAACAAGCAGCCACACAATCCCTTGATCATCAGGCCATGGCAGGCGAACTGCAACCCATCACAGATACCGGTATTTAATTATGGTGTTTTGCTTTTCTTTTGCTCATGCGCTTCATTGGTATGCTGTGCTCCCCCTCCCACCTTGAGAATGCCCCAGGAGGTCCCCAGGTGCCTCTCCATTTAGATGCTGACTAGACTCAGAACGGCTGGGCTTCCGTGCTGCTTCTGCTGCATCATCATAGATCTTCAGGCCATGTTCTAATAAAAAGAGCTGCCAGCAACCAGTGCTTCACAAGGACCATATTTTGAACAGAGATAAGGGACAAGAGAGCTGCAGCTTTGGCTCTGACCCACCTTTGGCTCCAACTCATTCCTGAATTGCAGGAGGTTGGACTAGACGACCCTTTGGGTCCCTTACAACTCTATAATTCTATGATTCCCACTACTGCAGAGCAGTCTTTGGTGTTCTCCAGATGTTGCTGGAGTCCCGCTATTATAGCACATTACCACTCACTGGGGTTGATGGGAATTGTAGTCCAAACAGCACCAGGAGGACTCCAGGTTTACGTCTGGCACACTCCTATTTCCATGTACTGGGGTGGGGAGGGGTGCAAGATCCTGTGGCCTCAAGGTATTTCATCAGCTGAGATGGAGCTGCCCTACGCCTGGTAAAAGTACTAATTTCAAAAACAACTAGTTTCCTCCCCCGTGGCCTGACCCTCCAAAGGCACCACCTCAGCTCATCCCTTGGCAAAGCACATGGCTGCTACCTGCGGCCCACGAAAACTGCTTTGGGAAACCCCCACCTAGTCATCAAGCCAAATGGAGAATAGGCACAAGCCACTGGACAGCCTGCAAGCCGCCCCCCCCTCCGCCTTTTCAGATGTTGGCTGTGATGCTCCTGCTCCTGCAAAGGGAGGCAGAAGTACCCTTCATCTCGTATGCTGGAATTACCATTCTACTCACAGCAGGTCACTGACATCCTCCAACCCTCCAGCGCAGTGTCTTGAAACAGAGAAAGAAAAAGCCAGCAGAAAAAGAAAGAAAAAACACACGACCAGACAACTTGCAGCCTGCCAAGCTGCCCGCATCTGCTTATTGCTCCCTATTTCTGGTTAGAAATGCTTACTTATTTGAAGCCTATTTTATAGAACTAATAAACCGTCGGAAATTTTAAAATAACTCGCGTTCTTGTATGAAACGATCACAGCTGTGCTACCTAATTCCACAGGACGCTGCCTGGAGAGACATTTCCATAGAATGCCAATAAGCAATTGCTGTAAACACCCAGATGGCTGATTTTTATCACCGGATGCAGAGGCTTCGGCTCACAATGCGGCTCTCCTCTTTATCGCTCAACAGCCGCGGCAAAACGCAGCCGCCTCCTCACTGGAAATGTCAGGCTCCTGAAGTCAAGGGGAAGGAGTGCAGGGTGACAAGTGCCGCCCCTCACTTGCTCACCTACCCCCTTCCCTGGACTGTCCTCTCCCCACAAAGTCCCATGGCCCAGTCCCAGGGATAATGGAAATTACAAAACAACGAGGTTTTCATGTTCCATGACCCTATGTATGTGTAAACTGCTGCATGGGGTGAACGAGATGATCCTTGTGGGATTCTTTCGACTGTACAATTCTGTGATTCCATGTATACATGCAAGAGACAGCAGGGGCAGGTAAGAGTGCACAGGGCTGAAAAGAAAAACAAAACAGGCCAAGGTGGGTCCCTTTTGGCAATGCACTGAACTCTTTGTTGCCATTCCAGACATACAGGGCTTACACTATGGAGATGCAGGCACAGGATAACATCTCTGCCTTTGTGCACAGAACACCAGGGCCGTGAAAGCTTTCCAACATCAAACCTCAAGCTTAGGATGCATGCCCTACTATCCACACACACACCGCAAATCTCCACGAAATGGGTTCAAAGTAGGTGTGAAGGAGAGGCAACTGACCTCAGGCAAAGTAGGATGATACACAAGGAGTCACTTCCAAAAGAACCCCCCCCCACCTCCATGTCCATTTTAATATGTAATTTAGAAACATGGAAAGCGAGTAGAATGTTTGGTTGAGGCAAGGAAGCCGGGACTTCTCTGCACCTGCCTGTCTGCTTCATCCTGCCCTCACTCCCTCACACAAACTCTTGTCTTTCAGCTTCCACTCATCTCCACGGCCTCAGACGGCCAACTCCCATATCCCAAGAGGAGGTGTATTTGGCGGAGTGCACTGGAACCACTTCCCCCTCAAAACAACAACAACAAGTGGCTAGTCTCCATTAAATAGTTGGTAAGGTACTATGCCGTTTTGGAGCATTTATAACCAGGCATAGTACTAAAGGCAAAAACACACAATTATACGTCACATCCATATATATTATCTATATATTATGAGGATTACTGTTTAACATGCTTATATGCCGCTTTTTGTCAAAAGTGGCCTCAAAGCAGTTTTAAATAAATAAATAAATAAATAAATAAATTACAAATCACATAATACAGTTAAGATAACAGTGAAATATCAGCAGCACCTACATCAAGAATAAAACCACCGTATTAAGCCACACATGTGACCTGTGCATGGCTGGTTCCTGACCCTCCCCCAACTTCACAAAAGAGCCTGTACGCAAGAAAAAGGGAGGCATCCACCCAGCTTGGCAGTTCCACGGCTGCATTCCTTTCAATTGTTCTCGTGCCTCGGCAGAGCCTGGTGGATTGCTCCCTTAACAGTTTTAATTTAATTTTCCAGCGATAACACTGTTGGAGCAGAAGAGAGAAAGGCTGCCATAAAAGAAAAGAATTAAATTATATACTGTAAAACGGTTTGCATCCCCGGGGAGCGAGCAGGGAACAAACAGTTGTTCGGAAGAAAGAGAGATGTCGATAGATAAACCTTTGTGTTCTTACAACGAGTAGCCTCTCATTACCATTGCTGTGCTGTGGAGACAGGAAGGGGAAAAAATATTTAAACCTGGGCCTTGAGGAAGGTCTGGAGGGCATGAGGCAGGCCATTGGGGCTGATGGAAGCACAATCATGCTGGTGGCAAATGATGGGATTCCCAGTCCAAAACCATCTAGAAGGCACCAAGCTGATGACAGCCAATATCAGTTTCACCCACATCAGCCAAACTATAGCTTGGTTTTAAGAGGACAAGCCTCTGGTTCACAGAGACTTCATCTACCTTCATCTACTTCTACTACCTACGTCCTGGTTTGATCAAACCACAGTTTCTTGTTACATCTGAAACAATTTTTTGAAACTGTCCTCCAAACCAGAATGCAACCCGTGGTTTGAAGCTGGCTGGGCCACCTTACTCAGGAGGCAAGCACAAATCTTGCTTGCTGGTGAAGGTGGAATGTGCAGCTAGAGTCTGATCGTACCAGAAAGCAGCAGAAACTGAACGTTCATGAGGAGTAGGGGAGGGGAAGGGCATGCTCATGGGACTTGCCCCCAAAGCACCATGGTTTGGCTGAACTGAACCATTGCTTTGGTTAAATGTTTGCTTGCCTTCTGATGCTGACCTCAGCAGAGGCAAGACAAAAGGTACCCTGGACAGCTCCTTGAGTTCTGCATGAAAGCAGAGCTTCAGGTGCAGTTAATTCTCAACTTGCAGCTCTGTTCCTCCTTCACTTAGAGCAGACACCCCCAAACTAAGCCTCCAGATGTTTTGGGGCTACAATTCCCATCATCCCTGACCACTGGTCCTGTTAGCCAGGGATGATGGGAACTGTAGTCCCAAAACATCTGGAGGGCCGAGTTTGGGGATGCCTGACTTAGAGGTACTCTTTGCTGAAAGGGCACCAGCCTCTCTCTTCCATTGGTCATTTACTCCAGTAGAGAGGGGAGACTCTAGTTGCATGGAGCCTTCTGAGATGGACTGCTCTGAGTCAGAGGTGGGCAATGTGATGTCCTTGGGTCAGAGGTGTACTGGCTCCTTAGGCTCTCCTTGCCCACCTCCAGCATGACACAAGCAGAGCCTGGCAAGTTCTTAGTTGGAAAAGCACCTAGAAAACTCATCATCATATCCACCTCTAATTGTGCAACGAGTCAGACAGGAAGATGAAAGGGCAGCTACCCCATGCTGGGCTAGGTGACAAAGGTATTTTGAGACATGTTTTATTTTTGCAGTCAGGAAAAGAGGGTGGGGAATAAAACGCTCAGTTTTTTTTGTTGGAATTGCTTGGAACCTGAGACAAGTAAGGGCCCTTGCTTTCTACAAACCCTGGACTCCAAAACATGGTGCCTTCTATTTAGTTGCAGAGTTAAAACCAGACACTTGCAGAGCACACCACCTGGTGAATTAGATGCCCTCGGGCCTTTCACCCTTCTACAATTCCACATAAGAGTTTAAGAATATGATCAACGTGGGAAAGTAAGGAGTTTTCAGCTACCTGGGAATCTCAGCTTGTATCGTAAGAAAAGGAAATTACAAATACAGCTTGGGAAACAAGGGAGAACTGCCTGCTAAAACCTCAAAAGCCAGTGGGACAGAGGCCAAAGGTGGCCCCCAGGGATTCCAGCTGAGACTTCATTGCTTCTGCACACAAACTAGCAGAAACCAATATGCAAAATTAAGCAGCGTGATTTATGTGGGTAACAGAATCCAAAATTTGGGGTCAACAGCACACAGATTCCTTTTTTTTTGGTTGTTGTTCCAATAATGTTTAACCCATCTTCAACACCCAAGGGAGAGAAAGCACAAGGAGGAAAAGAAAAAACAAGGATATGTTTCAGTGTCTAAAATCACAGAGTCACTGCCAGCACCTGCCTGCTCCATGGTTTAGAATGCCAGGGGGAAAGGGACACATGTGTGACACTGGCAAAAATACACTTCAGATCCTTTGGGGCAGGAATCATCTAGGAAAAGGGAAACCATGTGTGGGTCCCAATACTAACAGTTGCCTTGCAGTTTACCCAAATACGATGGTCCCAGCATTATCTTTTTCTCCTCCTCTGACTGGTTGCTTTGATACAGGGCACAGGCAGTGGGAGTCTTTACCAGACTTGCTACCCAGAGCCATCTAACACAAGCCCTTCTGCATCCAAAGCATGTGTCCTGCCACTGAACTATGGCCGCTCCTCCAGGACAGGGTACCTTTCCAAGGATGCTAACTCCCAACCAAGGAGTGCTGTCTCACTCTATTTACAGAAGAGAAGGTGTGCTCATTCATATTGGCCAGAAACAAATGCTCCCTGCATGTGATTGTGTTTTATACTACTCGAGAGGGTTGGGTGGGACTAGAGATAAAAGGACAAGCATATCCAGCTCAGCCAAGGATTAAGAAAAGTTGTCAAAAACAGTAGGGCAAGAATTCCCCTGCAAAGGTTCCACCTCCATCAGCCACACCCAGGGTAGATCTGACCACCCTACTGTCAGTGTTTACGTCAGATTCCTTAGGCCCAAAAGGAAATGGCCTTTAGGCTGCCCTAGAATCCAGACAGCCTCTTGGCACTGCAAAGGTTTGGGTGCTATGATAAGGCATAGAAACTTCTATTGGACAGCAACAATGGAGCAGGTTTGGAAGTGCTTTTAAGTACCTAATAGAGAAAACAACCCGACACATCATTTTAGTGTACACAGAAATGATACACAAGAAGTTCATAACCAATTCACCACACCACAACTGGAGTTAAAAAAATAAAAATAAAAGAGCAGAACGCTTACGACAATGATGGATATAAAGCACCAGCTGTTCAGGGGGGAAGAGGGGGGGCAGATAATGAAAAGGAAAGGAAAGCCACATCTGAAAGACACTTTTTATTTGGGCAAGCTTTTAGCCGCAGGGAATCTGCATTGGTGTTGTGTTATTTCAGCTACATGTTTATATCTGCAATATATTTGGCATTTTATACAACTGTTATCTTTTAGCATGCTGCACAATGCTCCAACTTGAAGATACGACCAAATATGAATATAAAAATACATTCCATAGTTTGAGAGAAGACTTTGAAGAGAGGAAATGCCGCTGTGTTCATCAGCCCCGCCTGAGAAAGCTCAAGAATCTTTGCACCAGGCCACTGTCCAAAACAATGTGACAATCGTTTAAAAAGCCAGGCAGTTACTGATCTGTAGCCCATCTTGATCCAGGGAGGCTCAAGGTAAAGCTCGGCCCAGGGGCTTTAGAAGGTTAGAGATGTTTGGCACCGATTTGAGTCTTAATGCTGGAGCGCTTCAAGACACATTAGTGCACCTAGACGCTGCAACTAACTGCGAGCACAGCTAGGAGGCTAGATCAAGAAATCTGGGCCTTGAAACAAGGGCATATCAGGGTTTGAGACAAGATCCGGCTCAGTGAACCATTGTGAGCCTGGGAGCCTGACTCTCTGCGTGCCACGATCCAGCTCATGCCACTGGACTTTGAAGTCCTGAAGTAAAAGCTGCATGCCCCCCACCGTCTCAATAGTTACAACCATGACCCTACATACCACAAGGACTGGGGTGATGGGGATGCAAGCCCCAGCTCTGTATCCCCCCCCCCCCACACTCCACTACTGTCTATTCTAATTGGCAGCAGCCCTCCAGAGGTCTGGTGTGTTCTGCTGAAGATGCTAGGGAATGAATTTGGGGCCTTTGGCATAGAAAGCAGGTCCTCAGTCACCAAGCTAGGTGCCATCCAAGACCCAGTTAAGCCAGTATGCCAAGAGACTGGGCACACTGGCCCAAGGGATGCAACTGCAGCTCTGCAGCATGTGACTAGGGGCTGCATTTGATCCGGGGCAGAGGGAAGAGCGAGAAGATTGGCAGATGGCTGTAAGTAGGAGTTTTACAAACCAACACTGCACCTACACAAATCCATGGCACACCTGGGAAAGGGTCTCCCTGCATTGCTGCTTCTGGCTGACATTTTGACAGCTTTAAAATACACAAGCCCGAAACACGAAAGTGCCTGGGTTTATTGGTTCTTGAGCTGGGAGCAGCTTCATCGATGACGGCTGTTTGTCTGAGAGCATAATTAAGTTATTTCGAAAATGGGCCCTCGCTGTGCCTCTGGAGAGATTCCAAAGTTTCTGCACTTGTTTTGAAATTCTGAGTTGCTGCTGGAAGGTTCCTGTGACTTGGCACGGCTGGGTACTTTTCCTGCTTTGACACCTCCCAGCTCGACTTGGGGGGCATCCTGGGCTGCAACGCTGCTGCAGAGCAGCAGGCAGTGGAGAATGCTGATCCAAGAACCGTGAGGTTTCACTCAAAAGCTCTCAATGCACGTCCACCATTCTGTTCTCCATTCTTAATGCCCAACCATTCCTGCCTGTGGCCTCTATGCTTCCAGCTCTGCTCCTCTTCATACAGTACTGGCTCCTACACCTGGAACTCCGCCCCTCAATACCTAACTTCATGGTGTGATCCCCTATCTCACAGTCTCAAAACCTACATTGTCTGTAACTTAACCTCCCCCCCCTTTTTTTTGCCTAACTGCTTCATCCTTATCCCCAACCAAAAATGCATTGGCTTACTCACATTTAAACCTTGGTAATCCCAACCCTCCCTTCTGTTGTTTTCCTTTGCTTCTGGACACTTACTAGAGAGCAGGCATGTGGTGCTACTTGGGGAGGAATATGAAGGCCGCGTTGCAGAGTCAGGAGGCAGCATTCACATCATGGCGGTTGAGCTTCTCCAGGACCAAGTGTGTGCCCTTCTGGAAGCCTCATCTCACCTTTCATGCATTTGTCCATTAAGGAAGTATAATAACTATGACCACAACATCAACCTAGACGCAGACACACACACACACAAGCTCCCAGCACCTGCTATCTCAGGAACACTTCCTCCAGGCCAAGAGGGCACTCTAGCCTTTTACCTTGGGGTTAGTCCGCTGCTGAAGCCTCCTCTCTTCCCTCTCTCTCTGCAAACGCTCAAATTCCTCCCTGATCTCAGCAGGTGTCCTCCTCCTTTCCACCACCTGCAGGAGAAGGAATCAAGCATTTAGAGTTTATTTGGCAGCAGGACAGCCAGCAAACAAACAAACAAACAAACAAACAAGTGTGGGGCGTTTAATCAGAGATGCAACTGGAAACGCTCGAGGGCTTTTAATTCTCTATAGACAGGCAGGCCCAGAAGGGCTGTTTCCTTTCTTCACGCTGCAACATTCTCTCTCTTTCTGTGTCGTTCCCTCCTAGACAAAGGCACAGAGCTTTTATTGTTTTATTTAGAGTTACCAGTTACACTCCTGGCGCCCGGCTTCGTAAAAACAAATGCACGCAATATGAGACCCTGGCAACCCTAGCAGGGAGCCCACACAAAACATGACGTCCCTTGAACTGACAGTGTACCAGCATAATATAACAAAACAAGAAGCGCCATTCCGAAGAGAGATAACTGCTCAGTGCAGGATATCCAGGGCACCCAGATAAATGAATTGCAAGCAGTAAGTTGAGGTTCTTTAGTTTCCTGAGAATCCATCTAACACCAGCAACTTTTTTTCCAGGCCATAAATGGCAAAGCAGGCACAAATTACAATAATGGCAGCACACCAGTGCGTTCAAACATGAGGTTGCTTTGCTGAAGCTCAACAGTCAGTTCCTGGATGGGAAACCACCACATGTCCCTAAATGCAACACCCTATGTTCTAGCATGGAAGGAAGGTAGGGTATAAATGTAAGTGAATCAAAGGCCAGCGGCACAAGGCCAATTTCACAGGCACCAAGGTTTTTGCACTTGTGATAACAATCCTCACTTTTTAGAGTATTTTAAAGAAGAAAGTATCATAACTCAGTGGCAGAGCATCTGCTTTGCATGCAGAATGTCCCAGGCTTAACCCCTGGCATCTCCAGGTAGGATTGGAGGGGAAATCCTGCCTGAAACTCTGAAGAACTGCTGCCAGTTGGTGTGTAGACAATACTGAGCTACACATACATACCGTCTAAGGCAGTTTCCGATGTTCAAAGTGATTCATCTACATTTTCTCAGGAATCTGTACAACCCCACAAGTGACATCAATACTATCTTCCCCCAATATTGCAGATGTGGCATGCCTGTGGTGGCTGCTGCTGCTGGGGCTTGTCTAAAGGGACCAAGTGAGTTGATGGCAAAGGTTAAATTTGAAGTGGTGACTTCTGGAATCAGTCTTTGAGTTGTATCCAAGGCTAGCCCTACACAGAGTAGGCCCATTGAAGTTAATTGATACAACTAAGCTTAGGTCCATTAGTTTCAATGATTCTGAGTAGAATTTGGTTGGATACAACCCTTAGTTACTACACAGGAGTAACTCTCCAAACATTTACCTATAAGACTGTCTAACCTAGCTGTTTCTTAAGACAGCAACCAAGGCCACAACAGCTTTATTTGACAGGTGGAGTTTTGCCTTTCCTAAGGAAGGCGCTGCATTCTGAGTGCATGGAAATATGATTTCCCCCGGAACAGAAACATTTCCTTGGCTGCAGAGGCCACCAACTCTGAAGACAGGTTGTAGCAGAAACTTTAAGAGGCCTGAGTTTGGGGAAGAAATCACATCCACTCTCCCTACCCCCCAATACCAGGTTCTAAAACTATTTGATGGAAACGAGGGGATTAAATCAGCCGAGTCTGGCAAGGCCAGAAGGGGTGAGATTTGTTGTGGAGAATCCGAACCGCTTAACCTCTGCAAACCTGAATTAATGACTTTAAATTACTTTATCTCTGACATTCCTTGTGGCAGGAGGAAGCAAAAAAAATGGCTCTAAGGATCTCCATTCACTCAATTTCTAGGCATCAGATTATAGAGCAAGTTGCTCATTCCAAACACATCTGACAGGGCTAACTGCAAGGTCAAGAACACCTGCCCCTTGGCATCCCAATGAGGCCAGCAAGAGCTTGATCCGTCTTCTGTGTTCAATGCAGTGGTTTTACTGGATACTTTTAAAAAACAGGCTTTCGATTTGTTCTTATTTGTTACATGTTGTATCTGGGTCCGTTCTCCAAAAGTGGCTTTTTCACCTCTCAGACACCATGTGAGCTAAGCAAGCCTGAGAGGGAGGTTTGCTGTAAGCCAAACAGACACAACCTGGGTTATCTGCACACAAACCAGGGGCCACATCCTTTGTCTATCATCACCATTGTTTACTGCCTCAACAGCTAGGCATAGATTCAAGTCTGTCCACTAGCTTACAATCTAAACGGCATCAGACTGGGAGCGGGGGCTGTTAGTATGCTACTGAAAACTAGCGAGGGAAAAATGCCAGATTATAATTGCAAGTTTTTAAAGGGTGAGGAAATGTAAAGACAACTTAACAAAGCTTTGAAACTGTTACATGCAATATTTAAGAAACACTTCCAGTATTCTGAGTGTGACTATTTTTGCTGCTACTACTGTTCTGTCATTTTATGATAAATCGTATTATCAGCGTAGCATTCCTTTTGGTGTATTATTGTTGCAATTTGTTTCCATACATACGTATTCTCTATTCTGAGACCTTGAGGTGAAGGGTAGATTGCAAGTGCTTCAAATAAAAAGGAAGAAGAGTTTGGATTTGATATCCCGCTTTATCACTACCCTAAGGAGTCTCAAAGCGGCTCACAATCTCCTTTCCCTTCCTCCCCCACAACAAACACTCTGTGAGGTGAGTGGAGCTGAGAGACTTCCAAGAAGTGTGACTAACCCAAGGTCACCCAGCAGCTGCATGTGGAGGAGCAGAGACGCGAACCCGGTTCCCCAGATTACGAGTCTACCACTCTTAACCACTACACCTATGGAAATAATAAGATCCAGAATTCGCTCCCACAAGATGCAGTGCTAGCCGCAAGCATGGATGCTCTTAAAAGGGGGTTAGACAAATCTGTGGAGAATAAGGACTAGATGGGCCCTTGGCCTTATTCGGAAGCAAGGCTCTTCTTGGGTTCTCATGAGATTTCCTGCTCATTGTTCAGATGGTATCGCCACCCAAGTTTTGTTCCCGCAACTACATTCCCCTCTCTTCACGCCTTCACTTTAAGCTCCTTTTATGTACTTGGCAGTATCTCCACATCCAATGCTTGTCTAGAACAACCTTCTCTCTCTGTTGGTTCCTCTCTGGAGCCTTTGCTATACAGGGCCCAAACTTCTTGACCAGACTAAAACAGTACTCTCAACTGGACTCCCCCTGTGCCCTTTTCTCTCTTCCTGATTGATGCTCTCTCCCTTTCCTCCCCCAAAGCTGCTAATTTTAAATAGTTAACTTTCAAATTATGTACGACACTTAGCAATTTCAGGAACTTAGTCGATAATAATGATAGGTACCAGCCCAAATGCTCTCAAAGGCAAGGGGATCAAGAGTGAGTGGCTAATAAGCCATAATAGATACCACCACCCCAGGCTCCTCTCACACAGCCCTGGTGCTGCTCCACGCATACCCCTTCCTCACCACTTCCCTTTCACCAGCAACTATACCAACATTGACAGAAAAGAAGCAAAAGGCAAGAAAACTTGAGGGCTCTGAGCACAGCAGTATAGGAAGCTGCCTTATACTGAATCAGATCACTGGTTCACCTAACTCAGTATTGTCTACACCAACTGGCAGTGGTTCTCCAAAGTTTCAGGCAGCAGTCTCTCCCAGCCCTATCAGGAGATGCCAGGAATTGAACCTGGGCCCTTCTGCATGCAAGGCAGATTCTCTAACCCTGAGCTCTGTCCCTCCCCTACAGAGAATACTGGCAGATGTTTTAAAAAGTAACACCAAATGCCTCCCCCAGAGTGAAAGCTATTACTGAAGTAGGGCAGGATCTATATTAAACAATTCATCCTGCAGCTGCAGGAACACAGAACCAGCCTTGATGGTAGCTCCATAAAACAAGCTCTGCTGGTTAGGTTTGGCATCGGAGTATGAGTCATGCGATGAAGCTTGTTTTTATCTATGGGGCACTATTCCTGTACAGTATAACATCTCTGAGTGAATATGGAGGGAGGGAGGCTCTTTTTGTACCTAACAACAAAGACAGTGAAGTCAACAGGTGCTTTTTTATCACCATTAGATGTTAGGCTATGACCCTGATGAATGAGAACCCGAGCAGCCAACTCTGCCTTTAACCACGCTTCCAGTTTCTTAAAATGCTTGCTTTCGTATCCACTTTCCATCACATAGCTGAGGGAATACAGGCTGTTTAGGATGCGTTTGCACGTAGGTGTGTAAAGTTGCCTCTTTGCACTCCTAACCAATGGTCAACTTCCTAGGATAACAGGGGGTGTTGCGGGATTGATGTACTCTCTGTGGCCAAGCTCCGCTCCGGGGAGTTGGAAGCCTCTCTATCCGCAGCACCGCATTTCCAGGCTCAGAGTGACTGTACCCCCAAACCAAGGGTAAAACAAACACTGCTTCAACACACTCAATGGGGCAGAGGGAAAGAATGACCAATTGAGCAGTGGCGGGTTTTGATTTCTTCTGTTGTTTAAACACCACAGCATTGCCACACTGAAGAAACTCAAAAGTCACTTCTCAGTTAATGTTGGATCAGCTTGATGTCCAAGTTGGAGAGCAGGAAAGGATTTTCCATTGGACAGAGAAGGTATCCTGAGTAACATGGGCATAGAAGTCTTTGCATGCACCCGCAGTTTGTCACGTATAGCCCAGACAACACCAGTGAAAGTGGCTGGGAGGATTCTGAGAGTGAACAACTTGCAGGTCCTATCTGGCTGCAATGGTCTTACCTCCCATCCTTCCATTTCGAGGCCTCTCTTTCCATATATGTCATAGATGGCTCTTGTCTGTGGGTCACTGAGCACTGAAAATCAAAACCAAAACATGTTCAGAGCATGCAGCAGTCAAAGCAGATTTCAGACAGAAGTACATGTACACGCGTGCGTACACACACACACACACACACACACACTTTCCAGCACCTTCCAAATACATTTTCAGGAAACCTAAAACCAAGCCATCAAGCACACATTCCACAAAGACAACGTGGCCACCTCAAGCGCACTTCCAAATATGACTATGTGACACACCTCTTTGCAAACCTAGATTTACATTTTTAAATGCATGCACCTAGAAAACAAGCTGGGAGGCCGAACCTCTTTGTAGGAGAATGCCAAGCGCGTTTCTAGAACAGATTTTTCAAAGCACAACTCTTGGAATGCAAAGGGTTGAGGATTTCCCCCTACACAAACATCACCCATTTCAAGGTCTCTGCTGGATTTCCCTCCCGCTTTTCCAAGTGTGTTCCCATGCATCACAAGGCCTAATTAAGAACGCTGTAAACGATTCCGCCCACGTCCAAGCCTAATGGGAGGAAAGGAATGCTGACCATTCAGAAAACACCAGAACCAAATTTCTTTAGCTAATCTCTAGGATTTAATAAGAAATCATTTATTCACCATTTCACTTTAGCTTCCCTTTGGGCCAAACCGCTGGGCGACGAGAAATGCGGGTACTGCAGTTTTTCTACTGGGGTGGGGGTAGAATCCTGCAAGCTCCTAATTCACTTAAGTTTCAGTTACTTCTCCCCAAATTTCAAAAAATGCTGCAAACAAACTATCAATAATTCAGACGCATGCAAGATTCATTCAACCAAACCCAGATAACAGAATATAATCAAAAGGGCAACAGTTTCGATGAAAGACGGAGCGGAAACACACACAGCCCATCTGCCTGTGACTGCAGAGCTGAGAATCTGGAGAGATTGCATTATCTTGACTATGCAGATTTATCACCCAACACACTCCAGAGTTTCCTGATGGCTATTAACATCTAATTTTTTTGGCAACAACCCCCACCCCCGGCAAACTGAGATAAGAGATAAGCTTTTACAGCAGATTGGGGGAAAGTCTTTATTTCGGAGAGGAACATCTTCTTCTATACTTAGTTAAGTCTAATTATAGGAGAATTGCATGCCAAGCATAGCAAACAGCATCTCGAGTGAATTATAGCCCATACTTTCGCTGGTGGAAGAAATTCTCATCTCCCCTGTAATCCTTCATGGGAAGCAAAACCAGCCTGATGAGAAGCACTTACAGTTACGACTGCTTCAGATGACTATTTCAGTGCTGACACAGTTGGATTTTTTTACATTTCCTTTCCACATCATGAACTTCTATTTTTTGTGCAGAGCAAAATAAGAAACAAAAACTAAAGGAAAAAAAACCCAATGCCCCTATTCTGCAATTACACATCGTCCCTGCATCTGCCACCAAAAAAGCTCACCAAGGAATCTGGTACTCACAAGGCAGCTCTAGATAAGGAAAGAAGGATGCAGTTGCAGTTGCACACAACTGGGAGTCAGTGGGGTGGGCAGACTATGTTGTAACACCAAGTGGAAATCTGGGTAACCTTGGAGGCCTCCTCCAACCTCAGTTCTGCTGCCTGTCTAACAGAAAGATCTCACCTTGCAAAGGGTTCCAATGTCCTTGCTGAGCATGCTCGGCTGACTGCTTACAACAGGGGTGTGGAATTGGATCTGAACAGGGGACCAGAGCATTAAATCCCCTATCCCCTTGCAGACCACACTTCAGCAGGAGGGTGCGGTCACCCAGTTGGCAACCACTGGCATGACATCAGGCGGCCTGTTCAACTCATGTGGTTTGAAACTCTGCAAGCCCTGACTTGAGCAGATTGCTAGAGCCTGCAAAGTACTGAGAGTGATAGTGGGTGCTGCTAAAAGGCAGTGCCTGCAATCCCCTTTCTGGTCCACCTGTCAGAAATCACACAGGTTGCAAAGTTTAGGGCAGGTGGCAGTCATTCAGCCACAACAACCTCATGGACCATGTTCGATTTACGCACCAGAGCCTCCCTGCCCGTGGCTTGCAGCAAATCCCAGAAGAGCAGGCGTGCTAGTCCTGTTACAGTCAGCACAAACATGAATTCTGCAACACCTTAAAGACTTAAGAGATCCACTGAGGCACCAGCTTTTGTGGAATAGAGTCTGCTTGGCCACTCAAGGCTGCCATCAGCACCTATTGCAATGATCTCCAATTGGTGCCAAGACATGGAAGGGTGTAACAGGAAAACCAGTGTGGTGCAGCTGACAAAAGCATTGGACTTTTAACCTTACAATAGCCCTATAGAGCAGGGGTCAGCAAACTTTTTCAGCAGGGGGCTGGGCCACTGTCCCTCAGACCTTGTGTGGGGCCGGACTATATTTTTTTGGGGGGGGAATGAATGAATTCCTATGCCCCACAAATAACCCAGAGATGCATTTTAAATAAAAGGACACATTCTACTCATGTAAAAACATGCTGATTCCCGGACTGTCCGCAGGTCGGATTTAGAAGGTGATTGGGGCAGATCCGGCCCCTGGGCCTTAATTTGCCTACCCATGCTACAGAATATGACATTTATGTTCTCTGCACCAAGCTGCTGGAAGGAAGGTGGGGTGCCAAAGAATATATAAATATACCTGTCTTTGGACTATACTTGTCCAGTGCTTTCAGTTTTATAAAAACTGTCCCAGGACCTCAGAAGGGGGCTTGGGACATGAAGCCTCCCTTGGACCAGGGAGATATACTTTTGATGCATAAACACACAGTTCTGGGGTGGTCAAGAGAAAACCACATGATTTGAAGGGTGGTGTCCTTAGCAATCTGTCAAGCAACAGAGGGATTAGTACAGGAAGTGGCCATTTTTTGTGTGTTCGATTGGCACATGACCGCCAATGTACAGTGGTACCTCGACTTACGAATTTAATCCGTTCCAAATGCACATTTGTAGGTCGAAAAATTCGTAAGTCAAAAAAAGCAATTTTCCCATAGGAATGCATTGGAAATGAAAAATTCGGAAAAATTCAAGTAAAAAGTCGAGTAAACCGCATCTAAAATTCGTAAGTCGAGTAAACCCCATCTAAAACCGCCAGCGGATGTCCTTTAGATGTCGAAAAATTCGTAGGTGTGCGGGCACTTTTTTCATTCGTAAGTCGAAAAATTCGTATGTCAAGTAATTCGTAAGTCGAGGTACCACCGTACATGCTTTTTCCAGCCCTTGAAGGGGACAGAAGGGGGTGGGCTTATGCGCGCTCCACCAGCATGCGCAAAGACTCGGAATAAAACCCCTGTGCAAATGGGGAGTTGCCCATATAGCAAGGGAACAAGGATGAAAGATCCCTGGGAAAAGTTGGTGTTTCCTCACCCTGCTTACTCTACGCTCTTGAAATTCAGCTGAAGATCTCCTGGGAAATGCTGCTCCCTGGCCCACAGAGCAAAAAGTCCTCCACCAATTTGATGCATTCTGACACAGACTGCCTCCTATCAACCATGTGTGTTGAGATTCTGTCCCATAATGACCAAATGTTGGTTCATGTGCTGTAGAGGATCGCTCATCCTACATATGGAAGCCTCAGAGCTGCTGGATTGGCGAGTGGTATGAGGAAGGCAGCTGACTGTGCAAGTTAGCAGCATCTCTGTTCAAGTACTGAATGGCCCCACCAAGCTGAAAGCTAAAATCTGGCTGCTGTACAGAGAGGTTATACTGGAAGTTGCCTAGAGAAGCATGCTTCTTCAGTCTTACTCCTGGCTTTCTAGTCTAGTTTGCTACTAGAAAAGATGATTGGCTTGCTGGCATTCAGAGGTGGTCACTTCAAAACCCTTCCATGCCATACTCATAGAATAAGACTCCGTGGTCAGAATCTTTATTGGCTTGTTAGTGTATATCCTTGGGACCCCCCCCCCCCAAAAAAAACCAAATATATGTTCACTCATAGGAACATACTGAATCGGGCCAATGCTTCATATAGCTCAGTATGGACTACACTGACTGGCATCAGCTCTCTGGGGTTTCAGGCAGGTTTCTCTCCCAGCCCGACCTGGAGATGCCAGGAACCGAACCTGAGACCCTTCACATGTAGTAGATGCTCTGCCACTGAGCTACAGCCCTTCCAACGACTCATTTGTCAAAAACTGATAGTCTAGGTATTGATTCTCTCATATGAAAATGGCAAAATCCAGCTACTGCCTTTAACAGCAAAAAAGACTCGCTGTCTGGATTCCAAGCTAGAAAATCCATTGGCAGCTGCTGAGCCGAGGATGGCTGTGAATCTCCAGCATCCACTGACCTTCATAAGCCTGATGGAGAAGGTTGAAGAGCTGCTCGGCCTGCCTCTTGAGCTCTGGGTCCCTGTGCTTGTCAGGATGGTACAGCATACACAGCCTACGGTAGGCAGCTTTCAGCTCTTCCTGAGAGGCCTGCGAGAAGAAAAGAAATCCAATTATAGCACAATCAATGCAGTTAAGCCGCTATCATCTCAAAAATCTGCCCAGAAACGGGAACCCATCAGACGCACTCTGGCGCGTTCTGTTCTGCAGATCGGGAAGCATAATGAAGCTGTGATTTGCTAGGGCCGCTTCTCTTGGCATGGTGCAAGAAACCACCAGTCTGGGGCATTAATAATCATAATTTATGTAGCACAGTTCAAGCATTCAAAGCACTTACAATTATCTCAGTATTCCTTACAACAGCCTCCTAGAAGCTGAGCCAGCCAGGACTCTGGATAAAAGTGCCATCAGCATGCATGGGGCTTTACAAAGCACAAGGCAACAGGGCTCTGCCCCGGGAAACATAAAATATAAAGTAATTGTGCTACTATAATGCTGTTCTTTTGTTTTATTCTAGTTTATAATTTAAAACCAGTTTTATATCTTTGCAAGCCATTTTGCATGCACCTGGTTCTAAAAAAGCAGGCTATAATTAACAACGATGTATTATTATTATTTATGAATAAGAGAAGAATGAAGGCAAAGGTAAACAGGAGGAAAATGTGTCTTTGCTTCAGTTGCATGTATTTAATGTTTCTTCCAAGTGGCAATGGAGATTCAGACGTTGTGCTGGTTCAGGGGCCTCATAACCTTTATGGTCCTTGTGCCACAGAAGGGGACACTGGAGGGGTAAGGGCCCTGCTTGAGGCATGTTTGTGAACAGTCTCTTGCCTGTGGCAACCAAGATTCACCTCCAAAACTCCTAATGGCTGCACCCAAGAGGCTTCATATAAATGTAAAACAGCATTGGGGACATGGGGACAAAATTGTACCTTGTAGTGCATCACAGCATGAAGACTGTGGAGCTGAAACACAGTCTCTCAGTGCTACTCTCTGGAAAAGACCCTCTAGGTAGGAGTGGAACCAGTGTAAAACAGTGTCCCCTGATACCCATCCCACAGAACCAGTCCAGGAGGATGTCTTGGTCTAGTATCAAAATCCGTGGAGAAAGACAAAGAAGCAGAAATGCATTACCCCTGTCCCACTCTCTATACAGGTTATCCATCCAGGTAACCAAGGCTGATTCAATTCCAAAACAGCACCTGAATGCAGAATGAAGCGGATTCAGGTACCATATTTTTCATTACAGGTAGGTAGCCGTGTTGGTCTGCCATAGTCAAAACAAAATAAAAAAATTCCTTCCAGTAGCACCTTAGAGACCAACCAAGTTTGTTCTTGGTATGAGCTTTTGTGTGCACTGTGATCAGCAGTGGCGGGCAGGCGGGTGAGCGACTGGCGGAAGTGACCTCCCCCACCCCCCAAAAGAGCTAAACAATTTAATTTCTTAATTTTGGTTTAAAAAACAACAACAGGGGTCGTCTTATACATGGGGGCGTGTTATACACGGAAAAATACGGTAATTCCTCCAGGAACTCACTGCTTGGCCACCACCTTACCCAAGAAAGGGGTATTTATTATGGGTAGTAATTGTTATAAACCACAGGATCCAGGGTGGGTTTCTTCAGAAGCGGGCGCACCACCCACCATCTGCTTAAGGGGAGCGGCACCACTCCCTCATGTCAATAAGCCTTCATCGTACCCTGGGCCCATCTGGTCAACCATTCCTGACAGGCTTTTACTAGCCAGGATGGGCAGGGGTTAAGAGAGCAAGAAGCCGGTAGCATCATTGCAAGAATGTTGCTTACATTATCAGGCCAAGTAAAGTGACACTGATTCCTCGGTGAAGGCACTGCATTGGACACTTCAACTGGAGTTGCAACAGCAGTAACATCTAAGGCGCTATGGGGATGGGAGGAACTCAGCAAAGGCAGATTTGCTAGCCTTCAAGGTGAAGGCAAGGGTGCAAACTCTGGAACTAAAAAGAATGCCTATTTGTTACAAAACACCAAGCCAAATTCCTTGAAATTCACCATGATTACCCACAGGAGCAAAAGAGAGGTTTACGAGGTTGAATGATTAACTTGCAAAGATGGGGGCATATCTTTCTTCAACACACAAATGCATTTTAACAATATACTTTCAAAGGCCTTCTGCCTGCTCCTTTTGATCAATGCAGAGGTTTGTCCAGCTGTTTAGCTCGGAAACAAAAGGTCAGGGTGCTTCACATATAAGGCTAAGCCTCTCGCTCATGAACAAACACAGCGTATCAGCAAAAAACTGCAGTTTTTAATACATAAAGTAGGATTTGAGCCATTTCTGGTGACAAACAGGAATTGAGAGATTTCTTCTGTTTCTTATTCATGCGTCTTGGTTCAATGACAAAGGAATTGGACAGACCTACCTGGCTCCTGAGAACGCATTGCCTGGTGAAGGAGTCATCCTTCCTGAGCAACTGCTGTCTCTTTCCACTCTCTTGGTTATTAGAATTAAAGTAGATGAGAAGGGAGTGGAATTTCGAGCTCGGCAATGACCTTCTTTAATCAAATTAGTGATAAATGGCTTAATGTGCTATTGATTAAGTAATAGAAATGAGCAGTTCCATTTTTCACAAATATCATGTTCAATAAAATGTTAGATTGGGCCTTTCATCATAAGTGAATCACTAAGGTCATTGGTTCAATATTTCAAGAGTGATAACCTCTCTCCAGCCACCGCAGAAAATACTGACAACATTTCAAATTCTAATGAGATACATAAGTCACTAATAATGATATTTTAAGTTACATTCTTATTACTTAAACTTGGGGCAAAATTAAGAGGCACGCCATCATGCTATTCGGGGGATTAAACTCATTCATTTCACATCTCAATCATCCAGTTACATCTTCACAGCATGTAAATCTATTACAGATTAAATGGCCATATACTAGCAAATTGCCAGAGACAGGTTTTAGACATCCTTCTCTTCCCCTTCCCCAGGCCCATAAAGTTTAGTGACCTATTATTCTCAGATTAGCCAGTGCTCTGAAGAGCTGAATTTGCCCTATAAGAAGCTAGGTACAACATATGGAAACAAAGGCCTACAAAGGCAATGGAGAATTTCTCAATTTCAGCCCCAAAGTAAATTTAGTTATCTAGCAGAACTGGCTTTTGAAAGCCTCCAGAGAGCTCTGCTGAGAGTCCCTCAAGCCCTTAAGGGGACAGGAAAAGGACACCTGGGCATGGCTTGCTGCAACTACAGTAACCCTGCAACTTACATCCATTTAACTTGTGCATATTCAGCTTTACAGACTTGGCAAAAAAAAAAAAGTAAAAGCAGTGGAAACGAGGCAGGAAAAAAGACTTTGGCAATCCCACCCGCCACTGGACCTAATACGTTTTGACTATATGTGATTTTTGCTTCAGCTGTGATCCTGGGAACGTAACCTCTGTGTAAGTTGTAGACTTACTGCAAGATAGCTGAAAATTCATCTCAAAACCAGCCTTCCCAACCTGATACCTTTTGGAAAAAAATTCCAATCAGCTTGGCCTTGCTACCTAGGGCTGATGGGAGTTGTAGTCCAAAGTATCTGGTTGGCTTCAGGTTGAGGAAGACTTTTTAGAAGCATATGTATCAGCCAGTTTTTTCAGTTACACTAGGGCAAGATTTAAGGGAAGAAGCAGGGCTATGCTGAGTCTGGATCACCTAAGTGGCTCCCATTGGGATCTATGGAGAAAATGGTTGCATTCTGAGACAAAGTCAAAACAGAGCACTGGAACAAACACAGCTTCAACAACAATGGCATCTCAAGCACATTCACATCATGCAATCATAAGAGGGGAAATAAAGTGCTGAAGGTCATTTTGCTAGCATATGTTCTGCTCAATTCTGGAGGAGAACAAAAAAACCCTTTAACTCTATTTCAGTGAGCAATAGAGAATTACCACTAAAACTCAAATATAGCTGGTACCTAACCTCTAGGAAGGAGGGACGCGGGTGGCACTGTGGGTTAAACCACAGAGCCTAGGGTTTGCCGATCAGAAGGTCAGCGGTTTGAATCCCCGCGACGGCGTGAGCTCCCGTTGCTCGGTCCCTGCTCTTGCCAACCTAGCTATTCAAAAGCACATCAAAGTGCAAGTAGATAAATAGGTACCGCTCCGGCGGGAAGGTAAACGGCGTTTCCGTGCACTGCTCTGGTTCGCCAGAAGCAGCTTAGTCATGCTGGCCACATGATCTGGAAGCTTTATGCCGGCTCCCTTGGCCAATAAAGCGAGATGAGCACTGCAACCCCAGAGTCATCCGTGACTGGACCTAACGGTCAGGGGTCCCTTTAACTTTACCTTTACCCTCTAGGAAGCTGGCAACAATCCATCTTGGTGCTTCACCACATTGCTGGAGGGGCTGCCCTACACCCGGTACTCCTCTGCTCTCGGCATTTCTCCTGCAGAATCAAGTTGACTCAACCTCTGAGATCTAAAGCCACATTGTGATTCAGGATAGACCTTGTCAGCAAGTGACTGTAATCTGTTGAGTACTACATGGTACTGCTGAGTACTGTGAAGAAGGCTGTCTTCACAGCACTCATCAGGGAGATTCCACAGTAGTTGTTGCAGTCATGGTAGTCACCTTTGTTCTTGTAGAAGGTCACAATGCTGGAGTCGGGCATGTCTTGTGGCACGGATCCTAATTTCTAACATTGCAAGAGAAGGCCGTAGAGGTGTATCATGAGGGAAGATGGCTTTCAGCAGTTCTGCTGGGATTCCGTCCTGTCCTGGGACTTTCCCACATTCCAGAGAGTTGATGGCATTCTTCAGCTCATTGAGGGAGGGGCATCCAGCTCTTCCAAGACAGGCAGAGACTGGATATTGTCGATTGTGGTGTCAGAAACATGTTTTCCCACGGTTACAGCTCTTGATAGTGCTCATCACTTCATCTGTTTGCTGTGGTCTGTGATGATCTCTCCCAACAAGGTTTTCAGTGGTAGTTTTTCTGACTGTTGGTCCAAAGACTTTCTTCATGGCTTTGTACATTTTGCAGGTATTGCCACTGTCAGCAGCAAGTTGAATGCTCTGACACAGCTTTAGCCAACAGTCATTGGCACACTGTCTGGCAAATCACTGAGCATTGTTCCTTGCCTTTCTCAGTGCAGCAAGCATCTTCTCGCAGGGCACATGCTTGTAGCTCACAAGAGCCTCGTGCTTTGCAGCAATAACAGGCTCCATGTCCTTAATGCCAGCCTCAAACCAGTCAGGGATCTGCTGCTCTCTTTTGCTGAAGACATAGCTGTGTTGTAGGTTGCCTCTTTGATGTGGTTCCACCTTACGTCAATGCTATCTCTAAAGTAGTTCAGTACAGTTGTGCTTGTTCAACAGAATCAGAGCAGCACTCACAAAGTTCGTGTATGACTGTTCTGGCAATGCAGTATAGGTCCTCTTCGGCTGAATAAGAATCTTCTTGCCACCAGGGAGTGAATCCGTGTCACTGTTGACACTCTGGTAGCTCCATGTGACACCAACATAGCTTAGTGCCAATTGCCTGGTGACAATCAAGTCCAGCTGGTGCCAGTGGCCTGACCTTGTCTCCAGGATGCTGTTTTGCCTTGGTAGAGAAGAATGTGTTCATGAAGCAGAGGCTATGGTACGAGCACAGCTCAAGCAGCCTTTGTCAGTTCACATTCATAGTTGTCCCATGTGTGACCTTTGTTTCCAATTCTGGAATTAAAATCTCCCAGCAGTAATAGGTGTTCTCAAGCTGGGACCCACCTGGCAGCTTGGTCTAGTGCCTCACAGAATTGGTCCTTGATCTGTATATCAGAGCATATAGTGGAAGTGTAAATGCTCCAGAAGTTAAGTGGACCAGTGTGGCTGAGAGACAGAGAGGATGCCCTCAGTCGGCAATTCTATCATAGACAAAAGTGAGTTTCTCACAGCAATGCTTATAGCTTGAATTTGTGGTTCTTCTGAGGCCTCCTTGCCAGAAGGTGTGTTTCTTCTCTGCCATTAAACATGAGTCTTGTCTCCTGTAGAATGGCAATGTCAATGCTGTGTGTTTTCAGCTCACAGTCAATGATGGTCGTCTTCCATGAGTCATTGACTTGCAGCAAATCGGTGGGCAAGCCAGGACACATGGCCATGATGTTCCAGCTTGCTAGGTGAAAGGTTTTTTTTTTTTTTTTTTTTTGGCTGGTGCAGTGGTTTGATTCACTCATTGAGTGATACTCTGAGCTCTAAGCACCCATTGATGCAGACAGACAGTGGTGGGTCAGCACCTTATTGACCGGAGGCTGCCCAGCTTAAGGTGGGCAAAGTGTTAGAAACTGAGATATGAAAGCTAGGAGCTAAATGATACCTTAATCCTAGGTTGTGGGCATAACAAAGGAATGTCTAGGTGCACTTTTAATAACAAGACTACAAAGCTGAAAATGAATGAACTGCAGCTAAAATATTATGCTCATTTTTCACATGGTCTATCTAGTCCTTCCCCTGCCCACCCCCTAATAGTCTTAAGAGGGTCTCTTCTCCAGTCTTCAGAGAGTTGCTGGAAGTGGGGAGGCAGAAAAGGGGCCTCCTTTCCTTCCACTCTGCAGTTTTAATCTGAAATCTTAGGTGCAGTATTGTGCCCAGAGCTCAGAAACTGCTCACGCTAATGAAATTCCCTGTTGCAAAATGCGCCTAGAACAATGGGAGTTTCGAATGCTGGATGGGCAGTAGCAAGCAGACCAGTGAGACATGATCATTTCTCCCACTGACGAAAGCAACACCCGCACCCACCACACTCCTCAGACTACAAAAGAGCATGATGGCTCCTAAATTGAGGCCTATTAAGACCCCAGAAGTTACTTGAGAGGCTGATGTTGAATAACTGGTTTGCAAAAATGCTACAAATTAACAAAATGATCACTTGGAATGTGGACTGTTTTTATTTTTAAGGCTTCCAGGGAAAGAGAAGCAATTTCCTTCTTAAATCCCTTCCCCAAAGTCATCCTTCTGAGCTGGAATCGCCTGGAAGTTGTACCTTGGTTCGGCCTTGATTTATGAGCTACCCAATTAAATGATCTGTCATAACACTCTTACATTTTGAAAGGACAATGACAAGTCCCATTTCTCAGTTCACATATATTTCACGTTTTCATCTCTGTTAGCAAATCACCTGGGAATCATGGAAATGAGTCCTCCCCGCTTCACTACCACCACCACTGCCTTTTCCATTTAATAAATGTGGTTTGTGTTTCTTGTGTTCTAAATGGAAACAAAACTAACAACTATACATTACATTGACAAAATGTTTTGCCTATAAATCATCATGAATACAGATAGCATTCTGGGAACTGGCATTTTTTGGTATTTATAAAAAGGTTTTTTTTTAAAACTGGCCTTTTAGGGTATAGTCCTTCTAAAGTGAATCAGAAAGATTCATTCATAAAAATCACTTTTTGTTTGTATACCAAGCTATTCACCAGTTAATGAGCAGACACAAGTAAAGTTCAAGGAAGCGCTAGCACTGTCGCATGAAGCAATGGAGAACGTCGTGAAGACCACTATCACCTCTCCCTGCCCTTCATCTTCTCTTCCGAAAGCTCTTTCATCCAAACCCGTCAGCATCCAGTTCACGCTCCCTCTGACATCCTCTACTTTGTCAAGTGCAGAACAGAGCTGAACTATTATTTCTCATGATCTGGACACACTGCTTCTGTTATCACAGCTTAAGGATGCATTAGCTATTTCAGCAGCCATGCTTCACTGCTGATTCATGTTCAGCTTGTGATCAACTAAAGACATCAAGATGCTTTTCACGTATACCACTGCAAAGCCAGGTCCCCCATTCTGTACCTTTGCCTTTGATAATTTGCACCTAGTTGCAGGACTTGACATTTATCTCTGTTGAGTTTCATCTTGCTGGTTTCTGCACTAGTGTTTCAGCCTGCCAAGATAATTTTGAATCTTGATTTTGTCTTCTGCAGTGTTATCTACTCCTCCTGTTTTTGTGTCACTTGCAAATATGATAAGCTTTCTCTGCTCCTTCAGCCAAGTTGTTTATAAAAAAATGTTCAACAGAACAACGCCTAGGACAGAGTCTTATGGCCTCACTTAACTTGCATGACAGCTCTAATAATGACTGCTGTTGTGAAAGCAATGTAGAAAACAGTTTAAGTATTGTATATAATAGGCAGCACCCTTGCCAAGCACTCTTTTTGTCTCAATGCAAGTTAAGCATAAAAAAACCAATTGCCAAAGTTTAGGCAGGGAGGAGGGAGTTTTTCCTACTGCCACTGAAGCCTATCAATATGTACCCAAGAAAAGAACTGGTGGCTAATAGAGACCATGGAATAATAATGGCACAAGAACAAAACCATTAAGTAAGAGATGGCAACAACATTAAGTTTTCCTTTAAAACAAGCTTCTAGCGCATCTTTATCAACGGTAAAGTTATCAAATTGGATTTGAACTATGAACCGCAGCATCACATTGTGTCAGTCTTTAAAGCACTACGGCAGCAATTTTTCTTGCAATCTGGGTACAACTTTGGAATCAACCCATATTAGATGGCTACACTACTATCAAAATTGCTTGAGAGAGAAGAAAGCAATCTTACAAAAATTTATAATGGAAAGCAGCCTAACAGCCATCTTACACACTCAACTCTGTGGTTGTTTTCATTTCATTTTTGCTTCCATAGCACCAGGGAGTCAATCTGGTATGTGGCACTGGATTCTCCAACCCACCCCTTTCCCCAATGATACTGAGGGATGGATACAAGCAGCTACTAAAGGACACCACACTAGCATGGTACACTGCCCTACCAGCGCTGTTCCACAAGTAAAAGCTGATAGCTTAGGAGGGAGATGCCAACATCCATCCCTCTCTGGTCACCATTCTAAGTAAATCCTGCAAACCTTTTACTCTGGTAGCAGCCTCATGGCAGAGAATATGGAAGCACACAGAGTACTAAAAATAAAATAATGTAAGTTATGCACAACAACAGGAATCACAGAGATATTCTGGGATGATATACCGGTAGCTAGGCTCATGCCAAACCCAAAAGCAAGGTATGCAATAAACCACAGTGTGTGAGTGCTGAAGTATTCCTCCAGTTTTCCTAGTGGGACTGAATAGAGGTGGCGGCATTGAACACATATGGTCGTATGGCCTAGCAGCCCAAGGTCACATCAACACTGTACTTCTGATACTCTTCAAAACTGTGAGGAGCTACCATAAAATATGAAGGAAACAAAAGCATCCCTTTGAACAAAAGCCAGTCTAGGAAATGGTTGCTGTAGAGGCTGTGCTGGGGCTTGAGTGTGCAGCAGATGGTCAAAGGAAATTCATTGAAAGTGGCTGTTTAGACAGTTTGCTTGAGCTGCTCAGTTCATAAAATGTTTATTACCTTCTCCTATGGTTTTCTGGAACACTGCCTGTGATAATATCTGGATGGCTGAAAGACCATGGTTTTATTGCATCCAGCAAACCCAACCTCAGGCCATTTGTCTGGCCCATGCATTTCTACATTCTATCCTCTTTCCAAGGTAGTACATCCATGGCAATGTAAACTTTCCAGAGCTCTGTAGAAGCTGACCCTTATAGCATTCCCGGAGAAGCAAGCTGACACATAGACTGGATTCTGAGATGTGAGGTTCTCATTTATGCAGTTCTCAGAAACAAAGGGGCAATGATGAAAGGGAGCCGCAAGCTTGTGCTTTTCATCACTTCCTTCTTCTTTCCAAAAGACTGCAGTGGTCTTTGGGGAATATTTATCAAAGTTGAGATGGCTGCCATTATTAACTTTATTGTGGTTAAAATGCAAATGACATGAAGTTGCCTCCGCACTGTGTAGGGAGGAGAGGGAGGAGATGGACAGGCATATTTCCTTCTCTTTGAAGGAAACCCTCTGTAAGATTTTTACTAGTTTTACAAACCTCTGTCAAGCTTTTCAGCTGTTTATGGCTCAGATATAATAAGCCCTTAATTTAAACCCCCAGAATATGAACCATCCCTCAATGCTGTTGATGACAAACTAAAGGTGTTGAAGCCTCTCCAGTGATATAATGAATGTTTGTGCTATGGTGGGGAATGCTTTAAATTAGCAAGAAATCCTAGACATGTTTACACATATTTCAACTTGAAAAGTACTGGTACTTCTGAATTGCCCAAATAAAGTCCCATTCCCCAGTGGGAAGCAGACTCCTAGTGTTACCTGGGATGCCTGCGGTGGCAGCAGTTCCCATTACCCCATTGCTTTTATTTTTATTTTTTAAAAAATCCTTCCAGTAGCACCTTACTGGAAGGATTTTTTTATTTTTTATTTTGTTTTGACTATGGCAGACCAACACGGCTACCTACCTGTAACTTTTATTTTTCTTGTTATCTCAGGCTGTTTGCCTTGTAATTTCCTGCCTGTCTGATCTCCACCTCACCCTCATATTCTCTATTTAGTGAGTTAGAAATGGGAAATCCCTTGCTATTGGATCATTTCTATTTAAATAAATACAAATCTTAACACCAGCAAGCACATGTGATAATTAACAGATCTGAGGTTATACTGGGGAACACAATGAAAATGGCAAACAGGGTAACCAAAAAGATGAAGGAGCTGCAGTAACTCCACCGCAAAGGTTACAACATTTGGGACATTTGGTCTGGTGAAAAAAATGCGAGTAAGAGGGAACATGATAGAGGTGTAAAAGAACAGAGAGAAAAATAAACTATTCCTCTCTCATAACACTAGAACTCATAAATATCAAATAAAGATGAAGGCTGAAAGATTCGAGAAAGATAAAATGAAGTACTTCTTCATGCAGCACTGTGCAATTGGCTTTCAGAGGAGAAAGTGATGGCCACCAATCTGGATGGCTTTAAAAGAGGATTGGACAAATTCATTGAGGAGAAGACTATCAATGGCTACTAGCCATGATGTCTATGCTCTGCCTTCTCAGTTGGAAGGCTGAAAGCCATAGGAGGTGAGAATGCTCTTGTGCTTGAGTCCTGCTTGATGGCTTCCCATTGGGGAATCTGGTTGGCCACTGGGAAAACAGGATGCTGGACTCAATGGGCCATTGGCCTGATCCATTTTAAGAAGGACTTTAACAAAGTGGAAGAGGTGATTGCCAGGTGGAGGTATGCCAAGGAAACAAATCCTATGAGGAATAGTTTAAAGACCAGAGAACAGAAGATGAGACATGACAGTGCTTCACATATCTGTCATACAGCAGATGGAGCAGGCTTGCTTACTGTTACCTTTAGAGGCCAGGACTAGAACCAAGGGGTGGAAATTGGCTACTAGACAGGATGGTTCTACTCTGCCTCTATGGTTGGATGTAGCATGCTGGGAATTACAAAGGAGAGTGCTCTCATTGTACTCAGGTCTTGCTTGTGACCTTGCTATAGGCATGGTATGATATGAGTTACTAACCCTGATGGTTATGGTCTACCTCCACTGTTGGAGGCAGTAATGCTTCTGAGTACCAATTGCTGGAAACAACAGGCAGAAAGAGCTTTTTTGTGCTCGGGTCCTGCTTATCGGCTTCTCACATGCATCTGGTTGGCATTGGTGAGAATACGATGCTAGACTAGATGGGCCATTGTGTGATTTTGGAGCATTCAGAGTCCTTGGCATTCATTTTCCCCTATAAATCCACACAGCAGCTTTGTAAAATAGGCTGGTGTGATTATCCCCATGTTGCAATGAGGTGACTGTGGACAAGCATGGCTTGTCTTGGGTCATGTAGCGACTTCATGGCTGAGAAATTGATGACGGCTAAGGCTATCAATGGCCACTAGGCACAATTACTATGCTCAGCCTCCATGGTCAGAAGCAGTAATACTTCTTAATACCACTTTATGGGAATCACAGGTGCTGAGAATGCTGCTAAAGCTGCTTTGAATAACAATGTTAATATAATACACACTGTTTAAATTCTTAACTCATATTTACAACCTCTCCTTGTTGTTTTTAAAAATAAATTTTAATAGCAAACAAAGGTAGAAATTGCATTTGTGTCTCTCCTATGAGGAAAGCTTGCAGTGTCTGGGACTCTACAGCTTAGAGAAAAGTCAAGTAAGAGGAGACATTTATAATTTTTTGGAGAAAGTAGAGAAAAGTTTTTCCGCCTCTCTCGTGACACTAGAACATGAGGACTTCCAATGAAACTGAATGTGGGAAGAAGATTCCAACAGATACAATAAATGACTTCTTTATGCAGTGCAGAGTTTTACTATGGGGCTGCCTCCCACAGGAGGGGATAATGGCTAACTTGGATGGCTTTCATAGAGGATCCGACAAATGCATGGAGGAAAGGACTGTCACTGGCTATTAACCACGATGGCTCTGCTCTGCTTTTGTGGAGCTGCAATGCTTCTGAATACCAGTTGCTGGAAGCCACAGGAGGGGGGAGAGTTGCTCCTGTTGCATTCAGGTCCTGCTGGCAGGTTTCCCACTGGGACATCTGGTTACCCACTGCGGACACAGGATCATGGGCTACATGGCCGGCCCTACGCCGCCCTTGCCTGGCGCTCCTGCTGCTGAGCCTCTCCTGCGTCCTTCGCAGGTGCCCATTCTGTGACCCGCCCCTCCCCCGCTCCCCCCCCTCAGTGATTCGCCGGCTCCGCCTCTCCTACCCAGGCCTCTCCTTCCCCCCCGAGCTGCTTGTGAAGGCCCCCACCGCCGGCGCCTCACCTCCCGCCGCACGTTCAGCAGCGAGTAATAGTCCTCGTTGTCCGGCGCCTCATCCACTGACGAGGCCGCCGCCATGTTGCCGACCTCTCACCCGCACTCGCGCATGCGCCGGCGTGGTGGCTGCAGCCGGCCGGCCGCCGTCCTGGCCGCTCTAGGAAAGAGGAAAGCTAAGGAGGCCTCTTGGCTGCAGCGCCCCCTGCAGACACACTTTTAGAAAAAGGTGGCAGGGACTGGTAAGGGGAAAAACGCAAGACAGCGGCGGGAGGGCACAATGTCGAGCGAGGAGGACCGCATGCACAGAAGCGGGAAACCAGGAAGGGGGGGGTGAACGGCTCCTGAGAGAGCTTTTGAACAGGCCGCCGCGTGGATCTCGGCGCGCATGTGCAGCCCCCCTATTGCTCTCTGGCTTCTAGCGGAAAGCGACGCACCGCCCTCTTGTGGGCGGGGATATTTGTAGCGCCGCCTCCCTCAGACTCAAACTGTTTCAGTGTATCTGAAGAAGTGTGCATGCACACGAAAGCTCATACCAAGAGCAAACTTAGTTGGTCTCTTAAGTTGCTACTGGAAAGAATTTTATTATTTATCATTTTGTTTTGACTATGGCAGACCAACATGGCTACCTACCTGCAGGGAGGGTGTTAAGTACAGTATTGAGCAGTTTGGGAAAACATTATAGCAAAATACATTAATCGGTTATGGAAAATGAAGCATCAGTGATGCAGCCCAGTCAGTAACCGTGGATCTCTTCTGTAGCAGTTAATTAATGTGAATAATAATATTCATGATTTAAAAGATTTGAATATAATAATAATTATATTTATAATCAGGATCCTTTCCACTTCGGTGGTAGGATGCAGCCCTGTGTTGGGGAGAGGATAGTCTGGTGTGCACAATGTTGTAACATACTCAAGAAACCCACACACTTTGTTCCGTATTGATAAATCCCTTGAAACTACCCGTGCCTGTTCTATACATATCCCTGATAATTTACGCCATCTATAATCGCCACTTCACATATCTAGAAAGTGGGGGGTGTGGTGGCGGTGGCATAAATCCGTCTCTTTGCCATCCTTTTAAACGCCGAATATCGTATACATTTCAAAAGGTGGTTAAAGTGTTTTAGGGTATGTCTACACTGCAAACTGACCAGGTTTATATCAATTTCACTGTTATGGCTTGCTGTAAAGAGTCTTGAAGTTTGTTGAGATCCGTGATATAGATCTTTTGAAGATCCCGTTGGAATAAGATATGTGATGGACCAGGATCAGACTAAAGGGAGCCCATCTACCAAGCATCTATCCTGCTACCAGCAGTGGGTGCAGTCCGGGATGCCCGCAAGCAAGTCTGGCTGCTGTCCCTCAGTGATGGGCATTGTAAAGTGTTCTGGCTCAGAGAAGTCTTTTGGCTTGCCATCCCCACTGCTGGACACTTGAGGCACCTTTTATTCTGATTGGTTTGTGCAAAGGTTCTACAACAGGGGTTGCGTTGCATGGAGGAGAAGGAAGGGGAAACCCTGTTTCACAAGCAGAAGTCCTTGTGCAGGGCTTCTGCTAATGAACTCCTTAGCTCCATCATGCCACCCAAAATTATTTAAATACATTACTAACAGGAAAGTAGCTCAGGAGGCAGTTGGATTTGGATGACAAGGGATTCAAAGGTGTGCTAAAGAAGGAAAAGGAGACTGCAGAGAAGCTGAAAAGGAATAAAAGAACTACCAGGCTCTTGGCAACAATTGCTATCTTCTGTCTCCATGGGTCAGAGGCATCCCCTGAATACTGCTGGCTGGAAATCACAACAGAGAAGAGTGCTGTGTTGCGCACATGCCCTGCTTCCTGACTTCCCAGAAGAGGCCATTGTAATGGCTTTAAAAAAGGATTAGACAAATTCATGGAGGAGAAGGCTATCAGCAGCTACTAGGTTGGAGGCAGCAATGTTTCTGAATATCAGTTGCTGGAAGCCACAGGAGGGGCCATGGTGGGAACAGGATGCTGGACTCAATGGGCCATTGGCCTGATCCAGCAGGCTTGTCTTATGTTCTTAACTTTGCTTCAAGCGATTGCTACCGCGTATTTCCTTTTTTTTTTTTTTTAAATAAGAATTTATTGGCATTTTTCTATAACAACATATACCCACACCCACACCTACAATTAAACAAATGCAAAACAAATAAAACAAATACAAACAATGTCAAGTTTTCTTATTGCATCTTTCTAAAAAAAAAAAAAAATTCTATTTCCATATCTTGACCATTGACTTCCCCTGCCTTTTCACCTTCGAGTTTATATCCTTAATCTACTTTATAACCATTTCTCCTGAGAACAGAAAAAAATTTAAATTCAATTGTATAATTACATTCAATTTATATCTTCAACATTTTACTAAGAATACATCGTCATAATAATACCTCGTCGTAATTCTTCTTCATTTATTCTTATCGATTTCTTATCTTAATCTACATCTTAATCTTAATCCATAAACTTCATCCACTTAAATTCACTTTACTTATACTCCACCTCACAGATCTTCACAAATCATTCGCATCAAATCTATCTCTTCTATCCTTAAGACCACTGCTAATAACATAAAAACTTGAAATATCTCCTTTCATGTTCGAATAAAAAGTATATAAAAAAAAAAAATTATTGTTGACAGTATTCGCCCTCCGATTTCAATTTACCATATCAGGCTACTTTAAATTTTACTTAATGCTTCACCCCACACCCCCTCTGTCCATTATTCTTCTCCTGGTGGCATCAGCACTGAACTTCCATGTAACTTCCCTCTCCAAACGTCCACAGATCCAGGCACAGTCCAAACCTCTCCTTGCCACGAGTTCAGGGGTGTCCATCTCATCATCTCTCAGCTTCTTCGGTTCTTTGTAGCATTCCTTTTCTTCTTGTAAATACCTTAATTCTCTGTCCCTGGCCCCCGAGCTCACACCTCGGGGACTGGATATAAAAAATCTTGATGTCGCCTTGGGGCTGCCACCCCCAGAAAGCGAATTTCTTCTCCGAAGTAGCTCACTCTTTTCTCTCCATCTTTCCATCCACCCACTCAGCTCCTTGGCAAGGCTTTCTTCCAAAGTGTCAAAAGTTTTAAAAGCCTCCTCTGTGGGCAATTGGTTCCATTTCAGACCCCCACACAAGACTTTGACTCTTCTACAAAGCAGTTCCACCTTCAAGGCAGTGAGTCTCTGTTCATCTGTTAGTCCAGAGTTCAATACCAGTTCAAGGACAAAGCCCAGCATACTGGCAGAGGAGGAGGAAGTGGGTATCATATTTCTACTCCTGCCTCTTTGTTCGTCGCCATTTTCCTGAGCTGGAGCACAAATACCGCAACTTTAAATGGAGATATTTTCCTCTAGTTAGCTTCCCAAAAAAAGAGATTGCCAATCTCATGTGTCAATTTTAAATACTTTGTAACCAGTTCTGTAGCAGTAGTCACTCAAATTGGTTAGTTTGAGCTCGAAGGGAGGGAGGCAGGCTGCCTTTCTCCTTCCCCCCGGATCGTTCCGAAAACACGAATTCTAATCAGATTCTTTACTCACGACCACCGGGTTCCTTTAGCTCCATTCTTCAAAGGTAGAACTTAGACGCTCACCGCGGGCTTTGTCGCCGCATTTGCATCCCGGTTGGGGCATGTCCCCGAAGCCCGGCTCCGTTGGCCCTTCACCCCCACTCCCCCTTTACAGGGGGGGCGAGGGAAGGGTTCGGAGCCTCCGCGGGCGCTGCCGGGGAGCCCAGGGTGCGGGACGCTCTTCCCGCACCCCAACCGGAGCCCCGCTTTGCGGTAGCGGGGCTCCTAACCCCCGGGATGGACAGGGCGCTTCGGACCCGAAGCAGCCCTCGACCACCCGGCGATTGCGTCGCCGCCGGAAGTCTGCTACCGCGTATTTCCCCCCATTTCCCCATTACTTTCCTTACTGCAAAAAGCCCAAGGGTGTTTTTTGGTGTCCTCTCGGTATTATTATTATTATTATTATTATTATTATTATTTTATTTTGGAAGCAGATTTGTTGGGCAAGAGCAGCAAATCTGCTCTAATTGCAAAACCTGGATTTATTGCCTCATGCTTGAATCTCACTTGCAAGAGAGCACCAATCTGGCAACAGCCTAATCTCCTTTTAAAGCCAGCTAAGCTCCTGCCCGCTGCCATCACCTGGTGGAAGAGACCTCCACACATTAAGCACGCATTGTGGAAATAGGCCCTTCCTCCTGGAGAATTATAGTTTTCTCCCTCTTTCTCTCATAACACCAGAACTCGACGTGGACATCCAACGAAGCTGAATATTGGAAGATTCAAAACGGAAGAAATAAAGTAGGCTGCTTCTTCACACAGTGCATAGTTAAACTATGGAACTCGCTCCTGCAGGAGGCAGTGGTAGCTTTAAAAGAGGATTAGACAAAGAGAAGGTGATCAGTGGCCAAGATGGCTGTGCTTTGCTTCCAGGCTTGGAGGCAGCAATGCTTCTGAGTATCAGTCGCTGGAAGCCACAGGAAGGGGAGGTTGCAGCTGGAATACTGCAGCAGCCGGAAGCAGCGTCTGGGCAGAAATCGCTGTGAAATGTCTGCGGAAACCTGGACATAGGGCAATCAATGTTGGAAGTCTAGATTTTTGACAAATTTCCTTAGAAATAGCTCAGAAACTTCATTTATTTTTGAGATTTTGCAAAAAAATATTGGCCTGATCCAGCAAGCTGTTGAGAGGTAAACTACAGAGCCCAGAGCGGGGAGGGAATGTGTTTCGAATGTGCTTTTAGGGTATCATGTGTACTCGCAAACTTTTCACTGCCCTTTTTCGGGGTGGTGGGGTTATCATTATTTATTTATTTGTTTATTTATTTATTTTACATACCGCCCTATACCCAGAGGTCTCAGGGCAGTTCACAGAACAAAGGTTGAGTAGAGAAGAGTTGTTACCTCCCGGCAACATAAACCCTGAGCGAACAAGGTGTTATGTACTGAGTTGACTAGGATCCAAACTGCAGCAGTCTGATTGGTCCTAGAACAATAGGATTGAGATTGCAGCAGTCTGACTGGTCCCAGAACAATAGGATTGAGATTGCAGCAGTCTGATTGGTCCCAGAACAATAGGATTGAGATTGCAGCAGTCTGATTGGTCTGCAGGAGCCACCCAATCCAGCTCCAGGTGGAAGTGAATCCGCACTCTGATTGGCATACAGGAGTATCCCGGAATTAGCCAATCACGTGGGGCCCATTGTGTAAATAGTGTATATAAAGCAAACGTTTTGGGGGAACTACATTCCTCACTACTATGAGCTGAATAAAGAGCATGAAAATCACACTGGACTCCGAGTATCTTTCACAAGCATTGAAAGGAACGTGACTGTGTAAACAACTGCTTGCAGCCACCAGTGTTATGTAGCTCATAACATCCTCCACTCCCCTTCAGGCTTGACCCTACCATTCCTCATGTGTCGTCGCCCCCCCCCCCCGCTCTCCTTTCTCTGCCAATGGTGAAAGGTCCTCCTCATTACCACTGTGCATTTTACAAGCACCTTTCTCGTTAGTTGTGCATGCTGAGGCAGCACCCGTTTTGTCTCCCTTCCTTAATTGCTTGGCGTACGTAGACGTACCTACAGTCCTATATTTGGAAAGGTAATTTTCATGTAAATTCCTGCCTCTGGTATATATTGCATTGCGAGATCTAATTAATTAGATTGGGTGCCCTTCCTCGGGAAGATTACTTAAAAATCTGTCTGTTCTATAATTTAAACGTTCGGGGAAATTGCAGAGTTCTGAAGAAAAGGAGGGGGGGGTTGGCAGGGCTGGCTGACAGCCTGACCTTACAGAAGCATAGTAGTAAGTTTCAGGGGGGCTTACGTCCAGGTAGGCGGAGATAAGATTGCACGTTTTGGAAAGGAGATCGGCACTGTTCCTGCCCCCTTCCAAATCTGTTTTCCATGCACAAATCCTCATAAAGGGGTTCCACAGAAAAAAGTCTCTTCCTTCCGTTCCACCTGCAGCCTGGGCCCCTACCTCCATACCTGTGTCTTCAGTGCATCCTTGCTTCTGCACTTTTTGAGGCATAGGGCATCTCATAATGAGGCCTGCAAAGTGTCCTGTCCCCCCTCCTGACAGGTACTTTGAGTTATCCCTGCTCCCCACCGCTGAGGATTCCCCTTGTGGTTTCGTGACACTGGATCCCAATTCGGTCTCTGAGATATTTCCTTCCCAAGATCCCTATCTTTCCATTTATAACATAACAGGTTTTTGTTTTGTTTTGTTTTAAAGGCATCGTAAGTTCTGCATTTGTAAGAAATCAATCTTTTGCTTGGTCAGACCACACCTGGAATACTGTGTCCAGTTCTGGGCGCCACAATTTAAGAAGGGTATTGACAAGCTGGAACATGTGCAGAGGAGGATGATCAAGGGTCTGGAAACCAAGCCTTATGAGGAACAGTTGAAGGAGCTGGGGATGTTTAGCCTGGAATAGAGGAGACTGAGAGGAGATAAGACAGCCATCTTCAAATATCTATAGGGCTGTCTTAAGGAAGATGGACCAAGCTTGCTTTCTCCTGCTCCAGAGGGAAGGACCCCAACCAATGGATTCAAATTACAAGAAAGGAAATTACGAGGAAACATCAGGAAGAACTTCCTGTCAGTAAAAGCTGTTTGATGGTGGAACAGTTTCCCTCGGGAGGTTGTGGACTCTCCTTCCTTGGGGGTTTTCAAGCAGAGGTTGGATGGCCATCTGTCATGGATGCTTTAGTTGAGATTCCTGCATTGCAGGGGGTTGGATTAGATGACCCTTGTGGTACGATCCAACTCTGTGATTCTGATTTCCCCCTTGCAGGCAGGGAATTGGGTAAGGGGATTGCGAAACTTTCTGTGATCCGGGAACTGCATCTCCTCCTGAGCCCAGCTCGGCCCCCGAGACGTGTTTCTTCGCTTCCTTTATCTCCTGCAGAAAGAGAAAAAGCCAACCGTATCGTTAAATGAGGGGGGAAAGGGCTAGCCATATACAATTTTGTCATGCACCTTCGTGGGGACGGCCAGCCGCATATTTCAGCGGGGGAGGGCCCTCGCCTTGCCAGACTTTCTGTGGTGCCTGCGCACTTTCCTCCCCACCCAAAGTGAAGTGGCAAAACAATTTATACTGCAGCAGTGAAGTCTGAAATCCATTATTGCCGGCGCTTATCTTCAAAACAGAAGTCAATTTATCCCAGCTGTTCCCCCACCCCCTCCTCTGCAATAGATCTGGGCTGCATGCTCATCTAGGGCAGGAGAAGCTGTGGGTGCTCTTGCATTTTGCGTGGGACCTCCTCCCCCCCACCCGTGCTTTCCCAGGGGATAGATGTTGGCCCCAAACAAAGGTCACCACCTGTCTCCATTTGAACGAGGGCTGCGCTAGCCGGGAGAGGAACATTGCAGAGTGCCACTGCCGAATCTAAGCCGCCCTCTATAATTCATAAGGAGAAATTACCTATAATCTTTTTATTATTCTCTTGTCATTGAGCCGGGATGGGGATTTAAGGCTATTTTTGTCGTTTTCTCCATTGCTTTGCCTCCGCACACTTGGAAAGCAGGCTGAGCTAGGAGGGAGTCGAGGATGGTTGGGATGCACAGAGGAGCTCCCCACCCCATCCCGCTCCCTGCAAGCTGGAAACTGCTGAACAGGGATATTTCCAGTTCAGCCACCTCAGGGGTGTCCTGGATAATCATGCAGTTTGTAGGATATTAACCGTGGAGGGGTGAAGCAGGGGTCCCGGTTTAGGATGCAGAGGGAGAAAAAGAAGAAGAAGCAAACTCGCCGGAAAGATATCTGAGCAAAGGGCACCCAAGGTGCTCAGCAGCCTTTCACCCGAGGCTGGCCCTTGAGTTTATTCAAGACATAGCTGTCAAATCTCCCTTTTTTGTGGGAAACTCCCTTATTCCAAGCCGTTTCCCGCTGCTATCCCTTATTGTTGATATTCCTTAAATTTCCCTTATTTCCGGGAAGGAGAGTTGGAGTCCGGGGACTCTTTGGGTCCCTGCCTTTCTCAGCCCTGCCTGCCTGCCTGCCTACCTCACAGGACTGTTGTGGGGATTAAATGAGGACTGGGACCAGGGAGCTCCTTGGAGAAAAAGGTGGAATATAAATACCTAATAACAAACAGACAGACAGACAGATATATAAAGAAGAAGATAACATAGATGGATGTTTCTCAGCAACAGGTGCTCAGATTAAGCATTGCTGCCCCTAACTGGAGGCAGAGCAGAGCCAACCTGGCCAGAAGCCATCAGTGGTCCTCTCCTCCTGCATGAATTGGCCTAATCCTTTTCTAAAGCCATCCAAGTTGGTGGCCATCGCTGCTCCCTGTGGCAGGGAGTTCCAGAGGTTAACCGTGTGCTGCGTGAATAAGTGCTTTCTTTTCTCTGCCCTGATTTCTCTTTCCTGGGAGCTCTTTCCTGGTGTAAATTAATTTGTAGCCTGGGGGGGGGGGATTACCGCGGCGTGGACTGTCCCTGAGAACCGTAGACTGTCCCCGGGACAGGTGAGGGTGCTGATCCCTTATTTTCAAATCCGAAACTTGACAGCTATGATTCAAGATTCAGTGGGAAACACACAACCAGGCTGAAGCGACCCCCGTCTCCATGACACCCCCGTGGTGGCTGAGCTAGGAATAAGAACACAAGAACAGAAGCAGAATCCGCCGGATCAGGCCACTGGCCCATTTAGGTCAGCGCAGCAACCAGCCAGGTGTCTCAGTGGGAAATCTGCAAGCAGGGTTCGAGCACAAGAGCCCTCTCCCGTCCAACATCTGGTATTCAGAATCATTACCCTTTCTGACTGTGGAGGCACAACGTAGCCCTCATGGCTAGCAGCCATTGGTAGCCGCCTCCTCCACGAATTTGTCCCATCCTCTTTTAAAGCAATCCGAATTGGTGGCCATCCCTGCCTCCTGAGGGAAGGAGTTCCGCAGTTTAACCGTGTGCTGCGGGAAGAAGGGCTTTCCTTTAACTGCGCCTGAATCTTCTGCCGCTGCTGCTTTATGCCTCTAAATAACTAACTATCAACATTAGCAATGCAGGCCTAATAGCCGCTTTGTTTCATGCAAATAGATGGGCATGCTTTGCTGCCCAATGCTGGCTCAGCAAGGTCCAATGAGGATAGGACTGGCAGCTTTCAACCAGCTCTGGGGGCAGCTGCCTTTCCTGAACCACAGTTTGGAGCATCTCTCTGAACACCAACGTGTCTTCAGGCTTGGCTCCGCCCACTCAAGCTGACCATTGGGCCCTCCTGGAAAGGAAAAGCTGTCAACAGCCTCCTGTTGGGATTTGTGCCTTCCCGGCTTCTGTGTGTGTGTTGGTTCCGCCTCCTGGTTTGCATTTACCGAAAACATTTTTTTCCCTTGCCCTTCAGCCCCCCAAAGGCTCCCAGAGCTGCTTAGAAATGTTAGCTTAAGACAGTCCTTGCCTTCAGGCTTAAAATCTGAAAGGCGTAGCACAAAAGGAAAAGGGACTGGGAGGGAGAAGGAAAAAGGCAAGCTCTGGCAGTAGTGTTTAAACATTGCTGGACTTTTAGCACAGCTAGTGGAGAGGCTCTGCACTCCCATCTCAGTCCATTCTCCTATAGGAAGCTAGTTACAGTATTATCATCTTTTTTTCAATCAGGGAGATGATGGTGGTGGTGTCTCAGCAGCCCTGATCCAAGAGCAGCCGTAGATCAATTGATGAGTACCTGCTTTGCATGTAGAGAGTCTGAGATTCCATCTATTGCCCCTTGAGAGATCTCACGCAGCTAGACCAGGAAAGGCCTCCCTCCGAATCCTCAAAGAGCTGCTGCCAGAAAATCACAGCAGCCTCTCACTTAGTGCTCTCCCAGTGCTCTGGACTCTTAGTATTCAGGGATAGTGCAGGGACCTAAAGTTCAACAGAGCCTGGAGGCCGTCCAGTTGAGGAAGGCTCTGGGCTAGGTGGGCCAAACTCAACAGGAGGAGGCTTCGTACATTCGGCAGCAGATGTGGCGCTCAAATCTCGATCACATGGTGGGTTAAGGGACACAGAAGGACTGGATCCTCCTCACTGCACCCTTCTGAAACAAGGGAGCAATGGGCCGGCAGCCTTCTTGAAGGGGCCGCTTAAATCTTCACCTAGGCAGAAACTCAGGGGGGTGGCTGTTTGTGGTGGGGTGGTGGGGAGAAGCTGCATTGCAGGGGGTTGGACCCAGTGGCGTAGCAAGGGAGGGGCGTAGGGGGCGGGGCGCCCCAGGTTCCAGGGGAGGGGGGTGACACTCCCCGTCCCCTCCCGCCACTCCCCACCACCCGGCCCACAAGCCACCGCCTGCCCGGCAGCCCACACAGTCACCGTGGCACCAGATGGGCTGCGCATGCACAGCCTGCCGCAACACCCCACCCCCAGGGGGGTGCCTCCGTACCGCCACCCCGGGTGGCGCGGAGGCTTTCTCCACCACTGGTTGGACCAGATGACCCTTAGGGGTCCCTTCCGACTCTACAGTTCTGGGCATCTATGATGCTCATGCCTCTTTCCTTGCAGAGCAGACGTTTGCAACATGGCTTGCAGACCCACTGCTCATTCTAACCCAGCCTTCCTCTACCTCTGTCCGGCAACATCTGGAGGGCTGCCCAGATGCCTTCCAGATGTTTCTCACCAGCCCCTGACTCAGTGCCAACTGCTCCGCCGTGCCAAGACTCTTCTTTTCCACCCACCACCGCAGTGTGATACTCGACCTTTTGCAAGATAGCTGAAGAAAGAGACAGGGATGAGAGTTCAGAGGTCTGGAATTGCCATGGCAATGTGTCCTAGATTTCCCAGGAAGCCTGCAGTGCAAAAGGACAAACCATCCCTTTTGTGGGGGGGGGGGCTGCGTCGTCCCCTGGCAAGAGGTAGCAAAAAAATCACAGCACGTCCTCTCGCCCTCCAGACACCCCCCAACACACACACACACACACACACACACACACAGCTGTCAACTTTCCCCCCTTTTAAAGGAAAATTCCCTTATTCCGAATAGGATTCCTCGCAAGAAAAGGGAAAAGTTTATAGCTACGCACACACGTTGCATTTAAGTGATGGCGAAGCAGACCCACAAACACACAACTGCTTGGTTGCTCTAGGAGACAGATTGTGGCACTTGAAAAGACTGGTTCTTGGGCAAGAAATGCATGATTTACCACCATCGGAGGCAGCAATGCTTCTGCATACCAGTTGCTGGAAACCACAAGAAGGGAGTATTGCTCTTGCACTCTGGTCCTGCTTGTGCTCTTCCCATTGGGGCATCTGGTTGGCCACTGTCAAAACAGGATGCTGGGCTAGATAGGGTCCCTTTGCCCTGATCCACCAGGGCTGTTCTTACATTCTGATGCCCAGGGAGCCTTCCAGTGTGGCTGATGTTTGCCCCTTGCTTTCCTGGATGGAAGATGGACAGAGGGACAGGGCAGTCATTCTCCTCTGTACAGTAAACTCTACATACATCCATTGCCCCGCCCACTTTTGCTTCCGGCCCCGCCCATCACTGCCACATGGCCCTCAGGAGGTGGCCTGGGAGACTGATGAAGCCCTCGGGCTGAGCTGGAAATGGTTCTCCACACCTGCCCTTGGTGATCCATGCAAGTAGTGTTTCTATGCACAATACCTTTGGGATTCCTTGACTTTCCCTGTCACAGCTGACTGTAAACAGGATATTGCCTCCTGCCTCATACTTCCTGCCGCCCCCAAATGGACAATCTTGCCTTCGTTATAAAGATAATTTCTGTGAATGAAACTGCCAATAAGAAACGAGTCCCTTGGGTGGATATAAAGTGTTTATGCAAAATGTTAAAGAGAAAGAGGGAGGGGAGGAGGGAGAGAGAGAGAGAGAGAAGGAGTCTTGAACATAAAAGCTTGCAAGCCAGCCCGTTCTAACTCTCAGGTTGCAATCTAACAGAGAATCAGGTGCTATAATAATGATATATTATTATTATTATTATTATTATTATTATTATTATTATTATTATTATTATTATTATTTGTTGTTGTTGTTGTTGTTGTTGTTTTATTATTAATTTTATTATTTGTACCCATCTGACTGGGTTGCCCCAGCCTCTCTGGGCAGCTTCCAACATATATAAAAACATAGTAAAGCATTAAACATTAAAAGATTCCCTATGCAGGGCTGCCTTCAGGTCTCTTCTAAAGGTTGTAGCCTATAGTTACTTTTCTCCTTGACATCTAATCCTTCTACCTCCAGGAACCAAAAGGGGGATAGCAGCATGGGAGGGTTAGCTGGTTATTTCTCTAGGGTGCTATTTCCTGAAACAGGGGACAACATGGGATGGAGGGATATGGTTGTAAACATCAGCCCAGGGAGCAACATGGTAGCTGGCTGAAGATCTTTGGGTGCCCTGAGCAAAGGTGGAGAGGATGCACCCCCAGGTCTGTGTACAGAAGCCCAACAAGCTGGCAGCTGAAGCCTACATCAGCAATGGGGTATTTTTTTGCTTTTTACAACAACAACAACAACAACAACTTATTATTTATACCCTGCCCATCTGGCTGGGCTCCACCCTCTTTAAATTTTTTAATTTCCCCTCTTTTTATTTTTATTTTTAAAAAACCTTCATTAACATTATTAACAACCCAAAAGCGCAGTAGCAGGCTATTACATAATACAATATACAAAATCAACAAACAATAAATGGATTCTGTTAGGAGATACTGCTTCCAAAAATGTGTACATTAGTCAAAATGGCCTGCAAAAATATATTTACAAGGAGGAATCCGCAGTGAAACATCGCTGAATTTTCATTTTCAGGAGGATTTTTAAAAAGGAAACATTGCAGACTGGTGCAGAAGTGTGGAGGAGTGAATTTTAGATGGTAAAGCAACGAGAAATGGAGAAAACCAAAATGGATAGGTCCTTCCATCCCTACTCGCAGCCTGGGTTTGTTTGTTTGTTTGGTCAACAGAGATGAAGGCCGCCATAGGGTTGCAAAGGGGAAGACTGAGAGATCATCTCATAGAATCACAGAATTGTAGAGTTGGAAGGGATCTCCAAGGGGCATCTAGCCAAACCTCTGGGAGCAATGAAATGGCTGGCACAGTTCCCAGATGCCTTTGGCGACTGACTGGTGCAGTGAGAGAAAAGGATGGCAAAAAGGTCAGGCTTTAAATTTTTTGTGAAACTTTGACATCATACGGCTTATTGCTTTGAGCACTTGACGTAGTATGTAAAGGAGCAGACTTCTATCTTAGACCTATTCATATACTTTTATAAAACATAGAAACCACTAAAAACAGAACAAAGTAATCATTACAACGACTGACCAATCGAAAGGCTTGAAAGAACAGGAGAGTTCTGTCTGCATAGACAAGTCTTCAAGAGATGCCTGGAAGTCTGTGAGGGAGGATGAACACGGCATCTCTGCCGGAAGAGTTTCCCATGGCATGGGACCAGTGACCACCGATGCCCAGCTTCCAGCATACCCTCCAACATGTTGCCACAGAAAAACGGGTCTTCCAGGACACACTCCTGTATGAATTGTGTGACCTGCATGAGATCGCAGTGCCCCAAACCTCACTTTCTTGGGTGCCACAATCTCACATGAAATTGCACCCTGAACATTTTTGGGGGCTGTGGCACCCCAAAACAAGATGTCCCAATTTAATCAGAGCAGCTGAGGCCAGTTGACACCAGTCAGGCGTCTGTAACACTGAGTGGGCAACTAATAGGGCTCTTCTGGCCAATCTCATAGCACAGGGAATATTGTGCTGAGGGTGTATTTTGGTGATTTACTTAAAAACATGCACTGCAAATGCCCACACTGATTTTGGAGTCCAGCTTTTGTGGGTGCAGATATTCTTTCTTTCTTTCTTTCTTTCTTTCTTTCTTTCTTTCTTTCTTTCTTTCTTTCTTTCTTTCTTTCCAAGGGGGTTGCACACAGCCGTTATGGCCCCTCCTGTATTAAGTCCATCCGTACGGATGCCCCTTCCTCTTCTGGAGCAGAGGGGCTTGGGCTGGAATACTCCAGGGCTCCAACGGAAAAACATTTTTGCTCTTCCTTTTTAATGTTTTCCCTGCATGCTGCTGCTGATTTTATAACCTTGCTCACTGCATAGGAAATGAGGCTGTTGCTTTATTGCTGGAGTCCGAAGGACTCCTCATTTTCTATCGGCAGGGGAAAAAACCAACAACTCGCAGATCTTCAGAAAGGGAAGTTTCAGACGCAAACGCTTTGTCTCCCTCCCATTCCATCTCATTCTCCCGGCCCTGCTTTGGCTATTGCATCGTTCAGGAGAGCAACATTTCCTCAGGGGAAACCTTCTGGGGGCCACATGCCAGGAATGTGCGTGCACGTTAGGGCCGGAGGTAAATGGCAAAGCAATGGGCGGGGCCAGAGGCCAAATTGGGAAGGTCAATGGCTGGAACTCTGACTTTTGTACAGTGGGCTGCATTCCAGCCCCACACTGAGGTTTCTAAACAAACCCACCCACCCCAACTCCTTACTTATTGTCAGGAGCAAGCCAGAAATAAATCACACAGACTAGGTGAAGAAACAGGATCTGCACAGGAGCTCCAGGCCTCATGAGCACAGCAACTCTTCTCCGGTAGGTCTTGCCTCTATGAGGCGGTCGTGGAGACTGAAGTTCCCAGCCTTCCCACAGCTGCTTAAGTCTCCTTCTCTGCCAGGTCTTTCCCAAGCAATCTGAGACTGTGCCAGCGTTCCCTTTTCTTGCTGTTCCCACTTCATGCCTCTGCTGGTTCTGGCGGACCACAGGGAGGGGGAAACGTGCTTCTTCATCAGCCTAACTCGTCTCTTCCTCTTGGTCCCCCTCATCTCCAGCCTCCGCTTCTGCCTCTGATTCTGGACTTGTCTCTCCCACAGACTCTCCCCTCTCAATAAACCCTGTTACCTCTTCGACTCACAACTTCCAACACCTCTTCCTCACAGTCTTCTCCCTCTTCTCTCTCTGACCACTCATTGTTGTCCCATCACCAGTCCCTGGGCTCTGAGCCTTCTTCCCTTGGGGCTGCCCCAGCTGGTTCCTCCCACCATTCCTCTGCGCCCAAGCAGCCCATGACACCCAGGCAAGCAAGCAAGTGCAAGGACATGTTCCAGCCAGGCATTTGAGGGAAGGTTGGAGTAGGATTGGTGTGAGGTGTGGCCTAGGAAGAGGGTCTATGGCGTGGGGAGAGTCCTGAGGTCCTGATACAGAGGTCTGGCAGGCCAAATTTGCCCCCAATGCCTGAGAGTCTCCACTCCTAGTGTAGCCCCTCACCTGAGAGTTCAGCAGCGCTTTCTGATAACCCTCCCATATTCACCTGTACTTTACCAGCAGCTAGAAAAGCGTGATAAAGATCCTATGAGATCATTCTGGGACCCATCAGGCCTTGTGACACTGTGCCATTAAATGACATCAGGAGTCATACACATGTCTTTTTAAAAAGAAAAAGAAAAGAAAGGCCCTAATATGTGAAAATCACCGCTTTATTTTTAACCGAGGCAGGAGCTCTAAGAATAACTCTGAAAGCCAGGCTTAAATGTGAGAAAAGATTCCATTGCTCAGTATAGATGACACACAATTAAAAATAACATTGGGGGGGAATGCAAAAGAAGAAAATAAATCCATGAGCATGAGGTAGGAAGGTCCATTTGTTCAGACCGATTTATTGTGGGAGATTCCTGAGAGGCTTAGCAAATTTTGGAAGAGAAAAAGAGATTATATTTTATGGGAAAGGATTCAATAACCATTTTTTCCCCATAAAGCCAGTGATGGAAGATTGTCTTTGCTCCGCATAAACGTAACAGGAAATCAATAGTATCTTTTATGTGGGAAGAGACATCATCTCCGCGGACTTCTAAGACCAGCAGATATGACCAAATCATGACTTCACAAAAATTTAGCACTCGGCGTTCTTATCAGAGTGGGCAGGAGAGAATTCGTGACTTGCAAGTGCTTTTGGAGGTTCCCCCACCCCAATAAAATGCAGAAATGCCAGGCCTTCGTTGAGCATAAGAACATATGAATAGGGTGCAGGATGAGGCCAGTGGTCCCATCTAGTTCCCGTTTCACAGTGCTTGACACTGGGTTTGCACTTTTGCGTGCAAACAGAAATTGTGCGGCTGTGCCGTGCTCCTGTCTTGAAACGCGATGACAGCATCTCTTAGTTGAGAGTAAGGGAAAGCTCTTTGTTCAGGCTGATAACGGTCCAGGTTCAACAGGAAGTGCAGGATCCAGAAGCAGTGGCATGCGGTCAGTGGACTAGGCTAAGCTAGTCCCCTAAATGCTCCCAGTAAAGTACAATATTATAGCCTGGTGCCTCATTCCCAAAGCCCAGGAAACTTCTGCCCAGCTCTGAGAGGGAGGCACGATGCTCACGAGTGTGATGCTGGGACATCGTGAGGTCCCGCACGCGACATCAGCCCGTCCAATCACCCTCACAAGCTGGCCCTAACTGTTCCCCTCCGAAAAGTTTTTACCGCACGCCACTGCCGAGGCACGAAGGCAAGAGAAGAGTTGCAGGTCTGAACTGAACGGAGATACACACAAACCTCTCTCTTTGCCCAAGTGCATCTTTCTCCACCACACCCAAATATCCTTCACGAGGAGAATCGAGTGCCCACCATCAGCTGCACATGGCCAGTGGGCAACAAACAAACAAACAAACAAACAAACAAACAAACAAACAGGAGAGCGGGGAAGCCGTTTGTGCTGCTTCTCTTCTGGGGTTGCCACAAATAAAGGACAGGTCAGGGTGAGGATTGGGGGGGCACGCACACTCTCATGACACCGAATCCTCCCCCCTTTTTGGAGGGGTGTTCCCCTGCAAGAGGGAAGGAAGGAGGGCACAAAGGAGAAAGAGGAAGTCTCTCCCCCCTTCTCTCTATTGCTGCTCGCGCCCGGCTAGGCTTCTTGTCAGCCACACAACCCCCATTTTGTGCTGGATGAGTTTGAATATAGGGGGGAAAGGCATCCTATTTGTAGTCCAAATGGGACAAGGGACACTTTTGTCCAAAAAGAGGGTGATCCTGTTTTTCTAGGGACAGGTGACAACCGGGTTCTCCCCCCACAAAAAAAATGATTCCAAAGCAATCAGAATGTGAGGAGGCCAAGCTCCTAGAGTTCTATCAGCTGCTCTGCAACCTTCTGCTTTTTTTGGAGGGAAGGGGGGAGTTAAACTATCAAGGATCACCAACCTGGTGCTCATGGGCACCATGGTGCCTGGGGGTGCCAGGGAAGGCCTTTGCAGGTGCCGTGGCTCCTATGGGTGCTCAGCTGGCTATCCCCATTGTAGGGAGTAAGAACCAACTGAGAATTCACGAGGGGGATCAGATCTAGAGTGTGTCAGTGGGGTCCAGTCCCTGAAGGAGCTGACCGGCTGGTTGAAAAGTCTTTGCTGTACTTGGCAGTCTTTGATGTCTGAGGAAATTAGCATCCTGTTGGAGTGTCAGGCTTCAGGGACTCAGCTTCCTCCCCCCTTTGGCAGTATATAAGCAGATCAAAGAGAAAGGAGTCTCTTACCAGTTAGAAACGTTAATTATCACAGCGAGAGAACAAATAATCCATTTCCTAGGAATGAAGGTGCTCCCAATTAAGGGTTCCACCCACTTCCTCCCTAGTCACCCACATCTTCTAACCTGATCTCTCAACCACTGTGCTTTCTATGCTGCCACCTTATCTGCCCTTCTTGACCTTGAGCTGAGTGGATGAACACTTTCCAGTGACAGTGAGTCTGTTAACTCTCTCTCTCCCCCAGTTCTCCTCCTCCTAGCTGTTCCCCATCCAGTATGTCCCAGCTTCTGCCTTCTGAACTATGTCCCTCTGCAAACCACTGTTCCAAACCTATACTGTCCTCCTGCTCCTGGGAAGATTCAGGATCCTGATCGGTTGGAGGGGGAGGCTCCCACCGTTCCTCCTCAGTGCAGCCCTCCTCAGCACAGTCCCTGACATGGAGACGGGGCGGGAGGATCCCCCCCCCAAAGGTCCTGAAAGTTATCCCCCTGTGGCGGGAGGCCACCTGAGCCTCATCCTCTTTAGAGACCCCACCCTCATCAGAGACCTTTCCTGTGTCCTGCCTTGCTTCATGCCTGGCTTGCCTCCAAACCTTCAGCTGACATGCCCTTCTTCCTCTGAGAGGCCATGACTCCAAGGTGGGAGATGGGGACATCTCCCCAGTGCACCAGGCACCTCCCCTTCCCATGCCATCCCAGAGAGCCTGGGGCAGGAGGCTATGAAACAAGGGCCTGAGAGCAGTAAAGACAGCAGCCCACAGTGCAGAAAAGTCAGGCACTTTCCCCGCAAATGCCACAGCACCAATTATTCCTGCCAGGGGACCCGTAGCCTCTTCAGCGTTTGTTAATCATGGTTGCCGGTGTAGATCTTGCTTTTAATGGGAGTGCAGACATGAGCTTTGGGGATGGCGGAGGGAGGGGGGAAACCCTTCCTTCAGTGTCGGGATAATGGCCCCACGATTCGAGTTCCGTAAACAGAGGGTTGTGGTTGCCTTGCGCTTTCCTGACGAAGAGCACACTCTGGGATTAATTAAACTCTCTGCTTTCTGCTCGCCAGCGTAACCTTTCCCTTTATGCATTTTAGTGGGTGTACGGTGGAAAAAAGTCAAGTCTATTATCCGCATGGCTCCGAGGAAGAGAGTTATGCACATCTTTGGAGTGAACGAGGCGTTTAATGTTGCACAGGTGCCGTCGCTCCAGACGCGGCTCTCAAACATGTGCCGCTTATAGAATCAAGTTGCAAGCCGGTCCCAAGCAGACCCTGGCCTGCTCCTTTTTGGGGGTATGGAGCAGGGTGTCTGGAAACACCCTAAGAGCCTCCTGGGACAGGCTGGAGGAGCCCTGTATCCCACAAGATGTTGCCCAGCTCTGCCCTGCCCTGAGAACAAAGTCCCAAACTTTTCGCCTACCCTCAGGGCCAGATTAAGACCTTTAGATGTCCTAAGGGCTGAAAATATTATGAGACGCCCGTCCCATACGTGATTCAAAACGAAAGCAACATTAAACCATCAAATTATTATTATTATTATTATTAACTTACATGCTTGCTGGAACTAAGATTCTACATTTCCTGATTGCAAAATTCTGGATAGGTTGATTGATTTTTTAAAAAAATAAAAGAATCAAATGTCGAATTCATTCAAAAAACAGAACCCAACTCCCTCTTTTGTATGTTTGTTGTGGAGGAGGGTCCCTGCTTTGCTGGTGCCCTAAACACTTAGTCTGGCTATTGCGTGGTCCAACACCATCCATCCTCACTGTGAAGTGGCAATGGCAGTGGGATTATGCCTCCTGGAACAAAGGCTAGTAGGGAAGGCCCTGTCTCACTGGGGTGACAGTGGAGGACGTACCTGAGGGAACAAGGCCTTCTTAGAGGTGGCACCAAAGCTATTGATCTCATGGATCTCTGAATTTTACATTTTGTCGCTTTGCTGTTCCTGTTGGTTAATTCCTGCTGCTGCTGCTGCTGCTGCTGCTGCTGCTGCTGCTGCTGCTGCTGCTGCTGCTGCACCTGAGTAGTTATCCACTTCCTGTTGTCCTCTGCTGTTTAATTTTATTGCTTTTTAATTTTCATTTCTGCTTGTCGTCCTGGCGGTGATGGGAGTTGTCGCTCCAGACATCAGGAGGGTGCCAGTTTGGCCAGTGCTGACCTAATTATTATGGCAACATTTTGGGTGGCCCTTTTGCCCCTGCTATTTAGTGGTTATGTATCGCTTTTCAAATAATCATGTCTAAAGATGCTACAAAATTAGCTTCCAGGGGAGCCTGTGGCTGCACATGTGTGTTGCTCCAGCTCCCATCAACCTGCACCAGCATGGTCAGCGATGGTAGTCCAACAGCATCTTCAGGGCTGTAGGGTTCATATTTCTGCTTTCAACCCTTTAATTGTTTTAGCGAAAGGAGGAGGGAGAAATGAACTCCTTAATTCTGGGAGGTGATGGGTGGTTATTACAATTCATCAATCAACAGCATATTTTCCTTCTGTACGGGGGGGGGGGGGCATGGCAGGAGACGGAGACCTGCCACAGTTTTTTTGGTTTGCCAAGTAATTGTAGAAGAAGAGAAAAAGAATCAAAGCAGCTTTGGTTTTTGTTACTTTTCTCTCACTGGAGAAGGGATCCAGAAAAAGCTCCCCCTGCCTACTTTTAGGAGGAGGATATTTTCTAAAGGATCCCATTTGCTTTCTCCCCATCAATATTTGATCGGGATATATTTCTTCCGAATTTGGAACGTTGAACTCTGAGAGGGGGCCATGCTGTAATGGAAATATTTTTCCAGAGGGAAGAACCTGAGAGGCAGACGGTGAGGCCCGGACCCTGAAGAGAGACGCAGAGAGGAACCTGGAAATGTCAGTGACGCCTCTGGGCGGCTGAAGGGAAAGATCAAGGAGGAACGATGGAGGGCCTCTCTCCTCCTCTCCTGCCCACACCAAGGGTGTGTGAAACTATTTCTTGCCTCTCCAACAACCCAGTCTGCCTGAGGTAAATCTTCTGTCTGCTTCCTAGATGTTCCCATTCCTTATAGTTCACCTTATATCACAATAGGTTTTTTAAAAAACTTATTTATCTTTAACCATCAGCTATCCCCTTGCCAATTCTTTCCTTATTTTTTAAAATAAGTTTATTTATAATTTTTCTTTATAACAAATAAACATTCCAACAATGAAAAAGGGATTTAAACAATTCTCACATATCAAACCTCGACATCCCTCCCCCTCTTTCAGCGGTTCCATGAATTTACCCTCTTTTTCTTCTTCTTCTGCATATCCCAATTAACTCTATTTATTCTTTTCCTCATCTATTTCATATATGTTTTAGAAACTGCAGGTTTTTACAATAACCCTGCTAATGTCTTAATTTGTTTACAAATTGTTTGTAAATATTCAATACACAATTCCCATTCCTTAATAAAAAGTTTGTTGTCTTGATTCCTTATTCTTCTGGTAAGCTTTGCCATTTCTGCGTAGTCCAATCATTTCTGTAGCCGTTCCTCTTTTGTCTGGACCCCCCCTTGCCAATTTTTTGCATGTACAATGTTTTAACATTTGCAATACCTACAAGCAGTGCTATTTTTCTAGAAAAAGAGGTGCCAGAACTCAGCATGGACACCTCCCTTGTTACCTTAGTATGGAAATGGTGCCCACCTGAGAGGTGCCAGAACTGAGTTCTGGCTGGAAAAAAAGCCCTGTCTACAAATGAGGTTACTCCACAAAATTATCAGCCTCCATAAACTAATGCGAACCAGGCAGGGTGGGGGGATGACGTGCAAGAGGAGATGAAAGGCAGAAATACTCAGCTCCTACCTGGCCTTAGTCTCTTGCATCAGGGAAATTGTGTTTTTCCTGGGAAAAATAGAACAATTGATATGAGAGACTAGCAGGCCAGGATAGGTCTCTCTGGCTTTCGCATGTTGCTTCAGAGCTGCTGTCTGCAGGAAAGGGTGAGATGCTGAAAGACCAAAGGTGGGCAAACGCTGCGCCTGTCTTCAAAAGGAGGCAGGGGAAGCAGATCTGGGAAACTTTAAACCAGGCAACTTGACAACTGGGCAAAATTATTGAGCAGATTATGAAGTGCTCCGTCCGTGGGCCTCTAGAGAAGAATGCTTACTAGGAGTAGCCAGCCTGGACATATCAAATGTAGGTTATGCCAGACAATTCTTGTCCTGTTTTTTTTTTTTGGACAGACTTGTTCGTCTGATGGATCATGGGAATGCTGCAGACATCGTGCATCTTGATTTCAGCGAAGCATTTTGTGAGCTGCCCTATTATGTCGTTGACAAGAAGACAAAATGCGGGCTGAACGGAGCAACTGCTTGGTGGATCCGCAGTCGGCTGAAGAACTGTTTCCAGCAAATGATCATGAATGGCTCTGCATCAGCCTTGATGGAGGTCTTGAAGGGAGGGCCATAGGGATCCATCATAAGCCCTGCGCTGTTCAACATTTTATAAATGTGGGGTGCTTATCCAATTTGCAGGTGATGTGAAACTGGGGCTGATGAACGCCACACTAGACAGACTCAGGATTCAAGATTATCTTGACAGGCTGGAGAGCTGGGCCGAAACCTACAAGATGAAATTCAGCAGAGATAAATGCAGTGCAATTTTTTTCCCCCTGGAAAAAGCGGTGCTGGAGCTCACCATGAACATCTCCCTCACTCTTTTACAGTGGCAATGGCACCCACCCGAGCTGAACTCTGGTGAGCTCCGGCTGAAAAGAAATCCCGGATAAATGTAAAGTGTGTTTTTTAAAAAAATTTATATAAAACAAACAAACGAAGGCATGATGAACATCGGATGGGGTTCAGTAGTACCTGTGAGTAGGGTCTTAGGCCGCTTGAGCAGGAACAGAGATCACAAGAAGTGACTGCTCTCTTCTGCACCGGTCAGCAGGGTGCCCTTAGAGTCCTGTGTCCAGTTCTGCGTGCCACATTTCAAGAAGGACATTGACAAATCGGACTGCATCCAGGGAAGGGTGACAAGGATGGACTGGGGTCTAGGAACCAAATTAGAATACGAGAAACGGTTGAAAGCGTTGGGAGAAGAGACAATTAAGGGGAGACATGATAGCAGCCTTCAAATATGTGTTACACGGGAGATGGAGATGATATTCTCTCTGCTCCAGAGGGCAGGAGGACTAGAATGGATGTTCGAGAACTGCAGGGAAGCAGATTTCAGCTAAGCAACAGAATCTTATCGGTAATAAGGCAAGAGCTAATCAGCAGTGGGACAATCTGCCTGCTCTCCCTCGCTAGGGGTATTGAGTAAAAGCCTAAGAACATAAGATTCTGCAGGATCAGGCCGATGGCATCTTGTTCTCACAGTGGCCAACCAGATGCCTGCGGGAAGCCTGTAAAGAGGACCCAAACACAACAGTACTCTCCCCTCCAGTGACTTCCAGCAACTGGTATTCAGAAGTATTTATTGCATCCCACAGGCATCCTGACTACTGGCTGTTGGTAGCCACCTCCTCCATGAATCTTTCCAATTCTCTTTCAAAGCCATCCGAGTTGGTGGTCATCAACTCACTGCAGATGTAAATTCCATAGTTTATGCGCTGCATGGACTTTCTTTTATGTGCCACTCTATTCCGCCTTGGTCAGACCACACCTGGAATACTGTGTCCAATTCTGGGCAACACAATTTAAGAAGGACGTTGACAAGCTGGAACGTGTGCAGAGGAGGGCAATCAAGATGATTAGGGGTCTGGCCTTATGAGGAGCGCTTGAAGAAGCTGGGTATGTTTAGCTTGGAAAAAGAGGAGACGGAGAAGAGGTATAATAGCCATCTTCAAATACCTTAAGGGCTGTCACATGGAAGAGGCAACAAGGTTGTTTTCTCCTGCTCTGGAAGGTAGGACTCGAATCAATGGCTTCAAGTTACAAGAAAGGAGATTCCGGAAAAACCTTCTGACAGTAAGAGCTGTTCGACAGTGGAACAGTCTCTCTCGGGAGGTTGTGGACTTTCTTTCCTTGGAGGTTTTTAAGAAGAGGTTGGATGCCCATCTGTCATGGATGCTTTAGCTGAGATACCTGCATTGCAGGGGGTTGGACTAGATGACCCTTGGGGGTCCCTTCCAACTCTACCCTTCTATGATCTGTCCTGAATCTCCCAAAATTCAAGATCATTGGATGTGCATGAGTTGTAGTGCAGCAAAAGAGGAGAGGGAAGCTTTTTATATCCACTTTATGGTATGCTGCATTGCGGACTCTACTTTGAGCAGGGGTTGGTCGTGATGATCTCCAGGTGTCTCTTCCAGTTCTGTGACATGATTCCGTGCCCTGCTCCGCCAGCTGCCTGCTGGGCTCCTCAGCTTTGCCCAGTTTCTTTTTCTGCGTTACTGTTTCTGCCTGCCAGGCTCCGGGCAGTTGAGTAATGGTCCCCCATGTAATGTGGGCAAGCGGAAGCTGTAAAAATGGGTGTTGGAGTATTACCTGTCATCAGAGCCCATCGCATCTTGCAGCCTCTCCTAATGGGCTGACATATATCTTAAATAAGAGATGCAGGAGAGTGCCGAGAGCCGCAGAGCTCACCATCGCAGAGCCTCGGTCTCTTGGCACGGCTGATGCATAAACAAGGCCCCCTCCACTAAACAGTCTGTATTTTCAAGGTCTTTTAGCAACGTGGGGAAGAAATCTCCCCCCCCCCATCCACCCATCACTCTCGTTTCTCCTATCTAAGCAGATGAATTGCACCAAGTACTTAGACTGTGAACCTCTGCATGGAACAACGGAGGGACTTTGGAAAGGAACCTGCTCACATTTCTGCTCAAAATGTGGGGCTCCTTTTAAATGTTTCCTCGTCCCTGCCCCCCCCCCCCGCTCTTCAGTTCCATTTCAGATTTTCTCCTTTTGTTTATTTGCTGCATATATAGACCATCTTTCTGCTAAGGCACCTGGTGTGGTTCTTTTTTCTTTTTTGCAGTGCCAAAGACTAGATAGATAGATAGATAGATAGATAGATAGATAGATAGATAGATAGATATAGATATAGATAGATAGACAGACAGATTCAAACAGCCACACAGTAAAAGGAATGTATTCTTTCTGCATATGCTGTCTACGTTGCAGATTTGTGAACGGGAAAATTAAAAAAAAGTTGTGTATAAATCTGTCAATAAAAAGGAAACTAATTAGGAGCCAGTTGTGTAGTGGTTGGGGGGGTGGCTGAACTTTGGGGTTCTTGGAGAAGACCCCCCCAATTCTCCAGGCATTACACTCAGATCATCAAGAGATGCCTGGGGTCTCAACTTGGGTTTGGCTGCTTTCCCAGAGGGCCGACTCAGGACACTTTGCCCCCTTCCATACAGAAGCTGGCTGGGCTGGTAGCTGACTCTCACATCAACATTGGCACGTGGGCTAGAATTTCAGAAGGCAGAAGTTTTTCATGCTTCTCTTGACTAGAAAGTCAGCACCGCTTCCGCTCTTGATGGAGACTCAACTCTGGTGCTAGCTAGGTAACTGAGAAACTTCCTTTGCCAAGGCTGTAACCCTCAATCAGCCACTAGGGTGAAAGTCCTGTGGTTCTTAAAAGGAACTCCCCCCCCCCAACTTCCTTCTGCAGAATCCCAACTGTTTCCTTCAGCCCCTTCACCTGCACAAGAACATTCCAATTTGTGGTGCAACTTATCCCACCAGGGTGGCCTATCAGGGCTGGTCAGCTTGCAAAGGAACAACAACACAACATCCATTTCTTTGATTTTTACTCTGCCGCTTGGTTGAAGCCCCCGAAGGGGCTCACAATCAAATAATCAATTATGGAAATCACTCCCACAGGAGGCAGTGATGGCCACCAACCCAGATGACTTTAAAAGAGGGAGGGGAGGAGAGGGGAGGAGAGGGCTGTCAATGGCTACTAGCCATGACAGCTATGCTCTGCCTCCACATTTGGAGGTGGCAATGCTTCTGAATGCCAACTGCTGGAAACCACAGCAGGAGAGAGCAAGTATTGCTCTTGAACGTTGGTCCTGCTTGTGGGCTTCCCATGGGGGCATCAGGTTGGCCACTGCGAGAACAGGATGCTGGACTAGATGAGCCATTGGCCTGATCCAGCAGGGCTTTTCTTGTGTTCTTATGTCCATCAAACAAAACACCCCATGGAATAAAAAGACATGTTCCCAACCAGCTTTTCATAGTTACAACACACCCCTGTAAGGCAGGAATCCAGAAACCAAGCTCCTATAACCTTGATCCAAAATTCCCCAATAAAAACTCAATCGGGGAGCTTGTAGATCTTCTCTGCTTTACTTTAGCATTGCAGGGGCTCGGACTGGATGGCCCTTGGGGTCCCTTCCAACTCTACAATTCTATACTAAGGAATGTGGGTGGCACTGTGGTCTAAACCACCAAGCTTATTGGGCTTGCCCATTATAAGATTGGCGGTTGAAATCCGTGCGACAGGGTGAACTCCCGTTGTTTTGTCCCAGCTCCTGCCAACTTACCAGTTTGAAAGCATAGATAAATATGTACCACTGCGGCGGGAAGGTAAATGGCATTTTCATGGGCTCTAGCAGTTGTGATGGTGCTCTGTGCGCCAGAAGCAGCTTAGTCATGCTGACCACATGACCCGGAAAGATTTCTGTGGACAAGTTCTGCCTCCCTTGGCGGAGATGAGCCCTGCACCCCATACTGTAGTAGAATTTGACTGGACCTAACTGTCCAGGGGTCCTTTACCTTTCCCGATTCTATGATCCAGGAGCTCCAGAACTCTGAAGAGAACACAGTGTTAGGAGTGAGTGCAGGATGGGTGGGCGGGTGGCGCTGTGGTCTAAACTACTGAGCCTCTTCGGCTTGCAGATCAGAAGGTCGGTGGTTCGAATCCCTGCAACCGAGTGAGCTCCTGTTGCTCTGTCCTAGCTCCTGTCAACCTAGCAGTTCAAAAGCACGCCAGTGCAAGTAGATTACCTTCCCGCCGCAGCAGTGCCTAGTTAACAGCGTTTCCGTGCGCTCTGGCTTCCATCACAGTGTTTCCGTTGTGCCAGAAGCAGTTTAGTTATGCTGGCCACATGACCTGGAAAGCTGTCTGTGGACAAACGCCGGCTCCCTCGGCCTGAAAGCAAGATGAGCGCCACAACCCCATAGTCGCCTTTGACTGGACTAAAGCGTCCGGGGGTCCTTTACCTTTACCTTTACCAAGATGACCTGGTAAGTTCTTGACCTGGTCTCAGTTGCTTCCTGTTTCCAGGACTTTTTTGCCAGCTGCCTAGGAAATAACACAGGTTTGCCTTGGATGACTCACAGCATACATCAGCCTTCTCCAACCGGGTGCCCTCCAGATGTTCTGGACTACAATTGCCACTGGCCCCTGGCCAAAACTGCTGTCAAATGATCTAGCGGGCACCAAGTTGCGAAAGTCTAGCTTCCAGGGAATGGTCAAGAACTACTGGGTGGAAGGCTGGTGGGGAAGGTTAGATGCTGGCAAGGAGCAAAGAGAGTGAGGAATCCAAGGTGCTGGGTTTACTGAAATGTCAGCTGTGTCGGAGAGTACATGCCGCGTACAAAGAAAGATCACAGGGAAGGAGATTCTTCCAAGGTATTGCCTCTTCCTGTCCGCAGCTAATAGTTGACCAATCCACCTGCCCCATGCAGCCCCCCCTCCATGTCTTTGCAAACAATCCCCACATCTGCCGCTCTGACAAGGTTTTCTACCCTTGCTCTGTCCCAGGCTGCGATATTTAATATTTAACCATCTTTATTCAGTAAATAATTGATGCGCTTGTCTCAGCAACCTCAGATCAGCAGCCGGCTTTATTGTTGACAACAGGGAAATGTTCTCCTGCTGTCCTTAACTGTTTGTTACATGTGAACTTTGGGTCTCTGGATATATGAGAGCATCTCTTCCTGGTCCCAAGGCCACACACCTGGCTGCCCCAGCTCTGGGAGACGTGGGTGCCGGGAGGATGAGTGCCTGGCCCTGGAGGAAACACAAGAGGAGAAGCAGGTGGGCAGCCCAGCAGGTGGAGAGGGAAGGAGCTCGGCCCACACCTGAGCGATGAGCCTTGAAGGAATCAGCAGATCTGTAGTGCAAAGCAGAATCCTATGGGCAGCCTGCAGTACTCCCCTCTGGCCACTTTCGGCTGTGGCGCTGAAGAGCAGGCAGAAAGCAAGGCTTCTTCTCCTGTTTGTGCCCGGGCTGATACCACAGTGATGCAGACTCCTCCATTCAAAACCTTTACTGTAATTCATTACTGGGAGGCAGAGAAGCAGTTGCAAAGGAGTGTGGGGCTTGGGCTGATGCCAAGGGGTCTCTCTCTATTTGCCATTCCTTTCTGCCCTGGGCCCACCCCTTTTGAAGATGCATACCCTTCAACATTTCTCTGATGAAAATAGGGGCGTCCTATTCTATTCTTATTACTGTTGTTGTGTATTAAATAAGATATTCTGTCAGCCGGGTAAAGTAATGTTATTGGTCAATTTGAAGAGTACAATCACAATCCACAGCCTGATTGGGTCCCGCCGGGAAGTTTGAATATTATTGGTTCCCGCTAAAATGTATCTTTTCCCTCTGTCCCAATGTGTCTATAAATAGAGCTTTCCCTACCCCCTATTCCCCAGTCTTGTCTTATCCCTTACAATAAAGAGCTGTTCACTAAGAAGTGTTGCTGGACTTATTGCTACCAGAACCCACAACACAACAACTGTACCCCACCCATCTGATTGCGTTGACCCAGCCACTCTGGGTGGCTTCCAACATATCTAAAAACATAATAAAACACTAAACTTTTAAAAAAAACCTTCCCTATACAGGGCTGTCCTCTGATGTCATCTAAAGGTTGTATAGGTACTTATCTTCTCGGCTCGGGGGTAGCATAACTCCATATCTTTCAACATTTCTCTGATGGAAACAGGGATGTCTTAAGGAAAAGCGAGACATTCCAGGATCAAATCAGAAACTGGGACGGCTACTGTAAATCTGGGACTGTCCCTGGAAAATAGGGACACTTGGAAGGTCTGGAGATGTCTCCTATGAAAGATTTAAGAACACAGTGCAGACTCGGGGGCCTTGAGAGTCCACAAAGCCTCGTTCCCAGCACCCTGTGATATATAAAAGCACTTGCTGTTTTCCACTCCGCTTTGAGTGATAGGCAATTCCAGGGTGGCCTTTTATATGGACATATCAGCACTTGTTTTTAAGCCCAATGCAAACCTTATCTGCTGTTGCCTGAATGGCCAAATCTCCTGCCTCCCTGCCACCCAGAAACACTGCTCGACAGGCAACCTTCCCACAGAACTATCACCTCAAAGGGAAACAAGTTCTCTGGGCTGGGCTGAAAATAGCAGCAAGCCTGCATTTATTGGACATAGAATGGAATGTGAGGAGCAGCTGAAAGCTTTCAACGTCGGCACTAAAAATCTTGCTTTTGAGCGGTGAGAGGGAAATGCACTTTTTTTGAAAGTAACATCCGAACTGCCCCCCCACCAACTGCAGCTCCTTTGAGATGGCACCCACATCCTCCCACAAGTCTGACATGCATGCCTTGGGAGAGGGATTTGTTGTGCAAACCGCAACAGATGGATAAGCCAAAAAGTGTGAGTGGAGATTCCCGACTTTGTCATTGCACCTTTTAAATGGAATCCTTTTTATTTTGTTTTCCTCGTGGATGTTCCGTTTACTAAACCTCCATAGCAAGTCTCTGAGAAGCACCCACTCTTCCCCTCTCATTTCTGCCATATCATCACATTAACCCAATTAACCAAGCTTATCCTACAGCTGCCATGGAATGACAATGAGGAACAGGGGGCCGTGGTGATGGGGGGTGGAATATCTTTAAACATTTTAACCTTTCCAAGAAAAGAAACTGAACAGGGAAACCAACACAAATACACACACCCCTCTTCATTACTCATCTGATGAAACATCAGAGTCCTTCCTTTTTGGGCACCAGGAAGCACGCAGGTATTTAACCAGCTGCCTACATAAGCTCACGACAAAGTGGAGCCATCACATACATGCAGGCAAATTCTACATGCAGGGTCAGGCCTCCCAGGTTCGCATGCACTGTAGTGTCAAGGCAGTTGTCCGGTCTGCAGCCTCTCTGGATCAATGAAATCCATTGGATCCTGGTCCAAACCAGTCCATGCATGGAACCAGAATGAAACAAGACCTTCTCTCCTGCCCTTGAAGAAGAACCTCAGGATTGTCCTCAGCTCATGCTGGGACAGATCCCCCAATGCAGCCCATTTAGAGAGTATGCAGAGTTAATAAATCTGATGCCTGACCCCAAATTGGCCACACACCCCCACTCTAGAGCCAGTGTGGTGTAGTGGTTAAGAGTGGTAGACTTGTAATCTGGTGAACTGGGTTCGCGTCTCCGCTCCTCCACATGAAGCTGCTGGGTGACCTTGGGCTAGTCACACTTCTTTGAAGTATCTCAGCCCCACTCACCTCACAGAGTGTTTGTTGTGGGGGAGGAAGGGAAAGGAAAATGTTAGCCGCTTTGAGACTCTTTCGGGTAGTGATAAAGTGGGATATCAAATCCAAACTCCTCCTCCTCCTCCTCCTCCTCCTCCTCCTCCTCCTCCTCTTCTTCTTCTCTCACCAGAACTCAGCGGCAAAAGGGCCAATGAGCTCAGCTAGGACCTGGGAAGGGCCAGGGTTCAAGTCCTCAAGCAGCCATGAAGCACACTGGGTGTCCTTGGGCCAGTCGCTGTCTCTCTCAGCTTGATCTACCTCACAGGGTTATTGTGATGATTAAACAAGGAGGGGGGAAGAACCATATACACCACGTTGAGCCCCTTGGAGAAAAAGGTGGGATAAAAATGCGATAAAATAAATAACAACAAACTGTGGGCGACTCCCTGCAAAAAGAAAGCGAATGTATAAGGCAAAGGGCAGGTTTTTAATGTTAGTTCTCTACTGGCAAGGTATTTATTTTTGCAAAGAAAATTTATATGGTCTCGTTTTTCCTACCACCACCTCCTCCTGAGTTCAACTCACTGAGCTCCCAATTGCTTTGTGAGCAGATTTTCCAGACTCAGTCCACCGCCGTCTCTGGGCGCAGTTCTGACTGTCACTTCAAACAGGGGAAGCGAATTCTCGTTTGATCTCCTGACAAACAAGCTGGACGATTTCCATCTCCGACTGTCTTGTCTTCCCTCCCTCTGCACCCCTTCCCAAATTTGCTTCAGTCATCAGCACAAATAATAAAAAAAGCCATGAAAACCAACAGGTCGTTGAGAAAGGGAAGCTCGTTCTCCGGAGGCGCAGAAGGGAAGCGATCCCTTTTGAGCGTTTAGTCACACACATCAAAGGAAACAAGCGTTTCCATCTTCATTTGCATTGTGAAGGCATTTGATGTGGTCCAGTTCCAAAGGCGCCGCTTGAGGAGGCAGCAAGTGCCTTTGACGGCGCTGGGGAGCAAAAAGCAGCCAGGCAAGGAGAAGGAGGAGAAGTGGGAGATGGCCCAGCAGTGCCAAGGCACTCTGCATCTCCAGAAAAGGACAGAGCAATTTGCTTCGTTACCGGGGGGACTCATCGAAGCACGGATTCCTTGACATCTGCGATGGGAATGCTGGATTGGCACTGATCCCCGGATTCTTCAGCTCTTGAAACGAAGGCAGTTTTAATCGCTGTCCTAAAAAGTAAAACAAGAATGCATCGACTGTTTTCTACTCTTGAACAAGCTCTGTAAAACGTGGCTCCTTACTAGGGAACGCTGGTATGCTGTTTTTTCTTTATTTAAAAAAGAAAAGATAGATAAAAGAAAGCCATTCTTCACACAGCACATAGTGAAACCATGGAACTCGCTCCCACTGGAGGCAGTGATGGCCACCAACTTGGGTGGCTTTTAAAGAGGATTGGACAAATTCATGGAGGAGAGGGCTGTTGACGGCTGCTAGCCATGATGTCTATGCTGCGTCTCCATGGTCAGAGGCTGTAATGGTCCTGAATGCCAGTTGCTGGAAACTGCAGGAGGGGAGAGGGCTCTTGGGCTCAGCTCCTGCTTGTGTTCTTCCCAGAAGAAGCGTCTGGTTGGCCACGTGAGAAAAGGAGGGCTGGACCAAATGGGTCTTTGGTCCAACAGGTCTCTTCTTACATTCTTTTGAAGTCCCACATGCCCCCAACTGGATGGTTCAGCCTTAGCCAGAGGAGAAGGACCATGGCAAGATGTGTGGCACATGTACATGCTCGGGATTCTGGGAAGTGTTGTTCATCTAGGCACATGCAACCTCTTCAGGTGAAGTGTTGACTTCACCACAACCCTCTCTGAACAGAATGTGCCCCAGAAGAACTCCATGCCTTCCAACATTTCTCCAAAGAAAATAGGGACGTCCTATTCCACGATGATGATAATACTCTGGGTGGTTTCTAACACATATAAAAACATAATAAATCTATATAGGGCTGCCTTCAGATGACTTCTAAGGGTTGTATAGTTACTTATCTCCTTGGCTCAGGGATCACAGAACTCCATACCCTCCAACATTTCTCAAGTGGAAACAGGGACGTCCTAAGGAAAAGCGGGTCCTTCTGGGATCAAATAAGAAACTTTACAGCTTCTGTAAAATTAGGATGTCCCTGGAAAATCGGGACACTTGGAGGGTATGGAACTCAGCAGGAACTTCCATGTCCTGCACTGGAGGCGTAAAGCCATCATGGCAGAACAGCTGAACTATTGTCAGCTGGTCTATCATTAGTGATCTCTCAGGGAACCCCAGTTAATACAAGAGACATTGAGCACCATGAACTTTGAAAGCTTTCAAAGAGAAGGTTCATGATTAAATAGATTCCCCAGCCTTCTCAACTTCCCCAGCAAAGAGATTCAGACAAAGCAGGAATGGCAAAGAGATTAAAATTTGCTTCCTCACAAGAGACATGACCAGCTTCCCTATGCTTTTAATTTTTTTAGCCCTATTAGAAACTAAGATGTCAAAGAGGAGGCTGTAGAACAAATTAATACAGTAAACTGCAATTAATCACCTGCGCTAGATTGTATGCATTCAAGAATTCAGCAAGATTTTAAGAATTAAACAGTGCGGCTTGAAGGAAAAAAAAACACTATAAAGTTAATCTATCATTAAAATCAGCTCTCATCCTGGAGTGTAGCCAGGGCTTTGCCGATCTGTTTGAAAAAGGCCTGAGGGTAATCTTGGGAATGGCAGACCAGTAAGCCTGACTTTAGAACCAGGTAAATTAGCTGCAAAAAATAATTAAAGATGGCATGGTATGATAGGGGCAAAGCAGCAGGGCTTCTGCAAAGGGAAAAGCTTTGCCTCTCCAGCCTAATAAGATTCTTTGAGGGAGCCAACAACACAGCGGATAAAGGGCTGCTGGCAGAAAAAATTTATTAGACTTTTCAAAAGTCTTTGATAAAGTTCCTCACAAGAGGCTATTAAGAAAACTAGGTAGTCATGGGGTGAGAGGTAAAGATCTGTTATGGATTAGAAACTGGCTAGGAGATCGCTAGAAACAAAGCAGGAATAAATCTTCGATGGGCAGCAAAAGGAAGAGATTAATAATGAGGTACTCCAAGTATCAGGAGTCTGACGGCTGGTTCTAAATACATGAATATGTTATGAAAGCAAGTTGTTAAAATCACATCAGCTTTGCAATGAAGAGTATTCTGCTGGTGCCTAGCCAAGCTGTTCCTAAATTTATGAAATAAACCAATAAAGTATATGCAGATGTTATTAGCTAAATTTCTGTTTGTGTATAAAGGTGCACAGGGTTCTTCAGCAGGGAGATGGTATCGCTCCAGGTTCCCTACTTTCACAGTCACTTTCCTGGTGAGGAGAGGGCTTTATAATGTTAGGTGCCACCCCAATTTCTGGGGAACGAGAGATTCCAGGGGTTCTAAGTGGTTTCCCCCAGGATTTGGTTTCCTTGGAATGAAGGTCAGCAGAGTCTGTGGTGTTTTTAGAATGTTTGGATTTATTTGCAAAACCTGTGCAGAGGATGGAGGGGCTCACAGCATTAATGCCACAGCAGAACTTGCTTTTCGTTTAGGCTTCCCGAGAAGCACCAAACCCAGCTTTGGATCCAGCACGGAGCAAGATATGGCTCTGTCTCTGGCTTCCAGCATCAGCCCAGCTCTCTCTCACATATTCTCAAGCACACTACAGCCCCTTGGGTTTTTCTTTTTTTTCCATTCTAGGATAAGGTGGCATCCCACCCAGTGTGGTGAAAAAGACCCACCCATTTATGTCTATAGAAACAGAGCAACCTCTTTGGCTATATTCAATTGCCGTACTTAACTCGCCAGCCAAAGCCTACCTTGACAAAGGATTTGGTTTGGCAGGCTTCCTCTTATACATTCTACGTTGGCAGCTTCAAGATGGCAGGTTTGGAAGGAACCCATGGTATCATCTATACTGACCCCTCCAAACTCATAACGATAATATTTCCTTTCTTACTCATAAGGCTCTCCCTCTCCCTCCCTCCCTCTTTGGCCATGCAGCTAGCACTATTATAAGGGCGAAAATCAGCCTGTGAGAGAAGAGGAAACCAAGAGGCAACAAGAGTGTATGTCGAGCAAGAGGATACAGCAGGGTTCATCAGTATATATATAAATCCCCATTTGGCCATGAGGTTCTCTGGGTGACCTCGGGCTGGTCACAGCCTCTCAGCCTAACGCACGTCCCAAGGTTATTGTAGCATTATTTCGTTGAGAAAGGGGAGAACCATGTACACCATTTGAGTTCCTTGGAGGAAAAGGTGGGACACAAATGCAACTGATAAATAATAATAAAGATTTGGGCCTGCAGATATATGTGGAATTTTGAGCAAGTGCTGTGGCAATCACGAAATGGCAAAACAGGATGTTACCACTTAGCATGCACACTGCTTGCTGCCCCCCCCCCCCGTTGCTCCCACTGAAGCCTCACTTTCTGGGGTCACATGGCTCTGGCTTCCAGGTTCTGGTGATATCTTGTGAGAGCCCTGCACGGAGCCTCGCACAACCTTCCTGAGACCCCAGTAAGTAAGGCTCTTGCACAATCTCACCACAGCTGCTTCTCTGGCAGGGGTGCACCTGTGGAGGTGTGCCTTGGATTTCACCTGGCATGCAACGAAATGTAGGCATGTTCAATGTAGGAGAGACTGAGCCAGGTGAAACTGAGCAGGAAAAACAAAAAAGCCTCTGGTGCACTGAGGATTTTGGAGGGGTTATTCACTGAGACCTTTCACAAGCACCATAGGAGAAAATGGCAGGGAACCCTGGGATAGAGATAAGTTTCTTTCACTCTTCCATAGAACCCAGTGGGCTCATGCAATGAAGCTGAATGAGGAAAGACAAAAATAAGGACTTATTCACACATTGCAGAGTTACAGCTATGGAGTTCTCTATGCAAGATGGGTGTTACAATGAATATGATTTCCCAGCTTTTGAAGTACAGAAAACTGAAAAACATCTGTTGCAACTATGCATCCATTCCTGTGGCATAAAATATAAACATATTAGGGCTGCAACTTTAATAAATAGGGAAGATTTATCTATTAAAATATGTTCTGAGCCACTAAAAATGTACTTGGGTTAATAAAATCCAAAACTTTAGTTTGAAAGTTTCCTATATAAAGCTTGCAGGACCAGGAGGTGCTTGGCAGCGGGGTGGAGGGCTCCTGAAATTAAGCATGGTTGTATTACCACCACCACTTTCTGTCCGAAATGTATGTTTTTAAATTAAATTAATCATTGCAACAATTATAATGGTGATAATACTAACAGCCGTCCTAACATTATCATTTTTAAATGGAATAGTTACTATAACAATAAAAATTATAATTGCATCAATAAAAAATTATAATTGCAACAATGAAATTAATCAGCGCAGTAATAACAAAAACAGGCACAGTAATAAACAGATAATGAAATTAACACGAAGAAAAATTAATTAATTAATGTGTGAATAACGGTCTTTTTATTTGGTTTTTGCAAATAAGGACCCATGCAGACACCAGCCCCTCCAGAACCCAGCAGAACAGCCAATGATGGCAGGGACCAAGGGAGATCCTCCAATCGGACAGAGATCTAGACACTTCAACCATTGAAGTAAACCACTGAGAGTACCCCTTGGTCAATCAGAACTGCGGATTCGTTCCGCACCCCCTACCATTGGTCACAGTGCCCCTTTTGCGCCTCCGCCAATCAGCGCCTTTGTTTAGGGTTAACAAGGCGAGCAGGGGCGTGGCTGCCTGTCAATGCCAGCTGACCAATAGGAGCGCGCATCGGATTCCAGCCCCCGCCTTCATTCTCTCTCTCTCTCTCTCTCTCTCTCTCTCTCTGCTACCTTCTCTCCCTTTGGGACGCTGCTCCCTCCCACCCTCCGGCGTCGCGCTTCCTCGCCCTATTCGCTGCCTCGCATTTGCGTCACGGTTTTTCCCCGCCGCATCCTTCCTAACGCCGTCATTTGGCGCGGCTATTGGCTTAACCACCTGCCAGCAACCCCCTCCGCACCTTTCTAGAGTCTGATTGGCTACTCTCCCTACTCTAGAGAGTCCCTTTGCCTCTCCCCGCTCCTTTCATCATGGCCGCACTAGCCCCTCTGATGCGCCTCCCTCCTCTTCTCCCGCCCACAAGCCGACTTAGTCGCCCATAGGCCAGCGACGGTGCCAGTCAGGCCCATCCTCCCTTCCGGCTCGCCTCTGCTTAGCGAGGGTTGGCGGAGACAGGCATCAGTCCGCGAAAGGCCCAATGGGAGCGTCGCATTGCCTGTGAGGCGGCGGCTGGGGGGTCGGTTGGCTGGCCCGGTGTCGGACGCGGCGGCGGCGAGGGGACGCAGGCAGGCAGGCAACAACGGCGGCAGGGGCTGGAGGTGGACGGCAGGGGGGTAACAACAGCGGCGGCGACAGGAGAAAGAGGGGGGGCCTGAGAGAGTGAGGGAGCGGAACCGGAAATAGGTCGGCAGGAGGAAGGGGCGGGGGCAGCAGGCGGTGGCGGCAACGGCAGCGGCGCGCGCGCCTGCCTGGATCCCGGTCGCGAGGAGGAGGCGGCGGAGGAGGATGTGGCGCGCGGAGGGGAAATGGCCGCCGAAAACAAGCCGGAAGGTGAGCTGTGAGGGATGGGAGAGAGGGAACCGAAGCGCCGGCAGGACTGACCCGGCTGGTTTCACTGACTGATGGAGGGGGTGGCGGGCGGGTGGCCGGGAGGGTTGAGGGGACACGCGGCGGTGGCGCGCAGGCGGGAACGCGCGCGCACAGGGGGGGACCCCCCTCGAATTCCGCTCCCGCCCCGCTGCCTCGCGCGCGCTTCCTCCAAAATTCTTCCAAACGAGCCCAACGAGGCGGTGTCTCGGCTCGGCGTCTCGGGTCGGTCTCCCGGCCCGAAAGTTTCGAGGAGCTGCTGCCGCTGCTGAGGGGAGGGGTCGGCGGAGGGGGCAGCCTGGGGGCGGGGAATGGCCGGCCAATGGGAGAGGGGGGGCGAGGAGAGAGGGGGCGCGCGCGCGCGCTCAAACCCCTCCCCCGCCTCTGCTCCTGGCGACCCTCCGGAATAGGATCCCGCCTCTCATTGCCTTGCATGACAAGTGAGGCGAGGTGTGGGGTCGGGTGGGAAGAGAGAGAATCGGGGGGTTTTCCCTAGGCGAACGGGGGTTTGTCCCTGGGGCGATGGTGATGGAGTGGTTGTCCTCCTTGAGCTGCAAGGAGAAAGCTGGAGGGGCGCAAAAAGAGAAGAGTTCGGCGTGGGAACACAAAACGCACATACACACGACTGTGCCTCTTATTTGTTAGGCTGGGGAGTGGGGTAGGAAGAAGCACTTTTAGGCAGAAATCAAAAAGATTTGCCTTTAGGTGCTGAATACCTAAAAGAAAGAAAAGAAACCCCTAGAGGTGACGTCTGCCTGCTCCGTGGAGCGTGTTGGAGTTGGCATGTCCCGGGATTTGGGCTGGCTGGCCAGTTCTGTCAGTGCATTGTGATGACGTGCAAGTGGGGAGGGTTGGGTGGGTTAAGGTCCTGTGTGCTAAGAGAGTGGCTGTCTGGCAGCTGTGACATGCTCATGCACCCCTGTGCACACCAAAGACATAAGCAGCATCTTTCTCTGTGTGAGGATTGCAAGCGGACAAGCCCTGCCTTTGAACACATGGTTCACCTGCCAGGGTTTGCCAGGCAAAGGAGCGACAGAGCCACCTGTTCTCCTTGTCAGTGGAAAGGTCTGTGAAAGTCACTCTTTGCGTACTGTGGAAAGAACACTGGTACTTTTCTCTCCAGTCTCTGGCACTGGAAGGTTGTGATTGCCCTCACTTCCTTTTGTATATATAAGCAGGACATGGGATTGGTGCCTTTTCATGTTGGGATATTGCTGACCCACACAGTAATTGGCCAATGACAAATGCAGGTGAAAGTGGGCATTTACTTGTCATTTTGGGAGATCTGTGCCTGATTGCAGACAAGGACGCAGATACTCTGCTGTATGGTTTTGGTGGGACAGGCCTGCTTACTGAAGGCAGAATAAGGTTTGAGCCATAGTGAGGTCACAGCAGGCGTTGCTATTTGTGCAATTGGAGAGAAGGGATGTCTGACTTCTCCAGATGTAGGGAAAGAGAAGCATAATTGTGCCAGCTCTCATGCTGGGCTGTGGTAAGATGTGGTGGAGTAAGGGGCAGGGGAAAGATATACATCTAGCCTTTTTATGTGGGGATCCAGTTTTCTGTTGTCACTGACAGCACACTAAACATTAAAAAATATAACCCTGTTGATCCTTGGTAGCTAGCATGGGCAGAGAAAAGTGCTGTGGTACGTGCATGATTAATATGTGCGTGAAAAAAACATCAAAGTTGTGGACCAGAGAAAGAGGCAATGTTCTGGGCAGCCAAGGGCATGCCTTAAAAGGTAAGCTGGAGACCAGGCCATCCTTTCTGTTGGTGGAGGTGGGTGGGAAACTGGATAAATTGAGTGTAGGACAGGGCCTTGCATCTCATGGCAGCTGAGGCATTACCATATTGCTCCAAATAGTCTATCCTCTGCTGCTGTTCAAGGAGAAGGTACGGTATTGCTGCTTGGAGGTGCAAGTAGAGGCTACAGCAGTGTCATGCACATAGGTATTTGGCATGCATAAGTAGAGAGGCAGCCTTTTGTACAGAAGAACGAATATGCGTGATTTAAATGTGTGCATGATAGCATTTTCACCCTCATGTATGCTCCACGGGCCATCTCTGGGTAGCACAGGCACACCTGTGTGGATGGACATTCCTCTTCCCCTCTTCATATAGAGAAGTAAATAAATTTGATGGCATTTACCCAACTTTATGCTTAGATTTGTAATTGACCCATATCTGCTTGTTTCCTTATGCTTCCCCCTGTTGCTTCCTCTCTCTGTGTTGTGGCTAGACATGTGAGCCTAGTGGGGCATGGGCTGGCTATTCAACCTTCGGTTTACTACCTCTTCTGCGTCACGCTGTAAGACATCTGAGAGGGGACATGTTTTTAATGGGGTTGATTGACTGCTTTCAATTCATCTTCACCTCTTGGCACCATTTTGTTTCTCCTGTATATACTTTAGTCACAGATGCAATATGGCCTAATTGATGCTGAGCCATAAGAATCTTAATATGCTGCCCTCACCTGTAGGCAGGTGTGTTGGTGCTATCCATTTAGGAACATTGGAAGCTGCCTTCTATTGAATCAGACACTTGATCCATTGAGCTCACTGTTGTCTACACTGACTGCTAGTGGCTCTCCATGGCTGGAGATGCTTGGGATTAAACATGGGACCTTTCACATGCAAAGCAGGTGCTCTATCACTGAGCTATAATTTTTTTTGCCTTGCATTATGGGAAGGGCTGATCCTGCTAGTGTGTGTTCATTATAGGACAGACAACCACAGTAGCCCATGCAAAGTGAAAGCTGTGGCACATGCACCCAACTGTACCAGTGTTTCTTAGGGAAAGGGGCTAGGCATTCCAGGTTTGACTTTTCAAAATGGGGATTGGTTGCCATCTACTACGGAGTAGTACTAGCTCATTAGTAAAGCACATGCTTTGCAGCAGGCATCTCTCGTTAAATAATCTTAAGAAAGAAGGTTTGGGGGAAACTGTCTGCTGGAGACCTTGGAGAGCTCTTGTCAGTTGGAAATGTTGTAGATCATATTGAGCTAGATGAACCAGTGGGCTGTGGCTCAGTGTAGGAACTGCCATTCATAATAATATGCCCACTCAATAAACATACTCAATGTGTGATGTTATCAAACATTCTCCCTCTTTTGTGTGTGTGCATATGCTCTTGTTTAATATTCAGTTCAAGAGACCAGGCAGAACTGGGAGACTCCTATATCTAGTGCCCCTGTCCTGAGCTAATTAATAAGCAGGTAGGTTCTTTCAAACGATCACTCAGAGCTAGTAGAAAGTGGTGGAATTAACCACATGTTACATTCAAATTCTTTTCCAGTAGTGCAGTATTTTGCCTTAGTGGCACAACCTTCCTTCCTTCCTGTTGTTGTTTATTAAATTTGTATACTGGGCTTCAGCTGAAGATCCCAGGGCTGTTCACATGTGTGATGTGTGTAATTTTTTCTTGTGCAAATCAATCAATCTGTTCTAATGCTTCAAATATATAAATGTGCATAACTTGTGACTACATATCTCCTTCAGAAGGAATTGCTCAACACATATCTTCCTTGCATATGTCCTTGTGTGCATGTCCATTAAAATATTTAGGCAATAATCCACGTGCATGCCATTTTCTTGGTGTAGGTTAGAATTATTTTGGTCCCACAAAATATTTGGGATGTCCAGTAAGCAGAGGAGTTTCCCTTGTTTTGCGTCAATGGGTTTAGGGTTTGCTTTGGGGCATGTTGGTGCAGGTGAGATACTGGTGTCAAAGGCCTAATATTCAAAGTAGACTAAAAATGAGAATGAAAAAACAACAACAACAACCTGTGATTGGGATGTGGTATCTGAGTTGCTGCGACTTATTCTCAGGTGGCTCATTTTATGTATTACAAATTAGCATTCAACTTCTTTTTGATCGAGAGCTAAAACTTTCAGCTGCACTAAAAGAAAGTTGGTATGGTGCATGTCCATGCTTTAAACATTACTGCACAATGGGAGTGGTGTAGTAATTGAAATGGTGGCAGTAGTAATCAAGGACTCTAGCCAGGGATAAAATAAGGGATCAAATTGTTTGTTGTTTACAGCATTTTAAAGCAATAAATTTTATATTAAAATCAAATTGATTTTGTTAATGAATTCTCCACAAGTCTTTGAACCTTTTGTGTGATGTACAAAAGTCTTATTGAGATGTCACCTTGGTTTTGGAATTAATTAACGCTTAATAGGTAAAAAAAATATGACTTGTGAGGGGAAGAGGTAAAGCCTGTAACTTTTTCATGAAGTTGCATAAAGAGAATACGGTTTTGAAAATTGGAACATGAGGCTTTTATTGCATAGCCACAAGGGGGTAGTGATGTACTGTCAAAGAAATTTGTAGTGTATTGGCTGATCCCTTTAAGAACGTTTTAAATATACACATTGGGCTAGTATATATGAATGCCAACTCTGTGAGGTATTTAATTTTTTTTTGCAAGTAAAGGTTTTAAAGGGTTAAACATGTCCTGTCTTTATATAGGCTGTGTAATGCTGGATGGTTAAATGTTCTTTTCTATGCTTCTGTAGTACCTGCCAAGGCATCAGTTGCAATCAAAGTTGTTGTTTTGCATATTGCATTTAGAACTTCAAAAGTACTAAGGTGGCATGAGGTGAGGTGGGAAGCTGTGCCCAAACCTTAACCATATGGATATGACAAGTAGGGGGTGTTTTGAGTTTAAAAAGCAAAAAAATAAACCATATATGAATTGTTTTCTTTTTGTTCAAGGCTTTCATTCATTTGCATAACTTTGTCAGAAACATGCAACATCACCTTTATTTGTACAGTGCTAGCAGGGCCGGAAAGCAACTTGAAATCTCTAGATGTAGTCAAGGGGTTTTCAGTAGGTAGTAGTATCAAATGTCACAGACAACTTGCGCCCAGTCAAACTGTTGTGGCTGGGTACTTGGGGCCCTGCATGCTGGAATGGACTTTGGAGGTCTGAGGGAGTGAAATGGCACATGTTCTCTTTCCTTATGGAGATGCTGCTGAAACAGTATAGAATGTGATGTTAATATGTGTTTGCCTTAATAATAGAGAAGGTGAAGAGTCTTTTTTTTTAACATAGTAGGTCAAAGGATGCCATTCAAAATCTTCCACCAGTTTTAGAACTCTTGTGCCTTAAAATACAGTAGGCCTACCTCATATTCAGCTAAACATGTAGTTATACAATGACCCACATCTTTCCCCCCATTCACAAAATCACTGACTTGAGCTCCCAAATTCATGGCTTCTGCACATCCATTTGCTGTGCACTGTGGAAGTTTCGGGATAATCGAGCTTGCGTGGGTGAGTAAATGGAGAGGAAGATGCTGGCTTTGCCTTCTAAGATGCGCATAAGCATTTTCCTCACGTAAGAGGTTGTCTTGATGTCCTGTTTTGGTACAGGCATTACTTGAGGTGAATGAATTTCATGTGGGCTAGTAGTTATAAGCCATAAAGTTGCTTGAATAGTGCTTAAAGTTTCATTCTTGTACATTGTTCACTTCAGGAAGTCTAGTTCTTTTGGGACTGCAACAGCTGTTAGTGTGTTGAGACGATTACCGGTAACCTGCAAGGTCATTTGTTTCTCTGTTGCAGAAGGTCCGCTGTGATCCTTGACTTGCACCCTGTTTAAGCAGGAAGGTTGTCATGTAGTCTTGCCATGCCATGTGATAGTAGTTTTGTCATGTGATAGTCATGCATTGATGTTTAGAAATGTCTCTTCATGTCCCTTCCTCAACTACATTCTTGGTCCTTGTAGATAGTAGATGTGAATGCTGGCATTTAAATTAACATTCAGAAAACTCTTGCTCATCATGAAACTCCCGTGAGCTCTCTGAGATTGCCATATTCCAAACTGCTTGATCCCCACCCAAAAAGCACATTTTACCTTCATTACTTTGTGTTTACTTTGTCTGTAAATTATTACATAATTTTAAAATGGGTTACACTGTCCTTTACAGTAGCTCAGATTGTTCTAGACATCCTGACATTAATTTGTTTTCCACTTAGTAAATATTTATTGTAATTTTAGTGAGCTGGCCTGTGGGTAGCCTTTCTCCCTCTTTCTTTGGGGGGGGGGGCAAAAATTCTTTTTTGCTTTGCTTAATCACATGATACTTAACCTCTGTCAAAAGTATAAAGGGAGCCATTTCTCTCCTTTAATGATTGTACAAAGACAAGTATTTCACTAGTGGTTTATAATTGGAGATGCTGTTCCGGTTAACTTATAAAACTTAATGTTTAATAATCTCTGGACTTAACTGCGTGTGAAATCAAGTGGGCTGACCATTCTCAGGTCTGAGAATCTGACTATTTTGTAAGCCATTGATGCACTCCCTAAGGCACCATGGATGAAGTGGAAAGCGCTGGTGCTAAGAAGGAAGTCATGTTTTTCCATTTGTTTTGAAGGGTGGCTGCCTCTTAACTGGTCTCTGCCACCCACAACAGGGGTAATAAATGACAAGGGAAGGGTGTCATTCTCAGTGGAGGGTTTTAGGGATGTTCTTGTAGTACAAGAGTCTTGCCCCTGTTGTGAGAATGGTTTGCAAATATGGTTTTTAAATCGTTTTCACCCCTTAGTATTTCTGTCTGGAGTGCTGTACTGTATGGCCTGGTGGCTCACTTGGGGTGATGATGTACTTCCTGGGGGCGATAATATTACCAGAACACAAGCATGGAAAAGCAGTTGTCTCCACCAGGGCAGATAATTCAGCATTTAAAACTCATTTCTCAAACTGCCAGCCATATTTCTGGAGTCAAAAAAGTGTGTGTGGATTTTGAAGTGTTAAGTATTCAAGTGAATATTTATAGCAAGGCATAGAATGGGGTTGGAAGGGACCATGAACAGATTAGTTAACAGGTGAATGCAGATAGCTGTGCTAAGTGGATTCTCTATTGTATAGATTTGAAATAGCTTCTTGCTGAGCTGCTTCTTGGTAAAATCGAGCATTTAATTTGAAAAATGAAGACCTTTGTGGAGTGTTAAACTAAGGGAAAATGTAGCCTGTGCCTATAGTTTAGCACTGACAGTTAAAAAACTTAATCTTCAGAGGGCTGGGGATTGGAACGGCATCTGATGTCTCTTGCAGAACATAGACATGTTGTGATCTGGTTTTAAAGAAAAGCATGTTGTTGTTATTATTGTTGTTTGTTTTTTAAAAATCTCCTCTCTGTCCAAAGGTTTTGCTCATGTTGGAGTTTGGACTTTGAAAGGCATTTCCTGTGGCCATCTACTTTGATTCTCTTCCTTGTAAAATGTACTGCATGACGGCGGAGGCTGCTATTGAATAACTGTTCTGGTTTTATTGACCAACCATAGGCTGGGGGCAGCAAATCTTCAACAGAAAGATCTCTGCTGTGGAATTTGCTATTAGTTCAGCTGGAAGCCTTAGCTGCCCCTGAGGTTTTCATACATGACTGGAATGGGAGCAGGGCTTTCAGTGTTTAAGCAACAAATGGCTGTTCTGGAATAGAGTTCACTTTAAAAATGAAATTGTGCCCCCTGTTAAATTCACAGATTTTCATCACTTGTAGAAATATTAAGTAACATCTAACTTTAAACTGATGGCTTCATCTAGAAGTGGACACAGATCAATTTTTGAGTATATTTAGAAATGTTACAAAATTAAAGGTTTAGTAAATAGGGTTGGAAACTTGGATTGGCAACTTTCCCCCAGGTTTTTTTTTAATGGAATGTGACTTTCACTTTGCATTTTGATACCTAGGAAACTGGGAAATACTGTAGTTGATAGTCCAGTCAGGTTTTGTCTTTTGGCTCCAGGCCCCGACAAAGATGCAAGGAAGCTTCTTGGTTCCAAAAGGTCACTGTAGGGAAAAGAACTGGAGAATTTCTGCGATCCATTGATTTATTCCAATATATCATTTTGAAATAACTGCAAGTGTATGGGGTGGGGGTGGGTGGGGTGGAAAGGACAAGTTCTTTGCTAGTGATGATCAGGAATCAAATGGGAATGAAAAGAAGAGGGTATAGGTATACTCTCCTGAGACCAGTATTATTTGGCCTAGTGCAACTGCATTTGGAATATGGGTTACTGTTCTGGTTGCTTCATCTCAAAAATGATAACTGCTCTTTCCCCTTTTTTCAAAGGGCAACCAATGCAAACAAAAGGTTTCAAGCACCTTTACTATGGGTGAAATAATCTGGGGCTTTTTAGTTTAGAAGAAAAATGACTAAAGAATAATGGTTTTTAAAACTATGTAAAATGTAGAGAAAGTGCAGATATATTTTTCTAATACTAGAGCTTTGGGTTATCTAATAACTCAATGGCAGGAGATTCAAAACAGTCACTGGAAAAGCAGTTCACACACACAGGAAGGCATAATAATGGCATGAAATTCAGTTGTGTGAGCCACAAGATGTGGTGATGGCCATGGACTGGGATAGTAGAAAAAGACATGGGGTTAGAGAAATTCTGGAAGATGAAAGATGGTCTTAATGGTTCTTCACAGTGAAATTTTGAATGATATAATCTACCAAAAATGCGTCAAATACCCTGAATTAATTGGCACCTGGTTTCCCATCTTCATTTGATGCTTAAATTTTGAAGCACAATTACGGTGCAATCCTAGACAAGTGTACTTGGACAGAAGCCTCACTGAATTCTTGTGACTTAGTCCAAGCTAAGTATGTATAGGTTTGCAGCCTTAATGTGGTTTCAGTGTTTAAACAAATCCAAAGCTTTCCCTGGAAATTATTTTTATTGCCATTCTTGTAAAGACATGACTATTCAACAGCATGCACTTCCCTTGTATCATTTAAGAAGAAAATAACAAGGCATTTAAACCTATTAATAAGCTAGTTTCAATCTGCCCAAAGACTCACATATTGAATATTTTTCAGGTAAAGTCATCTGAGAAAGTAATTAAAATGTTGAAATTGCCCAAATGCAGTGGCATTCTACAGTATCTACTCATTAGATTAATCATTAAGAAACTATGCATTTTTAGAACTGGGAAAAATTATGTGGAAATAGAAATGGACATTTTCCTGCTCTGCTTCACTGTTTATTCTCTCTTAACTGTTGAATGGAGTCTCCAGGATTGGAACCAATGGGCTTCTGAATACCAGTTGCTGAAGATACATAATATTGTAGTTGATCTTGTGTGTTTGGTGACTTCCTGGAAGCAGGAGGTTGGTTAGCTGGAGGGAAAGCCATTGGGGAATGAGGGTGTTGTCCCTGAGTTTCTCCCCCTCACATCTTCTTTTCAACTTTCTTTTCATGCTATGTGTAGTTATCTTCTTCCTGCTCTTTTCTTGAAATTGACTACTGCTGCTGTTTATATCTTGGTTATGAAGAAGTCTTTCCTAAACATGCTGCCTGGGGCAAGGGAGTTGTAGTCCAAAACATCTATGGGCACCAGCTTGGGGAAGCATTGACAGAGTTTCTTGGTAGGGTGTCTACTACCTTACAATGTAAAAGTTGTAATTTTGGAATATATATATTTTATGCAGTTGTACCTTGGAAGTTGAATGGAGTCGTTCAACTTCCAAAACGTTTGGAATCCAAAGTGCGGCTTCTGATTGGCTGCAGGAAGCTCCTGCAGCCAATTGGGAGCCCCGGAAGCCCCGTTGCACGTTCACATCCCAAAAAACATTTGCAAACCGGAACACTCACTTCTAGGTTTGTGGCGTTTGGGAGCCAAAATGTTTGACTTGCAAGGCGTTTGGGATCCAAGGTACAGAGGTTTTTCTAATCATTGCATACTTCTGGATATTTCAGTACAGGTAACTACTTTTTCTTGTTGCAGTTTTGTTCCTACACTTGTAGATTCTTATCTCTTTCTTCTTCAGCTTTTACAAAAATTATGGAAAAGACAAGTGCCCTGTAAAAGGCGAGAAAACAATTTTGCAGGCTTTGAAAAACGACTGCCTAGAAGCAAACCTAAATGGTACAAATGCAGCTGCTCCAGGGCTTGTACAAAAAAGGCCAGCTAGGCTGCGTGGAGCTGGAAACTGCCCTGGCGTGTATTGCTGCTTTGTTCAGTTTTCAAGCACATGTTGAGCTTGCAGTCTGTCACCCAGATGGCTATTTTTAGCACTACTACTGCCGCTTTCAGAATTTCTCCCTCCCCCCCCCCTTTTCCACTAAACCTTCTTGTTAAATAATATTCTTAGATGTATTTGATCTTACTTGGCGATTTGAGCCTGGCTTCAAACCTGTGCAGTTCATTATATGCATTTCGTCTTCACTCTGCTTTCTCATGCATAAACTGAATGGAACTTAAGAGATAGCAGCTTGAGAATGTACATCATCATCATCATCATCATCATCATCTGGATTTATTACACACCCTTCACCCTGAGATCTCAGGGTTGGTTATGGCAATGCAACATTAGAAGCAGTTGAAACAACTTAAAATCAAAAGAATTTGGTGAGATATATACGTCAAAGGCCGGGGCAAAGAGGTGAATTTTTAGCATACAATAAAACCTATATACTGAAGGTGCAAGATGCACCTTTGTGGGGAGGGAATTCTGCAACTTAGGGGATGCCACAGGGGATGTTCTCTCTTGAGCCACCACCCCTCAAACATTTGTGGGTGGTTCGACTACCCAAGAGGGCCCACACTCTCGAGATGGTCTATATAGGAAAGGAGGTGGCCTATTCAGATATTTGTGGCCTGTAGTGTTTGGTGAAGTATGTCCTCGGTGCTGCTGTGCTCTCTCTCTCCTGCCCCCCCCCGCCTCGTATATATCTACCTAAGTCAGCTGGGAGACGAAAGTGAACAGAGAAGTAGCATAGTTTGAATAGGTAGTAGCAGTTAGCTGCATGAGAGTAATTGCATTGAGGAGTTCTGTCATCACATTATTATGTAGTGAGAACATGATGGGAGTAATCAGCTTGTTTGTGATCCAGAAGAACTGTGTGCAAGGTAAATAAATGACAAGTTGTTCAGTCCAAAATATTACTTTTCCAAGCTTCAGGAGAAATGTCTTGAATTGGATAATCATGCTGCAGTATGTCTCCAATGACATCTTTATTTCCTCTCTCAAAAATACTTGCCTCAACTCTAAAATTGCTTAGAGGCATAATCTAGTGATTCTGCCAAAGAGCAGTAACATCATTAAATACTTTTCACTGTTTGCATTCATATCCTGGCTGTTGAATTTTTAGGGAGTATACCTGCCCATGCAGTGTCTTCCTGCCCACCATCTGATCTTGTGTGGCAGATTGTTTAGTTCTGAAACAGAGGTTCCCTGCAAGCCTCATTCTGGTGGTTCACAGTATGCCCGTATTAAATAATTGTATTGAGTTTTAATTGTATTTTTATTGCTGCTTTTAATTCTTATTGTGTATATTATTGTATTACAATATGTATTCTACGGAAGGTATACAATAAAATACAACATAGGAAATAAAAGAAGCAGTAAAATACACTTGGAAATAATCCAGCACAGTGCATTAAAATTGCTGCAATAGGCAGAAAAATCATTTAAGTAGTCCTCCAATACAATCAGCAATTTTTAAGTGGAGAAAAAAGTTTGAGAACTACTGTTCTAAAACATAACGATTACCTTTTTGTGACCTAATCTTGAGTGTGTTGAAATTACAGGGGCAGGAAAAGACTTGACCTGACACAGCTGTTTGTCAGCGTTGGGAAGAACAGCCAAGCAGTGCAAGCGTGTTGCTTTTGTATAGTTGGAATAGGCTGTACTGCAGGTAGAACAAGACTGCATGTTCTGTGCATTTGTTTTATATTTGTAAACCAGGTAGAAGCCATTTTGGCATATAAGTGGTATATAAATTAATAAATGATATTTTAAAAATGTGTAAATATCTGCAGTCATGGTGGCCAGTATAATGCTCTTAGGGATTTGTTCTTGTGTCCTTGGCTCTTTGTAGGATGGAGAGGTATTTTGAACCCGAATGGAAGGTCTGTTTTATGGGACCTTTTGGTGGAGGATGTACATTGCAAACAGTAAAAATTTCTTTGCACCAAAGCTTTGATGGTTAAAGGCCTACAGTTCCAAATCTGTTGGATCACCAAATATTTAAGAACTGGTAAAAAAAGAGAGGGGTATGTGTATGTGTATATAGAGGAAGGGAGGGAGGCATGATTTGTTTGCTGTTGTATGTTTCAATTTTTTATTGTCTATGTTGCCTCCTTTGGGAGGATGCAGTGCAAGGAATGTGAATGAGGCTATAAAACCACCAAGACTTTATAGAGTGTAATTAATTCAGAATCCTTTATGGACTTTTATTGGTTGGCCTTCTCTCCCTTCCCTCACTTACCTTTTAGACTTTTAAGACTTTTGTACCATGGAGTTTAGATGATTGCTTTGCAGAACTTGGACTGCTGTCCAGTCCAATTTTCCAATTTTTGAGTCCCACTGAGTCCAGTTAGTAATTCCTAAGTTTTGGCTTAGTGTACTACACCCAAGACACTTAAGAACGATGCCTTACCTGAATATGTAGACACTTTGTTATTTTGTTATGGGGAATTTTTTTCTGCTTGAGCTGTATTGATTTTTTTTTTTTAATGACGTGGAGCTCTTGTTCCTAATACTGAATTCAGTTGTGTTCTGCCACTTGCTGCTCCATGTTCTTGCCTCCCTTGCCCCAATTTTTGCATTTGTCCACTGTGCACATGAAATGAATAGTTCAGTGTATAAAGTGTGACAGTTTGGTTCTTAACTCTATTTTACCCTTCCAGTCAATGTGAAGTTTGTATGGTTCAAGAAATGGATAAGAGGCCGTCACCAGTTTGGTCCTTCATGAGGGTTGTTGGCTGTGCAGGACTCTCTTCTCAGAATTCACCAGCTGATCATTGGTTCTTGCTGAGAGCCCTGTTATAAGCTTTGAAGCTCTGACAATCAGCTGATCAGCAGTGCCTGCAACCCCCCTTTTGGCCTAGTGCAACTTCAGTTGCCCACACCTGATGCACATGGCTTTTTCAAATTTACCTTGTGGGTCAGATGAGGAAGTCTGGCTGGCCTAATTAATTCTGCAAGCTGGAGGTTTCCTTCCCCTTCCTGAAGTGATAAAAAAGTTGATAGTTCTTGTAGGGACATGTTCCTCTTGAGGAGGAGAACATTTGAGACTTAATATGCCTGTAATAATAAAGAAATCTCAAGCTTCATCAGAGCCAACTTTCCCTGATCTGGCACCCTCAGATATTGTCAAACTACACCTTCCTTCATCCCATGCTGGCTTGGCGCTTATGGGAGTTGTAGTATGTGAAGGGCACCAGTCTGAGGAAAGGTACAATTGTAGTTTTTTGCCATTACCTCCCACCTGCACTCTTGAAGCTCCATTTTAAAATATTGCCTATTCTCCACCTCTGAAACCCCCAGCTGAGCAATTCACTTAACTTTTTTCTCTTTCCTCCTGTTGTATAAACAGAGTAGGATGTAAATATTATTTATTATCTCACTCTACTGTTGTTTGCACCCAAAGTATGCATCCATACCACCATTAACTACCGTGTTTCTCCTAAAATAAGACACCTTCTTATATTTTTTACCCCCTCAACAAAACACAGTATGGCTTATTTTCAGGGGATGTCTTATTTTAACCGCGTCACGTCAGTACGCTGCATAGCCACGCCTCTCCAGGCTGTTTTAATGGGAGGTGCCGCGTCACTATGGCTTATTTTTGGGGTATGGCTTATTTTCAGGGAACAGCTTATATTTCGCAAATGCATAGAAATCCTGCTATGGCTTATTTTATGGCTATGTCTTATATTAGGAGAAACATGGTACCTACTGATAAAGGTGCTGTGTATAATGACTATATATCCAGACCAAAGGCTCCATATTTTGGTTTGTACTAAACAGTGCCTCCAGTTGCTGAAAGTTGATAAGAATAAAATGAGGCATGATCTTCATGTCTTAACAGTTTCTTTACTCTGGCATCAGAACATTTGTAACCCAACAGTACTTCCTTTTCTCTTCCTTTTTATGTTACATAGATGCTTCAAAGGGGAGCGCTTTGCTTGATGTTCTGTCATGCAAGCTGCAACTTAGTGTGAATTTGAAAGAATGAAAAGACAGTTTAGATCTGAATGCCAGATCTCTGCTTTAAATAAGGAGAATGATAAAATCGAGAGGCTTCATATCTGTAATTTTGGTGTTCACTGTAGACTTAGTTCATCAAGGCAGCATGCATAGTCCTTCCCTCCCCCCTATTTTATCTTCCTAACAACCCTCTGAGGTAGGTTAGGCTTAGAGCTGGTGCCTGGTCCGAGTCACCCAGTGAGCTTTCATGGCTTAAAGAGGATTTCAACTTGGGTCTCCCCAGTTCTAGTCTGACAACCGCTATACCACACTGATCCCTGAGTAAAGCTTCCCTGTTTGTCTTGACCTGACTCTGCTTCGTGCCTGAGCTTAAACATTTTATAGTACCTTTTTGTCGGGTGAAGCTGATAGATGCTTATAATACAAGTCTTTCTTGAGGACTGTATTTTAGACCTGTGTAAGACTGAAAGTAGAAAAACATTTGAAAATGTCAGTAGAGGATAACCTGCTGTGCAATGGGATAAGATGTTATTTCTATGTCAGTCTGCCCCCCTCTTTCCTGCAAATTAAATGCAGCCTATTTGAATAGCCACTTGTTACCTACACCTTATCTTAGGCTTGGATGTGGTATTCTAACGAATCCTCAAATGTGCTCAATGCACACAACTAAGGCTGATAGTAGAAGAATTCATTGCTAGGTTGCATAAATGCAGTACGTTTTCCTTTTTGTTATCCAAACTTCTTTTGCTTTTGCTTTCAGATCTTTGATTATACAAACATACACGCTGAAAAATCTGGAGAGAGGGCCATTTTTATTTTTAACTGGTATAAGCTTTTTTTTCTATAGCACCTTGGACAGTACATGCTGTAGAGTAAACATAGGAATTTAAGTTGAGAAGAACAAACCCTCCTCACAGCTGTGCAGTCTTCCTGTCCATCATGACTTGGGTTTGGTCTCCACGTATCCATGTAGGCCGCCATGTTCCAGCACACTCTAGACACCTGGGAGACTTTGTGGTTTAGCGGCCGTTCAATAGCTATCATGTTGCTTCAGGAGACTATAGCAGTTTGCAATGGCCAGGCCTCTGCCCTTTTGTATGTGAGGATTGGGATGCTTTGGTCATATGGCTCATGTAGTGATCCAGAGCAGGAAAAAATTCTGGTACTATGCTTTCCCATGGAAACGTATTCATTTCTCAAAATGTGTTGTTGACTAAAATGAATCAGTAGCACAGTGGCCTAGGTCACATGTCACTTTAAAGCATAGTTAAAAACAAGTTGTTGCTTAACGAAGGCAAGCAATGTGCTGGTGCATTTATTCCTCCCCTATTCCTGCCTTCGTTGCATCGGGAGGGAAATAAACCAGGAGCTGGCTCAGTGTTACTTGCAAACAAGTGCTCATGATCTGTTTCTCTCAAAACATACCACAAGCAGTAAGCCAAGAGCAAACCTTGGCTAATGAGATTCCAGTTTAATTTTCCAATTCGGATTCTGTTTTTCAAGTAGCCTGTGACTGCTCCAATCATTTGCAGAAGCTTCAAGAGTTGTTGTGGTATTACTGAACCATACATGATCTCTTATACTGACCTGACACTCTCAGCACTATTGAACTTGCCCTTCAACTGTCATACCTGATTTTTGTGTGTGGAGATAGTGAATAGAGAACATTGTTTTGCGTAAGTCTAGAATTGGAAGTTATTTGTTGTACTCTTTCTGGTTTGTGGTCAACCCTACACCAAACCCAGGGCTCAGGCTCTATTGCTGTAACCAAGACTAGTCATGATTAAAACAAACAAAAAAAAATCCCCAAAGGGATTGTAGTTTAAAATTGCCTCTTTAGCTCTCCCTTGTATAGAAGGCATACTGGGGTACTGGGATGTCTTCTGTAGAAGTGGCAGCAGAGATTGGATTTGCTGTTCTGACACTTCATTTAGTACCACTTGGGAACAAAGCTGCTGGCAGCTTGTGTGGTTGGTTTGGAAAGATGTCAGCTCATAAACTTAGTCTCCACTTGTGAGATCAAGGGACTATTATGTCTGTGGTACAAGCTTAGATTTGTAGTGGCTCATTGTCTTGGCTTCCTTATGGTCACAAGTGGTATTTGTAATGTGACAAGTTATGGAGGAGAATTTTCTCTCTCTCACTCACTGTGTGTGTGTGTGTGTGTGAGAGAGAGAGAGAGAGAGAACTTGAACCTTTTGCATCAGAGAGGAGGAATAAGTTCTAAGTCTTGTTTCTGATGTATTGCATTTACTTTTTTCCTCTTTGTAGATGATCATGGAAACAGCAATGGAAGTCATGTAAAAATCTTTTTACCGAAAAAGCTGCTTGAATGTCTACCAAAATGTTCCAGTTTACCAAAAGAGAGGCACCGTTGGAACACTAACGAGGTAGCTACATCCAATTTCTGTGTTTTTCACTGGCTGGATTGTAAATCATAGCACATTGGAATCATAATCCTGTTCAGAAAGGCTCTGCCACCATCAGTGTAAAGCCATTCCTCCTCCCCTGGCAAGAATTGTCAATCAAGTCATTGGAAACTTAGCACGGAGTTTGAATTGTTTGTGTTTTTAAAAACAAAGAGGCAGAATTTGTGGGCTCTGCTGCATGTGGCAGGTGTTGGCATTTGTTTGCATGTCTTGCATTTTGCTTCTCTCCAAGGTATAGTTAAGATCTGTGTGTATCTGATGTAAATGCTCTTACACTTGTCAGGAATTAATGAAGACGTAGCTATGGTGCATCTTTGTCTCAAGTGTTAATTTGATAAAGACAGGAGGAAGATGATAAAACTTCCCAACAGCAGAACTGCTCTTGACCCTGCTTGCACAATAACCTCCTTGCTTTTCAAATTGCTTTAATATAGCATCCTCTTGATGGTATAAAGAATGAAATCTAGCCACGTATGAAACATTTGGTAATGTGCATAAAGGGTTTCAGAAATATTTAGTCTCTGAGGAATGTAGCATTCTCATGTCAGTTTTTAAAAATCAACCCTTTTAAATTCCACGATATAGTGGTCAAGTGTGGTTTGTTATAATGCAGAATATGTGAAGAGATGTGAACTCTATCCAAGCTCTTTTAAGTTCTTTGCTGACTTCTGCAGAAAGTTAAGCACAGGCTTAAATCTCTTCTGATGGAATGGGTGGGTCTTTAAAGAACATAATCTTTGTTTGGATTGTTCCCTGCATATAAAGTATTTCGGTGTAACTTTGGGCTGGACACGGTGTGCAAGCAGTCACACTCTGCAAAGGTTCTACTTGCAGCTTGTAGAAAAGTATAGGTTTGTCAAGAATAAGTGGCTTGTAAGTAGTTGTGAATATATGCAACTAACAATCTGCGAGAGAAATGTATATTTGATGGTTAACTTGCTAGTTGCCAGAGTTGCTTCAATACCTTCATCTGGTAACTTATTTCAGAAGGTTTCATCACAAATTGGGGGCACCATCTAGCTTAAGTTCAATGCTCTTAACATTCCATTTATTTCAGTGGAAAATTTTAAGCATGTGTGCAGTCAATGGGATTTACAGTACTTACCTTTGGCAGGATTGTATCTGTGGTGTAGAACATGCACCTTCACAGGTGGGAAAACGTGTTGATAGCAAAGTTATATTATGCTTGATTTCCCACTCCCTACTTTTGGTAACTTGTTTAGTATTTCATGGATTCTTTTTTAAAGCTTTTTTGTGGTTCCTGAGTTCTGACATCTTAGGTGATAACTTCTGTTGGCTTTGTAGCTTTTCTTGGTTATTTGTCTTGCAGCCATGCACAACTGGACTCCATCTCTGTAATTAGTAAAGCTTTTCCACATAGTACTGTGATGCCGTTTGCAAACCATTTTGAATATAATTAGAAAGTTCTGCAGCTTTTAGCGGATAAGTAAGAAAGAGAAAAGTCAATTCCTTCTAAAGGGAGTATCAAGCCTGTGGGCCAATATCCTTTGGTCTTTCTCAAAAACGTTTTCTCTGATTTTAACCAAATCTCTGGTCTTTTCCATTTCTGCTTTGAAGGATATGAAAATAGCCAAGTGCCATTCATAAAAACCTGTGGGACTGGCTGCCACAGATTAGTTATTCACGATATGTTGATTCCTTAGGCCATAGAACAAATTGCAGTTGTGACCTATGCAGCAACTTGCTTTGTTCTTAGAATAGTGTTGATCACAAGTGCGTGTTCTACTTTGAGTTATTCAGCATAAACAGTTGTATGATCAGGCATGAGATAAATTGTTGACTTTGCAGATGGTGCTCTTGAAGTTGAAGATGCGTCTTTATGGAGAGATTAAAGCAAATGGTTTCAAGTTCTTCAGAGTTGCAGTTTCATTTTTACTGCACTCTTTCTCAAAAAAGGAGCAGTTGCTCCTTTATCTTTGAGAATTCTTGGAGAACAGGTGAGGTCCCTACAGACTGGAGGTGGGCAAATGTTGTTCCCACCTTCAAAAAGGGGGGAAAGGAAGACCCAGGTAACTACCGGCCGGTGAGCTTGACATTGATACAAGGGAAGGTCCTAGTTAATTCAACACTCAGCCTGTGAGCATTTAGTAAAGGATGCTGGGAATACTAAGACCCAGCATGGGTTTCTCAAAAATAAGTCACGCCAGACCAATCTGATTTCCTTTTTTGATGGAATTACAAACTTGGTGGATCAGGGAAATGCTGTGGACATAGTGTATCTTGATTTCAGTAAGGCTTTTGACAAAGTGCCCATTATATTCTTGTGAGGAAGCTGGTAAAATGTGGGTTGAACGAGGCTTCAAGTTGCAAGAAAGAAGATTCCAACTAAACATTCAGAAAAACTTTCTGACAGTAAGAGCTGTTCAGCAGGGAAACAGACTTCCACGAGAGGTGGTGGACTCTCCTTCCTTGGAGGTTTTTAAGAAGAGGTTGGGTGTTCATATGTCATGGATGCTTTAGTTGAGATTCCTGCATTGCAGGGGGTTGGACTAGATTGTGTGGACTAGATCCAACTCGTAAGATTCTATGATTCTATGACCATAGAGCACATTTCCTTATCTGTAAAATACACAGGACAGCTGTAGCAAAGGGTGGTTCAGATCAAGTCCTGGAAGGAAAAGGGAAACTTGAAGGAAGGACAGTCTCAAACCTTCCATTTAGTAAAGTAACATCTGAAGTTGTGGGTGGTGGGAAAGGCATACAGCCTCCTGATGAGGGATTTGCTATTTGTTTGTGGAGATTCACTTAAAGTGTTTGGAAATATGTAGATACACAGTTGCCCAAATGCTGTCTCTTTTAAAATAAAAGTCATGGTGTCCGTTGTTGTCAGAAAAGAAACACTACTTGTTCATTTTTTTCCTTTCAAATTGGAGAAGGTAAATTATCAGAAGTTAGTCTGATAATGTCATTGTTGCTTCACGTGGTTGAGACAGACTAATATACATTTGATGTTTGGGGGGATAAAAGTTAAGGGTTTGTACAGCCATCAGTGCTTAAGTTCGCTACCAATTAACATCTCCAGCAGTATATGATGCATATCAATTTATATGCCTTTTAAAGAATTCCTGTTATACTCAGGCTAATACTGCTTTTATATGGCAGCGCTGCCTCTGGCTTTTTCAGCAAAGGAAGAGGGTGGTCACTCCATTACTTGGGGTTGAAATTGCAAACTACTCATACCACATTCTTGGGATTCCCTAACACTTGTTCATGCTGTGGTGTGATTTTTGTCTGTACATGCAGTCTTTTTCTTGGAGTTGTGATTGGCTTCCATTGTGTGTTTGAGATTGGATTCATTTTTCATTTAATTTGTATGCTGCCTTTAAAAATTGTGCTTAAAGCAACTTGCGATATATGCACATCTCTGGAGAAGATGTTGAAAGGAACCATTCCCATTTGACCATCAAAGCTGTAGTGGTAAACAATGATGTGGGACAGAACTTTATTCTTCCATGGAAAAATTTCCATTGCATAAGTTCATTAAGTAACAATGAATAAGTGTTAATAGCAAATACAATATTAGGCAAACATGGCTGTTTCAAAGCTAAATTTAATGTCTTTGAGGTGATTATCCCTAGTAAGTATGTGAGAGAATATATATATATATATATTTGAAGTCAAATACTTGTGGTGTGTTGGGACAGAAGATTAACTTGGGGCACTTTTTAAGCTTTGTTCACTAAACTAAAGCGGATATGCTAAATGAGATCACCCTAGGGCATCAGAAAAAAATTCTGATGCAAATTACCCCAATCTTCAATAAAATAAAATAAAATCCTGGGAAACCCCTATCACTAATGCCAAGGATTCAGTTTTGTAGCCACCAGCTAGGAGGGGGAAATGAAATGGCCAGACACCTTCACTTTACTAGTTGAAAGTTTCCTTTGCACCAAATTGTATTTGTAGAGGCCCTGCAGCTCTGTGCAAGCACAGGTGTTTGCCAGCTACTGGAGAATGTTTGGGGTTGGGCAGATGGGATGGACTGAAGTTGGAAGTTAGGGTAAGCAAAGTAAGATTTGGAGGAATTTGGATTCTTTGCTTGATTAAAAGACAGAAGTGACTGTTTCACTCATTTTACTGATATCCTTGAGAATTCTTTGAGAACAGGTGAGGTCCCTGCAAACCTGAAGTAGGCAAATGTTGTCCCCATTCAGAAATGGAAAAAGAGAAGACCTAGGTAACTACTGACCTGTCATCTTGACATTAATACCAGGAAAGGTTCTAGAACAGGTCATCAAACAGCTGGTCTGTTAGCACTTAGAAAAACATGCAGTGAATATTAAGAGCCAGCATGGGTTTCTTTAAAATTAAGTCATGCCAGACTAATCTTATTACCTTTTTATTATTTATTTTTGATTTGATTTACTTTTTGACTTACAAGCATGTTGGACCAGTGGAATGCTATGGATGTAGTGTATCTTGATTTCAGTAAGGCTTTTGATAAAGTCTCACACAATATTCTTGCAAAGAAGCTGGTGAACTGTGGGCTAGATGATGTTGCTGTTGGATGGCCATCTGTCATGGATTCTTTAGTTTAGATTCCTGCATTGCAGAGGGTTGGACTGAATGACAAGCTTTGCAGTGATCTCCTAGCCAATATTTATGAAGGGCTATGTCCATAAGCTGGCCTTTATATGGGAAGCCAGCAAGCAAGGTGGATATCGCCCAGCTCTGTTGATTTCAAAGTTGCTTTCCCTGTCCTCACTTGGAATGAGCAGATGCCTATTCCATTCTAGCAGCCTTCATGGTTTGCTCCCTCTAAGTGTTGTATAATGTAATGCCCTTGTGTTAAAAAGATACAGAACGTCAGTGCCAGAAGCTGTCAGTTTAATTGGGTCCCAGCATTATTGTTTTTATTTGCAATGTAGTCCACACATTATTTTATATTGGAAGGAATTACTCTCATGAAGTTACACAGAGCAAACTCTTCCCTGGTGAAGTTTCCGAAATCTCTTTACACAGGGACTTCATGCCTCTTGGCTTCCACAGTGCCTTTCTGTCTTGGCAGAGTTCATTAAATTGACAGAAACTGAGGTTACCTGCTGTTAATCACAGGCGCAGCTGTCTGTTGTGAAGTTTAGAGCTGGAGTTACGGAATGTACTGTAGCAATCTCTGTTCTCCAAGAAACATCAAAGCCACAGACTTATGTGTTTTAGGAATAGGTCGTGTAAGCAGGCACATTTGCACATCTTTAGTTCAGCAGTACAAAAGATGCCTTCCTATCGGTGAGCTGAACACCAAGCCAATTTGTACTGCACATGATAGAAAATGTTTTGGTAAAAATACACAGCTTCAGTATTCTGAGAAACATTTGACTGCAAAGTTCGTTTTCTCCTTTTAGTTTTCTTCATGAGAACACCTTAGTTATGATCTATAAGTCTCTCTGTAGTTTTCCATTGCCCTGTCTTGTAGCAACATTCACACTTGCAGATCTCAGGCTTAATGTCCCCCGGTCTGATATTTTGGTAAATTGTTTGTGCTGGTAATAGGGAGAAAGTTCTTTCCCTTGCTACGACTGTCACCAGAGAAAGGAGTATAGGGGAGGGATGAAGACAAAGCACCTGGCATAGTGTAGAAATCTTGGCGGCGCCCCCCCCCCCCTGAAAAAAAGTGCTTGTGCTTTTCTAGGAATCCAGGCTGATGAAGCCAGTTGCATCTAAATCCAAAGTTACTGTGCCAGTCTTTCCTACCCTGATGACTGTGAATGCCATTCTGCTTTCTAAGCAGCTATGCAGCAGCCACCGTGTGCGAGGAGCCAAGATACTGATAGATCAGGAACCACAGAGGAATTCAGGAGGAGAATTCTGCAGCAATACAGAGAATCACAAGTGAAGGTCAATATCTGCCTACTGCAATTCTTCTGTTTGTGAGCACCTTGCAGCCAGCCTGTCACAGTAGCTTTAGGTATTAATCAGTAGCAACCTTCCTGTTACAGAAAGTAACTGGCAGAGTGGCTTTCTCCCCCTAAGCTATCCTATAAGGTGGGCTGGCTATGAAACATCAGTCCATTTTTTAAAATGGTGCCAATGCTGATATGTTCCATCTGCCCCTCAATGAGTCGGGTAAATAAAATATTTTTCACATAGAAGGGTGGGTGAGTGGAAAGAGAAGCAAGAGGCTGTCATGCTTGACTACTAATCTTAGTGAAACTAATTTGCTATATTCTGTAGTATCAAAATCAACTATTTCTACTTGGCCAAATGTGCTGGGGTGTCCCCATCCCCCAAAACATGAAAGTAGCTATAACTTCTTAGGCCACAGTACAAAAATATGTTGTGAACAATCCTCTGATGTCCTTTGTATGGAATGTAAATGCAATGAGTTGAGTGCTTTGTGGTCAAGTAAGTTGCTTGTAATGTTTTGGCAGCCTATATAAGGAGGTCATCAAAATACATTTTCCTCTTGGGCCTGAGTCTTTGTATTACAAAGTGCTGTGCAGACATTATGAGGGTCAAACTGCCATTGAAAGCATAGCACTATAGCTTGAACATAGTACTTTTGCTTGGAATGGACTGTTGAGGTAATAGGTTCAAATCCTGTGTTTTGCTGTTCTCAGTATTTTACTTATCTGGGGTTTTGTTTCTGAGATAATGTTCAGCTTTGGGTGCCTCTGAAGCCCATCCCAACTGCAGGGGTAATTTTCTACCCCACCCCCCAGTCAGGAGGATCATTAACTTTGCCAGCGGTTAGGCTTTATCAGTGAATGTGTGAACCTCAGTCTCAAACTGGTACTGTACCCCTGAACACCTCATCTTTCACCTGAAATGTCAGCCAAAGCTTAGAGGTAGAGTTTACACTATGTATGTTCAAATCCTTGCATAGCTAATTAAAAGACAACAGATTCCTACAATTTGGGCTTGGGGATATTAAGAATCACTGTTATTCCAGCAGACTATAGTGGTCTGAAGGAGATGAACCTATCTGCCAGTATAGGAGAACATATTCATAAATTCAAACTACAGTAAATACCAGGATCTTAGTGTCATCAACATATAGCTGATACTGAAATCTCTTCTGAGATGTAGTGAGGATACCTAAGGAAGGGAAAGAATAGCAGGATGGTAAGAATAAACATGAAGGGACCCCCAACAAACAACAGGAAAGCAGAGAAAGAGCTTCCCTTTGTGGAAACATTGAAAGAACAGGCAAGAGAACTGGCTGAGGACAGAATCGTGGAGAGCTGGGACATAAAGGGAGACAAGAGGGTGTGACAGGACTGAGGAGGGTATCAAAGTTGGAGAAGTTCCTTCAAGAACTCCTGGAAGTGGTGTAGTCTTTTTTTGGCTACACTATAAAACAGATGAGAAGGTGCAAGGATGAATTGGTTGTGCATGAAGTTGGCCAAGTCTTTTGTTCTCCTCCAGAGGTGTTCAGCCATGTGAGAACATGGATCGAGAGAGCAGTGGGCCAGGGCTGGGAATGAGAGGAGTTATTAGTCTCCTGGGAAAGTGGGCAGATATGTCTAGCTGTGGGCAGGATAGAATGAATTGCAAGTGAAAACTGCAGAGTCTGAGAAGGAGGCAAAGACAGCAGATGGAGAAGATTAGTGGATTGGAGGTCTTGGGAGGATCAAGAGGCAAAATGTAGGGAGGTGGATGAAGGAGATGTATCAGTCTGACAGAGGGAATTTACCGGTAACTACAGAAGCATTTGAGATTGAGTGGTTTTTGGTGAAGAGAAACTCAAGAGTGCCCAAGGCAGTGAATGGAGAGTCTGTCCAAAGCTGTAGAAAGAAGAAGCCAAGAAGCAGCTGAGTCAGGGCAATAATCAACGTGAATGCTGAAGTCATCCAGGAGCAAAGTAGAAGTGTTGTCCCAAACTCAGGTCATGCAGGTCACATGCCATTGAGCCTTCAGATTCTATATCTGTGTAGGGACAGTTGTGAAATTTTTGTTTGATTCTATACACATGCAGTAAGACAAAGCAAGATCACTTAGTTGAAGACTAAATGGTCAGAACTTCCCAGAAGCAAAGGCTAGCAGTTATTCAGTGGAACGTTCTGCAGCATGTCAAGGACTGTTAATGTTGATACTTGATGGTTAACAGTTAATAGTTTACACAATAATAAATGCCACGTATGCAACACCGTAGAGATTATGTCTAATTCTTGACCTTAAAATTCAGGTATTTTGCCCTGGTTATCTCAGTTTTTGTTTATAAGCCTGCGAGTTTAATTTTAAGAGATTTTCCACTGCTGGAAACAGCTTATATGTGGCAGATCGGCAACATAAAATAATCCAGAAAATGGGTGCATTAGGGAGATGCTGTTAAAAACATAATATTATTATTTTTTGAGAGCTTGTTCACCTTATGCTGCATTTGATGCCTGGCAGCTTTGTTGAGAAACGTTTCTGCTTTTAAGAAAAGTGAAGGTTCTCTCTCTGATGTTACAGCAAGTCATTCCTTGATGTGCAGGGAAAGCTTGAGTTATGCTTGTGAATATTGATGTGATGTTGACTTGCCCATAACAGACAACTATGTGTATATGTCCAGCGTGGAGGTACAGTAGGTGCATCTGTAATGAAAGCAGACAGTTTCAATCATGGCTGCAGTGCTCTTCTCCTCTTTCCTGAAATTCTGCTGAGTCATTTAGCACCCACTCCATGAGCTCCCTCCACCCCATACTCTGTCCCCTGCATTGTGCAAAACTGACTTGGCTACTCCACATTTTGCCTTTAAAAGAACCTTGAGGCAGAATTGAAATTTCTCCGTGCTGTGTTAAATTTACATAGTGCAGAATTTGCTGTTAATGTTGCCCTGCTGTATGTTTCTGCTAATGTTTACCAAATTAGCAAACGTTTGGAGTAGGCACAGTAATTTCACATGACTGAAAGGTTATAATTCTGGCTGATTTTTAAACAAACACATCGTGCTAACTGTTGGGCTTCCAAAGAAGGTGATCAAAGCAGTGCTGTGTTTTCCTTAAACTGCTGCATGAAAGTAGCTTTCTTTTTTGCTGCTTTTTCCAGTCATCATCATCATCATCATCATCATTATTATTATTATTATTATTATTTAGCTATAGGTAATATCACCTAGTTACAGTTCCCATATAACTTACAACTTCTGCAGATCTTTAAATGTTTTTGAAAAATATTTAAAGGAGCTATTGAACGAATGAATAAATTTGAAATGTACACTACCTAATTGTTATAAATGAATATTTCAGAGGAGTTTGGGGTGAAACTATATTGTTGGGAACCATGAAAAATGCCTCTAGACAGACCTTTAGTTCATCATTATTTCAGTGAAAAGGGATTGGTGCCATGCAGAGTCTGTGAAGAAGAGAGAGGAAAAACCTGCCAGGCCATGTCTGAATTATCTCCCCCTAACCCAGCAGGAGGCAGGGCAGGGTTTGAAGTGAGCAAACAAACCCTTAAGCAACTTTGGAAACACTTTTGGGCCCTTTCATTGAAAGGGCAGTAGGGAGTGACTGGCAGATCCTAATGGACTCCTCCATTGTGCTTAAAGCCAATTAATAGCATAGTTTACAAAAAGTAGCCAAGGTTACCATTTGAAGTGCAGATTCCTTAGCTTATGGGGCCAATAAATCTTCCAATCAGTGTACTGTGATAGGCTTTCATCACTTTCCCTTTCTGGAAAAACTGGAAGACTAATTTTAGACTTGCCAGTAGCCTGGACTCAGAAGTGAGAGATGATTAGGTTCAGGACACTTTGCCTTTACGTACATGAAAAAAGAAGTATTATTAACAAGTGCACCATAAAGTGCATGTGTGTGCATACTCCTGCCCCACAGCATTGTAAATTTAGTACAATTTACACAAAAGTTTGGGACTGCAGCTTTGGGCTGATGGTTGTCTGTTCATGGTTGCTCTATGCAGTGACAATATGCCCCTCGGTTCTCTTTTCTGTGGCCCTGGGGTTCTTGGAACAGAACTCAGAAATAACTGGCTGGTAGATCTGGCTGGATAGCCTCAGAGAGAGAGAGAGCATGTGAAAACTGGCCTATCTACCGGTATTTGTGTTAACATTGCTCCATAGCTGCTGCAAAGGACTTCCTCCTTTTTTGAGACTCAAGGCTTCAACTGCTTCATTCCACTGGGTTTCTATACCTATGTGTCCCATTGATGGGTTACTACCATCTCTTTAGTCTTGGGGAAATGACACCATATCATATACCCATGGTTTCCAGTAATTTGTGACTTTGTAGTACCAAGACCTTTTGAGGGACACATATGATTTTGTGTGTGTGTTGGGAAGGTGAATTTGCTCTTCAGGTGCCTGAATACAGCTCCTGCTTTGCTTCACAGTTATCTTTCACCCCTACCTGTCTTCTGTGCCGCCCATTTTCCCCAAGGAGTTTTTTCCGCCCACCAACATAGCTTCCTTCAGTCTTAATTTCCTGCTGTACATTTTCGCACACATTATATTTTCACCCTCCTTGTTTTGCAGGCTGCATCATCTTCCCCCACATTCTCTACCAAAGACTCTTTCGAAGTCTTACTTTCTCTTCCCTTCCACCACTCTTATCCCTGCCCCAGTGGAGTTTCTGTGTTGCCTTCCTACTGTAGAGGTCAGGAACTTTGTTCTCCAAATGCCATTATGTTGTAAATAATGGTCCACACCAGCCAAAGGTCATAAAAGTGGCTAGTGTTCTTAGAGCTAAGCTGCTGTATTCCTTATTCCTTTCTGCTCCCCCTTCCCCAGCACTTAATACGTGTGTATCCTTTATCCTCAGGACTGTAACCTACTGAGTTCAATGAGATTTTCTAGTAGGTGTGCCTGGGGCTGTAGCCTTCCCAACTGTTTTGAGGATAGCCATAAGTTGGAGGGTTGTATTCTACTAAGTAATACTTAAGTAGACCTATTGGGATGAATGCATCTAAGTGTGTCATGGCCATGAATTTCATTGGGTCTACTCTGAGTCAGATTAGCATTGTATAGAATCTGACAAAAATGAATATATCAAAATACTTCATTTGAGCTTTTGTATACCTCCATTAGCGTTTTTTCATTGTTTGCTGATTGTTTGTATTTTGAAAAAAATGTGAATAAAAACATTCTAAAAAGCACCCTAACACTGTATGCATCCGATACGTTGCAGATTTCTCCCCTGAAGTAAATGAAAGACGATCAGCAGCCTTTTTAAAGCTATGCCAAATTCCTTGTATCAGTGGGTATGTTTGCCCTTTTAACATTCACCCCCTGCCCCAGCCATGTAATAGTGAATCTGTTGCTGACTAGTGGTTGTATGTGAAGCATCAAGGGTTGTATTAAATGATTCTTGAGTTTTGCATGTTTTCCAGTGGCCTCTTCCTTTAGCACTAATTCAACCTCCTTACGCTTTTAAGGATGCAGGTAGTATTTTTTCAGCTTCCAAGTACACCAGTTTGTCTCTTGTTGCCCTGGGGACCTGTCCTGACTTCTCCTTTGCCGCTCTCTGACTCTTGCCCATTCCATAAGCATTAGTATTTCTCTAGGTGCTATTTACAGCAGGTAATGGTAAGCAGGTAGTATTTCTGCTTCCTTGTTTCCTCTTCGTCCCCTTTCAGCAGTGGCCACTCATTTTATGTACAGCATTCTGTATCTGAAATATATTTAGAGCATTCAGCTTTTCTCACTGAAATCAATTAATGAGTATTTTCTTGTATAGGTTTTTTTCTATTTGTGCATCTCTATGCCCCGCCCCTGCTACTTCTCATGTTGCTTTTGTTTTCCATGTGAAATAACCCCCCCCCCCCGGAAGCATAGAAAGCGAGATTGAAAAGGCAGCATATCAACAACTTAGAAAATGTAATATTCTTCATTCCCAATTCATTTGATAAGTGAGCCAGTTCATCTGCCTCTTTTATTCTAGTGCCTTGCACAAAGATGTTTAAATCGACTTTGGAAAATAGTTTCTTTGTAAAATGCTGTGTAGAAGTACCAGGACCTGCAATACATATTGTAGAACATTTCCTTGAATGCTGATTTCCAGAGGCTGAGTGTTTTGTGATGCAGCAGCAGCTAATTGCCGCTTCTGCCCTCCAGATAAACAGGATAAACACTTTGATAAAATTGAACAAATTACTGCATCTCTGCCAGGGTTTTGTGTGTGCGTGTATTTTTTTTGCTAGCATGTTTTGAGATGTTTGGTTATTGCAGGAGGAATGGAATCATGGGTAATTTGTGATTACTTTTTCAGAAATAAATAAATATTGGGAAATTTGAAGCAATGGGAAGGATGGATCTATCCAGGGTATGTTCATTTCTGGGCAGACCACCACCCCTCAAAACTTTATTGGCCATGGCTGCCCATGGACTCTCTGGCAACCATGGAATGGGTTGTATCCTTGGACCTGCTTAAGGCCAATCTTCTCCATGGGTGTGGTAAGAACATGGCTATCTGATGTCAAGATACCCCTGGGTGTTGGAAAAAATGTAATAAATGCTTTAGAGCCAAGAAAAGTGAATATGCATCTTTTAAAAAATCTTGTATTCAATCAACAATTTAAAAATAGAATGTTGTAGTTGTAGCTCAAGTATATTAACTTCAAAGGGTTGTATTCAACATTGGTTCTACTCGGAGTAGACCCATTTAAATTAATAGACATGGTCAGTTAAATTCAGTGGGTCTACTGTCTGTTGGTCTAATGTTGGATACCACCCAAAGTTTGTAGTTTGTGTTTCAAGGACAAGCTTTTTAAAAAATTCATACTGTTCAGTTTCTACACACTTTAGAGTGAGCAAAATTGGCCCATACATTCTTTTTCATCTCCCCCCTCATGGAAAAGGACACAGTCTTTACATGTGCAGGCATAATGGTGAAATGAGTTACACTCATAATAAATATTTGTAACTCATATTGCCATAAAAAGGAATTCATGGGTGCATATATATAAACAATAAAATAGAGATTGTCTACAACAGATAAAGATGAGATGACAAATACAATAATTCAGTGGTTTAAAAACTGCACAATGGGAGGATGTCAAAGATGAGGCAAGGGTGGGAAGCTCTAGTGCTGGGCATGTAGTCAAAGTGAAGCGCACCCCCCCCCACAATGTTCCAACCAAGTGCCACTCAAATGTTCATCACCCACCCTTGAGTTTGATGGGAAATAAAAAGTGTTGGGTACCATCCTCATATGAGTTGCACCACATTCCCAGATGATCTCAACCAGTGGGGTTTGCCAGCAGCCAAACTGTCAAATAGAAATCCCCCAGCCCAGCCTTCTGGAACTATCTGTCCAGGAAGGGCTGAAACCAGAGTCCCATTCCAGTTGGATGGTCCAGAATGGTGCCATGTTCAGTGATATCAGATACTGTACCATTGAATGGTCCAGTAGAACCAGCAGGTGGCACTCTTACTGTTCTCTTCCCAGTGTGGTTTGCCCAACTGGGTAACAACAGCCATAACAGGACCTTTATCTATTTCATCTGGGAGAATGTGGACTGATGTCACTACCACATTTTCAGACACCTTGCTCAGAAAAGGAATATTAGTGATTACTTGGAATATGGTGGGATTCGATAAGGACTATGTTAGCAAAGTTCTTCACCACTACCTCATTTGATAAGGAAGTGTTTATCCCTCTCCTCACCCACTTGGTCAGCCCACCCCTGGATATCTTTGTCCACCAGAAAGCATAAGGACAGAATATGTTCTTTTTATCTACTGACTCTGCCCTAACCAATATGGTTTAGGGACCCCCTCCCCCAGTTTGATACTGGGCCCTATTTAGTTAATTAATTTTTGTTATAGTGTGAGACGTCCAAACAGAAAGCTGCAATGATCTACAATGGTTCAGAATTCTGACAAACAAGAAGAAACATGGTGATGTGTAGCCCTTGAGCCACATCACAACAGTGGTTGAATTCTTACCACACGGTGTGAATAATGTTATGAATTAAACGGAAAATGATTTCTGGTATGGTCTATACTTCAGTAGCTAATAAACTTCTGGCATTCATGTGATTTTGTGTGTAAGCACAATTTTAATCATTGTTTCCTCCCCCATTCCCACAAAGTTTTCTGTGGGTTGTATCAAGTGTTATCACTTTAAGGAGACTAATTGAAATCAATGGACATGCCTAACTCAGGTCCACTAATTTCAATTGGTCTATTCTGAGTGACACTTGGTTCAGTGCAACCTTACATGTAAAATATTCAATATTTTGCAAAGTTTTGGAGATGAATTTTTGTCGAAAGCCAACCAGCCATGTCCTATTCCTTACATTGGGGCAATTGGGGGGGGGAGTTTAATTTAGTGAAGGTTAAAAACATAAGTTGTCATTTCTATAAGAACTATAGAAGGCTTTCAGTTTTACTCTGAAGCTCCTTAAAAAAAATGGGTGCATGTTGTTCTTAGACATTGCCTTGTAGCTCAGATTAGAGACATTAATAAAGAAATGTTCTATGTATGCTTTGATATACTTGTTCTGAAACACCCCACGTAGGCATATGTTAAAAGCATTTGTGGCAGTTTCACAAGAAAACTTGCAGTTTCAGTTGTCAAAAGATTTAATTTGTCCTGTGTGAATTTGGCCTTAAGATATTAATCTTTAAATGAGTCATCACAATAATCACCCAGCCCTTCACCAGCTAGATGTTCACCATCTTCTGAACCCAGTGCCAGTTTTGGACTGTGCACATATCAATGCACACAAATCCATTTTTCTGGCAGACACATTTTGGCTCTGATGCAACTGCAGGCTAGATGATCAAGTACACCCTCAGTGTATTGTATACATATGTATGATTTGGGTGACTCAAAGCTTACTGTGGGGCGCATAGCCCAATTCCTTCATTAATCTGTTTGTGCATGTTGGGTACTTTCAGCAAGTGAATGCCACATTTTAGTGTCTTGTGCACCAACAAAGTGTTGGCTTGGACAAGAGGCTGTGGTATCTGGTAGAGTTTGGGTTGTGTTTACAGGGGGCCCAAAGTTTACCATGGGGTGCACAGACCCAGTTCCCTTTTAATTTATACATATTTTTTGCTGTTACTGACAATGTAGTATAGCTTGACTATGTTTGTTGCTTAACAAAGCATTGGGTTTGATGTGATTCTGTGGCAAACTGTAGAAGATGCTGCACTAGAGATGCGGGTGACTTTGCAAAGCACTTTGACTGTTGTAATTCCTTAACCAGATCGCTTCACCTTTCTGCATAATTTAAGTAATGATCACACACCAGCTGCATGATGCCTGCAGGTCTGCCGCCTATTTTCCATCTCTTAGGTTGTATACCTTTCCAGGAATGATATACACAGTATTGTTAATCAGGTATGGTATGAATTTTCTGTTTGGTTTGTGAGCTAATGTAGATAAATTCAGAGTGGGTGCTGTTTCATTAGTTGCCTGGACTAAGTCGTGTGGTGTTTCCTATGTAGCTTACGTGCTTTTTATTACTTGGATTTAAATAGGGAAATGTTAAAAATGCCTTTTAAGTTTAGCATGAATTTAATTACATGGAATGTAATGTTTCGTTCTTGTGTCTGGATTTCTGTCTCCTTGAAGGATTCTTGATAGGATTGGAGAAAAACAATGTACCAGTATTGCTGAAATGTCACCTAAATGCTCTGTTAGAATAGTTAGGGATGCTTTTCAGCTCAGTTATGCAAGGCCTGTTGTTCTTGGAGCTATGCAGCTGCTTCAGTCTGGAGTAAACCATGTTACTTTCTTAATGTTTTATCCCAGAAGTTATACTTTGGCTTTGAACTGGGCTTAGGGTTACTGAGGAAATGGTGCCAACTTAATCATAGTGTTTTATCTGAAGTATGTGATCATTTCTCCCCTCCCCAAATAAATATGGTGTTTACTCAGATGAATCTGATTTCACCTTGCTTATATACTAGTTATCCTGCTTCTTAGCTCTTCCTCCCCCCTCTCCTTTCAAAGACTAGAACAATACAAACAACAGTGCCTCTGAAGGATTGTGTGCCTCATACTGACATTGTGATGGGATATTGATTCTTGCTGTAACATTTAAAATGGCGTGCATGCCTCCCAGCAGTGAATACATATGACAGATGCAATATGAGATGAGAATTCTGGTAGAAATGAAATGATGTAGGGTTTATTTTCCTGTTCCAGTGGCTTTGCTGAGTGGGGAGGGGAGAGATGGGTTGGGTTTATCTTCTGTTCTTTTTGTAGGCAGGCAGCCCCAAGGAACTAAGACATTAGTTTCCAGTCCTGCAAGTGATTTTAATAAAAAAAACTAATTTAAGGAGAGGATTGGGCTGACTCTGCTTTTGTTTGTGTGCATGTGTGTTGGTTGCTGCAGGATCATATTCCCAGAACATATTCTTATTTTGGCTCACTTTATTTCCCAAGCAATTCCAGGGTTAACGGCTGGATGTAGAGGATGTGAGTAGGATGAAGACAGAAAAAGCAATACATGAATTGCAGTGAGAAAGTTAAAAACTCTGGCTCAGCTTTCATGTCCTATGCAGATGTAGTGCTGCCCAGTTTCCTAATCATGTTGCAGACTTTCATGTCACCTCTCTGCACAGATCTTCCCCTCTCCTTTTCGCCTCAGAGCAACGTATATCTTAAGTGCTACCTTTTTGCCCATTAATTTCCTGACTATAGTTGGCAACGATGGTCAGAATTAGATTTGGAAAGCGTGATTTGGGCAAACTATGAGTAGTGTGCTTGTGTAGACATTGCATACTACTTGGCTTTGAAATAGTAAGGTTTTTTTTAAATGCCTGCAAGAAAGGAATGGGTTGAGGAGTGACCAAGACTATAGGGTGCTCCCCTCCCAACCATGGTTGGTCAGCTGCTCAAGAGTTGTATCTAAACTGAGCTGGATCTGGGAAACTGACCTGTGATGCTTCTGAAACATGAATGCCAAAAGCCTTTTAAACTGGTATCAGTTGGTGTCCTTAAACTGGTACCATTTAGTGTAACTGGCTGTGTGGCAGAGACTAACGAATTCGTTTCTCTTTGCCTTAGCCCTGTTACTGCTTACTTTTCACAGGCTACTGTGTTTTGGGATTGAGATGGAAAACCAGGAGCAAACGGCCACACTGACATCACCCAAGGGGGTTAGTGGAAATAGTATGCAAATACAGTGGTACCTCGGGTTAAGTACGCTTCAGGTTAAGTACACTTCAGGTTAAGAACTCCACTTAAGAACAGAAATTGTGCTCTGGCGGCGCAGTGGCAGCAGGAGGTCCCATTAGCTAAAGTGGTGCTTCAGGTTAAGTATGGTTCAGGTTAAGAACGGACCTCCAGAACGAATTAAGTACTTAACCCGAGGTACCACTGTACATTGTATCTAAGACCAACACTCACAATTTCTGGTTGCCTGTTTGTGGGTCACTGTGACCTTGCTCCATCCCAACACGAAGGACTGGTCTCTGATGTCATGCTGAACTTTGCTCCAAGACTTGGTGGGGGGGGGGATTTTCTGTGTTGTGTTATAGAAACATAGGATGCTGTCTTATATAATGAGTCAGAACATTGGTCCATCTAGTTCAATACTGTCTACATTGACTGGCAGTGGGCTCTCCAGGCTTTCAGGCAGAGAGGTCTTTCCTAGCCCTATCTGACAATTCTGGGGATTAAGACTGAGATCTTATTCATGCAAAACAGATGCCCTATCACTGAGCTACAGTCATTTCCAAACTTGGAGTTGGGAGCTTGAGGTGCCTCTACAGTGAATTGCGACTCCAGGGTGTGTGTGTGGGGAGGGGGAGATAGAGGTTTGTTGTGCTCACCAAAGGGGTGGGGGTACTTACCATGACAAGAAAGCGATTGAGTTTCTTCCCCATTTGAGACTTAACTCTTTTTAATCTGTGTGGTGTAGTGGTTTGCACTGGGACTGAGGAGATGGTTCAAATCCCCACTCACTGATGATGCCCACTGGGTGATCTTGGGCCAGTCATAGTCTCCTAGTCAAACATAGCTGGTTGTGAGGGTAAAATGGGAGGTGAGCAGGAAGAGAATGGAAAGTGAGGGACCATGTGTGTAGTCTTGAGCTCCTTGGAGAAAAGACAGGATATACTGTGATATATACCGTAAATTCATTCCCTTTTGTATTGGTAATCAGATTACTTTGGGTAGAGTCTCAGTTCTGAGAAATCTGTAGCCTGTGGCTTGTTGTCCTGAACGTATACTTTTTACCCTCTATGCCCCATTCAAATATCCTACGTTACCAATAAGCCAGGAAGCCCTAACATTTGCTTTTTAAATGCAGCTCTAGGTTGATCGGATGCTGCCTTTTAATACAATGTTAATCTGTACATTAATAAAAAAATAGACTGAACTTGAAATAGTAAGATATGTTGTGCTTGGTGGTTGAGGGTTATGCAGTGTTTGTTTACCATATGAGACCAGCTGAACTCTTGAGGAGTCCTCCCGGCCATGCCCCCCCCCCTCCCCGGCAAAAGAAAAAATATTAAGCCTTAACAACTTGCTTTGTGTGGGGAATAAATTTTTGCAAAATGAGAAGAATCAACATAACATTCTTATTTCAGAATGACTTGGGAGCTCCTCTGAGATGTGTTAGAATGTATATCAAAGATTATTCACTTTATGTAGCGGAATTTCAATCACTTTAGATGTCTTTAGTAGTAAACTTACTCTAGAAGACCTTTTTATTGAGTTAAAGAGCTACTTACTTTAAACATGTGTGTTGGCTTTTATAATGTTTGCTAAATCAAGAGCAGCCAGATCAATAGTCCAACTGAGGTCAATATAGTGGGGTAACTGGGTTGAAATTGGACTCTGCTTCTTTAAAAAATATATGGGGGGAAGCATTTTTTGCAGCACAGTTAACAATATTATTTCCAAATAAATTGTTCATGCATTTCATCTATCACTGTGACAAAAACATAGTGTGGTTTTAACTTTTTTATTAAAAAAATTAAGCTACTTGAGTCATCACTGGATATGTGATGCATTCTTTTTATTGGATTTTAATAAATAAGCAACTACAAAACTAACTGCTAAGGCTGTGCAGAGCCCCCCCCCCAAGTAGTAGAAATATGTTTTGAAGTGAAGGTGACGGTAAATGTTGATTTGTCATAACTGATTGCAATGTGTTTGATTCATTTCAGTAAATGTGAATCTGTGCAACATACTTAGTTTTTTACTTACTGTAGCTCCTTTGTTTTGCAGAGATCTTGATGCAGCGCCATTTTGGATTTCTTTTTAATAATGTGTGACCCTTCACCTTTGATCCCTTGACCTGCATTATCTTGGTAACCATTTCATTTTTAATTTAATTTTCATTTTTTGATTTTTGGTGTGCAAGCTTGTAACATTTCACCTTAAATTGTAACATTCTTTGATTTCTCTAAATATAAGTATTATGTTTACCTGTAAATGTTGTAAAATGTTAGTTTCATTTTCTGTATTAAAATTCATTTCAGTTTTAAAAATATGCAGTTCTCATTGTTTTTCTTTTGATGTGTAACAGTGTTCATGTTTTTATACAGTATGTTTTCTAGCCATGTGTTTACAGCACTTATAAACTAACATTCTTTTTAAAAAATAATAATATGCAAGTTTTAAGCTTGCATATTCTTAAAACATTTTTCTTGCCCAAGTAATATGTTAGCAGTTTTGAGATCACAAGAGTATTATAGGGCTGAATTTTAAATCTATCTGTCTGTTACACAGCTTACTTCACAAGCCTCCTTTGCAAGTGCAGTTTCATTTAAATGTATGTAAAGATGCACCTTTTAATTTTTGTTCAGCTAAGTTAATTCTCCTTTTTTCCTGTTCTGGAGAATATTTGTTTCTTTTATGAAGACTCCATAATTGTTGTTTTGCCTGATGATGATGCCCATGCCTTGCTAGTTGACTTGTCCCTACTTGGTGTTTTTGGGACTTGCACTTCAAATTGTTGTTGGTATAGTGCAGCCTTCACCATTCTGGAGCCCTGTGGATGTTTTGGACTACAGCTCCCATCAGGCCTAGCCAGCACAGCACCATGTTCCAGTTGGATTGAATTGCAGCCCAAAACATCCGGAAGGCACCAGATACATGCAAATGCTCCATTTTTAACTAAAATCTGATGTAACAATTTACTATCACTAGACAGCAGATTTGTTGGACAAAATGAAGTGATCAGTACAGATTCAGATGACTACTTCTCTCCCTCATAACTGAAGTGGATGGACAATCACTTGTCCTCCGTATTACAGTTGTAATTGCAAGGGAATATGTTTAGCAGCAACATTCTTGGCATGCACTGGGTCAGACTTCACGGAAGAGGTGACATGTTAAAATCTGAAAGGAACTGAGCTTGCAGATTCTTCCGAAACAGGTAGTTTTAGAAGGTTGGAGCATGCTTACAAATCACATTGTTTTCAGTGAAGTTTTCTTCCAAGTAAGACTGCATAAGAATTATGGCACCAGTGGCACTGTTATGATCTAATGCTATTGGAATAATTCACATCAAGAGTGAGTATCATTTGACTGTAGAGCTCCAGCGTGTTTTTATGTATAAAAAAAGGAAAAGGTGTTGACACTTAAAGCAGTCAGCTAACTTAGGACAATGACTGTGACTTTGATAGGAATCTATTTTTGTCTTACAAATGATCTGGTGAAATCTGTGCTGAGCATGGCCCAGTGGAGCACAGATTATTTTTTAAGTGCCTCATTATTTTATTCTCTAACATTTAATACTGAAGTTTTAATTGCACACAGCTGAAGCTGCTAAATGAATGCTGAAATGGGTTTAGGGCCTCTTGGAGCTGCCTTTGTCTATGAAACTTTTTTGTTCATTACAGTCACAAATTACAATTTGGGTTTGGTACTAGGGATCTTGAGCTCTTGCTGTCCACCTCTCCCTCATTTAGGATAATATCTTTGCCCTCTCAGCACTATTAACAAACTGCAGACTCCGGGATTGTTTGGGGGAAGCCAAGTGTTACGATGTTGTTTTAAATGGATATTGCAGACGGGGCCTTTTCTCCTAGGAGTTAGGAAGCCATGTGAGGCTGTGAGAATGTGTCCCAAAGCTCCTGAGGTCTTGCTGCTTGGAGTTAAGGAGTCAGGAGTTGGCTATGGTATTGCACAGACCACCTCCTCCTCAACCCATGTGCTAATTTTACTCACCATTATATCTGGCTGTTAATCAGGGTCTACAATTTTTGCTGGCCAACCCCCCCAAATTCTGGTTGTCTGGTTCCTCCCCGCACTGGCTGGCTGGCTGGCTTTGGCACCTCTGACAAATTGCGAAGAAATCCCCCCCCCCAATTTCTTGTGGGAAAAGCAGGAGGGAAGTAGCATTCTGGCTTCAGCTGGCGCTTGGCAATGCGGTTTGGAGTCTCGCTGCTGAGCAAAGACTAAGAGAGATTCCCTACCTGTTTTCCTCTCCCTGTGAAGAGCGAGGTGAGGAGCGAGCTTCTAACTCTCAGCTGGCTTTTCTTCCAGGATTGGGGTGGGTGGGAGGGAATTGCAGTGAAGTTGCTGTGACAGTCCCAGCCCCACTCTGTAGCTTCAAAAGTGGGCGCAAGCTCGTCACGTTTGCCAGAGGGTGATATATCATACTCACCATGGAACAGCACAGAGGACAAAGCCTGCTGTTACCATTGGTTTAAAATGCAAGTTAGAATCCACCTGACAGAACCACGACCATATTCTATTCACTTACCTCCAGGGAGCATTATGTATACACCCCAGTGGATTCTACTGCTGCATAAATGAAGTGGGTTTTCTGCATTTGAACCTAGTACAACCCCCCCCTTCTGTTAGTGGTTATAGCTGAGTACTTTGTCCTGCCAAAGCAACCCCATTTCCTTGAGCTGCCAGCTGCAGCCCTAAGCACTTTGTGAGTTGGCTTCTTTGAAGTCAGCAGAGTTTCCTTAAGTAAATGTGCTTAGGAGCAGAGCATCGGGCTGTGAACCTGCCCAGTTCAAGAGCCCTTACTGGAGTTGAAGGGACTGTCTGAGCAGGGAGCCAAAGGATGAATCCCGGAGGCATGTAGCTGTGGAAATGCAGGCCTGCTGCATGATGGGGGCACACGCTTTTGCAGGTTCTCGTAGTCAGATTTGCTAGAAGTCTGGAGGGTTTCAATATTTTAGAACAGTTTTTAAACAAGCCTCGTGGCATGGCAAGCAATGAGATTGTCATGCTTTTCTAAGTGCAGAATGAGCTTGCAAACACTATAGGTCCAAAGGGTTGTTTTTACTTGCAAGCTGGTTTAGAGAACTCAAGGCCCTGAAAGTTGTCTGGGTTTCCTGCCTCCTGCTGTAGCTGGAGTTGGTCAGTACTTTTTAAAAATTCAAACTGATTAGGAGCTTTTGCTCCGTTTTCAGCTGTTGGCAAACTCTTGGCTACCAGGAGCTCCTAATTATGAACATATCAACAAGAAAGACCAACAGTTCTCCCATATATATATATATATATATATATATATATATATATCTCAATATCACACACTGTAGTAGCAGAACCTCATTTAAACATGACTTGAATATACCCCCCTCCCCCTTTCCTTTAGGAGTCATACATAAAAGCAGTTGTTATGCATTTGAAATGGAACCTTTTAAAACACATTTTTCTTCTTTTAGGTTGCTGCTAACATGACAGCATTAAAAGCTTGCTTGTAAAATAAAGCGGATTGTCTCTGTAAGCCCCCTCCATCCTACTTCAAATAATTGTGTGGGAAGACAAACGAAATAAGTAATGGAGGACATAGAAGTACACCAGATTTTTCACCCAGTGCTCTCTGGAAGTTTGCTGAAGAGATTTAATAACTGGCAAAATGTAATAGGATGCTTGGAGAGAGCTCACATTCCGGTTTCAGAGGGGCATATTGTACGTCCCTTGCAGGGCAAAGTTGGCACTCTTGTTGGGATCAGCCTATGGAAGTGAATCCTGCTAAAATTATTACTATTACTATTATATACAAATTAATTTATTTGATTTATATTTCACCTTTCCTCTAAGGAGCTCAAGGTGGTATGCATGATTTTCCCCCTCCCCATTTTATACTAACAACAACCCTGTGAAGTAGGTTAGGCTGAGAGATGGGTGACTGGCCCAGGGTCATCCAGTGAGCTTTGTGGCCAAGCGGGAATTTGAACCCTCGTCTCCCAGTTCCTAGTCTTAACCACTGCACCACAGTGGCTGTGATTGTAGTACCTGAGCAAAAACTCCATAATCTAGCTCAGGGGTCAGCAACCTTTTTCAGCCACTGTCTCAGACGGTGGTGGGCTGGACTATATTTTGAAGAAAAAAGTGAACAAATTCCTATGCCCCACAAATAACCCAGAGATGCATTTTAAATAAAAGGACACATTCTACTCATGTAAAAACACGCTGATTCCCGGACTGTCCGCGGGCAGAATTGAGAAGGCTTTAGGTTGCCTACCCCTGCTCTAGCTCATTTCAGTGACATCTGGCCTCGGCAACATGTGGCTGATGAAGCCAAATGGATTCCTCCCAATATGGCAGCTTGTTTGGAAATTCATTGCTTCTTCTCCATCTCCCTCCCCACCCACCTTGCTAAAACTGGTATGTTTGCCATTTCCATATCCAGGGTAACACCAGCCAGCATAGTTAGTGACTGGGAATGATGGGAGTTGTAGTCCAATAATATTTGTAGGGTGCCACATTGGCTTCCCTTACTCCATGCCATAATAATGTTTACAGTAGTTGAACTCGCTGCTGAACCTCATATTCTCTCTGGGAAACGGGTTGAATGGCTCTTGGATCCCTCTGTTTGTACAATAATTGGACGATTACATTTTTATCCCCTTCTTCCTTCAAGGAGCTTGGGGTGGGCCTTCTGTCCTCCCCATTTTTATCATGTGCTCAACTCTGCTGATTTACTTTCCAAAGGAGTAGCTATGTTAGTCTTTTGCAGGAAAACATCAAAGTGTATTCTGCCACCTGAAAAGACTAACAAATTTTATGATGGCATAAGTTTTTTTTGTGGACTGAAGCTTGTTTTGTAATAAAATGTGTTGGTCTTTTAAGTGCCAGAGGACCTTAACATTGTTTTTTCCTTTGAGGTGAGTTAGGCTGAGAGGCAGTGACCGGCCCAAGGTCACACAGTGATACGAGTGGGGATATGAACCTAAGTCTTCACAGTTGCAATCAATATTTTGTCCACCACACCAGGGTCTACTTAGGTGGTGGTGATGTTTAACTATAACTGCAAGATATACCAACCAGATCCAGCTTGTAAAGACATAGCCAAGTAAAGAACAGGCTGCCTCTAAGTGCATTCTTAGCCGAGACATTTGTTTCTTGAACCAGAGAAATGAAATGAGCCCAGAGTCCTTTCACCCAAAAATGCATTCCTGATTACTCCCAAGTTTTCAGAATTCTCATTTAAGGAGGAAAAGTCCCTTTTTTTCATTGTTATGGTTCTTGAATAGGGAACTTGTTTATGACTCTTCAAATGTTACAGAACTACAGCTCCCATCATCCTTGGCCATAGGCCAAACTTGGTGGGACTGATGGAAGTTGTGGTTCTGCAACATCTGGAGACCCAAAGGTTCCCCACAACTGCCATAGTTGAAAGCTGTTGTTAACCTACTTCAGCTCACCCAGAAATCTTCTGGTAGATCTGGGTCTACCTTCTTTCCCCACCTCAAGCCTGCGCTGCAGCATACTGGATCTCTACTGAGAACACTGTGCGCAGTCTATAATGCTACATAAATTAACAGTTAAAACAAAGTAAGCATAGGGTATTAATCTCCATAGAAATCTTTTTTTTTGCTTTCTCTCTCTGCCATAGCTAAGAAAACACCAAGAACAGAGACTGAATTGTGTGTGAGTCCTGAAAGGCTGCTCTTAACTATTTCATGTATTGCCCATACTTGGCATCAGCTCTGATGCCAGGTTTTAACGGAGGTCATAAATTTAAAGCCAAGACCCTCATTTTCTTTCCTTGAGCTGGAAAATCTTCAGACTGGCCCCAAAGATCTAGAAATGTGTCCTTAGCTCTTCATAGGACTGGTGGCCCAAGTGGTTGCAACTGGGTGGTTGCCATTATAGTCCAGTTTTCTTCTAGTTTGACCCTTGCCTCAGTGTTTGGATACCTTGTTTGGCCAGAAGCTTTGCCCTGGGGCCAGCTGTTAAAGGTTGCTTTGGGAACCTTAGTCCCTCTACCAATGCCTTGTTATGCTTCTACCCATGTCACTCCATCCTTTCCTACCAGCTTTGAATCTTTGCTGCAACCAGCATATGGTTAAGGTTTTGCTCTTGGTTTGGAAGCTGATCAGTTCTCACTGTGTTTGGAAATCCTAATTAGCTGGTCTCACACGGGAGATTGGGGCGAAATTGGGAGGAGAGCTTGGGAATTCTTGCCTTGCATTGTGTGCAATAACTGCACCATCATTCTTGCTTGCACCAAAAGGGAACTGGTTAGCCACAATAGCTCTAGGGTTTAAAATGCCACATGAACAAGATTCATTCAGCTAATAAGCTTTGAGCCTTCGCCTTGGGTATCAATATTAAGGGGGTGGGGAAAACTATTTTCTTCACTAATGCAGTATTAAAATGGGTGGGAGCATAAATGAAGAGCTCTTTCCCTTCAAGCCAGTTTTGAGAAAGCCATTATGAGGTAACAAATGGCCGTTGTAGGTTGCTGTTCATACATGCCTCTGCATAGTCATAAGGTCTGCCTGCATCAGCACCATGTTGTCTTGGCACATCGTATCCCAGTGTTTTTCAGGAGGGGGCTACACATTCTGCATCCACTTCCAGCTCCTGTCACAGACAGGCTTTTTACTTCTGTGGCTCCTTTGTAAAGTAAGTGTCTTTGTGTATTCTTATGCTGTGAACTGCCCTGAGAGCTTTAGATGAAGGGTGGTATACAAATTCAATAAATAAAAATAATAATAGCAGCTCCACATGGCATTATATCATTACATTACATAAGCCTGCAACCTGCGCGGCGATTACATTCTGGGAATTGTGCCTAAAGCCAGAATCGTCAAAACACATTGGGGACAATGGTGGGTCGGATTGCTGAAGTATTTTTTTCATGGGCACCTGCCCCACCCTTTTTACTTTTTTTTTTTTTTTGCCAAACGCATTAAGCTCAATGCGCACAAGTTAAATGTGACATAAGTTGCAGGCTTACTGCATATATATTTAATGGGGTGTGAATGTTTTTGCCTTACAACATTTTTATATATTGCCTTTCCCCAGGCAGTTTATAATTTATAATAAAGGGCTTGCAATCTCAGAAGAGCCATGATACGAAAAGAAAGGGTATTGAGACAGGAGGGGGAAAAATAAGCATGTTCAGGTGCCAATTCTTTCACATGGTTGGTTCCAGAAGGATTGGGTGCAATGTTCATGCCTGGAGATAGCTCTGGGAGTGGAGAACCCCAAATCACAGTTGGTCCCAGGAAGCTAGGCTAGATGGGCCTTCAATGTCTGTCTTCCTCTGGTGCAGCCAGTTGGAATGACCACAGATGAAATCCAATTCAAGAAATCAGTAGGCTGGTCTATTTGGGGCCCCATGTACAACATTTTGCTTCCCGAAGACTTCTTCCTCAGACAGAGGAAGGCAGCATGAGTGGCACCATGTTAAGTATGGCGCTGTGTTTTCAGGACCCAGGCTGTGGATGCGCAGCCCTGCCCCCCCATGCCGGTGGACATGAGCCATGCTAAATGCAAGATGGTGGCACTTGTAGGACATGTGGCCACTGCTATTTTGGATGCTCAGCATGTGTAAATCTAGGTGCCAGGCTTTACCGCACACACAAGTTGCATCAGAATGGGGAAGAGTGTGCTTTTACAATGTAGTTAGCTCAAGCAGTGATATGAAATGTCAGTGCATGGAATGAGTTCCTAGGGGACAGAAACAAGCATACAGAAAATGAAGGGTACAAACTCAACCCCCAGGGGCTCTGTGAAGTGAGGAATTTGGGTACTGTCATATAGAAATACAGACCTTTTTTTTAGCACTGTTCCTCTGTATTTTAAATATTTTGTTGATGGGTGAGAGAGAGATTCCCGCCCACTAAATACGGTACGGTAGCAGCTTCTCGAGCACTGCAAAAATCAAGACAGCAGTACCCAAACCTTTTAGCTATCTTAGTCACCTTGGCTCACTTGTTGAGAAAAGCTTATTGTAGTTCTTGGGGAGGTATTGGGAGAAACCCAAGAATACAGCTCACTTGTGTACAATTTTTCAGACAAACGCTCCTAAGTCTCCTGTTCCTTGTGTGGTGGGAAATGCTAAGTAACTTCTCCCTGTCAGTTGCATTTAAGATTCTGTCCCTCACGAAATTCCATGCAGGGTCATTGTGGGTAGGGGTTACCGTTACAGCCTTCACCATGGGCACGGGTCTCTTGAGTGCATTGCCTTTACACCTGGTGAATGAGAACCATTCAATTATACAGCAGGGAGTAGAGTACTCCACTTGAAAACAACATCAGAGACTGCATTTAGTGGAGAAATTGCCCTGTTTTAAAGCTTGCGTTTCCAAGGAGCTGGTGTTCACACACACAGTGCACATATCTGCAGACCTCACACAGATTCATATGCACACGTTTTAGGCAACCATATAGATTCTGAACAGAGGGAAGAGCTTTTCTTTCCTATCCTCAGGGCCTAGAGGCAGGCTTCGGTTTAGGACAGATACAGCACAAGCTGAAGTTTGCAGAATCAGCCCCCATCTTGTGTACTGTCTGGGGACTGTGGTCTCAGTGACAGGTGGAATGATGCAGAGTTGGGGCAAAGTGGGTGCCTCTGTTGGGGGTAAACAACTGGGCATCTTCCCCTACTCTGTTGCTCAATGGTTCGTTGCATTGGCTGACACACACAGTTGGGCTTAGGAATTAATCTATCCCACGCAAATCTGCACATTCATTGAAGATGTTGCCTGAGGTCCTCTAGATGACCCTCGTCTTCAGAACAGGGCCTTCTCTGTAGTGATGTCCCACTTGTTTTTAAACAAATATGTAGGGGACGTTGAGGGAGGTGACCATGGGTAGGAAAAATGTTAGGGAGCAGCAGGAATAACATCATGGCCTCACCTGTGTGGACCTGCTTTATAAGGAAGGAGCCTGCTAACAGTTCCTTTTTCACCATCTCTTCCTGTGGGGAGATGGTGATGAAACACTAATCTGCCCAGAGTGAGCTGTTCTGCAGAGCAAACCGCACCGAAAGGAGGTGCCTTCCTCTTCTTTCACTACTACTGCTTCCGAATTCACTGCTTTTGTTTCACGGGGCCTTTTGATATATCCATATAAGCAAAAATCCAATAAACAATTTCAAAAAGCTTGCTCGTTAGGCTGATTTCCTCATTCTTTCACAATTCTAATTATCTGATGTGGAGGAAGTAACATAATACACCGAAAATCAAATGAGGAATTAAAATGGCAATAGCTTTATTGCTGGAGGTTTTTTCCCCCTCTTAAAAAAAATCCTAATGAAGGTTTAACTATTATGGGTGGTGGGAAGTGGGGGAGAACTTGTACCCACATTAGAAAGGCAGTTTCAGAATCTAGTTTCACACTTGAGTCATACTTGTCATTTGTAACTGGAGGCTGACAGGATGATGGCTCATTTTACCGAGGCTGGATGTGTTTTGTGTGTTGGCAAAGCCATATAATTTCTCTCTTCTCTGGCATAGGCTTCTTCCTGGGAATTACCTTGGGGAAAGGAGATGAACACCAGAAGAGCCCTGCAGCTGAATCAGGCCAAAGGGGGCCGATCTACTCCAGCATCCAGTTCTCACAGTGGCCAGCCAGATGCCCAAATGGGAAGCCCCAAAAGCAGGACTCTCCCCTTTTGTAATTCCCAGCAATTAGATACCACCTCTATCTCTGGAGGTTCTGCACAGCCATGGACAGCCTTATCATCAGTGGATTGGTCTAATCTTTTCATAGAATTGAAGAGTTGGAAGGGAATACGAGGGTCTTTCAGTCCAACCCCCAGGAATGCAGGAATATTTTGCCCAACATGAAGCTTGAACCCATGACCCTAAGACAAAACTGTCCAAGTCGGTGGTCCTCAACGACCGCTGGTCAAAGAAAATTCCAGAATTTAACTGGGTGAAGAAGTTTCTTTTGTCTGTCCAGCAACCTGCTTCATTGGTTGACTCCAGGTTCTGGTATTTTGAGAGAGTGAGAAGAAAAAATTACGTATCCACTTTCGTCAAGCATGCATAATCTTACATACCTGCATCGTATCCAAAGGTTAAAAGCTACTTTGAATTACGCACTGAAACAGGCAGCCCACTTTAAAACTGATGCATTGTGATTTGAATGACCAGTCCCACACAGAAATCTAGCTTTTGAGATGATTGTAGCTTGTCCGTAGTCTTTTGAAAGTCAGCCCCATGTATAAGGGACAGCTGTTGCCTCAGTCTGGATGTTACCAGGGCATGGATGACTGTGGCAAGGTTATCTCCATCTGTGAGTTGCTACAGTGGAACCTGGTCCTGAAAAGTATTTTGTAGAACCAAAAGTGCTACTGTGAGAGGAGCCCTCACGTAGTGGTAGAGCATATGCTTTGTACTTTGAGGATCCTAACTTCCATCCTCTGGAAATGCAGACAGAAAGATCTGAGATGGCAGATTTAACCTTGGGATAGCTGCTGCTTCTAGTTAAAGTAGACAGTGCTGGATTTCCTTGATCTTAGTGGTTCTAACTCTGTGTCATCGGCAGCATCACAGACTCACACATAAGTACTGAAGGAAATTAGTTCTGTAAATTATCCCGTATTGATGAGAACTAGAAACTTCAGTGAACTGAGGAAGGAATAAATTGCTTCAAACTTGTTCTCTTCCTACAGAAGCGCTGGCTCTTAAAAGTCATTAATTGATGCGTGTGACTGCCTTTGAAGATGAAAACTTGCTATATAAATGCTAAGTATTATTATTATAATACGTTGCGCAAATCAATTGATGCTCCTGCGTTTCTGGAACTCTACTATGTCAAGGCACAGATAAATTACTGCCCAATCTAAAGCACGATCAATAATTTAGACCTGAGATTTATTCAGCTTCAATTTAAAAATGATCTGAAAACCCGAGGATAAAGTATGGATCACATCTATTGAACTTCTTCAGTTCTGTGCTTCTGCTGTGAAACACTATGAGGGTATAAATAATTGCATTGCTATTATTCACAAACAGTTTTAATATTTAATAATTTGATAATTATAAGCTTTTAAAACATCCATTAAATTCCTGAGCCTCTGCTGTAGAATTGGGTGGTACACTCCGTTTTGTAAATAAAAATGAAAAAGAACAGGGCCCCATACAGAACTTGGAGTTGCGCCAAAGATAAAACAATCCTTTATATATTTAGGCAGGGGTAAGTCCTATGAGTTCAACCTTCCTCCCATGTTTACTGGATGTAGAACTTCAGTATACAATGGTTCCAAGGATCTGTGAGCATGTAATACACCCTCTCTGGTCTCTCCTTCCTTGCACAAATATCCCTCACTGCCTTAGCCATGGTTATTATATGCTTCAATGCAACCTTAATCTCCATGGTTAACATTAAGCAGGCAACTAATAGCCATGGTTTGGCTTAGTGTGTTGACTGAATGCAGGCTGGTGTTTTGGTGTTCCTCCAGACAAATCATGAACTCTAACCATGGTTTTTCATTTTGTAATTTCAGTAGTGGGAACAAACTACAAGCCTTGGTTTGCACAATTTACTAAACTTAACCGTGGGCTACCTCACACAGCAGCAGCAACAGGATTAGGAGGAGCAAAGTGACAGTGATCTCTCTGGCAGCCTGCATGTGTCTGGTTTAGTGTTACATACAACCTGTGCCATAGTTTTAACTGCTGGTTTATCAAACCATGGTTTGCATTAATGTCAACCTTGGTTATTGTGTGTGCCAATCTAAAGGGGGAAGGGCATTACATCACTGCCTACTCTTGATCCCTTAATCATGGTGCATCATTGTCTCAACAAACATCTGATTATACAATATATATTTGATTTACAATGCAGAATAATAAGCCATTATAACAATTTTACCTATAGAACTCACCTGTGAATTAAAGGGTTGACATCCAAAACTGGTATACCATATATTAAGAGTTTGACTATGGTGTGAAAATGTTTGACTAGGAAATCTAGGGCAAGTACTGCCTTTATAGGGAGACTATTAGTCTTGGCAGGAAAGGCAGCTTTGGAAGGAGTTCTTTGAGAGATATTATAATTAAAAGCTTTGTTTAAATGTAGGGTCCCCCCCACCTTCTGAGGAGTTTAAAGAAATCCCCTCCCTTCCTAAATTGATTACCTCTCAACATCAGAACTCTTTGGCATTAAATACAAACTAAGCAGCCGCCTTGCTGATTTGACTGTTCCTTTCTGTAAAAATGCAAAGTAGGTTTTTAATCTTCTGATTTAGATGTTTTAATAGAAAGGAAATGTTTAACTTGCTTTTGGTTGCAGCTGAACCTGAGTTTAATCCACAAGAAAATTATTAGAGGGAGAGAAAGAAAGAAAGAATGAAACTGAATAGAAATATGTTATTTGCTGGACTAGCTGTTTTAAGTGTCTTGGAATATAATATATTCCAAGCGGGGTTACTGTTTTTAATAGAAATGACAGCTTGCATTTACACACTTCCTATAATTTTAACTGAGGGCTTATATATGGCAATTTAGTAGTATATTTGTGAACTGGGGCAAAACCACTTGAGTGACAAACTGGATTTCTTGGCCCATTCAACTTGCCCCGTATCTCCTTAAAGAGTTGTTCCTCTTGGAGTTTTCAAACTTCCTGTGTTCAGTTGGTCCTTCCTATTCTTTTTCCTTTGTGAATCTACCATGGACACTCCGTGTCAGACCTGGAGTTTCCGAAGTGTATTTATCCAACAGATGCTGGTTTCTGACCAAGCCTGTTAGAACACCATCCAAAACAGCCTCTGCTAGCTTGGTGTTGTCAAATGGGGCTGTTGTAATCCAAAACATCTTGGGAAGGCACCAGAGTGACAAAGGCTACTCTAGAATTTGCGTGACACTCATCCTTTGGCTATCCACTATAAGAAATATTCGGTAACAATGGACAAAATGCTAGGCTTCCAGGGAAGCCCAATGCCATCATTATAATCTGCAGAGTTCAGATTTTTAAAGCCTGTAACCCACTTTTAACCTTAAGCCAGGAATGGGGAGCCTGCCTCCTTCCAGATGTGATTGGACTCCCACTCCCATCATCCCCAACCCTTTGACACATTGGCTGGGGCTGACTGGAGTTTGGAGCCGTGGTGTCAGGTACTGGCTGGATGCTGAGGAGTGATGACTAGATGCCGCTGAGTTGGCGCCAGCAGAAATGGGGCTGGAGGCTGCCTTGGAAGAAGAGATTGGTGATCTGGGTAGCCTGTAGCAGCCAGGAGATGAGAGTCAGAGGCAGGAGAAGCTGCAGGATTGAAGCGTGAAGAACAGGTGCAGAAGGAGAGAGAGAAGAGAGATCAGGCTGGCACAGAGTCAAGGACTTTCACCTTTCCACCTCTCCTGCTCCACTGTCTCCCAGGAACAGGTGAGGATTGGAGCTGCAGGAGTAGAAACAGGTTGCATGCAGGCACAGTTTGGGTCGGGGAGGTATATAAACCGAGGTCAGGGGCAGGGCCTCTGTTGCAACAACTTCCTCATCAGGTGCAAACCTAGGAGTGCACACCTAGGAGTAGCCAGCGGGCATGCCTTTTCCTAAGTTGTAAGAGAGTCAATTGTTCACTCTGGCAGTGCCGTGACACATGGTGGCTGAAGCTGATGTCTCCCCACCCCTGCCACAGGGAACCCACTTTTTAAAAGCAAATGTTCATCTTTCCCCTCTCTTCCAAGGAACAGGGCCGTGTGTGTGTGTGTGTGTGTGTGTGTGTGGACTTTTCAGCCCCGAAGGCTGTGCTTGCTTCCCACGAGTCACATTGCAATGGTGGATGGGGCCAGAGGGACAGTGGGAAGAGCAGCGATTGCAAATTTTATTTTTGTACAGGGGGCCAATTTCTAGGTACGCTCACACTCTCCTATCTGTCCTCCATTTAGAAACACAGGTGCTTTAATCCCTTTTAATTTTTTTTTTAAATATTATTTTAATATTTCTAGTAAACTGCTTAAGAGGTTCTGCTACCATCAAGTAGTATATTACTTTTGTTAAGTAAATAAAGATCATGGCAAGCAAGAAAGGTTTTTAGAGTTCAAGGACATACCTCACCCAGGTGAAACTGCTCAAGGTGGGCTCAAATATGGGTGTGGCCTGAGAAAGTCCTGAGGGCCAGGGAGAGAGCAGTAAATGACTTCATTTAGCTCCTGGGCCCTTTGTTTCCCCATCTCTCCCCCAGCGATGGAGCCATGGACATGATCCAGTTGAGTTGGGGCATGACCCACCTGTGAAATGGCAATGCATTAAATCATGCCTATAGGTCTCTTTCCCTCCCTTCTGTCTCTCCCACCTGTTGCCCACCCCATGAACTATCATGTTCTACCGAGGGCCATGGTTCCTAATGCAAAGTGACCCTTCCTGGCATCTGGAATGTGGAGATGAAATGCCAAACCACCTTCACCTCCAGTCTGAGTGGTGATCTGCTGACGGACACTCACACATGCTTAAGTTTACAGATTTAGAATTCCTTGATGTTGCCCCCCCCCCCAGTTTTAATACACACTGTTGACTCCAGCTGGTTGAACTTTGTTCCCATTGAAATGAAAGGCATGCCGAGCTAGTCCCATTGATTTCAACGAGACCTAAATTCAAGTAATAACTCAGTCTGGATCCAGCTCACAGGCTAGGGATCCTTCACATGAAACCACAGAAGCTTATAATGCTGCTGATACAAAAATCTTAAAATAAGGGAGAACAAGACGGCGGGTGAAAATCCTCCGGCTCCTCCTCCTCCTTTTCAAACTAAAGGGAAAGAAAACATGTAATCAGGACAGTCATCTGATGGATGAAATCTTAGCTGGCTGCTTATATGATGATTAAGTGATTTGGAATCTGCATGCATTTTGCTTTTGAATGAAACAAGAATTCTGGGAGGGGGGGGGGGAAACTTACTTTGTGTTTAGGGGGTCTACTTATCTGCCTCCACAGCTCCCATCTTAGAAGGGTCATTTCTGTAGAGAAAAGGGGATGGCTCTTCTAAGTTAGCACACACTATTTGCCTTTTTCATTGTTGTTGTTTTTAAAATCTGGTTAATCAGCAACACCTTTTCTAGCCAACAAATAATCGTAGAACTGCAGCCTTATGGTAAGGGACATCCCCTCTTCATTCAGCTTGGTTTGGGGGGGAAGTCTGCAGGTGGGAAGCAGCCTTCAGAGTTGTAGTAGCCATCAGAAACGCCTCTCTGAACAACAACAACAAAAATTCCTTCCAGAAGCACCTTAAAGACCAACTAAGTTTGTTCTTGGTATGAGCTTTTGTGTGCATGCACACAAAAGCTCATACCAAGAACAAACTTAGTTGGTCTTTAAGGTGCTACTGGAAGGAATTTATTTATTTATTTGTTTTGACTATGGCAGACCAATACGGCTACCTACCTGTTACCTCTCTGAACCTTTTCTCTGCTCATGTTCACCATATGGATGAAGCACTCAGGAATTCCCAGGTTTGAGGTACCACAATGGGATATAGGGAAGGAGGCAATCTCTTAGGCAGTGTTTTCCGACCTTTTTTGGGCAAAGGCACACTTGTTTCATGAAAAAAATCACGAGGTACACCACCATTAGAAAATGTTAAAAAATTTAACTCTGTGCCTATATTGACTATATAAAAAGTAATTTTTCAATTTTTCCCACGGCACACCAGGCAACATCTCGCGGCACACTAGTGTGCCGCGGAACAGTGGTTGAAAAACACTGCTCTTAGGTATGCCCAACCCAGACACATCAGCACCACATGGCCTGGTTAGCCTCCAGAAAGTAGCACATTTTGTCTGGAAGGTTTGGAGTTGCTCTGCAGAGAATACTTAAGGATTTCAATGATTTGTCATGCTCATAGGAGAATTCCAAATATTCCCTATATAGCAGCGGTTTTAGATTCATTACTGAAGGCAAAATCTCTCTTCAGCATTTATTGTTGAAGTTGCAAAGTGCTCTGGCTCTGGATATTGCCTGGGGGGGGGAAAAGAAGTACTGCTGTTTTTCTCTTCTCTGCCGAAAGATGATTGATCAGGCACTCAAACCATCTTGGATTACTCCGATACTTCGCTGGACATGCATTAATTACATGCAGTTCATGGCTGGATTGGGTGAATTGGCTGGCTGTAAACTGAGCTCCATAGGCCTTCATGAGAAGCTCAAATGTTCAGAAAGTTTCTTCCAAAGCAGCTTCCCCCAGCTTGGTGACGTCTAGATGCTTTGGACTACAACTCCCATCAGCCCCAGCAGGAAGGTTTGTCCTGTGTGTTGTTCCCTCTTCCCAGGGAGGGAACAACACACTGGGTTTTAGGACTGGGCTATTCAGGCCACATAGAATGGCTAAGTCATACCTCCCAGTGTTGGAGGCATTTTGTCATAAATACTACTTGCAGGGGGAGGCAAGAAGGGAGAGTGCTGTTGCACTCAGGTCCTGCTTGGGAGCTTTCCTGTGCAGCAGCTGGCTGACTACTGTGCAAAACAAGATGCTGGACTAAAGGATCCTTTTGGTCTGATCCAGCTGGAGGGCTCTTATTTATGTATTGAATAGCCTTGCATTTTTATCCTAGGAGCTTACGGTGGTGCACTTGGTTCTCTCCTTTAATCCCCACAGCAACCCTGTGAGGTAGGTTAGGCTGAGAGGCAGTGACTGGCCCAAGGTCACCCAGTGAGTTTCACGACTGAGTAGGGATTTGAACCCTGGTCTCCCATGTCTTAGTCCGGCACTCCAACCACTACACCACACTGGCTCTTCTTGGGTTCTGGAGAATCACATAGGCAAATGTGAGTGGAGAGAACCATTCCGTCGCTGCATCCTGGCTTGGCACATGTGAGCAACTGCAGTCCGATCCAAAGGCAACCAGCTTGGCAGTTGCAAACCATACACTTCTCTGGGCTGGCAATGGGGAAACCTTATTTGGCCGGAGCGCCACGTCCCCTTCTGGGCAAGGTTCAGAAGGCCTCCTGCCAGTGGTGGGTGGATGGGTGGGGCTGTAGGAAAAAAGGGGGTGGAGCAATGAATTTAAATTTTCCTTTTGCACGTTAGGCTGGTTTCTACACCAATACACCCACTCACACCCTTTGGTATCCTTCACCTACAAAAGCAAGAGGCATATCCACAGTTGAAGGACATATTCCAGCCAGGCAAAGGAGCTCAAGGGTCTGAAGCAGGTCCAGAGAGGGGAGTGTTCTGGGGGCCAAAGGAAGAGGTCGGGGGGGGGGGGAGCACATTCAGCCCAATACCTGAGATTTCTCCACCATTGCACTAGTCAATGCTGTTGATTCAGCCTTCTGCACCACCCCTTAAACCTCCCAGGACTCCTTCCTTGGCATGACCTTGGCTGGGATGGACATTCCCAGTCACACTGCCCGCCTTTACTCTGGTGAGCACTGGGATGCAGTGGGAAATGATAAGCAGCACTCAGACATCCTTCCTTGCGAGATTTCTGGGTTGAAGTTGCCCCTCTGCAGCCTTGAGTTTGCAGCAATGTGAAGTTGCCCCCCCCCACTCCCCTACCCCTCTGCTTCAGGTTGGCTTAACCCAAGTTTTCTAGATGCTGTTCTTTCCAAATCTGCCTCCCACCTCCCTGCCTAAATCCGCTCTTGTTATCTGAGCAGAGTGATTAGGTTCTTTACTCCCCTCCTGTGGATGTTGTCAAATAACATGCAGATCCCCCCCAACCTGCTGGGATTACCCTGCAGGCACATTTTAAATGACCCAACAAAGATTGCAGCTGGAAGTGACTTTTCTTTGCCCTTGTTTCCTTCCCCAGATGATTTAGGAAACTTTTTTTTTTTTGTATACATAAATACTTCTGGGAAACATTTTGCCTACCTTTATAGAAGTGCAAAAATTGGTTTGGAGTCCGTGGAATGACTCCCCCTCTCGAATTTTTCTAGTGGTCCTTGAAATTGTTCAGCCATTATTGGAAACTCTCAATGATACTTGACCCATTTAGGGTTTTATTCCCCACCCCAAGTATGCCGGTGTGTGTGTGTGTGTGTGTGTGTGTGTGTGTGTGTTTGACACCTTTCCAAGTGACATATCTATACATTGTAAAACTAAATGTTAGCATGTAGTGATTCTCCAGTTGATATTGAGGTCAATGTTGTTAGAGGAGACTGGACTTCTAGCACTGTATAAATTGCTGAAATATCTGGAGATGCAAAGAGAGCTCATTTCCCTCTCTCACTTGAGTGTAGTAACCAGGGGTGTTGCTAGGTGCTTAAAAAGACTCTGGGCGCAGGCCCATGGCACACATTTGCATAACATTTGCATATGCTAAGATAGATGTAAATTTAGACTGACTTTCACAGGGGGAAAACAAATTGTGCCTCTTGTTGTCAGGGCTTACTGTACTCTATGGGGTGCAAACAGAATTTCCCTCTGGGCAAATTAAGTTGGTTGTTGATGGGGTCTCAATAGCACATCCAGCTCCCTGTAAGCACTTTATTTTAAAAATGTGACCACAAATAAAGAAAAAAAATAGGGTGAGATTTGCAACCGTGCATGTCGGCCAAGACCAGGCTTCCTGAAACTCAGCCCTCCAGATGTTTTTGGCCTACAACTCCCATGATCCCTAGCTAGCAGGACCAGTGGCCAGGGATGATGGGAATTGTAGTCTCAAAACATCTAGAGGGCCGAGTTTGAGGAAGCCTGGCCAAGACCATGTCTCCGACCCTTTCACATGCAACTCATGCCTTAACCTGTGAAGGAAATGAGAAAGTCGTAACAACATTTTACTGTTTGAACATTCTCATAGACCTTACCTGTTCCTGGAAAATAATAAAGAAACTTGACATATACTGAGTTTCAATATTTAATGTATTAATGTGCTGCAAAAGTATGGTTGCAAATATAAGCATTTTTTAAAAAGCTTTTTAAGCTCTGAAAATGGGAGGGGCAGGAGATCTGGGTCCGAGTGCAAAAGATTCTGAACCAACCCGCTACTGATGTTTTTGGTGGCAACAGCTTCTTCAGGGGATATCTCTATGGGTCCATGGTTCTGTGTCACTTTACTTTTGGAAATGTTGGTTGCAACATGCTACTTCTGCGCTTTGAAGGAGCCGAATGCAGATACCACGAGCGAGTTGCTACACACTTGTTCCAGCCTGTTCTTTGTTAAGCTTGTTGGTTGTTCTTGTGTAGGCCCATCAAAGTATATGGCCAGACTGAGATGGAGGGAGGTTCAAGGTGCCAGTCCCTCTTGAGGTTCACCTACCCACCTAGTGTCCCTTGACCCAAACACCCACTCTGCCTACATTTGTACTATTTATTTACAAGGCTTGCAATAGTTTGCACTATTCATTTCCAAATTATTTACTATTTGTTCACAATAATTTGTACTGTAGTTGGCATCCTTGTGTCTCAAGAGACAATGGAGTGTGCCTCCTGGGGTGAAGTCAAACCATTGTGTTAACAGCACTGAAGTGACTTCCCCGGGACGTAAGCCTGGGCGCAGTGTGTGTGTAAGTCCTGGGCTGCCCACCCGACAAGAGCCCCGTCTCAGCCTTGCTGATGTTGTCCAAAGGAAAGCAGAGCAATACATCTGACACCAGCTTGGCTGCAAGAATTGCCGGAAGGAGGTGTATATAGTGCCACCCAGCCATCTTAGGGATACCACTTCAGATTTGTGTAGGGTTTTCTCCTTGGTTTGTACTATTTATTTACTATTTGTATGCTCATTATTTGCTATTTATTTGTTTGCAATAGTTTGTGCTCTTTATTTCCTGTTCGTTTGCACAAGGGAAGTCTCCTTGTTCATGGTGTGAGCCAGGGCCAAGCAGGGATTTTGCTGCCCTCCCAACTCACAGCTGGTTGGTGTCCCTGAACTGCATATAACTGAATGGAGAGAAAGGGGGGGGGGAGCAGTTTCTGCTATGCCCGACCCGTTCCCTCCTTGGGCCAGGGACATGGGACATTCCCTTCAGGGGTTCCCCAGTTCTTCATTGGGCTTCTTCCACCCTGGTCTGTAAAAGCAGCTTCTTGCCTCTTTGGTGGAGGGGCTGGTTGTGAGGCAAACTCTGTAGTGGCTGCTGGGGCAAGGGGCTGGGGGGCGGGGTGGGAAGAAAGCCGAAATCAGCAGTTTTATTTTTAAACCAAAGCACCTGTCAAAGCCATGTGACAAATTGACTGGCCTTTCTCTCTCTCCCCCACCCCCACCCTCGAGGCTTCAGTAATTGAATCATAAACTTGGTGAAGTTTGTAATGTCACTGTTTCAAATGAAGATTTTTTTAAAAGTTAGTTCATTTAAATCTCAAATGTGGGCTTCCCTTTTGTTTTCGTTTTGTGGGTGGCTGCAAGCAATGGCTGCTTAGCTATAATTGAGATCTTTTTCTGAGTCTGCCCACCCGCTCCGGCCTCCAAGGCTGAACACTGTTGGGCAAACAACAAATCCCCGAAGTCTGTTAAGAAGGAAAACAGAGAACTTTGCAATTTAAGCTTTGCACACCTATTTCCAAGTTAATTGTTTTCCAATCTGATGTATAGCAGCTACATTTTCTCTTGCCTTTTGATTAATAGCTTTGCTAATTATGTGGCAAGGAGAGATGGCTGGATAGATTTTAGACTTCTCTTGATAACATCCAAAGGGTTAGCCATGCTAGTGTCTTGCAGCAAAAAGGTAAAAGGATCTTGTGGCACTTGAAATGACATGGGAATTTATGAAGGCATAAACTTTTGTGGCCAGCAGTCTCCTTCATCAGATACCTGAGGTGTGTGTGTGTGTGTGTGTGTGTGTGTGTACACATGGAGAGATTGTAGAAAGTGAGGCCAGAGGAAAATTGACTGCCAATGGTGCTCTGCCATGGACCTTAAATTGGCCGCCTTAGGCTGTAGGCTGAAGGAGAGACTGTGGTGCTAATCTGCTGAAATAAAAGTCTGTCAATAGATTCAATGTTAAAACCTGTGGGCTGAACTGGGATAAGGGTGTTTTAGCACATAGAATCATACAATTTTAGAGTTGGAAGGGACCTCAAGAGTCATCTAGTTCAACTCCCTGCAATGCAGGAATCTCAGCTAAAGCATCCATGGCAGATGGCCATCCAACCTCTGCTTAAAAACCTCCAAGGAAGGAGAGCCCACAACCTCCCGAGGGAGATCATTCTACTGTCAAACAGCTCTTACTGTCAAAAAGTTATTCCTGATGTCTAGCTGGAATCTCCTTTCATGTAACTTGGAAGTCATTGGTTTGAGTCCTACCCTCCAGAGCAGGAGAAAACAAGCTTGTTCTCTCTTCCATGTGACAGCCCTTGAGATATTTAAAGATGGCTATCATATCTCCTCTCACTCTCCTCTTTTCCAGGCTAAGCATACCTAGCTCTTTCAACTGCTCCTCATAAGGCTTGGTTTCCCTTCTCGTGGTTTCCAGCAACTGCTATTCAAGAAGCATTACTGCCTCTTTCTGTTCAACATTTGCAGGTTGCAGCTTTTGGGGCATGTTAGTTTAGAGAAAAGTTGACAAAGAGGCAATATGATAGATGGACCAATGGTCTGACTGCATATGAGACAACCTATTTGTTGCTAATAGTTACAGGGAAACAGGGTAGGGAAAGTGAGGCAGGTACCACCATGATTTTATTTGTATGATGTCTATCCACACACATAAAGGGCAGCCAAAATGATCAAGGGAGGGTGAGGCGACTTCCCTAGGAAGAAAGGGGGAACATTTGGGACTTTTTAGTTTAAAGAAAAGGTAAGAGATGAAATGATGGAGCTTTATAAAACTTTGCATGAAAGTGGATAGAGGAAAGTTGTTCCTTCCCTTCTCATAGCACTAGAACTCATGGAAATTCAAGGAAGCTGAATGCTGGAAGATTCAGAACAGCTCAAAGAAAGTACTTCTTCACGCAGTGCATAGTTAAACTATGGAACTCACTTCAACTGGAGGCAGTGATGACGATGATAATTTATTTGTATCCCACCCATCTAACCAGGTCGCTCCAGCCACTCTGGGCGGCTTCCAACACATATAAAAACATAATAAAACATCAAACATTAAAAACTTCCCTATACAGGACTGCCTATACAGGAGTTCAGATGAGAGCCAGTGTGGTGTAGTGGTTAAGAGCGGTAGACTCGTAATCTGGTGAACCGGGTTCGTGTCTCCACTCCTCCACATGCAGCTGCTGGGTGACCATGCGCTAGTCACACTTCTCTGAAGTCTCTCAGCCCCACTCACCTCACAGAGTGTTTGTTGTGGGGGAGGAAGGGAAAGGAGAATGTTAGCTGCTTTGAGACTCCTTCGGGTAGTGATAAAGTGGGATATCAAATCCAAACTCCTCCTCCTCTTCTAAAGCTTGCGTGGTCAGTTATCTCCTTGACATCTGCTGGGAGGGCACCACCACTGAGAAGGCCCTCTGCCTGGTTCCCTGTAACCACACTTCTTGCAGTGAGGGAACCACCAGCAAGGCCCTCCTAGCTGGACCTCAATGTCCAGGCTGATTGACAGGGGTGGAGACCAGTTCATGGGAGAGAAGGCTATTAGTGCTTTTCCTTCACGCTTGGAAGCAGTAATACTTCTGATTACAAATTGCTGGAAACTGCACAAGGGGAGAGCGCTCTGTTGCTTGAATCTAGCTTGTGGGTTTCCAATGGGCATCTGGCTGGCCGCAATAAGAACAGGACTCTGGGCTAGATGAGCTCCCTTTTGCCTGATCCAGCAGGGCTCTTATGTTCTTAGCGGTGGCAGTGATGTGTATGTGTGTGCGTGAGAGCGAGAGAGCGAGGGAACAAGCAGCTATTGCAGCAGTCAGAGTGCAACTCCTGTAATCTGAGAAACCAATTTTACTCTGGTATATGAAGTCCCAGAAGGTCAATCAACCAGGTAACACACTTTCTAGGTATAAATGTGACATATCTGTCCTTGCGGTCCGGCCTGTTGCTAATTTGGGTGCGCACCGCAGTCCGCAGGAATGGTTGGGAAAGTCGGTGATTGGTGCGTGGGGAATTCTTTTATTTTCAGCTTGCTTTTTATTACTGCCATGTAACAGGTGAAATCCTGTGGGTTCTCTCTTTCTCTCTCTCTCTCTCCCTCCCACACACACACCTTAAATAAAATGACACGTAGCTGTAGGGTGCAGCTCAGAGAACAAAATAAAATGGTTCAATTTTAGACTTGTTCTACCCCACTGATACAGAAAATGAGGTTAGGCTGGAGTTACTGCGGGCGGTGAAATAACCTTGCCGGTAATCTTTGTCATATATACATTAAGAGGTTATGCATTTTTAATTGATATACTTTAAATGGAGGCAGGTAAAACAAGATGATTATTTAAAGAGAGAGAGATAGAGAGAGAGAGAGAGAGAGAGAGAGAGGAGGAGGAGGAGGGGAACATTTCATCATACATTAAGGGACACGGCGATTCTCTTTGGGGATTTCTTGCAGTTCATCAACTTGTGACATAAATATTCAGATGCCTCCAGCTTTTAATTTAACAAGCCCAAAGCAGCCTCCTGTGCTCTTTCCCTCATTAAAAGCAAGCAAACAAAAACAAACAAATAATGAACTGGCCACGGTTATAAAGCACAGGTGTTTTCCCTCTCTCTTTTTCAATGGATGTGAAAAAGTCCACCAGGACCATATCAAGTTAAGGGTTCACATTAATCAGGACTCTTTGTGTTTGGTCGTTTAAAAAATAATTGCATGGAGGTAGCCTGAATATTTTGCCCAGGGAAAACAACAACAACCTGAGCATATGCAGTTAACAAACAGAGAAGAGGTTTGTGTCCAAGGCTGATGAGCATAAGGGATAACCGAACAAGCCACCAAAGAGGAAGCAAAAGAGTTGCTTTTCTCTTGGGGGGGTGGGTGGGTTGGGTGCTGACTCCACCACTGGGGAGGTGTTTTCCCAGTCTTTCCCACGCAGTCATGATGGTCTCTCGTGGTGGGATTAAAGGAAGATAAATCAGCAAATATCTTTGCGTATATGCTTCTGATGATGCTTCCAAGTAGAAAACTGAATAAGCATGCAAGGCCACCAAAAGCACGTGCGACCAAAATAATGTTGGCATTTCAAAGGTTATTTATTCAATTTATGGCATCCCGCCTTTTTTTTTAATCCAAAGAGCTCAAGGTGGTATATATGGCTCTCTGCCTTCTCATTTAATCCACACAACAACCCTATGAGGTAGGTTAGGCTGAAAGAGCCAGTGCCTGGCCCAGCGTCACCCAGTGAACTTTGTGAGCGAGTGAGAATCTGAACTTTGGTTTGGCAGGTCCTATTCCAACACTCAAACCACTGCAACACAGTGGCTCTTCCTTGAGGTAGCTTGGAAAGGACCACAACTTTCATACGAGAAGGGCTACTCAATAAACAGTTGTCACCATGCTTGTGAAACATAACCTCCTTGTCAAGATGCAGTATACCTCTGTAATGGGTGCAGGGGGGAACAATGCCGCTGGAGTGTTGGCTTCAAGCTCGTCTTGAGAGCTCCTCCAGAATTGTTTGTGTGCTGCATAAACCGTCACAGAAGCCCAGCTATGTGATAAAAGCTCAATCAGCACCTTGCAGCAACCACAGAGGTGGTGGCAAGCATTTTGCCCCAAGGCATATGCAGAGAAGGCCTTGATCATGCTTTTTCTCTCACCTTGTGGCGGGGTGGGTGGGTGGGGACTTTAGAAGAGGGATGGGGAACTTGTGGCCCTGATGATGTTGTTGGATTCCAATATCAGCGTGGCAGAGAGTAGGGCCAAAACATTTTGGGAAGAGTGTTGGGGTGCCCTGGTAGATCCAGGGCAGCTTGAGGCTCACAAGGGAAGCAGGCAGTGCCCAAATGGAAGCAGAGAGGACCAGCACCTTGGACAGCTCCAGAGGCCCTGCAGACCTATAGGAAGAAACTAGAGCCACCTGAAGTCTTACGCAGGCTGACCAGGCCTCTGGAGTGGCGGGGAGGAGCTGCTTGGCTGGCTAAAGAGCTCTCTGCTTATTTCACAGTCTTCAGCTTCTGGGTAGCAGGAAAGATGATGTGGTACCCTACTGCGGATGGCAGGGATGTAACTGCCAGCTGAAAGGGACCCAGACAAAGTGCTTACAAATATTTGCAGCTGTGCTGTTTGGATTGTCCACCTTTGGCCCCAAAATGTTTTTTGTGCTGAACTGGCATAGAGGAGGAGCTTGTGCCAACTCAGCTGCTTAGTGAGACCGGCAAGGGATCTCATTGAATTGTTGAGATCCTAGCCCCACCAGTCTCAGAACTGATGCCACAGTGGCTCTGGGATGGCTCAGTGTCTGGTAGGAAAAGGAAAAGGACCCCTGGACAGTTAAATCTAGTCAAAGGTGACTATGGGATGTGGTGCTCATCTCGCTTCAGGCCGAGAGAGCTGGTATATGTCCACAGACAGCTTCTGGGTCATGTGGCCAGCATGACTAAACTGCACCTTGGCGGAAGCCAGAGCACATGGAAATGCCGTTTACCTTCCTGCCACAGTGCTACCTACTTATCTACTTGCACTGGCGTGCTTTCAAACTGCTAGGTTGGCAGGAGCTGGGACAGAGCAACACGAGCTCACCCCATTGTGCAGATTTGAACTGCCGACTTTCTGATTGGCAAGCCCAAGAGGCACTACCTGCGTCCTGCTCATATGTCTCTCCCCACCTTAAAATGCCCTCTCTTCCACTTCCTTTCCTGCCCTGCTTAGGAATTTTTCTGGAGCACCAAGGGAGTGCTGTGCTGGTTTTTGTTTTGTTTTTTGGAGGGGTCGACTATCCCTGGTCACCCACTCCTCACTTCCTTTCTGCTCCTGGCCTCTGAGCTGCCTGGATCATTAGTTGTCCAAATCCTTCAACTCCCACCCTCCCTATTTTTCATTGTAAGCTTTTATATTGACAGCTGAACGTGCAGTACTAATTCGGCCGTGTTCAGCCTTCTTAAAAATAGCCCAACTATTGAAGTCAATGCCAAGAAGGCTCGGTCAATTTCAATTTAATTTAAAAGGCGTCAGATCAAAGGATAACATAGCAAAGCCCAATAATAGCCCAGGGTATGGGGATCGATGCATAACGATGAGTGATTCGGATCTGAACCTCACTGAAGGACAGTTGAATGGAGCAGTGGGAATGGGCTACCCACAGCATGCTTGGAGCCTGAACCGTTTGGCAGCTGCTCCCATCTGAGCTGGTTTTGCAGGAAGCAGAAAGGAAGTGAGGGTCGTAGCACAGGATTCCCCCAACCCCTGTCTTTTTTGCTTTGCCTTCTTGCTCCCTACCTCCACCTGAACAAATGATTGTGTTGCAGGAAACTGTTGGCAGGTGAAATGCATGTTGCAAGACAGGCCCAGAGGGCTGCATTCAGCCCTTGGATCGGAGGTTTGCCACCCTTGCTGTAGAGGAGACACCATGTGTGCATTTGGGTATAAGAAAAGGATTCGGCTCTGGAATATGCGGAAGCTACAGAGCATGGCTTCTCCTGCAATGTTTACCTCTAATGGTGCTGAAACACCTGATCTGTTGTGACATCTTTTGAAAATCCATTTGGGGAATCAAACATATGTTTAAATGGCATCAAAGCCGGGATTGATATGTGGTGGGATGTTTGTGTGTGTGTGTTTGTGTGTGTGAATGAAATAGAAATCTGTTCTGAACTAGCACCAAGCGGTGCAATGAAACTTCTTTGTGCGAGTCCTCTCTCTCTGTCTCTCTTTTTTTATTGGAAACTTGTCACTGTCAAGAAAGGTCACACCATTCCCTCAATCCGTCTCATGCTATCTGTGTTTTGCAAAATGCTGCAAAACAGGGTCATAAACCCAGATGGAATATTTTAATGCTGACATTGACTCGCTCACCCACCAAAGGATTCCGAGCTTTTATTCCCTTGTATTCCTGACAAAAGTCCAGAGTAGCAAAATATGCCCCCCCACTCCTCCTCCTCCTCCTCCTCCTCCTCCGGGCCATTTTCACCTGTGAAGGCCCCAGCTTTCTGAAGGTGGCTTTTCCTGCGTGAGTGACTCAGACATGTGGCAAAGGCTACATGGATGAGTCATGCTTCTGAGGACAGGTGTGAGTCCCCCCCCCCCGCCCAATCCCACAAGACACCAGAAGCTCGGAAGGAAGGATTCTGCAGCTCATTTGCATTGCTCCTGTGCAATGTGGAAAGAGGAAGAAGTTGCCAGCTGTCCAAAAAGGTGTCTGTTTTAGGTACAGTTGCTAAAATAAACCTTGCAGGGGTGGGAGGGATTTTCTTCTTTCTCAACCATTTTTAGAAAGCTGACCTTATGCCCTCCAGATGCTTCAGACTGCAATTCCCATCAGCCCCAGCATGGCCATATGAGCTCTAGGGAACTTTGGCTCTCCTAATAGACCCTGAACCCTCAACGGGAGGGGTGGGAAGAGATTCCCCACCACCACCACATGTGATAGTGCATGCTGGACATGCCAAGCCAGACTTACTTGTAATCTTGCTTCCTCTTGTGGACTTGGTAGACTCATCGCTTTTAAGAAGTTTAGGGAAGTTTTTAAACTATGATATTTTAAATGTATTTTAATGTTTGGTGGAAGCCGCCCAGAGTGGCTGGGGAGACCTAGCCAGATGGGCGGGGTACAAATAAATAATAATAATAATAATAATAATAATAATAATAATAATAATAACATTTCCCTTTCCGCAAGGCTTGTACCGCCCCTCCTTATTGCAATGCCGCAGGGTGAAACTGCTACCTGGGTCCCAACCCGTGCTTAAACCTTCTGGGCTGCAGAGTTCATCTTCTCAAGACTCCAAGGTTACATTTTGCTATAAGCTTCCAGGCCTTATGGCAGCAAAGAAATGCCAAAAGCGTGTGAAGGGTGGTGCCTGCTGAAATCTCAGAAGCTGCAGGAGGGAGACACTGGGTAAGATTTCTGTGGGATCGGAAGAACATTAGAGCAGCCTCCTGGATCAGGCCAAAAGGGGCTCCACCTAGTCCAGCATCCTGTCCTCACAGTGGCCAACCAGTTGCCCCAGTGGGAAACCTGCGAGCAGGACCTGAGGCTTCCAGCAACTAGTATGCAGAACCACACCCCTCTAACCATGGATGCATAGCATAGGCATTGGGGTTAGTAACTGCCAATAGACTTCTCCTACTCCATGAATTAGTCCATTCCATCTGTTAAAGCCATCCAATTCAGTGCCCCCCCCCTGCCTCCTGTGGGAGCAAGTGTCATAGTTTCACTGTGTGAAGGACTATCTTTTATCTGTCCTGAGTCTTCACTGTTGCATTCAGTGACTGTATGAGGAGCAAACAGGTTTTGCCCAGTGCCATACACCAAAAGCCAAGGTTGGCCACGCACCTTGGTGGGCTGTCCATTCAGCATTTGTTTAGGATCTACATGTGCACAGGGCTTCCCAGTTTCATGGAGTGGCATGCTCTCCCCTCCTGTGGTTTCCATCAACTGTTTTTCAGAAGTATCGCTGCCTTCAACTGTCTAATCCTTTTTTAAAGCCATCCAAGGTTGGTGGCCATCCAGTGGCAGTGAGTTCCATAGTTCAACAATGCCTTGCGTGAAGAAGGAACCTTTCTTCATGGGGGACTTGCTCCACTCGCTTGATTATTTTTGGTTCCTCTTTTTTTTCAACCTTTCCCAACTCTACAATGTCCTTTTGGAGGTGAGGTAACAAGAACTGTACAACCTGTGTTCTCCGAGGAGCGGAACAAACTGTGGCAAATGAGAAGTTTTCACACAGGTTGCAGAATCCTTCTGGATGCTGAAAGTAGTTCGGGAGCTGCGGTTTAAAGGAAGTCCTTCGCTGGAACCTGGACCGCTGGCAAGGTCGAGGTTGCACGGCTGCCGTCTGTTCCCATGTAGCAAGTGGCATTCACATGGCACTCTGCTGAAGCTTCTTCTTCTGCTTTCCTCACCAATAAGCCCCCCGCCCAGTGCCCCTCCAAGCTTGCACTGAAAGGCCTAGAACATTGCCCCCTGGCAAAGTGTTACACTCCAGGCTTGGATGCGAACTGCAGATTACCAACCCTCCTCTTTGGCTGGTCCTTGCTTCAGTGGCTCTGTGCTTCTGTTTTGTTTAAGGTCAAGGTATGTAACCCATATAGCTGCTGGAAATGTAACTTTGCAAATGTCGCCTCGCATTCGTAAAATGTGAATTTTCGGCTGAGCGGCAATTGCGAGCCGAGCCATAAAGTTCTGGGAAGTGGTGATTTTGTGTGAATAGCGTTAACTGGATGGGTCAGGTCGTCTTTGCAGAACAGCTTTTCAAAGGGCTTTGGATTAAAAATGTCCTTCTTTGTTCGGGGTCTTATCTGAGTGGCTTCTCCTTTTGTAGTTTTTTCATCATTGATGGGTTAGAAATGCCTGAGCAGGTCACTTAGCCCAGTATTCTGTTTCCAGCGCTAGGCAGCCTGGTGCTTCCAAGCAAAGCATGAAAAGGATGTCCCTCCTCTATGACCATCTCTTTGCTTCTCCACAGCATCTTGTATTCAGGGATACACTGCCTCCGTGGTGCCAGGGAGCCAGTGTGGTGTAGTGGTTAAGAGCAGTAGGCTCATAATCTGGTGAACCGGGTTCGCGTCTCCACTCCTCCACATGCAGCTGCTGAGTGACCTTGGGCTAGTCACACTTTGAGGTCTCTCAGCCCTACTCACCTCACAGAGTGTTTGTTGTGGGGGAGGAAGGGAAAGGAGAATGTTAGCTGCTTTGAGACTCCTTCGGGTAGTGATAAAGCAGGATATCAAAT